>NC_079497.1:31765177-32965177 GCF_030052815.1 Hevea brasiliensis | reverse complement strand
TTTAATGGGTTATCAGTAGACGGAGTTGGTAATTCATTAGGTATACTACGGGATCATGTTATGCCTTACAGAGGGGTAGGGTGTGACAATTGCATTCAATAAAGCTAATTTACATTCACAAGTTTAATTTACAGATATAAAATCCAAAAATAATATTATTACAATTTATAAATACAACTACTCAACTTTACATTAATATATATGAACAATATTTATTTACATCAAACTAAATTACATTGGGTATAAAATAATACCCGTACAAAATCAGCGAAGGATTTTTTAGTTCAGCAGCTCACTTTGCTGCTTTCTCCTTGCTCCTATCTACAATAGCAAAATAAGCTATCGCTGAGTATAAAAATACTCAGTGGTACACAATAAAAATTTGAAATACAGTACATAAAACATTCATTGATAAATCATAATTTAAATATTACACAAATCATCAAAACTCATTATAGCACAATTTTGGTCAAATAATTTAATAAACAGGGTGTTGCCAATTCATACACAACTCAAGCCATGACACAAAATTTTCGATCAATGCCATGTTGTACACTATAACCCAACTAATCGAAATCAATGAGAGAGGTGGCTAGCTAGCTAATGAGTACTCATCCGATCTATAACCTCAACTGGTGAACTAGAGAGGAAGGAAAATAATCGATCTCACCCCATAAATGGAGGAGGAATAATAAGGCACTGTCACGCTAAGTGTGAATCAAAAATCAATTTCAAACATTTTATTCAAATAATTCATGAGAAATCCAATAAATTTCCAAAGTCATAGTTTCATTCACAAGGTAGCAACACAATTCATGATTAACATCAAATTTTCATAAATCATACTAAATCAATTTTTCCATGAAAAAGTGCTCAAATAAGGTTTATTGTGCCCAAACCTGACGTGAGTCGCCTCTAGGCCTTGACTCAGTCTCTTAGACCTTCTGGGTCTTTTTCAGCTGAAACACAAAATTTATAGTGTCTCAGTATCTTTGCTTCATAATAATTAACATAACTAATTTCAATATGTTTAAACTTACATTCTTGCAAATTTTCATGTTGAGGTTAGTATTCATGTCAAAATATTGACTTTCTTATGCTTAAAAGGTATGGGAACTCCAACTATCCTCACATACCACATTTTGGTCACCAATTTTGTTGGTTTTGGTTGTTTTCTCAAAACTTAGGTCTTTTAAGCAAAATTGTAAATTTTCAATTTTGGTGTCCTATTTTTTACTGTTCCATTAGTCATGTTACTGTTAGATTTTGGCTAAGGTTTCTTCATAGAAATTGTTCCTTATTGTCTTATCTTTATTTCACTTTTTGAATCACTCTATTTGGAGTTTTGTAGCTCAAGTTATAGCCATTTGAACATGGCTGCAGAATTGGACTTAACCCATATTTTTTGGGCACCAAATTGGTTCTGGCAATTTTAGGCCACTAAATTTGAGTAGCCAAATGACTTGGTTAAGGGCATAATTTGGGTTTGTGTTCTTCATAAAAGTTCTAGTTCTATATCTCAGCTCTCTACTGGTAAAATTTCAGGTCATTTAGACCTGCCTAGCCCAAGTTATGGCCAAATGAGCAAATACTGTTCATTTGGTCATTTTTATATAGGGCAGAATACCTAAGTCCGGATTTGGTCAATTTGTTCACTAGGTTTTGGTCACTTTTTGGGCATGATTCCTAAATGAAAAATGTGTCATTTTGTGTCTAATTTCATTCCCAATTTGCCTCACACCAATTGGGTTGGTAAATTTTTAGTTTTGGTCCCTAAAAGGGACCTGGGTCTTGTTGCCTGCATACTGCCCACATTCAATCCGAATCTCTACTCACTTCCAACACTTCCAACATACACCAATTGGTCACAAATGACCATTTCTCACCTTAAACAAGGTCAAACACACTATTTAACAAATTCTCACTTTTTTGTCTTCTAAACCCTAGGTGCCAAAACCCTAATTCACATATTTGTTACATTTAATTAATTCTAAGCATACCAACATCACTTCCACATTCAATTAAGCTTCCTAACATATTGAATTCAATCAAAACAAAAGCATATCCATAGTAAACCCTAGCTGGCCGAATTTACTTCTAGTCCTCCAACCATTATTTTCATTTCATTTTAAGCATAATTCCAAGTTAGTTAAGCTACAAACACAATAATTAAACTAAAAATGTCAAGTTTGCTTACTAACCTTATGCAGAATTTCTTTCCCTTGCAATCTCTTCCTTTCTTTTTTCTTTCTTCTTCAAGCTCCTCTTCTAGTTGCCAAATTAAGTTTTAACTATGGTGGCTTACTTTTCTATGGTGGAAATTTGGTAATATTCAAGCTCAAAAATGATCTTTAATGGAGTTTGTGGAGAGGGAGAGGTGAGAGAGTGAGGGATGGCAACTTGGGTTGAAGATGACTCTTTTTGTTTTTTGTTTTTTTTTTCTCTTCTTTCCTTTATGATTTTATCCTTTATGGAAGACCACAATTTAATTTAAATAAATTTATTAATTATAATAGTTATTACATCATGCATGAGGTCATGCATGATGTCATTCACCTTTCACCTTTTTTCTTTTTTTTTCTATTTATTTTTCATTAGTTCTTTAATTTAATTCCCGATTCTGAATTTTTCTTTTCTCCAATTTTAGTTGACAGTTAAGTCAGGAGTCAGTCTCAGGGTCAATTGACCAAATTGCCCCTTGCCGGTTCGATCTGGTTTGCAAATAATTCAATATTACTTCCGGATCCCTGACCTAATTATTTGACTGGCTTAATAGTTCTTTTTCGTGATTTTCTCTTTTTCACTGTGTTCGCAATAGTCCTAAGGACAGCAGCGTCACATTTTACGGTTCAAAATTTGAGTTTAAATTGACTTTACAGTCCTTTCCGAGAAGGTCACCATCACTGTGACTCTCGGCTCATTTAACTTATTGTGTTCTGTTTTTCTTATTTATACTTAACCAATTGACAATTACTAATTATTTGTGTTCAGGGCTTATCTAGTTGTCTTAAGTGTGGTTCTAATCCCCTAAATTATCCGGACTGACACTAGTCACCAGAATAGTGAAATATACCAGGCTATGCAAATAGGAGTGTTACATAATGACTTTACACTTAGAGCTTATTGTGATGCAGATCGGGCATCCAACCCATTCACTCTGAAGTCTTTAACTAGATTTTGCATTTTTTGTAACACCCCTTACCCAGTCTACAGTGTAGCCGAGCAAAGACTGTCACACTCTGTGTTGGAGCACCTTATCTTATCTTACCTTATTCTTTTAATAGTTTTAATCTCGTTATATTTTAAAATCAATTATATTTAAAGGAGAAACTGATGGAGTTTTTCCTATTCTATCACCGTTCGGCGTGTTTCACTATCCACCTATTTAAAAATTTCAACAATATTTTCCAATAATAATCTCATCCATTTTCATTATAACCATCATAACCATCTCATCATTTCAAATATCATTTATGTGTTTCAATTCTATATTCAATTCCATACATATCCATTCATGCTCAATTCATATATAAAATTTCTCAAATTTCATTAATTTACATGATATACAAATTAATTAAATAAATTCATGATTTATGTTACAAACTTCTATGATCAATTACAACTTTACAATTTTAATTACAGACTTTATGATTAATTACAATGAACAAAAATAACCTAATATGGTCTGACAGACCCTACCAGGATGCACTGTTGAGTGAGGTGACAAAATGTGACACTGCAGATCTGATCTCCAAAATTCCAGTCTAAAGCCTACTGGGTATTATCCTCAGTACCTACGCGAGGAAACAATCTATCGCACTAAGCATTTCTGCTTAGTGGTGCAATAATATAACAAAGAAATAATATATATAAATAAACATAAAAATAAAGCATAATTTATGTAATCAAGAATTATTTTGATTTCATATGAAATTTTTAACATCAAATATCTTTTGTCATTTTTGTTGTTCTTTGGAAGCGCTTATTTCATAAGTTTACAATAATAAAATATAATATACAAAATTAATAAAAATATTATATTTATGTTTATATTATTATGGAAGATACATTTGTAATAATTATTTAAGTTATACTTATTTTTCTAGCCTTTTTATTGCTTTACTTAACATTTCTATGTATTTTGGACCATTTCATAATAAATAAATTTTTAGAACCAATCTAGTTCATTTTAGATCTTTCTCACTTATTTATTTAATTTCTAATATTCTTAACTTATTTCACTGCCCAAGTAACCTATGACAAGCTAATTGGACTAGATACGCGGGTCCCTGGCACTGGACACCATGGTGCCTCAGGTCGTCATACCATGGGATACATAACGTCAATCACATATGCAATCAATATGGCTAAGAAGCCATGGTAACGCATAATCGAGCATATAAGCCATGAATACGGGCATAAAGCCTTACGCAGTACTGCTAAATCAATCCCCTATTGGCATGTCGATCTATCTAATCTGACACACATGTCTAGGCAATACATGGGCACATTAGTACCATTAAGTGTTCAAATGTTTTATTATTTTATTATATTTTCTATTTATATTTTGCAACATTTTACTTCTATTCATAGTGGAAACACAAGGCCCAATTTCATTTTCACATAATGTATGTATTCATAGATTTCATTCATATGAATCACAATTTACCAATCACATCATATATTTAGCATTTACAATTTCTTATCTAATTTATCATATTATTTCACATGTCATTCACGTTCAAGCATTCTCATTTTTACTCATAATGGGAACATAAGTCCCAAATGACACTTTTACATCATTTACACATTCAACAATTCATTTATGGTGATTATAATTCATATTTTAAGTTATGTTGGCAATGTATCATAAGTTTTATTTTTGATGGGAATACAAGCCCCAACTACCTATTCACATGATTTAGGTGTTCATTAAGTCATTTAAGTGGGGTACCATTCATATTCCAAGTTGTCCATGAAAATTTCATGGGTTTGAGATTTTATACCTTAATTTCCTCTAGTAATTTGGCCAAGATGCATAATCCATTTGACCATACTTCCTTCATGGAAGTTGTCTCCTTATGTGTTAACTTTAATTTCCCTTTTGAATCATTCAATTTAGAATTTTGTAGCTCAAGATATGGTCAATTTATCAAGACTGATTCACTGACCCTTTATTATTCCAGAACTTAATAGATTCTGGAACCTCACTTTATCCAGCCATTTGGACAAGCTACAATAATATTTTGGCCTAATATTCTTCATATGAGTTGTTTCCCTATGTGTCCTAGTCACACAGGTTCAAGAATCATAAATTTTTAAGTTATGTAGGATGAGTTATGACAGTTTAATTGACCTAGACTCTTAAACCCTGTGCATCCAAAATTTTAGGTCCAAGTCAGTCTTTTTGAGGCCGTCGTGAAAGACCGATTGGTACGCCACAGAAGTGGTAGACCCTCACTTAGAATGGATGAGGTGAAAAGCTCCCTAAAAGATGAGAAACTCATCCCACATCGGAATGGGAGTAGAAGATAATGATATATAAAATGGGGGAATTAATCACTAGAGGCGCCTTTTGGTGGAATGGCATGGAGAGTTGAAAGAACCCCAGAGTTAAGAGTGCTCACTTGAGAGAACTCCTAGGATGGGTGACCTCCTGGAAAGTTCTACATTCCACCTATGGGATAAAACCGTGAGGCTTTTGGCCAAAGCTGATAATTCCTCTAGTAGTTGGAGTCTGGCCATTACAATTGGTATCAGAGCCGAATGCTCCCCCAGTACGGTGCGTTGAGTGAGGACGCTCGAGTCTTAAGAAGGAAGAAAAGCCGTCATGAAAGACTGATTGGTACACCACAGAAGTGGTAGACCCTTGTTTTGGATGGACGAGGCGAAAAGCTCCCTAAAAGATGGGAAACTCGTCCCACATCGGAATGGGAGTAGAAGGTAATGATATATAAATTGAGAGAACTAATCACCAGAGGTGCCTTTTGGTGGAATGGCATAGCGAGTTGGAAGAACTCCAGGGTTAAGTGTGCTCGCTTGAGAGAACTCCTAGGATGGGTGACCTCCTAGGAAGTTCTCTATTCCACCTATGGGATGAAACCATGAGGCTTATGGCCAAAGCGGACAATTTCTCTAGTGATTGGAGCCTGGCCATTACATTTTTCTTGGTGATGCTCTGATTTCTTGGAAGACAAAGAAGCAGCCAACTCTTTCTAAATCCTCTACTGAAGCTGATTATAAGGCTATGACTGCAACAATCTATGAGTTGTTGGGGATCACTTACATTTTTTAAGATTTGCAAGTCTTAGTTCCTTTGCTTATCAAACTTTGATGTGACAATAAGGCTCAGCCTTCTCTTGTTCCTTGTTAGCTTCAATTAGCTGATCTATTCACAAAACCTCTTAACGCAAAACTTCATAACAAGTTTATTTCCAAGTTGAATTTGATGTTGTTCCACCTAATCCAACTTAAGGGGAGACTGTAAAGATAAATGGAAGTAGCTTTGCTGCTGTTACTAAACTATTTTTGCTCTAACTTGCTACTGCTGACATAGATGTAATTTATTCATTAGTTAATTGGTTAGATGACTCAACATTTTTTCATTAGCTTTTGTTGACTTTTCATTATTCCTCGAGTGTGTAATATTGTGATATATAAGCTTGTATTGAGGAAGTTTCCAATATAATGAATTAGTGAGATCAATTTGATCTTTGTTCATTTTCTCAAATTCTCTGAAATCTACACAGACTAAAAAAGCCAATTAAAGTAGCATTTTCAATGGCATCCACAGGCGGAATGAAAAAGCCATTTGAAGGGGTGTTTTTAATGAAAAACCAAAAGCTTCTAGCACAGGAACTGAAGGATAAGAAAAAGCTGCCTCCTGTTTTCATTACTTAACAGGATAAGTTGCTAGAAACATCAATGGGAATGGCATTTTCTAGCATGGATTTTTTTCTTCCTCGTTTTTTACACCTGACATATGATAAAATATATTGCTAGAAAACAATATATATGATAAAATATATATGATAAAATATATATATATATATATATATATATATATATATATATATATATATATATATATATATATATCACATTTTTTATTGTACTTAACAATAAATTATTTTTTATTTTTATTTTAACCGGTTGATATGAGTAAATCTAACTTGTTATGGTAGATTACGATTGATAAAATTAAACAATTAAACATTTTAAAATATGTAAAAAAAAAATAAATAAAAAATCTTTTCATTATGCCTAAAAGTAATATGGGATATCTTTTCCCACCATGCATTCTACACTTCAATTCTAATGCTCGCATCTAGTTTTGTACATTTAGGACCCTATTGGGAAAAAAAGTAATATGGAATATATGATAAAGTAATCAAATAATTAATTAGAAGCCATGATATTAATAATTGAACAATTAAATAAATATTTCATAGTGCAAATTAATGATTCAAATTTCGACAACTCTTATCCTTTTAAAGATTTGTAAAATATGAGAATATTTTTTTTCTCATAATTTATTCTCATAGAAAAATTTGTAAAATATAAAAATTAATTAAAAATCCCTTATAATTGGGACAGAATTGAAATCCCTACTTTCATTGTCTAAACCTTGAATTTTCTTATGTACTCATATTTTTTCAACTTTTTTTAAAGGATCTTATAATTTAATTATAAATCCTTTGCTATTGTTGGTTTTAATTCGGTTTAAAACCAAATTAAAAAAGCTGTGACCTTCCATTCGGTTTTAATTCGTAGTTTAATTGAATTTGAAATAAATTGAGATTTGGGCATGTTTGTTTTCATATTTTTTAGTGTTTGGAAAAAAAAATATCAATAAAATATTTTTTATTAAAAAAATTAAATTATTTTTAAAAAAATTATTTTATCTCAAAAGAGAAACTCATTTTTTATTTTTTAAATTTTCATAATTTTATTAAAATATAAAAAATATTTATACCTACATAATATAAATACATACTATTAATTTAAAATTGTAACTAAATAACAAAAAATATTTTTATAAACTTTTTTTAGAAAAAACATTTTTTATAAAGAAAAAAAAAATCTTTTTAGCTTCATAATTTTGATTCTTCAAAGTTCCAATCTATGTTGGACTATTTTGGTTCCATTTTAAATCCAGAAAATCCAAATTTGATCAAACGTGAGAAATAGTGATCACTTTTGATCTAAATTTAATAAAATTAATTTCAATTCAATTTCACGCCGCAGCTTACCCTATATGGGGCCACGGGCCAAGCCCAGTAAATTAAATTTTTTAGGTTTATTTTATCTAATTTTTCATTTTGACTCCTTAAAATATTAAAATTGAAAAGTATATATTTTCTTCATATTACTAAATGATAAAAAAATAAAAAATAAAACGTTGAACTCAATTTCTAATTTTAATCAAACCTTTCAATTTTATTAATTTAATTATAAATTTTTCATATTATTTTTAATTTTAACAATAAATTTAATTAAAAATAAATAAACTAATCAATTTATAAATTATTCAAACCTTTTCTTCTATATATTGTCAGTTTTAACTAATCTTTTTAATTTTATTAATTTGTTCAATAATTTTATTAATTTTAACAGACTTTCAATCGATAAAAATATAATAATTAAATAATATATTTAAAATTATTATCTTAATTTTATTATTTTTTTTTATTATACTTTTAATTAATATCTTTTTTATCATTTTATCTTGAATTTAAGCGTCAATAAATAAAAAAAATCAAATATTTAAACATAAAATATTATAAAAATATAACCAAAATAAATACAGTTATAACTTTCAAAACAATAAGTATTTTATTCAGTAAAATAATATTTTTATTTGATTTATTTGAGAATAACTGCTAAAATGATTAAAAAATGATTGACTAATATTAATAATTTTGGTAAATATTTGAATTTTTTTTATCAATTAAATCATCTAATTAATTAATTACTAAATTGAAGTTAATGTGAAAATTTTGGATTATATTGATAAAATTAAAAAATTTTGTTAAAATTAAAAAACCTTATAAAGGTTAAAATTTTTTCAATCATCCTTCTCATAAAAATATTTTAGCTTAAATATTTATCAAGATGAAATTTTGATAACTATAGTCCAAGTAAGATTGTTATTAAGAATGATGATGTTCTTTTTTACTTGTATATTTTTGTATAAATGTATATTATTAGTTTGTTAATACAATCAATAAATACATAGATAATGTAAGAACTATTGTTTTAATTATTTGTTATAGTTAATATCATTTAAATATTTTTATAAGCTTCATTCATATTCAAATTTTTTAGAAGATCATAATAATTTATTACATGTCAAATTAATGAACAATTTAAGCCACTTTATATTTTTTATTTATTTGATTTTTATTGGGATTTAAACTTAAAAATAATGCTATGTGTTGGATTAAAATGTAAAATAAAGTATTTGAATTTAATTTTAGTATAAATTGTTGATAAATTTTGAATCTCAAAAAACACCATTTTACTTATTATTTTTTTTTTTTATTTGAATATTGATGCCAAAAGAAAACAGCAGCAAGCTGGCCAAAATTTATGAAACGAATGTTGTTTATATCCAAACGCAAAAGACAGAGATACCACAAACGAAAAATCACAGGAAAGGATAAGAGAAAATGATCAACATTTTCTAGAGCAGAACCACATAAACTACGTATGGGATCTAGTTGAACACGGTTGGGAGGAAGGCAATGCTTGGTAAGAAGGGAATCAGAAAGGGACCGCTAGAAAAAGTGTTTGATATGTGGAGGTAGATCCATAACCCATAACTTTTTCCAGTTACCGAAAGCAGGTTGCACTAAAGAACTACCTGCCTCACCTTGTTGGTATCTCTGATGTAGCAGGTGATAGGCACTACAAACAGAAAATTTACATATTCTAGTTCCTCCCCAGTATAACATATCTAGTGGTCGACGGATATTAATAGGCAGTGCGAGGATTTGGGTAGCCACAAAGGAAAGGAATGTGTCCTGCACTAAACCGCTGTTCCAATCACCAGTACACGAGTCTTAAGCTGATTGGCAGTGGCATCATTGTCAAAATTTTTAAATGGAGACCTAAGTTTGCCACCATTCTAAGAAGGCAACCACCTATCTTTCTAGATCCAAACTACGGTTCCATCACCGATTCTCCAACGCATACCTGATTCGAACTCTGCTATAGTCTGAACAATGCTTATCCACAAATAGCTCGACCTAGTAGCCTCCAAAATCGAGCATCGTGGAAAAAATCTACATTTCAAAATTTTAGATGCCAATGAATCAAGATTTTTAAGAACTCTCCACACATGTTAAAAAGCAAATTCATGAAGGGCCCGAAAATCGAAACCACCCGCAGATTTGGCCATAGACAATTTTTCCAATAAATTTTCAGATTTTGACCATCGTGACCCATCAAAATTTAGCAAATAACTGCTCCAGCTCATAACAAAGTGTAAGCGACAAGAGAAAACAACTCATTGTATATGTAGGAATTGGTAGAGTATGCATTATTTAGTTATTTCGGTATGAGTAAATTTGATTATTTCGGTATGAGTAAATTTAGTTTGATTCGATTTTCGATAAGTAATAATAAAAATTTTTTGTTTTCGGTTATGGATTCGATTACCTTTGATTTAGTAACTGAACTAATTGAAATAACCGAATTTCTATTAATTAAAATATTAATTATAATTTTATTAATAATATATTATTTATAATTATTATTATTTTTATGATTTTATAATAAAATTTGACTTATAATTATTATCTTATAAATATTAATCATATTTATTATTTTTAAAATAAAAAAGGATTATAAATATATTTTTGTTAATATTTTATTAAATAATTAATAATATAATATATATATATATATATTTTAGTTAATTTGGTTATAATTGATAACTAACTAATATTCTTAGTTTTGATTAATTTCAGTTTTTTTTCTCAATTTCAGTTCGTTTCGGTTAATATTTTTAGAGTTGGTTAACAATTCGATTAGTTAAAAATTCAATTTGATTCGATTAATTGAATGCTCACCCCTAGGAATAGGTTGCATCACAGCTTTAATGAGCACCTCCTGACTTGCCTTACAGAAGGACCAACCTTTCCATTTAAAAAGTTTATTGCCAACCCGGTCTTTGATCAATTGAACAACTTTTTTCTTCAACTTACCAATGAGAGATGGTAATCCCAGATACTTGAACGGTGCATCCTAAGTTTAACACCAATTTTCGACCATAATTCATTCTTCAAAATTGCTCGCACATTTCGACTTGTGGATAATTTTTATTTCTCCAAATTTGTTTGTTGGCCAGGAGCTTGCTCATACTACAAAAGAATATCATCTACTACATCAATCTCCTCCAAAGTTGTTCTATTGAATAACAAGCTGCCATTTGCCAAAAAAAAAAGGGTGTATTATGAATGAGGCATTCCTAAAGAGACAGGTACCATGGATATGACCTGTAATCTCTGCTCTTTTTATTAATGAGGAGAATTCTTTTACACATGAGAGAAATAAATATGGGAACAAGTGATCTCCTTGTTGAATACCTTTATTAGGAATAAAAGTCTCAGAAGGGCAACCATTGATAAGCAAAGAATATGACACAAAATTAACACATACCATAACCAACCTAACAAAATTGATATGGAAATGCAATTTGATCATGATATGCTCAAGGAAAGGCCACTCAACCCTATCATAAGCCTTGCTCATATCTAATTTAAGAGCAAAAGAACCCTTAAGACCCTTTCTCTTATGTTTCATATGATGGAAAATTTCAAAGGCTACTAGAGCATTGTCTTTGGCCAATCTCCCAAGCACAAATGCACTATGAGTATCAGAGATAATTTCAGGCAAGATTAACTTTAAATGATTGGCTATGGTCTTGGTCATAAGTTTAAAAAGGACATTACAAAGAGCTAGCTAGGGGTTTGAGGATTTTTTTACTTTAGGTATCAAAACAATATGGGTTTTATTGAAAAATGTAGCATCAACTAAATTATTAAAAAAAGGGTAGACATACCATCAAAGCTAATGCCTTTGTAGGGTGCATCTAGGAACGGCAATTTAGCGAATCGAGAGCAGTTTATGCCATCTCCATCCCTGTCCCCATCCGGTCGCTAATAAATGAGTCCCTAACCCTGCTCCATACCTCACCGGGGTAAGAAAATCGTTACCCATCCCTGCCCCATTGAAAAACTAGAATCCCATCCCCATCTCACCCCACCCCGCCAAGCCTCTTTTATTTTGATTTCAACCTTTGCTGTATATATATATTTTTAACCAAACATTACAATTATCAAATAACAATAATGTAAATTCATATAATAATTCAAAAAATAATATGAATAATTCATATATTTTCATCAAATTAAAAACAATCCTACAAAACATTAAAATTAATACATGTTCTATTAATGATATGAGAGGGTCAAAATACAATACATATCCAATATCTAACTATGAGTCAAAAATACAATTCAAGATATTGAAACATTTCAATATATAATTAGTCAACAATCTTCAATTTTGGCATTACTTTCACTTGTTAGTTTACCTAAATATTGCAAAAAAAAACTATAACAACCCGAACTAAGGGCCATTACTGGCCTTAGGGATCTGGTTAGTTTTAGGCTACCGTAACTCATAGCAAGCCTAAAAACCTGTTAATCATGAAACATTTTTCATAATAACAATAATTTAAGCAACTCATGTCATGTACACTTTGAAACTTACATCATAACATTTTACATAATCTTTAGAAAATGGTTCTGAATTTGAACCTTTCAAAAAGGTGTGACTTTTACGTTAATACTTTAGAAACACAATTATGCTTGAAATTATGGTAACATATGTACATATTTTACTTAAATAAAACTTTTACAACTAAGCACAGTATCTATCCATTAACATTTTACATGCCTAGTCTAACAACATCAAATATACATAAGCAAGTCTAAGGCTTCTCCTGTTGCTAGCTTTTCAAAACCATATGTATTCTTGCAACTCTGCATCTGAGGTTAGGAGAAAAGGGTAAGCTTTTAAGAGCTCTGAGTAAACTAACCAAACATACATGAATTATATCTCTCCTTTCATATATATGCAATACAACATCCAAGTGAGTTTTCACATCATAAACATTCCATATAAGATAGACTTGTCACCAGTGGTCTCCCAAATCTAATGTGTCTGGCTCATACAAAGGCTTCTCAGACTTTCACTTAAATCAATAATATATCCAATATATGTTAGTAGTATGCCCTAGAGCATATCATTTAGTATGTATCTTGTACATATTTTTATTAATAAAAGGCATTTCCACTTTTCCATTTACATAATATATTTATGTGTAATGGAAAAGGTCCATTGATATTTTGTTAGAAATATTATTCTTAAGTTGTTAAGAATATGAGTGATAATATTTCTAGCACAAAGTATCATAAATAGGTTCACAATCGAGGATACTTCATAATAAGGACATGACTTATCCAGAAAGATTGTATTCATGTTTGTTCCCAAGTTATTTATATGAGATATAAATAAGATGGAATGGTGAGTCTCATGCCATATAACAAATATGATAGGCACTTATAAATGATAAGTAGGCCGAACCAGTGACACGTATGACAAGCACATGGAGTTTACTCTTGTCAATGTTTTGTCATAAATCATATCAGTGCATATAATCTTTAGACCTGAGATAGCACAGTTATCTTGTATATAGGTAGTTTGAGTTTGATACTGCTTTCATACTTGTACTGTGTATGGGTATATGGGCATCTGTTGGCTCCTACTAGTTATATATGAAGGTAGGTGTTGATCAAGATGGAATCTGTTCCTCTAAGTAAATAGAGATAAAATCCTATGTTCATTTAATTGTTCTTGATGTTTCAAGTTCCTGGTCAGGACAGATAGATTTATTTAGAAAAGAGTTTCTGATGAGAAAATCTTTTTAATCAAGAACTGGAATTAAAAGAGAACATAGTATTCATAGCAAATGGAGTTTGACATAAACCATGACTCCAGCTTGAGTTGGGATTTTGTAACAGAGAGATTCTAGTGCATGGTAACATATGATTATAGGTTCATTTAAGGTAAACCTTATTACTAATTGGTTGGCCATGGCATGCTATGCTAGGTGTTAACCATGATCTATGAGGTTCATAACATGATTTAGAGAAATCATTTATGGTAAGAAAGAGTTCTGATGACATTAAGAGTTGATATCATGTCTCATTTCCAATTAGTGATGAGCCTAGTAAGTCACACACATACACAAGTTATCACCTATTTAAATATGATTTAATTAATTAATTAAAGAGTTTAATTGATTAATTAAATAGGTTTGGTTTGCAATTAAATTGCAAAGTCCTTAGCATGACTTGAAACCAAATCTAGATTATTGGATGTATAGTATAAGTTAAATTTATATTTAAAGTGTTTAAATATGAATTTAATTAATGAGAAATTAATTAATAGAGATTAATTAATTAATTTATATTTGATATAAATTAATTAGAAGAAGAAAAAAATAATTATTTTGATTTAAGAACTCAAAATTAAGACACAGGGGCATTTTAGTCATTTCACAGTGTGACACGTGGCATCATGAGATGGTGACACATGGGATTATACATAAGCTTGCCAAATGTTTTTTAATCATGTAAGATGATTAAAATCAAGATTAAATATAGGTTTGACACTTGACACAATGTGATTGGGTCACTTAAACCTAGAGCTAATCAAAGGATGACATGTGGCAAGGGTTTAATGTGTTAACTTAGCTATTTAAGTGTTGTTATGAAAAAGAAAAACAACCAGCAGCCACTCCTCTCCTTTGTCACACCACTTTGAGGCTTTTCATCTATACTTCTTCATCTCTCATCAATTCAAAGAGATTAGCCATCAATCTCTTGAATTAAGAACACTAGAAATTGTTTCTAGTGTCTGCTTTATCTCTAATCTCTTAAAAGGTAGAACTTGAATTTCTAATTAATAGAAAAAGCTTTAGAAGCTGTTCAAGGGCTGCCATAGGTGTTCTTAGTGTGGACAAGCTAGAGGGACAACATCTGGTGTCCTGAAAGACGAATCTCAAAGGCGCAGACACGCTGCAGTGCATCAAGAGGTTAGTGTAATCATTCTTGATTTAATCTAGGATTCTAAAATTAATCTGATTAATTTTAAAATCTTATATGGCAAATACAGATCCAAAAACATATTAAAAGAGTTTTAATATGTTGTTTATCATTGAAATCAAATAGATAAAAATAAATCTTGCATGATGCATGTGACCCTAGATGAAAATTTTTGAATTCAATGGTATAAACTTGTGTTTTTCATGCTTCCATTCCTTCAATATGCCCAGCTCATGTAGAGGCCCCTCAAAACTTTCACTTAAATAAATAGTGAGCCAAGGGCTTATTAGTCCTCACCTGGTCTTATCACCACATTAAAGGAATGGAAGCGTGAAAAACAGAAGTTTATACCATTGAATTCAAAAATTTTCACATAGGGTCACATGCATCATGCAAGATTTATTTTTATCTATTTGATTTCAATGATAAACAACATATTAAAACTCTTTTAATATGTTTTAGGATCTGTATTTGCCATTTAAGATTTTAAAATTAATTAGATTAATTTTAGAACCCTAGATTAAATCAAGAACGATTACACTAACCTCTTGATGCGCTGCAGCGTATTTATGCCTTTGAGATTCATCTTCAGGACACCAAATGTTGTCCCTCTAGCTTGTCCACACCAAGAACACCTATGGCAGCCCTTGAACAGCTTCTAAAGCTTTTTCTATTATTTAGAAAATTAAGTTCTGCCTTTTAAGAGATTAAAGATGTAAACAGGACACTAGAAACGATTTCTAGTATTTTTAATTCAAGAGATTGATGGCTAATCTCTTTGAATTGATGAGATATGAAGAAGAAGAGATGGAGAGCCTCAAAATGGCATGACAAAGGAGGAGTGGCTGCTGGTTGTCTTATTTTTAATTCATAACAACACTTATATAGCTAGATCAACACATTAAACCCTTACCACATGTCACCCTCTCATTGGTTCTAGGTTTAATTGACCCAATCACATTGTGCCAAGTTTCAAACCTATATTTAATCTTAATTTTAATCATCTTACATGAGTAAAAGACATTTGGCAAGTTTATGTGTAATGCCATGTTTCACCATCTCATGGTGCCACGTGTCACACTGTGAAATGACCAAAATGCCCCTGTGTCTTAATTTTGAGTTCTTAATCTAAAATAATTATTTCTCTTCTTCTAATCAATTTATATCAAATATAAATTAATTAATTAATCTCTATTAATTAATTTCTCATTAATTAAATTCATATTTAAACACTTTAAATATAAATTTAACTTATATTATACATCCAATAATCTAGATTTGGTTTCAAGTCATGCTAGGGACCTTGCAATCTAATTGCAAACCAAACCTATTTAATTAATCAATTAAACTCTTTAATTAATTAATTAAATCATATTTAATTAGGTGATAACTTGTGTATGTGTGTGACTTACTAGGCTCATCACTAATTGGCAATGAGATATGATATCAACTCTTAATATCATTAGAACTCTTTCTTACCATAAATGATTTCTCTAAATCATTTTATAAACCTCATAGACCATGGTTAATACCTAGCATAGCATGCCATGGCCACCCAATTAGTAATAAGGTTTACCTTAAATGAACCTACAATCATATGTTACCATGCACTGGAATCTCTCTGTTATAAAATCCTAACTCAAGCTGGAGTCATGGTTTATGTCAAACTCCATTTGCTATGAATATTATGTTCTCTTTTAATTCCAGTTCTTGATTAAAAAGATTTTCTCATCAGAAACTCTTTTCTGAATAAATCTATCTGTCCTGGCCAGGAACTTGAAACATCAAGAACAATTAAATGAACATAGGATTTTATCTCTATTTACTTAGAGGAACAGATTCCATCTTGATCAACACCTACCTCCATATATAACTAGTAGGAGCCAACACATGCCTATATACCCATACACAGTACAAGTATGAAAGCAGTATCAAACTCAAACTACCTATATACAAGATAACTGTGCTATCTTAGGTCTAAAGATTATATGCACTGATATGATTTATGACAAAACATTGACAAGAGTAAACTCCATGTGTTTTTCATAAGTGTCACTGGTTCGGCCTACTTATCATTTATAAGTGCCTATCATGTTTGCTATATGGCATGAAACTCACAATTCCGTCTTATTTATATCTCATATAACTAACTTGGTAACAAACATGAATACAAGTATCCTCAATTGTGAACCTATTTATGATACTTTGTACTAGAAATACTGTCACTCATATTCTTAACAACTTAAGAATAGAATTTCTAACAAAATATCAATGGACCTTTTCTATTACACATAAATATATTATGTAAACGGAAAAGTGGAAATGCCTTTTATTAATAAAAATATGTACAAGATACATACTAAATGATATGCTCTAGGGCATACTACTAACAATCTCCCACTAGCACTAGAGCCATTCATTACAATATCTTAGACCCATCTTCTCAAGATGACGGTCTAGCTGAGTCTGTGACATAGGCTTAGTGAATGGATCAGCTGGATTTTCAGCTGATGCTATTTTCTGCATGGCTACATCGCCTTGCCCAACTATTTCTCTGATAAAGTGGTAGCGCCTTTCTATGTGTTTGGATTTTTGGTGAGACCTTAGTTCCTTAGCCTGTATGACTACTCCATTATTGTCACAGTGTAGTGGAACTGTTGACTCAATGGAAGGAACTACTATAAGTTCTGTCACGAACTTCTTTATCCAAACAAACTTCCTTTGCAAAGATTCGATGCAAAGAATATACTCAGCCTCGGTAATGGAATCTGCAGTTGTGCTCTGTTTGGAACTCTTCCAACTGACTGCACCTCCATTACAAATGAACACATATCCAGAGGTAGACTTTCTATCATCGATATCTGATTGAAAATCAGAATCAGTATAACCATCCAATTGCAAGTCTCCACCTTCATAGATCAAGAATAAATCCTTAGTTCTTCTCAAGTACTTTAGGATATTCTTGACAGCTATCCAGTGTTCCAAACCTGGATTGGATTGATACCTGCTAGTCAAACTAACAGCATATGCGATATCCGGCCTAGTACACAACATTGCATACATTAAACTTTCAATAGCCGAAGCATATGGAATCTTGGCCATCTTATCTCTTTCTTCAGATGTCTTTGGAGACATCTTTTTAGAAAGATGGATACCATGTCTCACTGGTAACAATCCTCTCTTGGAATTAAGCATGTTAAACCTCTTTAACACCTTTTTCAAGTATAGACTTAGGGATAAACCAATTATTCTTTTCGCTCTATCTCTATAGATGTGAATCCCAAAAATATAGGTTGCCTCCCCTAAGTCTTTCATGGAGAATGTATTTGACAACCATACCTTTACAGTTGTCAATGTACCTGTGTCATTACTCATTAACAGTATGTCATCCACATATAAGACAAGGAAAGTGATAGCACTGTCACTAACCTTCTTATATACACATGGCTCATCCTCATTTTTGATAAAACCAAAGGATTTAATGGCTTCATCAAAATGGATGTTCCAACTCCTCGAAGCTTGCTTCAACCCATAAATGGATCGCTTTAGCTTGCATACCTTGGAACCATCTTGGGATTCAAAAACCCTAGGTTATTCCATGAAAATATTTTCTGCAATGTATCCATTGAGAAAAGCTGTTTTGACATCCATCTGCCAAATCTCATAATCATAATATGCAGTTATTGCTAATAGAATCCTAATTGATTTAAGCATGGCAACAGGCGAGAAAGTCTCCTCATAGTCAATTCCTTGCCTTTGGCGAAACCCTTTCGCTACTAGCCTTGCCTTATAGGTCTCTACCTTTCCATCAGAACCAATTTTCTTCTTGAAAACTCATTTGTTCCCTATAGGTACAATACCTTCAGGTGGGTCAACAAGATCCCAAACTTGATTCTTATACATGGAATCAATCTCAGATTTCATAGCATCAATCCATTTTGAAGAGTCTATATCTGATATAGCTTCTTTATAGGTAAGTGGATCATCTCCATGCTCTAATTATTCATGAATAGACAACTCTTGTTCTTCTTCATGAAGGAAACCATATCTCACTGGTGGGTGAGATAACCTGGTTGTTCTACGAGGAACAGCTGTAAATGTTTCATCAATGGGTGTAGGTTGACTAGATGGATCTATATCCATCTGATCTGTTGGTTGGTTAGAATTCTTCAATTCTAACTCTATTAGCCTTCCTTTGCCTCCTTCTTGGACAAACTGTTGTTCAAGAAATGTGGCATCTCTACTCACCACAACCTTTTGTGATGTAAGCAAATAAAAATAAAAATAATATCCAAAACTATCTTTTGGATATCCAACAAATTGACCCTTTTCTGATCTGGTTTTCAATTTATCAGTGTTCAGTTTTTTTATATAAGCTGGACAACCCCAAATCTTAACATGCTTAAGACTTGGTTTTCTTCCATGCCATATCTCATAAGGTGTGGAAGAAACTGATTTTGATGGAATCCTATTCAGAATATACAAAGCTGATTCTAATGCAAATCCCCAAAAGGAGATTGGCATATCAGTATAGCTCATCATACTACGTACCATATCCAATAGGGTACGATTTCTCCTTTCAAATATACCATTCAACTGTGGTGTTCCTGGAGGAGTCAATTGGAAACAATGCCATGCTCTCTCAAATTCAGTACTCAAATTTTCTCCTCCACGATCTGATCGAAGAGCTTTAATACTCTTTTCTGTTTGATTTTCTACTTCAGATTTAAATTCTTTGAACTTTTCAAAGGATTCATGTTTGTATTTCATCAAATATAAATACCCAAACCTTGATTTATCATCAGTAAAGGTAATAAAGTAATGAAAATCGCCTTTAACCATTTCCTTAAATGGATCACATACATCACTGTGTATTAGCTCCAAAATATTTTCAGCCCTTTGCCCTTGTCCAACAAAAGGTGATGTAGTCATTTTGCCCTGAAGGCAAAATTCACAAGTTGGAGTAGGCTTAGAGCCCAATGAGGATAAAATTCCCATTTTCTCCAATTTTGCAATCATATCTTCTGCAACATGACCTAATCTTAAGTGCCAAATATATTTTGTATTTTGAGTTGATTTTCATCATGGCATTGCATTCTTTTATATTGTTATACTCTGGATAGTGGAAACACTTTTCTGCTGGCAGTGGAAACACTTTCCTGCTGACAGTGGAAACACTTTACTTTTGTTAACTTTGATCTTTATTTTTCTGTTTAGCTATCTTCTTGGAAGGACCAGGAATCTGAGGTTTCTTTTTCTTATTGCCCTTCTTCTTGTTGGACTTTCCAGTAGAAAAAGATGCAATCAAAGCTACCTCTTTTTCTTTATTGCCCGGTATATTCTTTTGGGCAATAACCAGCATGTTGAGTAAACCAGCTAAGGAGCATTCCTGTTTAGTCATATGGAAATTTGTCACAAAATTCCCAAAAGAATCAGGAAGGGACTGAAGGATCAAATCCATCTGTAGTTGGAAATCCATGTTGAAGTCAAGATGTTCCAACTGCTCAATCAGCCGAATCATCTTGTGGACATGATCCCTAATATTCTGTCCCTCAGACATCTTCATGCGGAACAGCTGTCTAGATATTTCATACCTAGCATTCTTGTTGTGCTCACCATACAATTCTTGTAAGTGAAGGAGGATCTCACTCGCACTCTGCATGTTCTTATGCTGCTTCTGTAACTCATTACTCATGGAAGCAAGCATGTAACACTTAGCTCTCATATCATACTCCTTCCACTTGTCCAAAGTTTCATGTTCCTCTTGAGTGGCCTCTGGAGATAAGGGACCAGGAACATTTGAATCTAGAACATATCCTATATGCTCAAGGTTCAGGACAAGTTTCAAATTTCTTAGCCAATCAGAGAGATTAGGTCCTGTCAACCTATTGCGATCAAGTATGCTTGCAAGGATATTGGATGGTGGTGGTTGTTGTGTGCTTATTATTATCAGAAAATTAATTGCAAAAAATAACTAGATTAATTAGTAAATGTATCAAGTAATTAACCAAAATGATTATGGTCTTTTAATCAAATTGGTCCTCCCACTAACTTAGCGAATCCTACACTTCCAAAGTAGAAAACGGAAATCCTACTTGGATGGATTTCTAGTGGGTGATTGAATTCTTATAATTCTATTGATCATCCTCAAGTACATCCGTTATTGGAATTATAATAAACTATAAGTGAGCAACTCCTTGCCCATCACATCTCATGTGAGGTTCAATCCTTTACCTAGCCCCTAATGCTCAAAATCTCAGGTACATTCATTATTAACTTATCTTGCATTAGTTAAGTTGATCCCATTGAGCCAGTAATTATGCAAATAATTTTAATATCCTCAGGTACATCCAATATTGGCCACCAAACCATTACATATTTACAACATCTCATGCTTAACAATTATTCTTAAGAAAATCTCTTAAATTAATTGCATCTTATGCAACTATTTAAAATTTCTTAAAATAATTGCCCCAATGGAGGGCCTATGTTATAATTACTTTAATTATAACATTTCCAACTTAATCATTTGTTTGGAAGATTTTATAGTCATCCTATTATCATATAATTGCATACATTCCCATACATTTCATGCATTCATGGATAAGTAGTAAATATGGTATGATCATGGACTTTCTAAGGGATTCAATTTTGAGCCACCAAGAATTGAATCAGGGCATTCCTAGGTGCATTTCATTCATTCATTTTACAAGAGTTGCTGAAGGAGTACATAATCAACACTTGATCTTGAATTCCTCCCACTAGTCCCACCAATGCTCTTGACCTCCTTGAACTTCTTGCAATTCAATATTACATAGTAATTCTTGGCATACCAAGGGGAATTTACAAGAACTTAAATAAATGAAATTACAACCCAAAAATTATTACAAACTTAATAATACATGCTCAAAATAAATTAAAATTAATTAATTAATTTACAATCCCAAAGAAACATAAAAGAAATAAATCCAATCACATTGGTCTTTTATAGTCCATGATCATCCATCATGCATATCACTATTTAACAATTAAATAAAACATACATACTTAAATTAAATTGAATATCTCATATTCAACTTAAAAATCAAGATTTGAATATGATTCAAATAAATTTAAAAATTCATATTTGAATCTCATTCAAACAAATTTAAAAAATTTAAATTTGAATCACATTCAAACAATTTTAAAAATTCAGATTTGAATCACATTCAAACATTTCTTAAAAAATCATATTTGAATCACATTCAAACATTTTTAAAAAAATCAGATCTGAATATTATTCAAACAACTTTAAAAAAAATAGATTTAAATATAATTCAAACAACTTTAAAAATTCAGATTTGAATCACATTCAAACAACTTTTAAGATTCAGATTTGAATCACATTTAAACAATTTTTAAATTTCTGATTTGAATCATAATTTAATTGTGATTAAGACTACCAATTAAATACTTTAATTAGTCAAAGAATAGGCCTTAGATCATACAACAATTGCAGAATTAAAAGCCAAACCTTGA
This sequence comes from Hevea brasiliensis, assembly GCF_030052815.1. Taxonomy (NCBI): domain Eukaryota; kingdom Viridiplantae; phylum Streptophyta; class Magnoliopsida; order Malpighiales; family Euphorbiaceae; genus Hevea; species Hevea brasiliensis. The sequence goes on along the minus strand of NC_079497.1, from coordinate 32,942,480 downwards.
ACCACCCATGGAAGCCAAACCATGCACACCATTGATGGTGTTTTTCAAGCATGCCCCCACACCTCCATTGCAACCAGCAATGGATAAATCATCTCATGATCAAAACACACAATTAAATCATATAATCAACAATCTAAATGACAAATATAGTGGCTCTGATACCAATTGAAGGAATGGAAGCGTGAAAAACAGAAGTTTATACCATTGAATTAAAAAATTTTTACCTAGGGTCACATGCATCATGCAAGATTTATTTTTATCTATTTGATTTCAATGATAAACAATATATTAAAACTCTTTTAATATGTTTTTGGATCTGTATTTGCCATTTAAGATTCTAAAATTAATCAGATTAATTTTAGAACCCTAGATTAAATCAAGAATGATTACACTAACCTCTTGATGCGCTGCAGCGTATTTGCGCCTTTGAGATTCGTCTTCAGGACACCAAATGTTGTCCCTCTAGCTTGTCCACACCAAGAACACCTATGGCAGCCCTTGAACAGCTTCTAAAGCTTTTTTTATTATTTAGAAAATCAAGTTCTGCCTTTTAAGAGATTAAAGATGTAAACAGGACACTAGAAACGATTTCTAGTATTTTTAATTCAAGAGATTGATGGCTAATCTCTTTGAATTGATGAGAGATGAAGAAGAAGAGATGGAGAGCCTCAAAATGGCGTGAAAAAGGAGGAGTGGCTGCTGGTTGTCTTATTTTTAATTCATAACAACACTTATATAGCTAGGTCAACACATTAAACCCTTACCACATGTCACCCTCTCATTGGTTCTAGGTTTAATTGACCCAATCACATTGTGCCAAGTGTCAAACCTATGTTTAATCTTAATTTTAATCATCTTACATGATTAAAAGACATTTGGCAAGCTTATGTGTAATGCCATGTGTCACCATCTCATGGTGCCACGTGTCACACTGTGAAATGACCAAAATGCCCCTGTATCTTAATTTTGAGTTCTTAATCCAAATTAATTATTTCTCTTCTTCTAATTAATTTATATCAAATATAAATTAATTAATTAATCTCTATTAATTAATTTCTCATTAATTAAATTTATATTTAAACACTTTAAATATAAATTTAACTTATACTATACATCCAATAATCTAGATTTGGTTTCAAGTCATACTAGGGACCTTGCAATCTAATTGCAAACCAAACCTATTTAATTAATCAATTAAACTCTTTAATTAATTAATTAAATCATATTTAATTAGGTGATAACTTGTTTATGTGTGTGACTTACTAGGCTCATCACTAATTGGCAATGAGATATGATATCAACTCTTAATATCATCAGAACTCTTTCTTACCATAAATGATTTCTCTAAATCATTTTATGCACCTCATAGACCATGGTTAATACCTAGCATAGCATGCCATGGCCACCCAATTAGTAATAAGGTTTACCTTGAATGAACCTATAATCATATGTTACCATGCACTGGAATCTCTCTGTTACAAAATCCCAACTCAAGCTGAAGTCATGGTTTATGTTAAACTCCATTTGCTATGAATATTATGTTCTCTTTTAATTCCAGTTCTTGATTAAAAAGATTTTCTCATCAGAAACTCTTTTATGAATAAATCTATCTGTTCTGGCCAGGAACTTGAAACATCAAGAACAATTAAATGAACATAGGATTTTATCTCTATTTACTTAGAGGAACAGATTCCATCTTGATCAACACCTACCTCCATATATAACTAGTAGGAGCCAACACATGCCCATATACCCATACACAGTACAAGTATGAAAGCAGTATCAAACTCAAACTACCTATTTACAAGATAACTGTGCTATCTCAGGTCTAAAGATTATATGCACCGATATGATTTATGACAAAACATTAACAAGAGTAAACTCCATGTGTTTGTCATAAGTGTCACTGGTTCGGCCTACTTATCATTTATAAGTGCCTATCATGTTTGCTATATAGCATGAGACTCACCATTCCGTCTTATTTATATCTCATATAACTAACTTGGTAACAAACATGAATACAATCTTTCTGGATAAGTCATGTCCTTATTATGAAGTATCCTCAATTGTGAACCTATTTATGATACTTTGTACTAGAAATACTGTCACTCATATTCTTAACAACTTAAGAATATAATTTCTAACAAAATATCAATGGACCTTTTCTATTACACATAAATATATTATGTAAACGGAAAAGTGGAAATGCCTTTTATTAATAAAAATATGTACAAGATACATACTAAATGATATGCTCTAAGGCATACTACTAACACACATATCATGTATAGTCATATCATAATACATAACATATCCATAATATGGGGGAGGCTAGTGGGTCATCCAAGGTCCATCAAGCTTTAACAACAAATGTAACACCCTCACATTTAGCAGTTCCATACATTCTACTATTCCGCTGACTAATGTCTATTCGAATGACTAGAATATCTGGAACCATACATAAATCACATAAAAAAGCCATAAATTGAATTAATAAAAAGCAAATGAGGTTAGAGGAAAATAAGAGAAATGAAGTACAAATAGGTTAAATGAGCTAAGGTCCCGGCGATGAGTAACCGACATGGGAAATGACTATAAGTTCAGTTGCTACCCTAAATTCATGTGGGACCCTATAGAGACCTTAATAAAGGAACTATTTAGAAATTATTGAGAATTTGAAAATCTAGAAACAAAAAGGGGAAAAGCACAAATAAGTAAATCACGACCTAAGTACTCATCGGGTATTTATGGAAAAGATACATTATAACTCGATAAGGGTATTTTGGTCAATTCACTTCAAGAGTTGACTTTTGACCTAAATGTCTATTAAAATGAGAAAGATTAAAATATTAGAAAAGAATTAAATTAGTAAAGATATATAGGAAAATTTAAAAAGGGATATGAAGGGAATTAATGAAATTGTTAAAATTTTAATAATTATAATTATTATTAAAATAATATATATATGAGATTTTTTTTTTATATAGAAGACAAAATACATAATTTCAACTCATCTTCTTTCTTTTTCCATCCCCTTGGCCGAACCACTTCTCCCATTATTCTTCCTCCATTTTTGTCACTCCAAGCTCCTAAAACCTTGAATCACTTCAAAAAATTTTATAGCCACTAAAGTAAAAACTTGATTTTGGACTTTGATTAGAAGATTGGGAACAAGAAAGTTGGGAGAAACTTGAAGAAAATAGAGGATTGGAAATCACCATGAGAGGTAAGCTTCTTTCCAAGCTTAATTAGTTATCTATGCATTAAATTAGGGTTGATTATGGGGAAATTATTGAAAAAGCATGAAAATCATGCATGTATGGGGGAATTGAAAATCCGGCTAGCTTAGGGTATTCCATCTTATTTACATCTCATATAAATAACTTGGGAACAAACATAATTATAATCTTTCTGGATAAGTCATATCCTTATTGTGAAGTATCCTCGATTGTGAATCAATTTATGATACTTTGTGCTAGAAATACTGTTACTCATATTCTTAACAACTTAAGAATAGAATTTCTAACAAAATATTAATGGACATTTTTTACTACACATAAATATATTATGTTAACGGAAAAGTAAAAATGCCTTTTTATTAATAAAACATGTACAAGATACATACTAAATGATATGCTCTAGAGTATACTACTAACACTATGTCCATTGAGCATCCATAATAAATTATAATTATAATGACTAAATAGTTTAACACTTAGAAAATATAGAGACTATATAATTATATTTATTAAATTACAAGAGCTGTATAAAATTATAAAATAGTAAATAAATTAAAAATACAAAAATAACCAATATATTTTTTTCAAAATAAAAGGAATAAATAAATAATTTTATTAAAATAAAAAGACCAAATAATAATTTTACCTTTTAAATTTTATAATATGAAACCTGAAAAGAGATTTCAATAGGCTTGACCTTGGAGATGAGTATTGATTTATTTAATTTGATTTAGAAAATAAAATAAAATATAATAAATTTAATTTTGTAATAAATTAAATGAAATCAAACATAATTAAGAAAAAAAGTAAATCAAATCAAACAAATTAAAATATAAATAGATTAAATAGAATTGAATCAACTTCGTTAAATTTGTTTTGATTTTATATCTTTGGCTTGTTTTATTTGAACTCATTTACATTAATTTCAATTGCATTTTTTTATTTTAATTTTAATTTTAATTTTAGATCTAGATAATTAAAACAAAATTATTCGATTCAATTTTATTATTTTTTTAAATAAGTTAAATTGAATTAAATAAATTAAATTTTTTTATAATAAAATAAATTGAACCCAATTGTTGCAAAATAAAATTTAATTTATAAATTAAATCAATTCAGTTAATTTTGAGGATTGGAATGGAATTGGTACTTGTATCTTTGATATTGAACAATCTGACGGTGCTCATGCATTACATTAAGCACGGTTCAAACTTGAATTATTAAAGAAAAAAGTATCATCGACTAGGATTGGCATCTTGTAATATTAAATTTATTTTATTTTGATTTTAATTCTAAACTTATGGTATCAATTAGTTGAAAGGCCGACACAAGTTGTGTTTCAATCATTTATTTCTGTTTGCCCTTGAGTTTGAGAAATTAAATTTTTTTAAAAAAAAAATAAAAGTAATATTTTAATTATTATTAAAAAAATAATTTTAAAAAATATTTATCATTTTAATAATTTTATAATTAAAATTTATTAAATTTAACTTTTAATTATTTTTTAATATTTTTTAATTAATATATTTAAAAAAATAATTTTCCTTTTTTTTTTTTTAATTTTTCTACAATACCATAGTTCATATTTGGTAGGACGCGAGCTTTCCTCCCCCAAGAAATGAAGGAATGGACTCCCAATGGAGAGAGAAAAAGCTCTATCCTCTGTTAGGCATATTCTTGTTAGTCTCTCTTCTTTACTTGAACTTCAATAACAATCTCAGCTTCCCAGTCCTCCTATGGCAACCCAAGATGGGTTTTGTCTCTACCAATTCCACACAATTCTTCATCATCAATGGTGGTGGTGATCAGGATCTATATTCGCCGCTGTATGTTAATGGATGGAACTCCTATTGGTTAATGGAAGAAAGTGTGTGGACCTCTTCAAGATCCAAGGTATCCAAGATGCTTAAGAGAGGATCCCAAATGGGGTTGACTGTCTGCAGGACTTGGGCTTTCAGTGATGGCCATGGTCCTAATGGTTTGCAGCTCTCTCCTGGTGTCTTCAACGAGAGGGCCTTTCAGGTTTGTCTTCACCTTTTTCGTTCCCGTAAACCATTGGAGGAGAAGAATAAGTGTAGACCTTTACCCAATTGAGTATTGGTTCAAGAAGGGTTTTTATTGTAGTTTTGGAATTGCGGGTTGCAATTTTTTAATCAATCTGATAAACTCATATCGATGATTGGTTCAAGAGGTAAACAAATTAGTTGTTGGGTCTGATTTGTTTTGCAGTTGTGCTATTAGAATCTCTTATTGTGATGGGTACAAGCCAGTGTATTATTTTCCCTGCAAATAGGTTTATTATCTTGAGGTATTGAGCTTTGTTTCTTATTTATAAAATTATTTGGCTGCAGGGGTTAGACTTTGTGATAGTTGAGGCAAGGAAGCATGGCATAAGGTTAATCCTCAGTCTAGTGAATAATTTGAACGCGTTTGGTGGAAAAGATCAGTACGTGAGGTGGGCACAAGAAGCTGGGATTAATGTCTCTTCATCAGATGATTCATTCTTTTCAAACCCAACCATTAAAGATTACTATAAGGCCTATGTCAAGGTTAGCTATCATAACTCATAGCCTGGCAGGTATGCCATTGCATTCTGTATCATTTATAACATATTTTATTTTCTGGTCTAATAGTTGGACCAGACAATGGAGACCTCCATTAGCCAAATCAACCATCAACCTACTTGGAAATAACCATTTTAGCTTAACATTCAAATTTAAATTTACAAGATTAGTGAAGCTAATGTAATCCATATCTGTTGTATTAAAGTAAGTCTAAATTCTTTTCACCTGTTAAACTAACTAAGCTGCCAATACAACATTCTCCTTTCCATTGATGAGTCTGGAGAGATTTCAATATTAGTTTAGTTTAGCATTATTTTATGGAGTGGTGTATAGCATGAGTAGAGTTATCCCTGTATACCCTACCTTCCCACTCCAGTGTTTTGAACATGAGATTTCCAACTTAGAATAACTAGTTCTAACTACTGGGGAGTTGCCTTAGGAACATTATGTAGAATTTGGAACTTCCTCATTATGTCCTATATTAGTAGAGTAAAATCCTGTCATCCCATGAGTGTCTGAACTACCTATCTTGGGAAAAAATTATATCTTTTATGGTGAATTCTATACTGGCTTTGTCTTTAACAAAGTAAACCATATTTTATAAAGCATTACAATTGAATGGATGGTAGAAATAACAAATTGCAAAGTTACAAAAATTCAAAGTTGCCTGTGTACTGGCCTTTTTCATTAGGACTATGGGTTTCAGTGCAACTATTGAAGTGTTCATTGATCTTGCGAATTTCTCTGGGAGCTTATCATGTCACTGTAAATAAATTCCATTGTCAAGTTCCTTATAGGATGCTTAAGTGACAACCATATAGAAAGCCTGGGTTTTGTTTGCTCTTTTTGGTTCCTTGTATACTGTTCCTGTGATGCAAAGCATGGTAAGACCACCAGATAGAGCCACAATGGGAGAGCTGCATCTTATGTCATACTTGGAACTTGGTCTTCATTTATTGGGGAAAAAAAAGCATAGCTTGGAATAGATGCTGATTGCTGACCTATTTATGCCAGTGGCCTATCTGTTACTGCACTTAGAGAGGAATCATAGAAGGAAACTCTAGAAAGGAAGCACTAAGTTTTTATTTATTTATTTTTTTAAAATCATAGGGTAAGCAAGAGCATTGTGCATAACCGAATTTTAGGACTCAATAAGAGAGTCCAATGTAATTCAGTTTTATGGTTCTTCATCATCTACATATTGTGTTTTCATTTTTCTGAGAAAGTTGATTAGTTGAAGTAATCGGGTATGGTACAAGTTGCATTTTGTGGTTCACATATCATTCGCTAGATCAGGTTTTATTAAATTCTAATAACTCTGGCGTGAGAGAATTAGCAATTAGTCTTTTCTTGCTGCATTGTAATGATTCTTTAATTCCTCACCTGTACATTGCAGGCTATTTTGATGAGAAAGAACTCTATGAGTGGAGTTAGATATTCTGATGAACCAGCAATTTTTGCTTGGGAGCTCATGAATGAACCTCGTTGTGCATCTAGTTCATCAGCTCCTTTTCTTCAGGTGAATTTTGAACTCAAATTGTGATGGTTTCTGTATTTTCCCATTTCGGAAGTAAAAGACCCAGGGAATGTGCTGTAACCTGTGTAGGGTGCAGTCCTAGCAGAAGAATAATTATGCCAAAAATGGTTCTCAAGGTTTTTATTTTAGTATGGGATGGTTTCCTCATGTTTGTTTTGCAAAAATTATCAGAAGGATCTGGCTTTGTTTTGGTCCTTACCAAGCAAAAATTGCAGTTTATTTTGTTAGTTTTGTTGAAACTGTTTCAATTCTGTTTCTGACTGAAGGCATGGATAACTGAGATGGCTGCTTTTATCAAAAGTTTGGACAAAAAACACCTAGTGACTGTTGGAGTAGAGGGATTTTATGGCCTGACCACAAGTAACAAAACAGAAGTGAATCCTGGGAAATGGGCAGCCTTACTTGGATCGGACTTTATACAGAATTCGGCAGTCAAAAACATAGATTTTGCTTCAGTTCACACTTACCCAGATAGCTGGTTAGTATTTCTTTTATTGAATATTGGTGTGGAGACTTACTTGGTGTGTGTAGGGTTCAATAATAGGAATGAGCCCTGACATGGATGTTTCTCACTTTCACCAGAGTCATCTATCTTGAGTTGTGTTAGCATCTAAGGCTATTGGTATTTGGGAAGTTCAACTTCTAAATTGCAATATTGTTTGAGTTTTAAACTTTGATTATCACTTTTTATGGTAATAATAACAATTGAGCAGTACATATGATATTGGAACTGTAATTGTCTTAATGCAGTTACTATGGTAGACATTAAATTAATTGGTGTCACCTGGTTCCTTGGAGACTGGCATGCACAGTCAGTAGCATTTGTATTTATGAATTCCTAATATGTTGTTAATACCTCTGCACATGTGCTACTTGTAGGATCCCAAGTTCTGATTTGAAAGCAAAAGCAAATTTTCTTTCGCTTTGGGTGGACTCTCATATAAGCGATGGGGACTTTGTGCTGAGGAAACCTGTTCTTTTTACAGAAGTGGGCTCTACATGGCATGTAAATAAGAAGGGAGTATATGACACTGATGCAGATGTTTTCTTGAAAATGGTGTATGATAGAATTTATGATTCAGCAAAAAAGAGGCAGGCTGGTGCAGGAGCCTTAATTTGGCAGCTACTAGTTGAAGGAGTGGAGGAATACAGTGACCAGTTTTCCCTTGTGCCCTGGCATTATCCTTCCACCTATAAACTGATAGAAGAACAATCATATAGGCTACGAAGTGTTTTTGCCAAGAGCAGTAAAGATGGAGAGATTAACAGGAGAGGTCCTTGATTTTGAACTTGCAGATAAGCAGAAATCAATCATGCCAAATAGTAACGTTGAAGGTGGGAGCGGGGTATTAGGAGTTTTATATGATTCTTCTGATAGAAAAATAAAAGCAAAGAAAGAAGAAAGAGTGACACTGATTCAGGTTTATTTAATTCTTTTTAGATGCCAGGCTAAGAAGTTAGAAGTTATAGTTGTGCTGTGCAGCCGGTTGAGTTTGGAAAATTCACCTTGAATGTTGTAAATCGCTGTACATAATTTGTGCAGTTGTTGTTGATAAAAATCATATGTACTTGGTCATAATTGTTTGTTGTATTTATATAGCTGTTATGATAATTATTTTGTCATCGACTCATTGTTTCTTTATTTTTTTCAATAAGCTATTTGTTCTTTGCCTGGAGTTCTTTCAGAGGCTGTCATTTCAACCTATGTGCATGTCTTCGTTTGTATGTTAATTTGAATCTATTTCTAAAACTCATAGAATGAAAAGAACTATATATAATGACAAGATTTATGTATAATGGTCTTGCATTTGATCTTGCCTATTATGATTTGGCAATAAATGTCTGATTTACTGAAGATGAGTTTAATTTTATCTATGTATGAATGTGACAGATTGGTTACTTCTGAAGCATGGATATGACACAGGAGATATAAAAGCAGATATGATAGCTTCTGAAGTACCACCTGCATACAGTGGACATGCTAATGTGTTGAATTATTGATGTTCATTAAGTTATAAATCACGTTAATTTTACTGCAGAAATCTTCCTAGCTTATGCACTATAAAAACATCTTTTTACTTGCAATATTTTCATTATGTGTACTGAAAAATAGTTGTCCTGTGCCTCACTGACTCCACTCTGCAGATGATGAGTAAGAACTTGATGCTCACAGATAGAGTCAAATCATATACGCACCTAATGGGGTGTGTAGCACACTTGCTTATAAATAGCTCAGGACCTCCGTTCCTTTCCGATGTGGGATTGAGGCATCATTGTAACACCCTCCCCCACCCGATTCTAGCAACGCCCTCCTTGCCGCTGACCACCTTGCCTACCTCGGTCCGTTGAGGTGCTTGGCATGAGTCAAAAAAGGCCTGGTTGACTCTGATACTACTTGTCATGGGGTTATTACGCTCTCCCCAAAAGATGGACTTAATGGGATATGCAGCACACCCGCTTATAAGGAGCCCAAGATCTCCGTTCCTTTAGGCATCCTTGTGACAATTTGCACCAACACATGCATTTATTGCAATCTGAAAGACTGGCTTCTCACCATTGCTCTCACCCCACTACGCCAAATGTATCATTTTGAGATTTAAAATTTTGTCTTAAAATTATTTATTTGTCTCTATATCTTTTACCAGATAAATAAATATTTATCTCATTTACTACTGTTCCTAAATGTAATTAATGATAGATGTAAAGACAAATTTATATTTGATACTAACTTAATTTTTAAAAGCAAATATATCTCTCTAAAACTAATATATTTATCTCTAAAACAAATAAAAAAAAATTCTCTCTAAATATTTTTAAACTACATTATTTACTCTTAAAGCTATTTTTAAAGAAAAATTATTTTGTTTTCACATATTAATTCCTTGGTATCATTAATTAATAATACCAATACATTTATTCATCATTGATTATAATTAATACTTTATTTATCGTTGACTATAATTTAAATATAAATTAATTAAAATATATTTAAAATATTTTTTAAAGTAATAAATATAATTTGATAAAAAAAAAATAGTAGCAGGCTCGTAAGTCATACGAGAGTCCACTTATTAGAATTTTAAAATTACAAGGAAGGAGGCCTCCTCTTGCCTAGCCCCTGCAAAACGATGTGAGACAACCACATCGTTTTATTTTTTTATTTTTCTTATTACTATTTTTTAAATTAAATTTAAAGTTTCAATTTATATAAATAATTTGTCTCAATAAATAATTAATAAAATATTAAAATATATAATTAAATTTTATTATATTTATTATAGTATTTATAAATTTTTAATTAAAATATCAATTTAATTAAAATAATATTTTAAAATTGTCAAAAATATGTTATATATAAGTATAATCAATATAAATTAAAATTATCAAAATACTTGTAGTTAAGTTTTCGAAGTGTTTTCATCTAATTTTTAAGTTTTTTCTAAAAAAATTATTTAATTTTAAAAATTACTTTTTGATACAAATATAAATTATTGTATGATAAAAATATATTAACTATTTTGATTGATGTTTAAAAATAATTTTAAGATTTCAAAATTTATTATTATACATATGATTGATTGTAACGTTTAATTATTAACACTTATTAACATAATAATTAAAAACAATACATCAATTAGAACTTTAATCATGTATAAATTAGATTGAAAGAAAAAAAATAATTTCTTCATTTTAATATACATACAAACGTAATACAATAGAAGTATATATGTGTGTGTCTGTGTGTTTGTTTTACATGCTTAATTTTTTTTTTTAAATATGGCTTTTATTATTTAACTCTTAATAATCTATATGCATTTAACACTTAATATAATTTATTCATATATAGTTTGATTAATTATTAATATTATTTTTGACATGGGAAAGAGGAATTTTTTTATTGATAAATTAAAAAAAAGTACTTAAAAATTTTTATATAAATAAAATTAACTTTAATGAATTAGAAACAAATAATATAATATTTAGAGACAAATTGATTTTTGCCTCTAAAATTCATTATTAGAAACAAATAATATAACATTTAGAGATTAATAAGTTTTTGTCTTAAAAAATTAATTATTAGAAATAAATAATATAATATTTAGAGACAAATAAGTATTTACCTCATAAAGTTTATCATTAGAAACAAATAATATAGCATTTAGAGACTAATAAAATTTTGCCTCAAATAAATAGTTGTAGTAACAAATATCTAACTATTAAGACCAATATAGGTTGTATTCTTTTCTTCGTGAAAGGAAGTAGTAGTTCTCACTAAGTTAAGGTATATGGGATATCTAAAACCAACATGTAGGTATTTATAGTGATAAATTCACTAAACTTACTTGCACAAGGATTCTATATAAAAGTTTATCTGTATCTATGAAAAGACTTTCATGATCTTATACAGGAATTATTGCGTTTTGATACTGCTTACATATCATTATATGTAAAGATAACAAATATGACAGCTATTGGATACAGTATGAACTGCATGGAAATATTTAATTGTCCAGATAAGATTCATCACTCTAGGTAATAGGGGATAATGTTTTAATTATTCTTGGACACTGTGGATTGTTAAATGATTGCATAAGGTAGAAAAATATTGAAAATCTTATTTAATTAATTAATCATACTATAAGAACAGAGATGATTTATACAAAGCAGACACATTCCAGACATTAGTGTATAAATTAGAATATTATAATTAAGAGATGTTATTTACCCCAATAGATTGATCATTGAATGCTTAGTGAAACCATATTGACAAGATATAATATTTGGATGATTTTTACACATTACTATATATCAATTATGATCTATAAATATAATTAATCAATTATGAATTGATAATAAAATTAAAGTATTAATTTTATTTAACCTTGAGAACGATTATAATTATATTTGTTGCTAATATATTAGAAACTTAATGAGTCATACACATATAGATTGTGAGTGAAGAATTAAAATAGGCTATCAAGTTGAACTTGATTAAAATAAAATAAAATGAGGCTCATGAACCAAGGCATATATTTTATGTAGATTGCCTTATGTCCTAATAATTAAGTATGGATTTAATTTAAAGGTCCAAGAATTACAGAAATTAATTATATGATTCTTATCTTATAGAGGTCAATTTATAATTAATTAATTTAATTAGTTAAATTATTAATTATCAAATTTAACTCATATAAAAGGGAGCTCGTTATTCCTTTTACATAGACACTCCTATAAGTTTGAGCTAGCACTCAAAATTTTTGTCTTTCACTAAGAGAGTCTTGGAGATTTCCTCACAATCGATTTGTGTGAATATTGTTAGAGGCTAGATATGTGAACGGCTAATAGTTTATGACAACTTAGCTAGTGATTTAGCAAATTCTTAAAAAAAATTAGGTAATTTGCTTAATAATTAATTCGATCTCACCATTCCATATTTGATTAAAGGAGATTTCTTTGAGTTTTTAATTTTTTGCTACAAATTCTTGTATGATATGTGCAAACTAACACGATATGGTGGAGATATGCTCACAAACTCACTTGAAAAGTACTTGCTACTATAAAACTGTAAATGAATACATGCCTTTGTCGCTCAGGCTGCATAAGTGAATGAAATTTTAGATCAACAATATCTAGTGTACTTTCTTAATGGATTACGAGATGAAATCAGAGTAAGAATTCAAGATTATGAAAGCATTGATATATTTAGAACTATGAATATTGCTAGTGAGATAGAACGAGAATTACAATTCACTCAGACTACTAGGGCAACTTTAACGCTAGCAAGTGAAGGAGGAAAGCTTTACGTGTTGTGTAATTATATAACATCAAATTTTTCTATCTTGACAATCAAAACAATTAATGCGTCCATTCCTCTTATTTACACAACTAATGATACTCCAATGACCATCACTCATATTAGTAGCCATAATTTGATTCCATAGACCGCGATTGATATTAGGATTTAGACCAATATAAGTGCCTCAAAACATATAATAAGCCTAATTTTTCAATAATTCAATACAATAATATTCTATGTCAATTCAACCGTAAACATGCCTGTCAAAAAACCAAAAAAGAAATCCTAAACAGGATATAAATTCCTACTATGCACTTCACTTGTCTTCAAATTAGACAATTATGTACATACACAATTAAATTAATTTCATTGCCTTTATAATTACCCGATTAATGCCTTAAATACTCCTAACGTCCAATTAATTCCAAACAATCGTGATACAACAAATAAATATTCCTAGCAACCCATATCTCTTATATTTAATTTATTGATAATATTCATGAAATTTCCAAATCCTGAATGCACATTTAAAACATTGGCAATTAATTACCTATTATGCCAAAATTATAACATGGAGTTAGTTGCCAATTTCAATGTCATGGTTGTGCTCGACACATTTGAAATAGGTAGAAATTACTATAATATCGCAATACTCTTTCAGTTGCTCTTTCATTTATGCATCTAGAAAATAGTATTTTGATGCTAGTAAAATTTTAACAATTTGAAAATACATATATAAAGCCCAAAAGCTTAAGTAATATGAAATTAGTTTCTCAAAAAACTCAACCAAATGTCAAAAAATAATCCCATAAACTTAGCTTGTCCTTGTTTCTCTAAAATTTATCAGTAATGAAAATGGGCACCATTGATCCCAAATGAAAGTTGACATTGTGGGAAAAAAGTGATCAACTCAGATAAGTTGATTGGATTGGTTGTTTGGATAGAATTTCATTGGAAAGCATTGTAAGCCAAAATTTTCTCTTTCTCAATTTTGATAATTCCAATGGTTTGTGATGAGCTTGGATTCTATGGGTTTCCCATAGGACGAGGTGTTTGCTGGTGGTAACAAGTTCATTTATTGTGGTCTAGTTCGACAAAATTGATGAAAACTCACTAACATTCGTTTCAAATTAGCGGCTAACCTGTTAGGTTCTCCCTCTATAGAGCACTAAATTGGATGGTTCAAATTGCTATGGACTCATTGGAGGGAGGGGGAAGAGAATGGTGCCAAGTCTCATGGATCAATGGCCACTAGCGACAATAGCGATGGGTGAAAGTTGGCGACACAAAACTAAGGCTTCATTTGGTGAGGTGTGGGCTATGACGTTTGCATGCATGCAAACTTATATTTATTTATTTATTTTTTTATTAACATAAATTTTTATTTTCTGCTTATAAAATATAAACTTAGATTTTAGTCCTTTTAACATTTGAATCTTCTTCACGTAAGTCCAAATTTGTTTCTTTTAAGCCTTTAGCTTAATTTCTTCATTTCTCTCTCATTTCCCTCTCTCCTTACTCATCCTCTTTCCTCCCTATTGGGAGAATTAAAAATTTTCCAATTAAGTATGTTAATAAATTTAAGATCTTGAGAAATTATAAAATAACCATAATTAAAACCTGAAATGATTATATAAAAGCACAAATTTAAAATCCATGATAAATTTTATATTTTATTATTAAGACGATTTTTGTTGTCCAAAAGAGTTTGACAACTGATCTTTAAATTTAAAGAGCGTTTCAATTAATCTCTATTAAAAGTTGCCTGTTCTGATTTTTATTAATTTTTTATTTTTAAATAATTAAAATTTTAATTTTAGATAAAAAAATATTTTATTAAAAAGCTAAAAAAATTTATTATTTTAGCTTTTAGTTAAAAGATTCAAAATTAATTAACTTTATTGCATTAAAAATTCTCTCTTTTATCAGTTTGTCAAACAGTGTTTGGTATTTAAGTTCAGGGAATAAAAAAATGCCGAAAAAAAGCAGCATTAACATTAAAACAATTATTTTATTGTTATGATATTTTTATGACTAAAGCATGATAAATTTAATTTTAAATACTTGTTAATTAATATATTTGAAAAAATATTTTTCTTAAGAGATATTCAAGGTAATACACAAATTTCCATCCGTAACTGGGATTTGAGAACAGAGGAGGGCAATTACGTAATTTCAGCTCACCGCCTCCTATTTCTGATGAGGCGGACAAGATGGTTTTCTTAATCTTTTTCCTTTCTACTTAACACGTGTTTTATCCGAGATCTATCCATTTTTATAATTTCATTTGTCCTAAAATCCCATATCTCACCCTGAGAATCACCAAAATTACATTTTCGCGTCAACTCCTTCTATCGCCCCACAGTGGTGGTTCCTCGCGTAAACCCGCGGGCCAGGGGCACAATCGTCATTTTGATCTTCCAGACGTGACAGATAGAAGGGGTGGAAAGAGAAACTTCAATGAGATTCCAGTTTTACCCCTACTTCCACCTAACACATGCTGTTAGGAAAGGTTCATGTCCGATCGAATTTGAAATTTAAACTAAATGACAGGGAGGGGTGATTCGGTCATTTGAGAATTATAAAGAGAGATGGATAGAGAGAGAGAGAGAGACAGAGAGAGAGAGTAGGGAGGTGTGTGAGAGAGACTCGTTTGTTTCCGTTTTTTTTTTTTCTGTTAAATATATGTGAAACAGAGGGAAGGCCATGGTGTCGGACCAGGAATTAGCGAAAGGGATAGAGACTGTACTCCGTCAAGCAGACCCCAACTCCGTCACCTCCTTAGACGGCGTCGTTCAGCAACTCGAAGCGAAGCTAGGGTTAAGCCTCTCCCACAAGGCTGGCTTCATTCACGACCAGATCAACCTCCTGCTCCGGTCACACCCTACAACTGTAACAACAACCGCAACCGCCGTTGCTGTTACACAACAACCACATCGGCCGCCGCAGCCACAGCCACAGCCACAGCCACAGCCACATCCCCTCCACCTTAAACAAAATGACCATTTTGCCCTCCAACATCACCCGCAATTCCAGCAATTTCCTGCTCATTTTACCCTCCATCCCCACCAACAACAAGTTTTCCCGCAGGACCTCAACTTCCGCCAGCCACCGGCGCCACTGCATCCGCCGCCGCCCCAGCAGCAGCAACAGCAGCAGAGGCAGCAGCCACCGCCTCTCCCAAAATCCGAGGTCTTCTCCCAAAATGCCACCCCTGTCCCTCCTGAATTATCCAAAGAGAGGTAATATTCCTTCTTTTTTTTTTTTGGTGGGGGGGGGGGGGGGGTGGGTTTGCTTAATTTCTCAGTTGTGGATTGATTTTTGTTGTTACACGTTGGTTTTAGGATTTTGCTGGTTACGATCTGAGGTTTAGAGGCTTAATTTGATGTTCTGTATTTGGATTGCGAAGTTAGGGTTTCTTAATTTTAGTTTTATTTTTTGAAGGTATAGTCTGTCTCTTTCCCACTTTTGGTGTGTATTTTTGTCTTTGGAGGGGATAATTGTCGTTTTTCACAGGAAGCAATTTACTTGGTTTATTGTGTCTATAATTTAATGAAATTTTGCCATTCATAGTTTTGTCTACTACTAAAATTTGTACCTGCAAGTCTGCAACTATCTATTCTTTATTGCTAATGCTGTTTTCTCAATCTTTGAAGTTTATTGTTGATTCGTATGTTCAATTGTTTTCCTGTTAAAGAAATAATTACCTAATTTCAAGTTTACAAAGCTGTTTAGAAAAAGTTGGCATTTTGCAACGTTATTTTCTGGGTATGTTATTTTATCTTTAATTATATGATACAAAATGTTAGTTCAACTAAAGCCAGCCTTTGTTTGAAGGTACCAGCGTCTATTGTTACATGGATGTTTCAGAGAAAGGAAAAAAAAAAAAAAAAAAAAAAAAAAGAAAGAAGAAAGAAATGGCCTTAACCTGTCTCTTTGAGGCAAGCCGCATGAATCAGTCGAGAAGAGCTCTGTTGTTTTGTAATTTTGACTTTTAGATTGGAAACCATTATGGGTGTTTTAGCTTTATTATTTATTATTCAGTAGCATTTTATTTTTGTTGCTCAGTAGTTTCAGTGGATATTTGGTCTTGCAAATCCTTTTGGGTACCTTTAGCTGAAGATCAGTTAGCGTGTCTACGTTTCCCTGGCATTATTATTTATTTTGCTTTTCTATTGAATCTTTTGCAAAATGATGCATAACAATACACTTTAGAGGGGCAATAGAGTAATGGTGTTGCTGTTTTATTTCTCATGCAGTGCTCCAGTAGGGGCCAAAAGAAGAGGTGGCCCAGGTGGATTAAACAAAGTTTGTGGCGTTTCACCTGAACTTCAGGCCATTGTTGGTGAGCCCGCCTTGCCAAGGACTGAGGTATAATCACTACTTGGTTTTATTTATATAATGCTTTATGTTCTCTAATAAATCCTTTGCTTGATACAGATTGTGAAGCAATTGTGGGCATACATAAGGAAAAACAACCTCCAAGATCCAAGTAATAAGAGAAAGATAATTTGTGATGATGCCCTAAGGGTGGTTTTTGAGACAGACTGCACTGACATGTTCAAGATGAATAAGCTGCTGGCTAAACATATCATTCCTCTTGAACCTACAAGTATGCACTGTAGCTGTCGTGCAATATATTATTGAACTGCAGCATAGTTGATTAAGCCAAATTTTCTTCTTATAAATGTCTGCAGAGGAGACTGGTCAAGCTAAACGAGTGAAGGTTGATGTTGAGTCCACTACTGAAAGTAGTGAACCTGGTGCATCTGTGGTGCTGATATCCGAAGCACTTGCTAAGTTTTTTGGGACTGCCGGAAGGGAGATGACCCAATTGGAGGCATCCAGGCTTGTTTGGGAGTATATAAAGGTTAACCAATTGGAGGTATGTAGGGTTGTATAACTCCAAAAAATTTGAGTTTGTATTGTCATCATAATTACATACCACCATAACTCGAGACATTCCTTTTGTTATCTTGTTTTTACCATCCCCTGATGCCCCACTGTTTTATATTTAATTCCTTCAAGAGTTCTGTATCTCCTTAATAAATTATTAATATCTAAAGCTTTTGGCTTTATTGAGAAAAATGCATTAGCATCTGAAAGTTTTATGGTTTTGGTTGTATGCCTTAGGATCCACTGAATTCAATGGTGATATTATGTGATGCAAAGCTCCGTGAACTTCTTGGATGTGAAAGCATTTCTGCAGTAGGGGTAGAAGAGATGCTAGCACGGCATCATTTGTTCAAGAAGTCATAATTTTTGGCTATGGTAATGGGTTAGTGTTATAATAATGTTCATATAAGCGTGCATGCATGAGTTTGTGTGCATTCATCTTTTTTTTTTTTAATGTGTTATCTTTTCCTCTGCTTTACCTTTTAATAATAAATAAATAAATAAATAGAATATCCTTTACAAGTGATAGTTTCTTGAGTTTGAGAGAAGTTAGTGAAATGAGTATAAGTGACTTTAAGTTGACTTTGTTTCAGAATTAAAAGGAGGGAAAATGAGAGAAGTGGAGGGAGATTAGGACAATTATAGTTTTCTCTCAAATTGGAGAAAAAACTAGGGAAGTAAAGAAAGATACGCATTTAAATTACAAGTATAACTTCCATTTGAAAAATGTTTTGAGCATTACTATGGTTTTAATGGGTGTCCCCATTGTAAATATTTTATATGTTGTTCTTGATGGGAGCTATAATACTAAGGCATTGGTCTTGCACATTTTCATCTTACTCTACCATGTCAGCCCAACTGTCTCCTTACATTGCATCCCCTATGCTAAGCATGTAAAGTTGACAATAAGAACCTTTGTGATGCAGTCAAGGAAACTTCAATTTAGAAATTATTTTTATATAATTTTTAAATGTAAAGTTGAGATTTTTAGTTTAGATTTTTTTACTATTATGAAGTTTAATAATTCTATTATTGTTTAGGAAGTATTTTATTATATTTAGGAAATTTGAGTTGGTTCGGAATTCTTAATTAGTGTTTGTTTAGTATTTTTCTTATTTTGGGATTCCAAATCCTATTAGTAGTAGGATTTACAATTCTACTATAAATACCTATCTCTTTTAGGTATTTGGTGGACTTTTATGACTGACAATTGATTTGAGAATTAATAGAAAATTGAGAATTGTTTATCTTCCCATTCAAGTGTTCTTTTTCGTTCTACATCAATTTGGTATCAAAGCCATTTTGATTCGTTGCCTGTAAGCACTTAATTAGAAACTAATCTGAATTTTTTTTTTCTTTTAAAATTTTTCTTCCCTTGAGCTTATTGTTCTTTTCCTTTGATTAAAAAAAAAAAAAATCCCAATGCCATTGCATTTCCCGCAAGTTTACAAGCCCCTCACCTGATGAGTTCTTTCGCAGAGGTCAGAGCCCTGTTTTCTATTTCTGTCGTGAGATAAAGCCTAGTTATTGTAATCATAAGCCACTATGTTTGGTCACTAGACAACTGCACTGCCAAGCAACTGCTCTTGTCCAAGTGACGTCACTGGTGTAGCTTTGACTGTTAGAAGCCACCACAAATCTAGTTTTCATTCAGGTTGAGTTCGACCTGAATGAACTTTGACCTTGATTTTGTTAGTGCAACACTCCCCGGAGGTTTGCACGTGCCAATCATCACATTGCCATGGTTGGATTGCTTGTCTGACCATTAACACGCCCTCACATTCCGAGTTGGGTCAAGTCTGCTTCAATAGTAGCTCAAATTGCTACTGTGAGTCTTTTTGCACCTGATCCTGTGCCAGCACCCTGCCACATCATCAAGTAGTGCCACATCAGCACCCTGTGGTGCCAGTAGATTCTGTTTCCAATTTTCACATTTATTTTGAGTAGAAACAAATATTTAGGGCTGATAAGACTTTTAAATTGTGTGTGTGTGTGTGTGTGTGTGTGTGTTTTTCCCCCTTTGGTTAGACTTCGTGTAGGCTGTAATTAAATGACTACAAGGTGGTGCTCTATATTGTCCTCCTGACTTATTTTATAAAATAATTTTTGTGAGTTAGGGAGAGAGAACTTGAACTAAGGAGGAAAGAATATATAGCATTTTGGAGAACTTTATTTCAATAACAAACAAATTCTAACTATTTGGCTTATGATGCTTACTCCAATGTTTAATTTGAAGAAAAAACTCAAGGAAAATATGAGAAGTACCTTTGATAAACTTTGGATAGGCTAAAAGCAAAGCTGGAAGCAATATCAAGAGTTGTTGAAGATGTAATTACAAATCAACAGGATGCAAAATAAGAATTTGATAGTGAAGAGCTTGAAGAGCAACTTGAAGATTTCAGAGCATTGATTGTTAAATCTTCATGTGTTGAAATCCAAGATGATAAGATTGAGTTCGAAACTTTTGAGGAATCTATTGTAGAGAATGAAACTGATGAGAATGACCAAGAAAATCTTGAGGAATCTATCCTAGGGCAAAAAAGAAAATCAAGCCTTTATTGCCATGACTTTCACCCCTTCTGTTGAGTTTCCAGTGGTTTTCTTGATGCTGTGATTTATTTCATCATCACTTTGGTCAGTCTTCATTGATCTCGAGTGATTTAACTTTATATAAGTCTTTTCCTGTTGTTAAATTTGTCCCCTCAGTCTACTTGTTTTGCACCTTAAGTTTCAAATTTTCGCATATACTGTGTTTATTGATGTGTTATGCTTGCTTTTGTCATTTTTGGACTTAAATCATCATCCACCAAGTTTAAGATTCTGCAAGCATGTTTGTGCACATGTATATTAATCTTCTATATTTTTCGCTGGCTGATTTATTTGCTTATGGTGTGATGTCTCTATTAAATGAATGATGTATCAGTTCTCTTTCTTACAGGTGCAAGGAATGTTATGTCACCACCACCCTTCTGATGGTAGAAAAAGATAGTGAAGATCCTTTTTGTTTTTTTTTTTTTTTTTTACCCCTTCGCTGTTACTTTATTTTTGTCATTGTGAATTAACGTGGGTGGATGAAATGGTGATTTACTTAGGTTTGCTATGATCAGAATGAAAATGTACCTTGGGTCAATGGCAGGGAGTACCTTTGTAGTTATGCCTTTGCCCTGGATTTAGGCTGTCTTACTAATCTTTATTGCCTTTTGAACTTCTCCATGCCTAACACTCGTAGTAGGTAGAAGCAGTGGAATTGTAAAATCAATCTTACTTGAAGGGACCCATATGTGTGTCTTATCCCATATTTAGGGCTGTTTCTTGTTTAACCACAAGTTCTTACTTGCTCCTTTGTTAGTGCTCTGCCTTTACCTGCTGTTGGGTTGCTGATCTTCCAGGAATCATTTTGATGGAAGTGCGATTGCGCGTTATAAATTCACTGAATAGCCTTGTTGGGAATGATTCTTAGGTTAGAATTCAATTCTATTAAAAGAATTTAATTCAAATGAGTTTGTAAAAAAAATTTATTTGTTTGGAATATTTTATAAAATGATAGAATTATTGATAAGTTAAATGGATGTATTTATTTTCATATTTTGCCTTTTATCTTTATTTATGAATTTGATTCTTGCAACATCACGGAACTTTTGATATGAATTTATTTCTTTTAAAATGATTAATTTTTAATTAAAATAATTAAATTTTAATTATTTTTGAAAATTTAATTAAAAATCATTTAGAGTGGAGGAAATAAATATTTATAGCTGATATTAAATTTTTGATATTAAATTTTTGGGATAAAAGTAAATTTTTGAGGTAAAGGTTTAGTTGAGTTAAGTTGAAATTAAATTTTAGTAATTTTGATTTTTTAAATGTGAGAATGAATAAAAAAAAAAATTTGATAAAAAAGAATTGAATTGAATTATTAGACTCTTCAAATATATTTAATCTCTATTTGGATATTAGAATTAAAAATATAACTTAATGGATGAAGGGATTTAATTTATCTTAATTTAAAAAAATATTTTAAAAGAAACAAAAATTATGTTATAAATCATTGTGTGAGAATTGAATTAATTTTCTTTCTCATAATTTTTTTTTTTAAATGAAGCAAACGTGAGTAGCGTAATTATTGTTGTGCATGGGAAGGCAATAGTTCGCAAGATTACAAATCCCCTGATTGAAGGTGGACTGTGAGAAATGTTGATGAAGCCCAAAGCTGACTTGGATAATGTGTTAATATACGTTTGGGTTTTTCCTTATCTAGATTTGGTCTAATGGACCGAGCCAATGACACTTGATCTAGGCAAGGTTTTTCATACACGAGAAACTTCAATTGTATGACCTAATAAAACCCTGGCTTCAGAAAGAGCAAAATGATGACCATCAAAAATAGAATGAGGATGGCTTTCTTCATCTGATCTTTGGACAGGTTATAGTAGCTCATCTTCTCCACTGTGTTCATCACATATCCCATTATTTTCTGGGGAAAAAAATTGTAACAATGAGTCTCCCAATTGGTGGGTACTTGTATTTAAGCTGGATAAGAAAAATTTAAAATTAATTTGCTCACCAGTCTAAAAGGCTCAATGTGAAGGAGAGGTTCCATGAACATCTCCACATTCCTGAAAGGTTGCGACTATCATTAATTAGCGAACAAATAAACAATAATTTAGCACATATTTGCATTTTTAGTACGCATGCAGATCACTGAACTTTTTTTTTTTCCCTCTCGATTTAGCTCTATTTTTGATGAAAAGTGAAAATATATTTTCGAAAAGATTTTTTTTATTTATTTTTGGCTTTATAATGTTTAGGAAGTTTGATTAATAGAAAATATTCTTGAAAATATTAAAAAAAATCCTTTTCAAAATAACATATTTCAAATTCATCATAAGAAAAAAACTTAAGAAATTATGTAAATATAGACCTATTAGTTTATTGATTATAGTTGAAAACAGCATGTTAAATACTAAAAAAAATTATTTTTAAATATTTCAAAAAATAAAGTTATTTTTAATTAATTTTCAGTGTTGTAATGAAAAAAAAAGTGATTCTCACAAAATATTTTCACAAAAAAGAGCATTAATCATTAAATTATCAAGATATAAATTTGTAACAATTGTGATTTATCTATTGGTCTTTTATTTTATTAATAAATTTTAATTTACTTTTGGCCAAATTAAGCTTGTTTGAAAGTTTATGAAACCTTATTAACACCTTCCCCTGGTAAATTTGGCAAATGTAGAAACTAAATCCCTTTCCCAAAGGCATATGGGTCTTGGTCCATTCTGCAAATAAATCAACCAAGAAAAATAAGAGAAAAGATCGTAATTAACTTGAATAACTTGCCAAGAACTTAAAATGAAGTATTCTAATTAAGCAAGTGAAGGCAGAGTATATACGTAGTTTCCATGAAACACCAACATTCATCCCGTTATGTAACGTTGGTTGCACTGCAAATTCAATGTTATTTCCCAAGATTCTTATCACATAATTGAAGAAGTCCAACACTTGCTGCAAGAAAAGGAGGATAAATTTGTGAGTTTGGATCATAAATACATAATGGTTGATAAAAAAAAAAAAACAATAAAGTTGGCAAATTTTGATCCACCTTCCAATTTGATGTGATTTGTTTTGATTTAAATTAATTCATATAAAATCTAAAATAACTCTTAAAATTCTTCAATTCATATGATTTGATGAGCGACTCAAAATTTATTTATTTAAATTGATTCTTCAATTTGAATAGTAAAATTAAAAATTAAATTAATATTTTTTTAAAAAATTATTATTTTAATTCAAAATGAACCCTTAATTAATAAATTTAAATAATTCGTAAATCTAAATAACTCAGCTTTACTCAAAAAAATATATTTAAAGTGAGTTGCAATTCGAAATAATTCAAATTCAACTTGCCATTCGAAATAACTCTAATTCAAATGACTTGAATTTCAACAGTCTAATCCGTTTCACTTCTAAAAGAATTATGTATTAATTAAAAATTATCATTAATTATCCATAACGTATAATAAATTATTGAACTTCAATTTCTTATTTATAAAAGAAATTGAGCTTTCAATTTATGCGCCAATATATCCAAAAAATTATTCATTAATTAGATAAAATCATTTAATATCTTTTCTCACAAACACATATAGATGGGACAGTGTATCCCAAATAATACCTGTTTTCCATTGAAGGATTGGAAAAATGAGAAGAAATTGCAAACACATCTGCATTCATCACCAACTATATCGGATAATTCATGGATATTTTTGTTTTTGATTGCAGTGTAAAGCTTGAGGACTGTTTCCAGAGCTAGCTTATCTTCCTCTCCTGACTCCAAGTTGCTTTTAGCATTGAAGCCTTTGTGCCTTGAAGAAAATCTTCTTGAAACCAAAGGCTGGTGCAAGAATTGGGACTCAAATTTGACAACAGAGGTTCTTCTTTTGTATAGATTTTTTTCATGAACAATGGGATTATGGGAATTTCTTGCTTGTGGGATTAGTAGAGGCAAATTTGAGACTAATTTTGTGCTATATAAGATCATGGGGAAAGAGCTCACCTTGGCCATTGGAATGCTTATTGAATGAAGGTGACAAAAGCCTTCAAGATTATATAATATGATATAAAAAACAGAAAAGAAAAGAAAATGAAAGAAAGAAGGGCTCGTAAAAAGAAAGAAGCAACATGAAAGAAAAGAATCAAAACATTGGAAGTTGGATCCTTGCTTCAAAGAGCAGCTAAGGAGTCTCCAGGCTTTATTCTCCTAATAAATTAAGGTAGCATTTGGTTGAATCCTTGCAGTTAATTGTTGGTGATTGATATTTAATAATTAAATATTAGCAAATGACAGCAAAGATTAAAGTTTTTGTTTTAGATAAACAAAGATTAAAGATCTTAAAATAGTTAAAATTTTCTATTTTATAATAATTATTTTAAATTGCTGATCATTAACTTTTTAAAAATTACTCTAAATATTTTATTATTGGGACAAAAGCCCAAATTGTCAAAACTCTAAATATTAAAATTAATAATTTTAAAAGTGAATTAAATATATATTAACTTTTTAATTTCTTTGCACTTTTATCCTTTATTAAAATATAATATACTTTAAGCTCTATTTATTTTACAGAAAATAACTTATATATGAAAAATATTTTTCATAAAAAATATTTTATGTGAAAATATTTTTTGTTATTTAGTTGTAATGTTAAAATAATGTTATGCCTTTATTTTATATATAAATATTTTTATATTTTAATAAAATTAACAAAATTTAGAAAAATAGAAAATGACTTTCTGTTTTAAAAAAAATATAATTTTCCTTAAAAATGATTTAGTTTTTCCTTTGACTAGGAAAATATTTTCTATTAACTAATTTTTATATATGCCTCAAATGCTAAAAAAAATAAAAAATATTTTTTAAGAAAATATTTTCAGTGAAACAAATAGAGCCTTAGTTACAAAATTTATTACAATCTTCATCTACTTTTATCTATCATTTTTTTAAAAGTCATTTTATCCATAATTATATATCATTTTTAGAAAATCAAAGAGCATTAATTTTTTTTTTAAATTTTACCCTTATCTCTACTAAACACAATAACTATTTGTATAATTTTTTAAAATTCATCTTAATACATTTCCTTCTTTCTCTTAATTAGGTGAAATAAAAAGGTAATTTAGTCAAATTAATGAATATTTTATTATAATTCAAGTGATTTAATTATTTCATTAATTATCATGAAAAAATATTAAATGACATATAAAAGTAGCTAAAAATAGTAATTTTAGTAATATTTTTAGTTGTTAAATTTCCAAAATGAAACTGTTTCTTCAAAAATAAATGCAGAAACTTTAAGAATTAATGGAAATAAATGAATTGTTTTCCCATATATTATGCAGACACTAATAAATTCTTTTTAGACACTATATTTTATCTCGATTTATAAAAATCTTTTTAAAAAATAATAAATAAAAATATAAAAATAAATAAATAAATAAACATATATATATATATATATATAGTTTTATTAATTGGTTTGTTATTTTTACTATTACTTTAATTTTAATTTAATTTATATTTTGACTTTCGTTTTAATTTTGATTTTAAATTCTCTAACTTATTTAATTTTATTTTTAATTGGATTCCACTTTCATTTTAATTTTAATTTGTAATTTAATAATAATAATGAAAAATTTTGATTATCAATTTTATGAAAATTTAATTTCATACATTAGATTTAAAATTTTTATTTTAGAAAAATTGAAGCAAAAGAGTAAAATTATTATTTTTAATCCATACCCATAATTTTATTTTAGTGTTGTTTCTTAACCATTAGATTTATGAGAATAAAAACAAATTTGATACCTTTTAATCTGAACCTATAATTTTTTTTTTCTTTATATCGGCCCTTGGATTAAATTTAGTTAAATTAATTTTGTACATTCTAATCTAGATCTTTTAATTTTGTAAGAATAAATCTATTCCCTTAGATAAAAAAGTAATAAAACAAAATAGTCTCAAATTAATTATAGCCATTAAATATTTTAGAGAATTAATTTTGGATCATTAGATTAGGAGTTTGTTAAATAAATAAAGACAAATTTTAGTACTGTTCAATCTTAGCCTTTAATTTTTATCTCTTTTATTTTTGACCCTTAGATTAAAAGTAATAAAAACAAATGTTAGTACACCATTAAAGTCCTTAATTTTTAGAAATTAAATTTCCACCATTGGATTGAGTTAGTTAAATCATTTTAGTGCTTTTTAATCTCTACCATTGATTTAATTTGCAAAGATAAATTTTTAACCCTTGGATTAAAAAACTAACAAAAACAAAATTATCCCAATTTAATCTTGACCATTGTTTTTTTCACTTTCACTCTGTTTATTTACAAATGAATTCCATAATACAATTTATTTATAAATGAATTTTTTTTCATTTGATATATTTTATATTAAATATGAAATTTATTTTAAATAAAATAAATTTTATATTTGAAATAAATAAAATAAAATAACATATAATAAGAAGATAATTTTATTATTTGAAATATATATGATTTTAAGTTTGTAATTCATTTACAAATTTCATAAAATTGATTATTAATAATTACAGATGAATTTTCATTTAAATCAAATATTAAGATTTTATATTTACAAATGAATTTTATAAAATTTTGTGAAATTTATTTATACTAAACATTATCTTTAATTTTACACCTTTGTATTAAAAATAATAAATACAAAATTTTCCAACACATTTTCAACTTTTTTTTTTTTTTTTATCTCAAATCTCCACCCTCCATTATAGGGTTTTTAAATTCATCTTTTTCTCTTATTGTAAAGAAAAAAAGGAGGAGAGTTTGAAAGATACCAAGTTTAGAGGGCTAGTTCTTGAAGTAAAAATGCTATGCTCTTAGAAGATTTTCTCAAAATCTCTTTCGGAGTACTTTCCTTCTTACTGTTTTGTCAAAGAGTAGACCCACAACACCAGCGACATCAATCTGCCCAATTCCGCAACCACCGCCTTCAAAAAACGTTCCCACACAAACCTACATCTAACAGCTCTCTTAAGAACTAAAACCACCACAATCCGCCACTGCCACCACACACATATAACTCCCTCTTTTGCGCCTCACATCTAGTTCCATTAAATCTCGGCTCCATCTCCTTCAATTTATAAACCCATTTTTAGCGTCACTGAAGTTCTTATCTGCACCCACGCTCCAACCCTCTACGGTGAGCAAATCCTTTTTTTTTTTTTAATCCAACGCCAGCAGAATCTTAACTCAATATGACAAGATTAGACCCACCCAACTCGCTCCATAATGTATTTCCAGTTCATCAATTTCTCTGTCAATGCCTACAGAACACGTTGGTACCTCCATCAGCTCACCTCTCTTTGGTTTTCAACGAAGGCCCATTTCAGTTCATGCTCCTCTACCTCGATTTCAGCTGTTGATTTTCTCTCTATGGCTCCATTTTGATTTCAACAATGTCAAACCCATCTTGCTCGGCCATAAGTTTTCGGATTTTGCTTTAGTTGCTTTCAAAGTCCTTCATTTTGTTTGCATTACTTGTTTGGGTGTAGGTATAATCCATCTCCCTATGTTATATGTTATAAATTTGTCCCTAAAACAGAATGTTTGTTTTATGATATTGGGTTTAATTTTAATATAATTCGGATGAATTCTATTAGCTAGGAATTTGTTGGTTCAACCCTTTGCTGTAGATGAGTTTTATAGGAATATTTATTACTTATTAAAATTGATTCTCATCTTATTGTAAAATCTTATTTGTGAAAATGATCAAACTGTAACTCATTCCCTCTAGATCTGTATGTTGAATGCTTTAAAATGGTTCTTGTTGTAGTGTGATTTGATTCAACATTGAAAGTTAATATCGAATCTGTAATGGTAAATCTGCGATTATTGTTTAAAAAATGATGTTGCAACTGTGCCTTTAAAAGATTGAAATTATAACTTATGTTTAGTATTCTCAATGCTTGGTTTGTTATTAGTTTTGGTAGCATAGTATGTGTCATTTTTCTTGAGTTCCGAAATAATGGTTACAAGGCTATTTTGCTAGAAATCAACTAAGCTATGGGTGTTTTGATTGTCATTGGAAACTGATATGATGATAGTTTTAAGAATGCTTATCTTCATTTTATTTATTTATTTATTTTTTCCTGTCTACTAATGCCAACAGCAAATTGCGAAGATTATTATCCATTGTTAGTATAGCAGGTTGGGGTTTTATTTTATAATTAAAATAATAATATAAGGGTTAAGAGTTTGGATCTTAGGGGGTGACCCTTAAATTCTATTCTTAAAAAAAATTTAATTAATTATTGAATAAAAATCTTTTTTTTTTTTAGATAAAGGGCATACTTAACTACTTAAATGGGGATATCCTTGTTTTCTCAAAATTCTAAAAATTAATTATATTTAATAATTTTTTTTATATATATAGTGGTTAAGGGAGTAGCCCTTTAATTTTTTTAAATAAAATATATAATTTTAAGGTTTAATGGCAAATTTGCTTCAAAACATTTTAGAATAAAGTAAAATACATAATTTTGGTTTAACGGTAAATTTGTCTTAAACTATTAAAAAAATAATAATAAAAAAATACAAAAATTAAATTAATCTAAAATACATAATTTTGAATTTAACTGAAAATTTACCTTAAACTATTTAAAATTTTTAAAATAAATAATAAATAAATAAAATATACAATCTTAATTTAATCTTAATTTAATGACAAGTTTGTCTTAAATTATTCAAAATATTATTGAAATGTAATCTTTTTATACTCTTGGATTCAATGGAGATTCCTTCATTACTCTTCCTGAAGTTTTTTTTTTTTAAATAAAAATTATTAAAAGAATCTGCTTCTGTTTTTTGAGGTTTTACAGAGAGTTCTTCCTTGAACATTTCCTTAAAATTCTTTTAAGTTATTAAAGCAATCATGTCCTATTAGTTCAAAGGAGAGTCCTTCATTGAACTCTTTATCAAATTTTAATTTATAAAAATATAACATTCTACTTTTTGGGTTCAAGGGAGAGTTCTTCGAACTTTTATCAAAATTTTAATTTATAAAATATAACATTTTCCTTTTTATGTTCAAGAAAGAGTCATTCCTTAAAATATTTCCAAACTTTTAATTTATAAAAATATAACATTCTCCTTTTTAGGTTCAATGGAGAGTGCTTTCTTAAACTTTTTCCATAATTTTAATTTATTAAAATATAATTTTCTTCCGTTCTTGGGTTTAAGAGAGGGTTCTTCCATGAACCCCTAATAAAATTTTAATTTTATCAAAATATAGATTTCTCTTATTTCCTTTTGTTCAAGGGAGAGTACTTCCTTGACATCCAAAATTTTATTAAAACGAAATCTTCTATATTCTTGGGCTAAAATTTTATTAAATAACATTTTTTTTAATGCAAGGGAGAGTCCTTCCTTGAACCTTTCCCAAAATTTTAATAAAAAATATTTATTCTTTGTTTTATTTTGGGATAATTCCCATTAACCCATACCAACTATCCTTTGAAAATTGATTTTAAATATTGACCTTAATTTTAAACATGATCTAAAAATTTGAATTTAATTAAATTATTAAATACACAAGTCTGATAGTATTTTAATTAGTATAAAATAAATATTCAATTAATTTGAGACCTAACTTTGGAACCTAGGACCTTTGATGGTAGAACCTAATTTTTTACTGCCTATGTCTTGTGTTTGTATTGAGGAAGGATATGTTTGAATAGATTTGCAGGCCAAGATGGCATTTTTATGCAGGTTGAGTTCTGTTAAAAATTGGAAAGTTTTTAGGGAAAACGTAGCTAGATTTTTGATAAATCTATAAGTAATAAATATATGTGTGTATCAAATGTGTTAATAATTTGTTGAATTAATATGGGTAAGGATTGATAGTTGATTATACAAATGATGAGATTTTGATTTGTTAACTGAGAGTCCTTATTAATGAATCAAACTCTCTAGGTGTAATGGCCAGACTCCAACCACTAGATAAATTTTTCACTTTGGCCATAAGCCTCACAATTTTATCCCATAAATAGAATGGAGAACTTCTCAGGAGGTCACCCCTCATAGAATTTCTCTAAAGTAAGCATGCTTAATCCTGGAGTTCTTCTAACTCTCTAGGCCATTCCACTAAAAGGCACCTTAAGTGATTAGTTCCCCCATTTTATATATCATTACTTTCTGCTCCCATTCCGATGTGGGACGGGTCTCCCATCCATCCTAAGCGAGGGTCTTCCACTTCTGTGGCGTACCAATCGGTCTTTCATGACGACCTTTCCTCCTCCTTAAGACTCGAGCGTCCTCGCTCGACGAACCATACTGGGGGAGTATCCGGCTCTGCTACCAATTGTAACGAACAGGCTCCAACCACTAGAGGAATTATCCGCTTTGGCCATAAGCTTCACGGTTTTGTCCCATAGGTGAAATGGAGAACTTCCCAGGAAGTCACTCATCATAGGATTTCTCTCAAGTGAGCACGCTTAACCCTGGAGTTCTTCTAACTCTCTAGGCCATTACATCAAAAGGCACCTCTAGTGGTTAGTTCCTTCATTTTATATATCATTACTTTCTGCTCCCATTCTGATGTGGGATGGGTCTCCCATCCATCCTAAGTGAATGTAACACCCTTTACCCGATCTACAGTGTAGCCGAGCAAGAAATGTTACATTCTGTGCTGGAGCACCTTATTTTATTTTGTTTTATTTCATATTAATTTTTATTACCATTTTAATTAATTATTCAATTTATTTTTAGTAGAGAAACTAGCGTAGTTTTCCCTATTTTATGGATATTTGGCGTATTTTACTATTCACTTGTTTAAAAATATTTCATATCAATTCATATACTTTCATCATCATCTCAAATTCAATTTATATAACCATTTCCATACATATCCATTCATGCTCAACTCATATATGAAATACTCAAATTTCATTAATTTACATCAATGTATAATTTATTATAAAAATTTATAATTTACATCCTATACAAATGTAATCCTATAAATTCATAATTTGCATTACAAAATTTAATGAATATTTACAATGTATAAAATACACTACTGTGGTCTGGTGGACTATACCAAAATGTACTGCGTGAAGAGGTGACACTATCCAATACTTCTGCAGATTAGTAGTTCAAAATCTCAGTCTGATGTCTACAGAGCTTTATCCTCAATGCCTACGAGTGGAAAAATCTAACGCGCTAAGCATTTCTACTTAGTGGTGCAATAATACAATGAAAATATAATATACAAATAAAAATAATAATTTCATGGTTGTAGTACTTATAAGGAAAATACATAGTTAATGAATTATGGATTGATTTAAGGCTAATTAAGATTTATGATATCAATTCTTTCTAGCATCTTATTAGTTGATCCTATAGTGATCTTAAACCTCATTTTTCATTTTACTCATTTTATTGATCTTTGGGAATATTTTTCCTATTGGATCTTTCTTTTTCTTTATCTTGATATTCAATTTCCTTACTTCATTTCAACACATATTTAATATCATTAATATTTTTTCAATGCCCAAGTAACCTATAACAGATTGACTGGATTGGATAAGCGGGTAAACTAGCACTGGACACACTTGTGCCTCGGGCCGTCATATCATAGGATACATAATGTCAATCAGGTATGCAACAGAATGGCTAAAAAGCTATAGTAGTAATCGGGCATAAAGCCATATACATTATAATGTAACAGAATGGCTAGATGCCATAATAACAGAATGGCTAAATGCCATAATAACAGAACGGCATGAAAGCCATGATAACAGAATGGCACAAAGCCATAAGCAGTACTGCAAATCAGAACCCTATTGGCATGCCAATCTATCCAACGCATACATAAAGTCTAGGCAAACATGGACACATTAGTGTTCTTAAGCATCCATTAGCCACATTATTGTTAGTAGTATGCCTTAGAGCATATCATTTTTGTATATATCTTGTATATATTTTATTAATAAAAGGCAATTTCACTTTTCTGTTTACATAATCCATTTATGTGTAATTGAAAAGGTCCATTGATATTTTGTTACAAATTCTATTCTTAAGTTGTTAAGAATATGAGTGACAGTATTTCTAGCATAAAGTATCATAAATTAGTTCACAATCGAGGATACTTCACAATGGACATGACTTATTCAGATAGATTGTAATCATGTTTGTTCCCAAAGTATTAATATGAGATATAAATAAGTTGAAGTGGTGAGTCTCTTGCCACATAACAAACATGATAGGCACTTATACATGATAAGTAGGCCGAACCAGTGACGCATATGACAAACACATGGAGTTTATTCTTATCAATGCAGTGTCATACATCATATCAGTGCATATAATCTTTAGACTTGAGATAACACAGTCATCTTGTATATAGATAGTTTGAGTTTGATACTGCTTTCATACTCATACTGTGTATGGATATATGGGCATGTGTTGGCTCCTACTAGTTATATATGGAGATAGGTATTAATCAATATGGAATCCGTTACCCTAAGTAAATAGGGGTGAAATCCTATGTTCATTTAATTATTCTTGATGATTTAAGTTCCTGGCCGGGACAGATAGATTTAGTCAGAAAAGAGTTTCTGACAAGAAAATCTAATTAATCAAGAATTGGAATTAAAAGAGATCATAATGTTCATAGTGAATGGAGTTTGACATTAACCATGACTCTAGCTGAAATTGGGATTTTGGAACAGAGAGATTCTAGTGCATGGTAACATATGATTAAAGGTTCATTTAAGGTATTCCTTTTTATAGATTGGGTGGCTATGATATGCTATGCTAGGTGTCAACCATGGTCTATGGTATGCCTGAAATGATTTAGAGAAATCATCTAAGGTAAGAAAGAGTTCTAATGATATTATGGGATAATATCATTTATCATTGCCAATAAGTAATGAGCTTAGTAAGTCACACATCTACATAAGTTAATCACTAAGTAAAATATGATTTAATTGATTAATTAAGAGTTTATTAATTAATTAAATAGGTTTAGTTTGCAAAAAGATTGCAAAGTCCTTAGCATGACTTGAAACCAAATCTAGGTTATTGGATGTATAGCATAAATTAAATTTATATTTAATTGTTTAAATATGAATTTTATTGTGAGAAATTAATTAATGAAGATTAATTAATTAATTAATTTATATTTGATATAAATTAAGGTGGTGACACATGGCACCACATAAACTTGACATTTGTCTTCCAATCATACAAGATGATAAAAGTCAAGATTCAATCTACCTTTGACACTTGGCTTGATAAGATTAAGTAAAAAAAAGTAAGATTAAATCAAGTGGTGACATGTGACAAGAGAGTTAGTGAAACTTTGACCTAAGTATAAAAGCAAAATAAAGAAGAAACAAAAAATCACTCTTTTTCCTCTCTTCAAAGTGGACAGCAGCCATAGTCCCTTCCTCCTTTTCTTGCTTTCTCAATTAATTCAAAGAGAATCCTTCCATTTCCTTTGAATTAAATTTGCTAGAAAGTATTTCTAGTCTTCCATACATTCATACAACCTCACCAAAGCATAAACCCTAAATTTCAAGTGGTTGGCAAGGCTTGGGAAGTCAAATTGGGGCTGCCATTGGTGCTCTTATGGTGGACAAGCTAGAGGGACAATATTTGGGGTCCTAAGAGCATCCTAGAGTGGGAATTATATCAATTGTGCATCAAGAGGTTAGTACTCAAAATCCCTCTTTATAATTAGAGATTAATGAATTAATTTGATAATTCACAATCTTAAATAGCAAATGGAGATTTTAATGCATGCTAAAATGTGTTTTGGTATGCTTATGAGCATTGAAATTGATTAGGCACATAAAACATATGGTATGTTACATGTAACCCTAGGTTAAGGTTTTAAATTTCAATGCTTAAATGCCCTAATTCCCATGCTTGCATCCCTTCAATTGGTATCAGAGCCACTATATTTGCCATTTAGATTGATTATGAGGCTTAATTGTGTGATTGCGTTGAATTTGGGTTGATTTGAAGTTGGTTCAAATCAAGAAAAACCTAAAATTGCCAAACTGCCGCAAGAAACAAGGCCTGGACCGTGTCTTGGGTTTTTATATTGCCCAGGGCGTGTTTCAGCATACACGAGCCGTGTCCCTTGCGCGACTCAACCCATGCCGAAGGCTGCGTTTACATGGGTTACCTGTGTTTTCACGCACCTCAGGCCGTGTAAACGTTACACGGGCCGTGTTCTTCGATTAGGGGCGTGTTGGGCTTGATTTTTTGGGCCTATTATGCAAATATTGTGTAATTTAAGGCTCATAATTAAGCCCAAACCTAATTAAATGGTTTAATTAGGAATTTTAATCACACAATTAATTTATAAAAATTATTTTCATGGAATTAAATTTGGAAAAAGGTTTCTAAATTTAAATTTATTTGAATAAGATTCAAATTTGAATTTTTGTTGAATATGTGATATTCAATTTAAATTTTAAGCATGTATGTTTTATTTAATTGTTAAATTTTAAAAATGCATGATGGATGATCATGGACAATAAAAGACCAATGTAATTGGTTTTATTCCTCTTAATTTTTTTTTGGGATGTAAAATAATTAATTTATTTTTAGTGGCATGTATCATAAATGTTATGATAACTTAGGATGTAATTTCATTTATTTAAGGACTTTAAAGTCCATATTCTTGTATATTCACCTTGGTATACCAAGATTTACAATGTAATTGGATTGCAAGAAGAGCAAGGAGGTCAAGAGTATTGGTGGGACCAGTGGGAGAAAATCAAGATCAAGGATTGATTATGTACTCCTTCAGCAACTCTTATAAAATGAATGAATGAAATACACCTTGGAATGCCCTAATTCAATTCTTGGTGGTTCAGAATTGAATCCCTTAGAAAGTCCATGATCATACCATATTATTTGTTTATCCATGTATGAATGAGATGTATATGAATATATGCAAGTATATGATATATGCATGCCAACTATATAATATGCAAAGTGAGACCATAATAGTAATTAAGCCGACCATAAAATCTTCCAAACAAATGATTAAGTTGGAAATGGTATAATTATGGTAATTATATGATGGCCTTCAATTGAGGTAATTATTTTAAGAAATTTTAAATACTTGCATTATTATCTATATGAGCTTGAAAATGATGCATTTGTTTAAGAGATTTTCTTAAGAATAATTATTAAGCATAAGATGTTGTAAGTATGTAAATGGTTGGTGGCCAATAATGGATGTGCCTGAGGTCATTAAAATTATTTGCATGCCTACTAGCTCAATGAGATCAACTTAACTAATGCAAGATAAATCAATAATGGATGTGCCTGAGATTTTGCGCATTAGGGGCCAAATAAATGATTGAACCTCACATGTGATGTGATGGGCAAGGAGTTGCTCACTTATAGTTTATTGTAATTCTAATAATGGATGTGCCTGAGGATAATCAATAAGACTATAAGAATTCAACTGCCCACTAGAAATCCATCCAACTAGGATTTCTGTTTCCTACTTTGGAAGTGTTGCCAAGTTAGTGGGAGGACCAATTTGATTAAAAGACCATAATCATTTTGGTTAATTACTTGATACATTTACTAATTAATCTTGTTATTTTCTACAGTTTATTTTCTGATAATAATGAGCACACAACAACCACCACCATCCAATATCCTTGCTAGCATACTTGATCACAATAGGTTGATAGGACCTAACCTTTCTGATTGGCTCAGAAGTTTAAAACTTGTCCTGAACCTAGAACGTATTGGATATGTTCTAGATTCAAAGATTTCTAGTCCCTTACCTCCAGGGGCCACTCTAGAGGAATCAGAGACTTTGGACAAGTGGAAGGAGCATGATATGAGAGCCAGATGTTACATGCTTACTTCTATGACTAATGAGTTACAGAAGCAACATAAAAACATGCAAAGTGCGAATGAGATCCTTCTTCACCTGCAAGAGTTGTATGGTGAGTACAGCAGGAATGCTAGATATAAGATATCTAGACAGTTATTCTGCATGAGGATGTCAGAGGGACAAAATATAAGAGATCATGTCCACAAGATGATTCTACTCATTGAGCAGCTGGAACATCTTGATTTTCACATGGATTTCCAACTGCAGACGGATTTGATCATTCAGTCCCTAATAGAGTCATTTGAATTTTTGTGACAAATTTCCATATGACTAAGCAAGAATGCACTCTGGCTGGCTTGCTTAACATGTTGGTTATTGCCCAAAAGAATATGCTGGGCAATAAAGGAAAAGAGGCAGCTTTGGTTGCATCTTCTTCTTCTGCTGGAAAGTCTAAGAAGAAGAAGGGCAATAATAAAAAGAAACCTTAAGTTCCTGGACCTTCAAAGAAGATAGCCAAACAGAAGGGCAAGACCGAATCTGATAAAGGCAAAGGAAAGTGCTTCCACTGCTAGAAGGATGGGCATTGGAAGAGGAACTGTCAAGAGTATCTTGCTTCTCTAAAGGACAAGAAAGATAAATGTTTAGAAGGTATGTCTATATCTTATTATTTAGATTCTAATGATGCTCATAGTTCATCTACAACTTGGGTTTTAGATACTAGTGCTAGTTCTCACATTACTTTTGATATGCAAGAACTAGCAAGTAGTAGCAGCTTACAGACACGAGATGTTAGACTCCGGATTGGCAATGGCTCAACTGTTGAAGCTTTAGCTATAGGATCTAAATCTTTGTATATGTATGGACATGTTTTGTATTTAAATAATATTTTGAATGTACCTGATGCTTTTAAGAATATCATTTCTATATCTAGTTTGATTAGAAATGGTTATGAATTTCAGTTAACAAATGATATTTGCAATATTTAATTTGAAAATGAATATGTTGGCTTGGGTTATATGCATGATGGACTTTATTATTTGGATAATAATGTTAAATACAAATCTAATGCAAGCAATCTAAATGAATGTAATGCCATGATAAAAATCAACTCAAGTTCAAAATATATTTGGCACTTAAGATTAGGTCATATTACAGAAGATAGGATTGCAAAGTTAGAGAAATTGGAGATTTTATCCTCATTGGGTTTTGAACCTACTCCAACTTGTGAATCTTGCCTTCAAGGCAAAATAACTAGATCACCTTTTATTGGACAGGGGTTAAGAGCTAAAAATATTTTGAAACATATACATAGTGATGTATGTGGTCCATTTAAAGAAATGGCTAGAGGCGATTTTCATTATTTATTACCTTTACTGATGATAAATCAAGGTTTGGGTATTTGTATTTGACGAAATATAAACATGAATCCTTTGAAAAGTTCAAAGAATTTAAATCTGAAGTAGAAAATCAAACAGGAAAAAGTATTAAAACTCTTCTATCAGATCGTGGAGGTGAATACTTAAGTACTGAATTTGATGAATACTTGAAAGAGCATGGCATTATCTCCCAGTTGACTCCTCCAGGAATGCCACAATTAAATGGTGTATCTAAAAGGAGAAATCATAACCTATTAGACATGGTACGCAGTATGATGAGCTATACTGATATGTCAGTCTCCTTTTTGGGATTTGCATTAGAATCAGCTTTGCATATCCTGAATAGGATTCCATCAAAGTTAGTCTCTTCCACACCTTATGAGACATGGCATGGAAGAAAATCAAGTTTTAAACATGTTAAGATTTGGGGTTGTCCAGCTTACATTAAAAAGCTGAAGACTAATAAATTGAAAACCAAATTAGAAAGGGGTCGATTTATTGGGTATTTAAAAGAAAGTTTTGGATATTATTTTTATTTACCTACATCACAAAAGGTTGTGGTAAGTAGAGATGCCATATTTCTTAAACAACAGTTTATTCAAGAAGGTGGCAAATGAAGGCAAATATCTCATAAATGGATCGTTTTAGCTTGCACACCTTGGAATTATTTTAGGATTCAAAACCCCTAAGTTGTTCCATAAAAATGTTTTCATCAATGTTTCCATTGAGAAAAGCTGTTTTAACATTCATCTACTAAATCTCATAATCATAGTATGCAGCTATTGCTAATAAAATCCTAATTGATTTAAGCATGAAAACAGGCGAGAAAGTCTCCTCATAGTAGATTCTTTACCTTTGGCGAAACCCTTTCGCAACTAGCCTTGCCTTATAGGTCTCTAACTTTCTATTAGAACCAATCTTCTTCTTGAAAGCCCGTTTATTTCCTATAGGTACAATACCTTCAGGTGGGTTAACAAGATCCTAAACTTGGTTCTTATGCATTGAATTAATTTCGGATTTCATAGTTTCAATCCGTTTAGAAGAGTCTATATCTGATATAGCTTCTTCATAGGTAAAAAGATCATCTCCATGATCTATTTCTTCATGAGTAAACAACTCTTGTTCATCTGCATGAATAAAACCATATCTCTCTGGTAGATGAGATATTCTAATTGATTTGCGAGGAATTATCATAGATGTTTCATCAATAAGCACAGGTTGACTAGATGGATCTATATCCATCTGATTTGTTGGTTGGTCAGAATCCCAAGATGGTTCAAAAGTGTGCAAGCTAGAATGATCGATTTATGGGTTGAAACAAGCTTTGAGGAGTTGGAACATCCATTTTGATGAAGCCATTAAGTTATTTAGTTTTATAAAAAATGTGGATGAACCATGTGTATATAAGAAGGTTAGTGAAAGTGTTGTCACTTTCTTTGTCTTATATGTAGATGATATTTTGTTGATAGGCAATGACATAGGTATGTTGATAACTGTCAAGGTATGGTTGTCAAATACATTCTCCATGAAGGACTTAGAGGAAGCAACCTATATTCTTGGAATTCGCATCTATAGAGATAGAGTGAAAAGAATAATTAGTTTATCCCAAAGTCTATACTTGGAAAAGGTGTTAAAGAGGTTTAACATGCTTGATTCCAAGAGAGGATTGTTACCAGTAAGGCATGGTATCCATCTTTCTAAGGAAATGTCTCCAAAGACAGCTGAAGAAAGAGATAAGATGGCCAGGATTCCATATACCTTGGCTATTGGAAGTGTGACACCCTTTACCCGTCTACAGTGTAGCCGAGCAAGCTATGCCACACGGTGTACCGGCACAGTCTATTTTATCTTAATTAATTTTCATCATAATTTTGAATATAACTTGTGAAATATAATTTATTTAAGTCATTTATTGAAATTATAATTTATTTGAGGTTCCGAAAATTTTATAGAAAATCCGGTAGGGTACCGGCTAAAAATGGAGAAAACAGTTCTTCGGAACCTGTTAAAAACACTTCCAAATAATTTCCAAACAATCCCAACTTCAATTCATCAACAAAGTCTCAATATCAAAATCTCAACATTTTCCCATCTCATTTCTCAATCATCATTTCTTAGGGTATTCATATATAAGCAACAGATAAATATTCAATTTACTTCCATAAATATCCAAGTCATAGATAGATATTTACTTTTCCATTCACAAATACAATTTTCATAATTTACATGAACTTCAAAATACATTACATAATTCTAAATACATATGAGAAAATAAAAATTTAGTTACAAAATGACAAAATGACACCTAGTGTCCTACCAATGCACTGCAGGTGGTGAGGTGACACGGACACTGTGCAGAACTGCAGGATGGACTCACCCAGTCTGCGGTCTACTGAGCTCACGATCAGTATCTCCAGTACCTACGCGTGGCAAAAGCAACGCGCTAAGCAATAATGCTTAGTGGTGCAATAATAAAATAAAAGAAAATAGCAGAAAATGAATATGTAGTGAATGTATATGTTTTATTTGTTTGGTATTGGTATATCCATTATATTCATTAATTTTGTTCACTTTCATTCATTTGGTTGCCCAAGTAAGCTATACTGAACGATCGATCGGATAACGGGTAACCGCACCGGGTATCTAGTACCTCGGCCGTCACACCATCGGTCACATATGCATCTCCGTGTGCAAATGTAATAGCTAATAAGTCAGAATACATCGTGCACAAGGCCAAATCTCAATACAAGGTCGAATGGCTAAAAGCCATAAAATCACGAATGACATATTGCCATGTGCGATCGCTAATCGAACCCTATTGGCATGCCAAACTATCCAAACCAATCTTGTTAGGTATACTAGGGCATTTGATACTTTAAAATTCTTCAATCTTTGAATTTCAAGTTTCGGTGTCACTATTCACCTCTTTGGTCAACAAAAATGTTGACTTTTAGGTAGAAATTAGGTACATTGGTTTTGGCACTCCCAACATACCACATTTTGCATTTAAAACTTGTTGGAATTGGTCACCATTACCATTTCTAACTTAAAACCAAGAGGGCAGAAATTTCAGTTTTTGAAGCCTAAGTTTACTGTTCCATTAAGCACTGTTGCAGTGGGAATTTGAAGAAATGGCAAACATGAAAGTTGTTCCTTATTTTGTCTAGTTGAATTTCATTTTTTAAATCACTCCATTTGGAGTTTTGTAGCTCCAGATATGGTCCAAAAACCAAAGCTGGCCGGATTGCCAAAACTGCAGAGTTACCAAATCTACAATACCATAAACAGTAACTGTGACTGCCATTTGGGTTAGGTTCTGGTCATAATTTGGGGTAGGTTTCTTCATGAAAGTTGTTTTTCTATGTCTTAACTTGTTTCTGTAAAAATTTCAGGTCAATTGACCATATCTACAGTGAGTTATGGCCAAATGAATAGTTACTATTCATTTTGTCATTTCTGCAGGTGCTGTTGCAGGGTATCCGGATTGGGGCCAACTTTTGGTCCACTTGATTTGGTCTTTTGGGCATGGTTTCTTCAGAAAAAATGTGCCATTATAAGCCTAGTTTCATGTCCAATTGGCCAAACACCAATTGGACCTACACAGCCAAAGTTATGGCTGTCTAAGTGGGCTGGAATCTCAGCCACTATGCTGCTGTCTTTAGGCAGCCTACCATTCCACTTTGCCATGCCATTTTTCAGTCCAATTTATGGTCAACATACCTCAAATGGTCACTAATTGACCATTAAAATGTTCTTTAACCATTTCATAAGCCAAGTCAAATTTTCATTCCTAAACCCTAGCTAAATTTCAAGATTTTCACAATTTCCTTAGTTAACTCTTTCATTCTTTGTATATATATATGTATACACTTTAAACATGATATCTAATTCACTCTAAGTCCATTAAAACAATCAAAATCATCCTTCCTTAGGGCTGCCAAAAATTGAAGATACCCTAACATATATAATTTACTTCAGATTTTTACAATTTCTTAACTTAAAGTGATGCTCTAACAAAGATTAAATGAGTGAGAGTGGAAGTATAGCACTAACCTCTTTGCTCAACTTATTGAGCTTGTAAAAACTCTAGAATTCCTCCTCTTTGTGGCTGCCTAGAGTTACCTTGTGATGTGGGGATAAGTTTTAGTGAATGGAGTAGGAAAATTTATGGTGAAAAAAGGAGAGAACTTGAGCTTTGGTTGAAGGATTAATGGAGGTTTAGGGCAAGCAAAGTTTCGGCTGGAATTGGAGAAGAAGAAGGCAGCTGCATTTTTAATTCTTTTGTCTTGGTTTGTCTCTTTTATTGGTTAGTTTAAAGGGTTGTTTAATTTTGATTGGTGGAGGTTTTTAAATGACATCCTATGATGTCATATTTGGCTTTTTTTATTGATTTTTCTTTTCTTTTCTTTTCTACTAACTTCAAATTAATTTTTCATCGACATTAATTCATATTTTGTGTCGTATTAATTATTTATTCAACTGGACAAGTCGGCCAAAAATCACCTCTGAAGGCGAAATGACCAAAATGCCCTCCGTTTGGCTTAACGGGTCAAAATTGTCTGTACCGATTGAAAAATTTTTCTAAATATTTTCTTGGCATTCTAATGCCATAGGAACCTCAATGACCCTTCTCTGGAGTCCCAAAAATTATTTTATGAATTTTCTCTCGGGTCTAGGGCTCCTAGTTGCGAGAACCGCAACTTCCCACTGGGTTACCTATCGCTTGGGCATCGACTCATTTAACTTGGTTGTATTTTATTTCTAAAATTTTTACTAAATTTTTCTTATTAATATTTGAGTTAATTATAGTTCCTCACTTTAGTTTAAATATTTTTTCGGACGTTCTAGCTGTCCGGACCAACACTGGTCACCGGAACAGTAGAATGTACAGAATTGCTACCGGGAGGGTGTTACAGGAAGTTTGATGTATGCAATGTTGTGTACTAGGCCGGATATCGCGTATTCTGTTAGTTTGACTAACAGGTTTCAATCCAATCTAGGTTTAGAACATTGGATAGCTGTCAAGAATATCCTTAAGTACTTGAGAAGAACTAAGGATTTATTCTTGATTTATAGAGGTGGTGACCTACAATTGGATGGTTATACTGATTCTGATTTTCAATCAGATATCGATGATAGATAGTCTACCTCTGGTTTTGTGTTCAATTTTAATGGAGGTGCAGTAAGGTAGAAGAGTTCCAAATAGAGCACGATTGCTGATTCCACTATAGAGGCCGAGTACATTGCTACATCAGATGCTATAAAAGAGGCTGTTTGGATAAAGAAGTTCGTGACAGAATTTACAGTAGTTCCTTCCATTGAGTTAGCAGTTCCTCTCTACTGTGACAACAATGAAGTGGTCATATAGGCTAAGGAACCCCAGTCTCACCAGAAATCCAAACACATAAAAAGGCGCTACCACATTATTAGAGAGATAGTTGGGTGAGGGGATGTAGCCATGCAGAAAATAGCATCAGCCAAAAATCCAGCTGATATATTCACAAAGCCTATGTCACAAACTCAGTTAGATCGACATCCTGAAAAGATGGGTCTAAGATATTATAATGAATGGCTCTATGCTAGTGGGAGATTGTTAATAGTATGCCCTAGAGCATATCATTTTTGTATGTATCTTATATATATTTTATTAATAAAAGGCCATTTTACTTTTTTGTTTACATAATCCATTTATGTGTAATTGAAAAGGTCCATTGATATTTTGTTAGAAATTCTATTCTTAAGTTATTAAGAATATGAGTGATAGTATTTCTAGCACAAGGTATCATAAATTGGTTCACAATCGAGGATACTTCACAAAGGACATGACTTATCCAGAAAGATTGTAATCATGTTTGTTCCCGAAGTATTAATATGAGATATAAATAAGTTGAAGCGGTGAGTCTTATGCCACATAACAAACATGATAGGCACTTATACATGATAAGTAGGCCGAACCAGTGACGCTTATGACAAACACATAGAATTTACTCTTGTCAATGCATTGTCATATATCATATCAGTGCATATAATCTTTAAACATGAGATAACACAATTATCTTGTGTATAGGTGGCTTGAGTTTGATACTGCTTTCATACTCGTACTATGTATGAGTATATGGGTATGTGTTGGCTCCAACTAGTTATATATAGAGATAGGTGTTAATCAAGATAGAATTCGTTACCCTAAGTAAATAGGGATGAAATCCTATGTTCATTTAATTATTCTTGATGATTTAAGTTCCTGGCCAGGACAAATAGATTTAGTCAGAAAAGAGTTTCTGACAAAAAATCTAATTAATCAAGAATTGGAATTAAAAGAGAACATAATGTTTATAGCGAATGGAGTTTGACATTAACCATGACTCCAGCTGAAATTAGGATTTTGTAACGGAGAGATTCTAGTGCATGGTAACATATGATTAAAGGTTCATTTAAGGTATTCCTTATTACTGATTGGGTGGCCATGGCATGCTATGCTAGGTGTCAACCATGGTTTATGATATGCCTAAAATGATTTAGAGAAATCATTTAAGGTAAGAAAGAGTTCTAATTATATTATGGGATAACATCATTTACCATTGCCAATAAGTAATGAGCCTAGTAAGTCACACATCTACACAAGTTAATCACTAAATAAAATATGATTTAATTGACTAATTAAAGAGTTTAATTAATTAATTAAATAGGTTTGGTTTGCAATAAGATTACAAAGTCCCTAGCATGACTTGAAACCAAATCTAGGTTATTGGATGTGTAGCATAAATTAAATTTATATTTAATTATTTAAATAT
This sequence comes from Hevea brasiliensis, assembly GCF_030052815.1. Taxonomy (NCBI): domain Eukaryota; kingdom Viridiplantae; phylum Streptophyta; class Magnoliopsida; order Malpighiales; family Euphorbiaceae; genus Hevea; species Hevea brasiliensis. The sequence goes on along the minus strand of NC_079497.1, from coordinate 32,897,868 downwards.
GAATTTAATTGTGAGAAATTAATTACTGAAGATTAATTAATTAATTAATTTATATTTGATATAAATTAATTTGAAGAGGAGAAATTATAATTTTGGGTTGAGAACTCAAATTAAAAAAGTAAGGGTAAATTGGTCATTTCACATGGTGACATTTGGCACCATGAGATGGTGACACATGGCACCATAACATGGCACCATATAAACTTGCTTTTTGTCTTCCAATCATGCAAGATGATAAAAGTCAAGATTCAATCTACCTTTAACACTTGGCTTGATGAGATTAAGTCAACAAAAGTGAGATTAAGTCAACAAAAATAAGATTAAATCAAGTGGTGACATGTGGCAAGGGAGTTAGTGAAACTTTGACGATTTTTCTCTTCCTCTCTTCAAAGTGGACGGCAACCATAGTCCCTTCCTCCTCTTCTTGCTTTCTCAATTAATTCAAAGAGAATCCTTCCATTTCTTTTGAATTAAATTTGCTAGAAAGTGTTTCTAGTCTTCCATACATTCATACAACCTCACCAAAGTATAAACCCCAATTTTCAAGTGGTTGGCAAGGCTTGGGAAGTCAAATTGGGGCTGCCATTGGTGCTCTTATGGTGGATAAGCTATAGGGACAATATTTGGGGTTCTAAGAGCATCCTAAGAGTGGGAATTGCATCAATTGTACATCAAAAGGTTAGTACTCAAAATCCCTCTTTATAATTAGGTATTAATGAATTAATTTGTTAATTCATAATCTTAAATGACAAATGAAGATTTTAATGCATGCTAAAATGTGTTTTGATATGCTTATGAGTATTGAAATTGATTAGGCACATAAAACATATGGTGTGTTGCATGTAACCCTAGATTAAGGTTTTAAATTTCAATGCTTAAATGCCCTAATTCCCATGTTTCCATCCCTTCAATTATTTCATCATATATGGTATTCATACTTCATAACACTTTTGTTCTAATCATGTTGAGAACATAAGGCCCAACCACGTTTCACATGTTTGTTATGTTCATCACGTCATTTATGTTATTTATCCCTCACATTTCTATTCACTTCATGAGTATCACATAAATTCCAGCATTTGCATTGTAACTTTACTCTTATATTAGGTCAAGCTACAATAGTAATTTGATCACACTTTCTTCATGAAAGTTGTTCCTTATTGTCTTAGCTTTAATTTTCTTTTTGAATCAGTCAATTTGTAGTTATGTAACTCTAGTTATAGTCAATTTACTCAGTATTGGTCTACTGACCAATACTGTTCTAGAATAGGGCAGATTCTGAAACTCAAATTTGTTTAGCCATTTGGACAAGTTACAGTCATACTTTGGCTTAATGTTCTTCATATGAGTTGTTCCCTTATGTCTTATGGTTGCCTAGGTTTAAGAATCACTAAGTTTCAAGTTATGTAGTGTGAGTTATGGCAATTTAACTAACCTGGACTCATGAACCCTGTACCTCCAGGATTTCAGGTTTAGGTCAGTCTTTAACATTTAAGGTTCTTACACTCAAAATTTGAGCAAGATTTCTAAACCAAAGTTGTATCTCTATTTCTTAAGTTTACAGATCAGTTTAGCTCATCCTAATTGGAGTTTTCTAGTGGGAGTTATGATTCATTTACTATCCGGGTGTCAAATGGCCAATTACTCCAAATGCAGGAATTCCAAGATTGGAGTTCCTAACTTGTCCTAACAATTTCCCTAAGTTCCTTTAGGATCTAGGTTCTGGCCAAAACATCAAAGTTGTAGTTTTAGGTCTTATGAGGATTTTAGCTTTTGAATCACTACATTTTCAGTTTTGTAGATAGAGTTATGGCATTTTTGCCACAACTGGTCAGGTATCCTAGAATTCAGGATTTCCAGGTCAGGTTTGGTCTAGGCAGATTTGTTAGATTAAATTTTCCTAGCAATTTGGTTGAGTTAGGGTCAAAACTATGTCTCCTAGTCTTCATGAAAAATGTTCTCCTATGTCTCAGGTTTCTATGGGTTTAAGAGTCAGGTCATTTGGAGTTTCTTAGAGTAAGTTATGCCTAAATTACTAAACACTGTTCATATGGCCATTTTTGCCCAGGTCCAGAACTTCAATTCCAAATTCTAGCCTAATTTAGGGTAGCCTATGGTTAGTTTTTGGGCAAGATTCCTTCATGAAATTTCTAGAATTATATCTTAGGTTTAATCTTCAATTGGCCTTACACCAATTGGAGCCATGTGGCTCTACTTATGGCCACATAAACACACTGGACTCAGAGGTCCAAAATTCCTACACAAAGTTCACACTTCTAATTCATCAATTCAATTCAATAATCAACTTCAATTTGCAACCAACACACATCAATTGGTCAACATTTGACCTCAAAAACTTCAATTGCGTATCATATCACAAAATCCTCAAATTTCCCTTCAAACCCAAACTTCACAATCTCAATTTACATCACTTTCATGCATTTTCACCATATACACCATGTATATCACTTAATCCATGCTAGAATTCAACTTTAATCCCATTAAATGCATCATACACTTCATGTACATAGGCTGGCCAAATTTTAGATCTTTCAATCATCTATCAATTTCATCATTTTTCATTTAATTCCATCATAATTCACCATAGTTTCAACACTAAAGAAGAAAGAACAAGGGATTTAGCACTAACCTTGACTTGGAAATTTTCCAAGCTTCCCAACTTCACTTTCTTCAACTTTCTTGGCTCCCAATCACTCTACCAAGATGAAATATTAAGATTTAGTGTTGGTGGCTAGGGGCTTTATGGTATGAATTCAAGGAAAATTAAGTTTAAGAGAAGTTGAAAATGGTGGAATGGTGTTACAAGAGGTTCGGCCAACTATGGATGAAGGAAGAAGATAAAGCCAATTGGTAATAAGAAGAAAATAATTAAATTTGTCTTATATAATTTCATGTGTCTTATTTTCATTTGTTTTTAATTAGGTCATCATATAGTCATGCTTATGTTATAATTAGAATTAAATTTTCATTTCCTTTCTTTTCTTCTTTCAATTACCCATTTCCATTTAAATTTTTATCAAAATTTCTTCATATTTCATTACAATATTTTCACTTAATTTAATTGACATTTTAGTTAAAAATCAACTCTCTAAGTGAAATGACCAAAATGCCCTTCATCGGCTCATGATTTGTCTTTACCATTTGGCATTGGTTTCCTTGCATTTTCTTAACATTTTCATTGTCATTAATCCTTCAATTAAGTTCTAAATAAATGTCCCATAGGGTTTCCCATGAGTTTGGGGTTGGCAACTGAACTTTCAGTTACTTCCCCGTAAGGTCACCTATCACCGGGACCTTTTGCTCATTTAACTGATTTGCACTTCACATCTTTCATTTTCCTTTAACTTTACTTGATCTTTATTCAACCAATTTATTACTCTTCACTCTAATTTAAGTGTGGTTCCAGACATTCTGGCTATCCAAACAGATGTTAGTCATCGGAATAATAAAATATATAGAACTACCTAAAGTGAGGGCATTACACTAGGTATTAACTGACACACTTCTTTTGAATTGAAGTCTCAATTGAAGGGAGTGAAAATCTAAGGCCATGTTAATTCAATTTTAAATTATTTTTAATCATATAGGTAACATGTATGCATTTTTCACTTCACTCATGACACCCTTTATTGTTTGGGCATCGATAATGAGATTAATGATGGGTAAACTAAGAGTGCTCTTTACTCATTAGAAATTTCTAGAAACCAAATGATACCTCTTTCAAAATTAGAGTCTTAATTTTGAGGAGGGAGGAATTTAATAAAAAGAAATAAATCATGTGCATGACATTATAATATTACGTTCGACTCCACTTTAACAAAAATAAATTTGTTTCTTCTACTTTAAGAAGAAAATTAATATAATTCTTTTGAATTTATTTTCTATAAAAATGATAAATAAATTTTGCTTAAAACTTATTTTATTATATATTTTCCCAATAAAATCTAAGCACTTGTACTCACTGAAAATACCCATTTTTTAAGAAAAAAGGTGAAATAACTTAGTAAAATAAAATGAAGTGAAATGAAATGGATTCTACTTTTAACAATATGACAAAGACGAAAAAAGAAAAAAGGCAAAAATATTTAATAAAATTCGCAAGTTTATTTCCCTACTTGCCTTTTATTTTCAAACAAGACTTAATTTCGAGTAAATTTAATTTTTAGCAAAAGACTAAACGTCCACATTTTATTTTTCCTTACTTTTAATGTAGAATTTAATTTTTTTTGCAAATGATCAAGATTTACATTTTTGATTACCTTATATTTTTTGCCTATAAATTTTTTATTACAATTTTTTTATTTGTCTATTATCAAAATTAGAAGCCTCATTTTTTAAAAAGGACATTCTTTTATTTTAAAATTAATTATGTCAAATCAAACATTTTTAAATTACTTAAAATCTAAATTGTTTTAAGAAATATATATATATATATATATATATATATATATATATATATATATATATATATATATATTCACTTTTAGGGCCACTTTACTTACTTTTGTATTTGACTTACTCTAATAGTGAGACATTCAGTGTTCTTACATTTATGTATTTTATCTTTTATGGGGCAAATACAAGGAATCGGTATCATAATTTAAACTCCATTAAAATTATTCTCATTAAATTATTGTGAGCACACTTTTGAATCTACCTACCCTATTGAGGGACAATGTGGGGTGTCTAACACCTTCCCCACATATATACAGACCCAGAGCCTTGGATCTCTAGATTAGAAGTGGTAAACATTCTTTCTAAATATTTCAAAATTAAAAGTTTTTCTTTAATTTTTTTCCTCAAAATTAAAGTGGTGACTCCTTACTTTCCACTTTAGTGACAATTGCCTAGTGATCCCAAAACCCTTGAATAGCATGGTGACTGTAACACCCCTCACCTGATCTACAGTGTAGTCGAGTAAGGAATGTCACATTCTGTGTCCGAGCACCTTATCTTATCTTGCTTTATTCATTAGAAATTTTAATTCCAATATTAATTAAATCATAATATTTAAATAGAGAAACTACCAGAGTTTTCTCTGTTTTATTACCATTTAACTTGTTAAAATTAATAACCTGTTTATAAATCTCATTATAAATCTCAATTATTTCAACTCATATTTCATCATATCAATATCATATCATGTCTTCATCCACTCATATAAACTTTTCAAAATCATTCATGTGGAATTCATCTCATTTCATTTATAAAGTTCATGTACATAATTTACATTACTTACAAAACTTTATGCAAACCCAAAATTTAATTACAAGCTTTTCCCATTTACAATGATCAAAATGAATATATATCTGGTATCCATGGGCCCTACCAATATAGACAGCTGAGGTGACATGAAGTGTTTTAATACTCATTTAAACTGTTTCTAACAATAAGGTTTGATAATTAATTTATTGAATTTTATTATTTTCCTTAGTCAACCTAAAATGTTGACCCTCGATGCATTCTAGGTGAATTGGATTTTAATGTTACCAATATATCACATTTGTAGCCTTTTAGTATTGGTACATGTTACCAAATTCATTTTCAAGTATATTGCATTTTATTGCAATTTGCTGGATTCCGATATACTAATTTGACATAGCCGGATGACCTAGTTCCCTCTGTTTTCGGGTTTCGATCAAAACTAAAAACTTGTAGGTCTATGTCTTATTGCACGCGGAGCAAAATTTCAGGTCATTCTGAGTTATGTAGACCAAGATATGGTCAATTTACCAATGCTGGACAGAATGTACCAAAATGGTAGCTTTAGGTCATTTTTAGGTCACTTTTGGTTCGGCTAGTTTTTGGACCTGAACTTGTGCAAGCTATTTGGCTTGGTTCTGGCCATTTTTGGGCTTTGGTGTCTTCATAATAATTGTAGATATATGTCTAAATTATTCATGGTAAAAATTTCAGGTCAATTGGACCTGTTTTGAGTGAGTTATGGCCAAAACACTAACTGTTGCCCAAATGGTCAATTTTCAGGTTTTCAAAGCACTAATCCGGATTTGGTCATTTTTCAAGTCACCTTCTAAGCAGAATTTTTGTAAGCTTCCTTCATGAAATTTGGCACATTTTGTGCCTAGTTTCACCTCCAATTGGTCTCATACCAATTGGAGCCACACGCTTAAGGTTCTAAGCTAAAACATACACTGCCCTATTGTACATTGTTCATCCTTTACCAATTACACATCCTATGCTTACCAAGTCACTCTTCCATGCCAATTCTAGTTTGTACCATAACATTAACACATTTAACAACTCATTTTTGGTCATTTTGGCAGCTTATAACCATCCTCAATATGCACACTATAACCCAGAATTTTCCAAGTACAATTACAAAAATTAAACACATGAATGCACCTCATTTACATGTCCAAATTCAAACCTTTATACACACATACATGCTGCCATCCATAACAACATAATTCAACAATATAGTTCCATAAACCAAACCATGAAACAACACATTTTGATCTTCTTCATAAGGCTGCCACAAGTTTACACATATCCATCAATTGCTATTTTCACTTTTTAAGCTTCCAAATCATACCTTACACATGGAATTCAAGTACAATACAATCAAACATTTAAATCATCATTCAAACCACTATTTACATGCAAGTATAAACTGTTTTTATTGAAGTTCCATGGCTACCAAAAATGTACCTCTCCCTTAACTCATCAAACTTCAAAAATCCTTCCACAAATCAACTACCCACAACACCCATTCAAAGTTTAATGAAATAATAATTAAAAATACATACTTACCACTTTTGAAATTCTTCAAAACCTCACCAAAACTTAATTTTCTTGCTGCCTATCTACTGCCCAAGTTGTGTAGAACAACTTTAGTGAAGGAAAATGCAAGGATCATGGCTTGAAGATGAAGGAGTGAAGCTTACATGGAGCTTGGAAGCTTCGGCCATGGAGGATTTCTTTCAAGGGAATTTCGGCTAGTTTTGGGAGGTTGAAGAAGGCGAGTGATCTGCTGTCATATGATGTTTAATGGTCCACTTAATGGAGTTAGTGTAGCACTAAGTAAGGGTTTAATATTTGTTTTATTCTAATATTTCCAAATTCTCACATTTAACTCCTATCTTTTGCTATTTAAATTAGGTACCACCAATTTAATTTTTCATGACATTTTCCAAGTGTAACATCATTTATTTTTAATGGACATTTAGGTCAAAAGACAACTCGGGGTGTCAAATGACCACAATGCCCCTGTTCGGGTTGCATTCTCGATTTTTTGGTAACACCGATTTTTGTCTATTTTTCGATTTTTCATTTTTCTTTGTACTAATTATTTAATTTTTCTTTGATATTTCTAATGATATTTATACTTCAATAGATGTTTAGTTAAGTCCTAAAAATATTTTCCAGGGTTCCCCGCGGTCCAGGGCTAGTCAACGGTCCACGCCGTAACTTCCCGGTGCGGTCACCCATCGCTAGGGTTCTCGGCTCGTTTAACTTGGTTACATTTCATTGCTATTATTTTTCCTTTGTTTTTCTTGTATTTTCTTTTCTTGTATTTCATTATTTTATGTCTCCTCATCCATATCTAAGTGTAGTTCTAGGTATCCTAGCTGTCCGGACAACACTGGTCACAGGAACAGTAGAACGCACTACCGAACATAGGGGTGTTATATGAGAACTCTCATACTGCAGATCTGATCACTACTGGTCCTTGTCTCTAGTACCTACGCGTGGACAAACCAACGTGCTAAGCATATTGCATAGTAGTTTAATAATAAAATTGAAAATAAACTAAATAATTAAAAATAAATATTTTCTATGTGTAATATCATCAAAGAAATATATTTTCATTAATTAGGAGTCATTGCACATTTTTGGTAATCTTTAGGAACAATTTAGTTCATTAGGATCTTTTCCACTTATTTAGTTAACATCCAATCTTATTATTACTTTTCAATGCCCAAGTAACCTATAACAGACTATTAAGACTGGATACACAGGAGTATACTAGTTAGACACCCATGTGCCTATCAAGTATGCATTTGTCAGGCATAAAGCCAGCGGGCAGGCATAAAAGCCAGTAAAACATGTCAAGCATAAAGTCAGTGGGCAGGCATAAAGCCAGAAGAATAACCATATCAGACATACATTGTCTATCAATGATCATCCATGAAGTAGGCTCGAAAGCCATGGGCAGTATTGCATCTGTGGTCCCTAATTGGCATGCTAATCAATCAAACTCATACACTAATGTCTAGGCATACAAGGGCAAATTTGTATCATTATGTGTTCATAAATCTCAATATTTTATTACATGTGTTATTCATACTTCATAGCATTAGTACTCTATTCATAGTGGGAACATGAGTCCCAATTGCCTAATCATGTGGTTCATGTGATCATTAATCCATTTATGTCAAGTTCTTATCACATTTCAAGTTTTTTTATGAAAGTGTAATGAATTCCAGAATTGATGCTTTAATTTTTCCCTAGCAATTTGGCCAAGATGTAGAATCAGTTGGTCCTCACTTTCTTCATGAAAGTTGTTCTCCTATGTTTTAACTTTAATTCCCTTTTTGAATCATTCAATTTGAAGTTTTGGAGCTCTAATTATGGTCAAATTACTAAGTGTTGTTCTAGGGCACTAAACCCTGCTCTTCCCTTGTCCTCTAGAATTTCACCAAATTTTACAACTAATATCCGATCACCTTAGGCTCAGAATTGACTTTAGATCCTTAAAACAAAGTTCTAGGCCTTTGTCTTAGGTTTTCAAATATTTTTAAATCACTTCAATCAGAGTTTTGTAGAGAAAGTTATGGCCTGATAACCATTCAGAGGTCATAAGGCAAAATGCTTCAAGTGCAGGAATTCCAGATTTAGCATTCCTGATTTATTCTAATAATTCCTCTACTTTGCCTTAAGAACTGGGTTCTGGTCCAAAGAGAAAAGTTTTAGTTCTATGTCTTATGGAAATTTTGGCTTTAGAATTACCACATTTGCAGTTTTGTAGCTTGAGTTATGGCAATCTTTCCACAACTGGTCAGATACCTAAAATGTTCAGGATTTCAAGTTTAGTCCAGAACTAGGACAAGTTTTATGAACTAACTTTGTCTACTAATTTAGGGGTCAGGGTCATAATTTGGCTCTAAGTTCTTCATATGAAATGTTCTCCTATGTCTCAGGTTTCCATAGGTTCAAGAAGCGGGTCAATTGGAGTTTCCTAGAGTGAGTTATGCTAAATTTTCTAAGTACTGTTCATATGGTCAATTCTACCCAGATTCAGAATGTCAATTCCGGATTCAAGCCTAATTTAGGGCAACTTATGGTCAGTTTCTAGGCAACCTTCCTTCAAGTCATTTCTAGCATTATGTCTTAGGTTTTATCTCTAATTGACCTCACACCAATTAGAGCTATGTAGCTCAACTTATACTCATTCAAACCTATTAGACTCAAGGGTCTAGAATTCCTGCACATTAAGCACATTTCCAAATCATTAACTTATCTCACCAAACAACTTCATTTCATAATCAATACACATCAATTGGTCAATATGTGACCTCAAATACATCAATTATACATCATATCACAAAACCCCCAAATTTCTCCAAACCCTAATTGGTCAACTTCCCCAATCTCATACAACTCATGCAATTCATCTTATAATTCACGTATACACATCAAATAATACTACTAGACAAGTTTAATTCCATCAAATCCTCAAAATTCTAATTCTCTCTACATTAGCTAAAAATCCATGAAACTTAATCATGCATCATCTTTTTTCATTTCTCATGTAATTCCATCTCAATTCAACTCAATTTCAAGAATTAAAGAAGAAAGAAGGCAAGATTAGGCACTAACCTTACTTGACCAATTCTTCTCCTTGCCAAAACTTCAATTTCTTTGCTTCCTTTTGCTACTAATCACTTCTCCAAGATCAATTAGCAAGTTTTTGTGTTGGTGGTTATGGAAAATATGAAAGAAATGCAAGGAAAATGGAGCTTGAAAATAAAAAATGGTGGAAGAGCTATGGGAGCTTGGGTTTGGCCATGGAAGGAAGAAGAGAATAAGATGATTTTTAATGATAAGAAGGAATTAATTAAGTTGATCTTATATATATGTTTGTGTCTAATTTTAATTTGTTATAAATTATAATTATAATTATTATAATTTCAACAAATTAAAAAATTCCTTATGTATCCCTTTCATTTTTCATACACCTCTTCATATTTTTAATTGATTTTCAATATTTTAATTTCTCTCATTTTAATTGACATTTAGGTCAAAAGTTAACTCTTGGAGTGAATTAATCAAAATGTCTTTCATCGGATTATAGTCTATTTTTTTTCAATAATGACATTTAAGTCCATAATTGTAACACCCTCCCGGTAGCAACTCCGTACATTCTACTGTTCCGGTGACCGGTGTCGGTCCGGACAGCTAGAACGTTCGGAAAAAAAAAAAAATTTAAACTAAAGTGAGGAACCATAATTAACTCAAATATTAATAAGAAAAATTTAGTAAAAATTTTAGAAACAAAATACAACCAAGTTAAACGAGCCGGTGCCCTAGCGATGGGTAACCAGAGGGAAGTTGCGGTTCTCGCAATTAGGAGCCCTAGACCCGAGAGAAAATTCATAAAATAACTTTTGGGACTCCAGAGAAGGGTCATTGAGGTCCCTATGGCATTAGAATGCCAAGAAAATATTTAGAAAAATTTTTCAATCGGTACAGACAATTTTGACCCGTTAAGCCAAACGGAGGGCATTTTGGTCATTTCGCCTTCAGAGACGATTTTTGGCCGACTTGTCCAGTTAAGTAAATAATTAATATGACATAAAATATGAATAAACATTACTAAAAATTAAATTGAAAATGAGTAGTGATGAAAAGAAAAGAAAATGCAATAAAATGCCAAATATGACATCATTATGATGTCATTTAAAAGTTTCCTCCAATTATAATTAAACAACCAATTCATTAACTAATAAAAGAGATAAATAAGACCAAAAGAAATTAAAAAAACACAGCAGCCATCTTCTCCCCTAAACCAGCCGAAACCTAGCCCTTGCCCAAACCTCCATTAACACCACAAAAAAGCTTTATTTCTCTCTTTGTTACACCACTAAACCCTAAACCTCTTTCATTAAAACTTGTCCACTCATCTTGGGAAAGTGTTTGGCAGCCTAGAAAAGGAAAGAAAGTGAAGTTAAGCTTGGGAAAAATCTGTCCTACAAGAGGTTAGTGCACCTATCTACTTAAAACTCTTATTTTCCATGTTAGGGACTTGAAATCAACATGAATTTGTGAATTAAATGAACCAAATTTGTGTGTTTGCCTACCATGAATTTCAGCAGCCCTAAGGAAGGAACAATGATGAAGTGTTTTGATGGACTTAAAGTGGATTAGAGATCATGTTTAAAGCATGTATGCATGTGGTTAGTGAATGAGTTAGTAATTAAGGTATGTTGTGAAAATTTATAATGGAAACTAGGGTTATGAGAGTAAAATGTAGACTTGGCTTATGAAATTGTTAAAGAACATTCTAATGGTCAATTAGTGACCATTTGAGGAAATTTGACCATAATTTGGACTGAAATATAGCATGGCAAAGTGAATGAATATGCTGCCTAATGAGTGCAGCAGGATGGCTGTGATTCCAGCCCACTTGGACTGCCATATCTTTGGCTGTGTTGGTCTAATTGGTGTTTGGCCAATTGGACATGAAACTAGACTTATAATGGCACATTTTTTCTGAAGAAACCATGCCCAAAAGACCAAAGCAAGAGGACCAAAAGTTGGCCCCAATCCGGGTACGCTGCAAGCCAATTCTGCAGAATGACCAAATGAACAGTGTTCATTTGGCCATAACTCACTGTAGAATTGGTCAATTGACCTGAAATTTTTACAGCAACAAGTTAAGACATAGAAAAACAACTTTCATGAAGAAACCTACCCTAAATTATGACCAAAACCTAACCAAAATGGCAGTCATAGTCACTGTTCATGGTACTATAGATTTGGTAATTCTGCAGTTTTTCCAATCTGGCCAGCTGTAGTTTTTGGACCATATCTGGAGCTAAAAAACTCCAAATGGAGTGATTCAAAAAAGGAAATTCAACTAGACAAAATAAGGGACAACTTTCATGTTTACCATTTCCTCAAATTCCCACTGCAACAGTGCTTAATGGAACAGTAAAATTAGGCTTCAAAAACTAAAAATTCTGCCCTCTTGGTTTTAAGTTTAGAAATGGTATGGGTGCTCAATTCCAACAAGTTTTAAATGTAAAATGTGGTACATTGGGAGTGTTAAAACTAATGTACCTATTTTCTATCCAAAAGTCAACATTTTTGTTGACCAATGAGGTGAATAGTGACACCAAAACTTGAAATTCAAAAATCTAAGAATTCAAAAGTATCAAATGCCCTAGTATACCTAACAAGATTGGTTTGGATAGTTTGGCATGCCAATAGGATTCAGTTAGCGATCGCACATGGCAATATGCCATTCTCGTGATTTTATGGCTTTTAGCCATTCGACCTTGCATTGAGATTTGGCCTTGTGCTCGATATTATTTACTTGTTAGCCGCTCATTAATAATCGAGATGCATATGTGATCGATGGTGTGACGCCCGAGGTACTTGATACCCAAAGTGCGCTACCCGTTTATCCATCGATCGTCTAGTGTAGGTTACTTGGGCAACCAAATGGATGAAAGTGGACAAAGTAATGATGTACAAATTCAAAACGAATAAAACATATACATTCACTACATATTTGTTTTCTTGCTATTTCTTTTATTTTATTATTGCACCACTAAGCATTATTGCTTAGCGCGTTGCTTTTTCCACGCATAGGTTCTGGAGATACAGATCGTGAGCCCAGTAGACCGCAGACTAGGTGAGTCCATCCTGCAGTTCTGCACAGTGTCCGTGTCACCTCAACTTCTGCAGTGCATTGGTAGGACACTAGGTGTCATTTTGGTATTTTGTAACTAAATTTCTATTTTCTCATATGTAAATGAACTTATGTAATGTATTTTGAGGTTCATGTAAATAATGAAGATTTATGGTTATGTACGGAAGTAATTTGAGTATTTATTTGTTGTTTATATATGAGTACCCTAAGAAATGATGATTGAGAACAAGATGTTGAAAAATATTGAGTTTGTGATGATATTGGAGTTTGAGATGATTGAATATGGTTATTGGAAGTGTTTTTCACAGGTTCTGAAGAACTGTTTTCTCCATTTTTAGTCAGTACTCTGCTGGATTTTCTTTAAAATTTTCGGAACCTCAAATAAATTAAAATTTCGATAAATGGCACAAATACATTATATTTCACAAGTTATATTCAAAAGCATGATAAAAATTAATTAAGGTATATTAGAGTGTGCCGGTACACCGTGTGACATTGCTTACTCGGGTATACTGTACATGGGAAAGGGGTGTCACATTTAGTGGTATCAGAGCACGGTTTAGGCGTTTCTGGGCCTAGATTGAGTCCATACCATGCATTGTATTTGTAAAAGTCGAGGTGACACTAATGCAGATCTGTTTGTCTTTGTTATTTTGAATAGGATATGGACCCTACATCTCAGAGGGCAGTTGAGGAGGAAGTGGAGAGTCATGCTCCACCTGCAGCAGCTGAGACTGGGGGTATGGGAGAACCTGGTCCGCCAGCTCAAGTAGAGCCTGCTCAGCCTCCACAGGCCATGTTCCAGCAAATGGCCGAATTCTTCAGACAAATGGCTGGGGTAATGCCAGCACCACCACCACCACCACTAGCTCCACAGCAGAAATCACACCTGGAAAGATTGAGAAAATTTGGAGCAGTGGACTTCTTCGGCAAGAGAGAAGATGATTCTGTTGCAGCCGAAAATTGGTTGAACAGAACAGGCAGAGTCCTAAAATAACTCCACTGCACTCCTGAACAAAACCTAGAGGCTGCCATATCTCTATTGCAAGATGATGCCTATGAATGGTGGGACACGATATCCAGTGAAGTGCAGCCAGAAGCTATAACTTGGGACTTCTTTCTCTCCGAATTTAAGAAGAAATATGTGAGTAGTGTATACCTGGAAGAGAGAAGAAGAGAGTTCATTAATCTGAGGCAGAGACAGTTGTCAGTGGCCGAGTATGAGAAGGAATTCGTGAGATTGAGCCGCTATGGAAGGGAGATAGTCCCTAATAAAGCTGAAAGGTGTAAGAGATTTGAAGAGGGACTAAATGACAACATAAAGATCCAGCTCACTGCCCTGGGAATCACAGAATTTACCAAGTTAGTGGAAGCTGCAATAAAGGTTGAAAAAGTAAGAATCAGTGAGCAGACCAGAAGGGATAGACAGCAGAAGAGGGGCCCGGGTTAGTCTAGTTCATCTCCTGCACCTGGGAAGAGGTTTAAAGGTCCATCTCAGATAGAGTTCGGGCGACCACAAGGTCGTGGTCGGTCTCAGGGGCCTGTGCCACGATTCACCCTAGGAGAGGTCACCACACCATCGGTGGGCGGCTCTCCAGGATGGGGTTCAGAGAGACCAGCCCAACTCTGCATGTCCACACTGTCTGAAGTGGCACAAGGGGGAGTGTTGGAGAGTAACTGGTGCCTGCTTAAGGTGTGGGTCAACAGAGCATCAGTTGAAGAACTGTCCACGCAGAACTACTACAGCTGCTCCAACACAAGCAGATAGACCTGCTCCTGCATCGCAAAGAGGTAGAAAATCTGGCAAATTTGACGCCGTGGGACCATCACAGAGGCCTGCATCTGAGCCAGCAGAGAGGCCTGACAGCAGACCACCTGCAAGAGCTTATGCTATTAGAGCTCAGGAGGAGCAAGATGCCCTGGACGTCATCAGGGGTACATTCTCCCTCTACAATACACCTGTGCATACATTAGTGGATCCAGGATCCACTCATTCATACATCTGCATCAACCTACCCGTAGAAAAGGGGATACTAGTAGGGGAGAGTGACCAAGACATTCTGGTCACTAATCCATTGGGCCACAGCGTAGTGGTGAACAAAGTATACAAGGGTTGCCCGTTAAGGATTCAAGGGTATGAATTCTTGGCAGACCTGATTGAGTTGCCTTTCCACGAGTTTGACGTGATTTTGGGAATGGACTGGTTGTCACGTCATCAGGCAATAGTTGATTGCAAATTGAAGAGAATTTCTTTGAAAACTTCTGAGGGTAATGAGATCATAGTTGTGGGGGAAAGGACAGATTTCTTGTCCAATGTCATCTCAGCCACAGTTGCAAGAAGAATGATGAGAAAAGGCTATGAAGCCTACCTAGCACATGTGGTGGATACTAGGCAGGCTAAGCCAAACTTGAGTGATATACCCACAGTAAGAGACTTCCCAGAGGTATTTCCTGAAGAATTGCCTGGTTTGCCACCAGAAAGGGAAGTCGAATTTGCTATTGAGACACTGCCGGGTACAGCACCCATTTCTATTGCTCCTTATAGGATGGCACCCACGGAATTGAGGGAGTTGAAAACTCAGTTGCAAGAGTTACTTGATAAGGGGTTTATATGCCCCAGTGTGTCACCATGGGGAGCTCCAGTGCTGTTTGTAAAGAAGAAGGATGGGACTTTGAGGCTTTGCATCGATTACCGGCAGTTGAATAAAGTGACTGTGAAGAATAAATATCCGTTGCCTAGAATTGATGATCTGTTTGATCAGTTGAAGGGAGCAGGAGTATTTTCCAAAATTGATCTCAGATCGGGGTATCATCAGTTGAGGGTGAAGGATGTAGATGTGCCCAAGACTGCATTCAGGACCCGGTATGGGCATTATGAGTGTCTGGTGATGCCCTTTGGCCCAACAAATGCACCAGCGGCATTTATGGACCTTATGAACCGTATCTTCCATCCATACTTAGATCGGTTCGTAGTGGTCTTTATTGATGATATTTTGGTGTATTCCAAGACCAGGGAAGAACATGATGAACATTTGAGGATCGTTCTGCAAACCCTGAGAGAAAAGAAGCTGTATGCTAAGTTGTCCAAGTGTGACTTTTGGCTGAATGAGATTGCATTCCTTGGACACATAGTGTCAGCTGATGGGATTAGGGTGGATCCCAAGAAAATAGAAGCAGTGATGGAATGGAAGCCTCCCAGAAACACAACTGAGGTCAGAAGCTTCTTAGGGCTAGCTGGGTATTACAGAAGATTTGTGAAAGGATTTTCTTTAATAGCTGCTCCAATGACCAAGCTGTTACACAAGAATGTCAGATTTGACTGGAACGACAAGTGTCAGACCAGTTTTGAGAAGTTGAAGGCTATGTTGACAGAGGCACCAGTGTTAACACCCAAAGGTCGAGAAAGGACTTTGTGGTCTACAGTGATGCCTCACATAATGGGTTAGGGTGTGTATTGATGCAAGAGGGGAAGGTGGTCGCTTATGCTTCCAGACAGCTAAGGCCACATGAACAGAACTACCCTACCCATGATCTAGAGCTTGCAGCAATTATCTTCGCACTAAAGATATGGAGGCATTACTTGTTTGGTGAAAAGTGTTACATTTACACAGACCACAAAAGCCTAAAATATTTGCCAACTCAGAAGGAGCTCAACCTTAGACAGAGGCGATGGATTGAGTTCCTGAAGGACTATGATTGTGTGATTGACTACCATCCTGGGAAGGCAAATGTAGTTGCTGATGCTTTGAGCAGAAAGTCCATGAAAGCCTTGAGATCATTGAATGCCCGTCTATCTTTGATTCGAGATGGAGCTATTTTGGCTGAGTTGCAAGTGAGGCCAAACCTGCTACAGCAAATTTTAGATGGGCAAAAGGTAGATGAGAAGCTAAGGGCTATTATGAGTAAAATCTCAGAGGGAAAAGCGACTGACTATGGGATGAAAATAGATGGGTGTCTGTATTACAAAGGAAGACTGTGTGTACCAGATGATGGGGAATTAAAGGCTAGTATTCTAAAAGAGGCACACACCAGTGTATATGCTATGCACCCAGGAAGTACAAAGATGTATCATGATCCAAGCTTGATATTGGTGGCACAGTATGAAGAAGGACATAGCTGACTATGTGACTAAATGCTTGACATGTCAGCAAGTCAAGGCAGAACATCAAGTTCCATCAGGTTTGCTACAGCCTATACGCATACCTGAATGAAAATGGGATCGGGTCACCATGGATTTTGTAAGTGGTCTACCTCTCACCCGGAAGAAACATGATGCAGTATGGGTGATAGTTGATAGATTGACTAAGTCAGCACACTTTCTGCCAGTTAGGACTGACTACTCACTAGAGAAGTTAGCAGAATTGTATATTAGTGAGATAGTTAGACTACATGGAATTCCACTTTCCATCATATCTGATCGAGACCCAAGGTTCACATCGAGATTTTGGAAGAAGTTGCATGAGTCCTTGGGTACACAACTCCACTTCAGCACAGCTTTCCATCATCAGACGGATGGGCAATCAGAAAGAGTAATCCAGGTAAACAATTGCAACCAATGGAATTGATACAAATATTGAATTAAAAATGATAATAATAACATGAAATATATTTCAGGTCCTTGAGGATATGCTGAGGAGTTGTGTCATTGAGTTTGAGGGAAGTTGGGATAGATACCTCCCACTGGCAGAATTTGCATATAATAATAGCTACCAAGCTAGCATCCAAATGGCCCCATATGAAGCACTGTATGGGAGAAAATGTAGAACTCCAGTGTGCTGGACTTAATTGGGCGAAGACAAATCGGTGGGGCTGCACTGTAAAACAGATCGAGGAGAAAGTAAAACTAATCAAAGCCAATCAAGGTTGCCTCGATGCATGTAAATCTTATGCCGACCTGAAGAGAAAAGAAATAGAATATGCTGTTGGCAACAAAGTGTTCCTCAAGGTGTCACCGTGGAAGAAAGTACTGAGGTTTGGAAGAAAAGGTAAGTTGAGCCCTAAGTTCATTGGCCCATATGAAATCATTGAACGTATGGGTCCAGTGGCCTATAGGCTAGCTTTACCTCCAGAGCTGGACAAGATCCACAATGTGTTTCATGTATCTATGCTCAGAAGATACCGCTCAGATCCTTCACATGTCATCTCCAGGGAAGAAATTGAAATACAGCCAGATTTGACATATGAAGAAGAACCTATACGGATTCTAGCTCGGGAAGTGAAAGAGTTGAGAAATAAGCAGATTCCACTGGTTAAAGTGCTTTGGAGGCACCACAACACCGAGGAGGCAACTTGGGAAAGTGAAGAGACGATGAGGCAACAGTTCCCTCAACTTTTTGCATCAGGTAAATTTTGAGGACGAAATTTAAATTGGAGGGGAAGAGTTGTAACACCCTCCGGGTAGCAACTCCGTACATTCTACTGTTCTAGTGACCGGTGTCGGTCCGGACAGCTAGAACGTCTGGAAAAAAAAAAAAATTTAAACTAAAGTGAGGAACCATAATTAACTCAAATATTAATAAGAAAAATTTAGTAAAAATTTTAGAAACAAAATACAACCAAGTTAAACGAGCTGGTGCCCTAGCGATGGGTAACCAGAGGGAAGTTGCGGTTCTCGCAACTAGGAGCCCTAGACCCGAGAGAAAATTCATAAAATAATTTTTGGGACTCCAGAGAAGGGTCATTGAGGTCCCTATGGCATTAGAATGCCAAGAAAATATTTAGAAAAAATTTTCAATTGGTACAGATAATTTTGACCCGTTAAGCCAAACGGAGGGCATTTTGGTCATTTCGCCTTCAGAGACGATTTTTGGCCGACTTGTCCAGTTAAGTAAATAATTAATATGAAATAAAATATGAATAAACATTACTAAAAATTAAATTGAAAATGAGTAGTGATGAAAAGAAAAGAAAATGCAATAAAATGCCAAATATGACATCATTATGATGTCATTTAAAAGTTTCCTCCAATTATAATTAAACAACCAATTCATTAACTAATAAAAGAGATAAATAAGACCAAAAGAAATTAAAAAAACACAGCAGCCATCTTCTCCCCCAAACCAGCCGAAACCTAGCCCTTGACCAAACCTCCATTAACACCACAAAAAAGCTTTATTTCTCTCTTTGTTACACCACTAAACCCTAAACCCCTTTCATTAAAACTTGTCCACTCATCTTGGGAAAGTGTTTGGCAGCCTAGAAAAGGAAAGAAAGTGAAGTTAAGCTTGGGAAAAATCTGCCCTACAAGAGGTTAGTGCACCTATCTACTTAAAACTCTTATTTTCCATGTTAGGGACTTGAAATCAACATGAATTTGTGAATTAAATGAACCAAATTTGTGTGTTTGCCTACCATGAATTTCGACAGCCCTAAGGAAGGAACAATGATGAAGTGTTTTGATGGACTTAAAGTGGATTAGAGATCATGTTTAAAGCATGTATGCATGTGGTTAGTGAATGAGTTAGTAATTAAGGTATGTTGTGAAAATTTATAATGGAAACTAGGGTTATGAGAGATAAATGTGGACTTGGCTTATGAAATTGTTAAAGAACATTCTAATGGTCAATTAGTGACCATTTGAGGAAATTTGACCATAATTTGGACTGAAATATAGCATGGCAAAGTGAATGAATATGCTGCCTAATGAGTGCAGCAGGATGGCTGTGATTCCAGCCCACTTGGACTGCCATATCTTTGGCTGTGTTAGTCCAATTGGTGTTTGGCCAATTGGAAATGAAACTAGACTTATAATGGCACATTTTTACTGAAGAAACCATGCCCAAAAGACCAAATCAAGAGGACCAAAAGTTGGCCCCAAGCCAATTCTGTAGAATGACCAAATGAACAGTAACTTTTCATTTGGCCATAACTCACTGTAGAAATGGTCAATTGACCTGAAATTTTTACAGCAACAAGTTAAGACATAGACAAACAACTTTAATGAAGAAACCTACCCTAAATTATGACCAGAACCTAACCAAAATGGTAGTCACAGTCACTGTTCATGGTACTATAGATTTGGTAATTCTGCAGTTTTTCCAATCCGGCCAGCTATGGTTTTTGGACCATATCTGGAGCTACAAAACTCCAAATGGAGTGATTCAAAAAAGGAAATTCAACTAGAAAAAATAAGGGACAACTTTCATGTTTACCATTTCCTCAAATTCCCACTGCAACAGTGCCTAATGGAACAGTAAAGTTAGGCTTCAAAAACTAAAAATTCTGCCCTCTTGGTTTTAAGTTTAGAAATGGTATGGGTGCTCAATTCCAACAAGTTTTAAATGTAAAATGTGGTACATTGGGAGTGTTAAAACTAATGTACCTATTTTCTATCCAAAAGTCAACATTTTTGTTGACCAATGAGGTGAATAGTGACACCAAAACTTGAAATTCAAAAATTTAAGAATTCAAAAGTATCAAATGCCCTAGGATACCTAACAAGATTGGTTTGGATAGTTTGTCATGCCAATAGGGTTCAGTTAGCAGTACTGCACATGGCAATATGCCATTCTGTGATTTTATGGTTTTTAGCCATTCTGACCTTGCATTGAGATTTGGCCTTGTGCCTGATATTATTTACAGCTTGTTAGCTGTTCTGTTGCACACCGGGAGATGCATATGTGACCGATGGTGTGACGGCCCGAGGTACTTGATACCTAGTGCCAGTTTACCCATTTATCCAGTCCAGTCGTCTAGTGTAGGTTACTTGGGCAACCAAATGAATGAAAGTGGACAAAGTAATGATGTACAAATTCAAAACGAATAAAACATATACATTCACTACATATTTGTTTTCTTGCTATTTCTTTTATTTTATTATTGCACCACTAAGCATTATTGCTTAGCGCGTTACTTTTGCCACGCGTAGGTTCTGGAGATACAGATCGTGAGCCCAGTAGACCGCAGACTGGGTGAGTCCATCCTCAGCTTCGCACAGTGTCCGTGTCACCTCAACTTCTGCAGTGCATTGGTAGGACACTAGGTGTCATTTTGGTATTTTGTAACTAAATTTCTATTTTCTCATATGTAAATGAACTTATGTAATGTATTTTGAGGTTCATGCAAATAATAAAGATTTATGGTTATGTATGGAAGTAATTTGAGTATTTATTTGTTGTTTACATATGAGTACCCTGAGAAATGATGATTGAGAACATGATGTTGAAAAATATTGAGTTTGTGATGATATTGGAGTTTGAGATGATTGAATATGGTTATTGGAAGTGTTTTTCACAGGTTCCGAAGAACTGTTTTCTCCATTTTTAGCCGGTACTTTGCCGGATTTTCTTTAAAATTTTCGAAACCTCAAATAAATTAAAATTTCGATAAATGGCACAAATACATTATATTTCACAAGTTATATTCAAAAGCATGATAAAAATTAATTAAGGTATATTAGAGTGTGCCGGTACACCGTGTGACATTGCTTACTCGGGTATACTGTACACGGAAAAGGGGTGTCACAATAATCTGATGGTCACTTTAATTTTTATTCTGCTTATTTCAATGCATTTTCATTGCAATGCATTTTCATTTCATTCTTAGTCCTCAAACTGGCCTTAAATAGTACTATTCATTGACTGAAAATGGTACTATTCAGAGTTCAGAAGTTTGGGATGCTACAGTGATTCCACTAAGGACTACCAAATATTCTGGTCTAGAGGTCCAAGGGTAGATTTAATTGTGTGCTCTAATAAAATAATATTAATAATCATGTGTTAGTAGTATGCCCTAGAGCATATCATTTAGTATGTATCTTGTATATATTTTTATTAATAAAAGGCATTTCCACTTTTCCGTTTACATAATATATTTATGTGTAATAGAAAAGGTCCATTGATATTTTGTTAGAAATATTATTCTTAAGTTGTTAAGAATATGGGTGACAATATTTCTAGCACGAAGTATCATAAATAGGTTCACAATCGAGGATACTTCATAATAAGGACATGACTTATCCAGAAAGATTGTATTCATGTTTGTTCCCAAGTTATTTATATGAGATATAAATAAGATGGAATGGTGAGTCTCATTCCATATAACAAATATGATAGGCACTTATAAATGATAAGTAGGCCGAACCAGTGACACTTATGACAAGCACATGGAGTTTACTCTTGTCAATGTTTTGTAATAAATCATATTAGTGCATATAATCTTTAGACCTGAGATAGCACAGTTATCTTGTATATAGGTAGTTTGAGTTTGATACTGCTTTCATACTTGTACTGTGTATGGGTATATGGGCATGTGTTGGCTCCTACTAGTTATATATGGAGGTAGGTGTTGATCAAGATGGAATCTGTTCCTCTAAGTAAATAGAGATAAAATCCTATGTTCATTTAATTGTTCTTGATGTTTCAAGTTCCTAGCCAGGACAGATAGATTTATTCAGAAAAGAGTTTCTGATGAGAAAATCTTTTTAATCAAGAACTGGAATTAAAAGAGAACATAATATTCATAGCAAATGGAGTTTGACATAAACCATGACTCCAGCTTGAGTTGGGATTTTGTAACAGAGAGATTCTAGTGCATGGTAACATATGATTATAGTTTCATTTAAGGTAAACCTTATTACTAATTGGGTGGCCATGGCATGCTATGCTAGGTGTTAACCATGGTCTATGAGGTTCATAAAATGATTTAGAGAAATCATTTATGGTAAGAAAGAGTTCTGATGATATTAAGAGTCGATATCATGTCTCATAGCCAATTAGTGATGAGCCTAGTAAGTCACACACATACACAAGTTATTACCTAATTAAATATGATTTAATTAATTAATTAAAGAGTTTAATTGATTAATTAAATAGGTTTGGTTTGCAATTAGTTTGCAAAGTCCCTAGCATGACTTAAAACCAAATCTAGATTATTAGATGTATAATATAAGTTAAATTTATATTTAAAGTGTTTAAATATGAATTTAATTAATGAGAAATTAATTAATAGAGATTAATTAATTAATTTATATTTGATATAAATTAATTAGAAGAAGAAAAATAATTATTTTGGATTGAGAACTCAAAATTAAGACACAGGGGCATTTTGGTCATTTTGCAGTGTGACATGTGGCACTATGAGATGGTGACACATGGCATAACACATAAGCTTGCCAAATGTTTTTTAATCATGTAAGATGATTAAAATCAAGATTACATATAGGTTTGACACTTGGCACAATGTGATTGGGTCACTTAAACCTAGAGCTAATCAAAGGATGACATGTGGCAAGGGTTTAATGTGTTAACCTAGCTATTTAAGTGTTGTTATGAGAAAATAAAATACAACCAGCAGCCACACTCCTTGGTCACGCCATTTTGCAGCCCTCCCTCTATTCTTCTTCATCTCTCATCAATTCAAAGAGATTAGCCATCAATCTCTTGAATTAAGAACACTAGAAATTGTTTCTAGTGTCCTGTTTACATCTCTAATCTCTTAAAAGGCAGAACTTGAATTTCTAATTAATAGAAAAGGCTTTAGAAGCTGTTCAAGGGTTGCCATAGGTGTTCTTGGTGTGGACAAGCTAGAGGGACAACATCTGGTGTCCTGAAGGTGAATCTCAAAGGCGCAGACACGCTGCAGTGCATCAAGAGGTTAGTGTAATCATTCTTGATTTAATCTAGGGTTCTAAAATTAATCTGATTAATTTTAAAATCTTAAATGGCAAATACAGATCCAAAAACATATTAAAAGAGTTTTAATATGTTGTTTATCATTGAAATCAAATAGATAAAAATAAATCTTGTATGATGTATGTGACCCTAGGTGAAAATTTTTTGAATTCAATGGTATAAACTTGTGTTTTTCACGCTTCCGTTCCTACAATTGGTATCAGAGCCACTATATTTGCCATTTAGATTGTTTATTATATGATTTAATTGTGTGATTTGATCATGAGATGATTGATCCATTGCTGGTTGGATCAAGAGGTGTGGCGGCATGCTTGATGAACTCCAACATGGTGCGCAGGTTATCGGTAGGCGAAGTACGGTAATTCATTAGGTATACTACGGGATCATGTTACATCTTATAGAGGAGTAGGGTGTGACAATTTGATTGGGTCACTTAAACCTAGAGCTAATCAAAGGGTGACATGTGGCAAGGGTTTAATGTGTTAACCTAGCTATTTAAGTGTTGTTATGAGAAAATAAAATACAACCAGCAGCCACACTCCTTGGTCACGCCATTTTGCAGCCCTCCCTCTATTCTTCTTCATCTCTCATCAATTCAAAGAGATTAGCCATCAATCTCTTGAATTAAGAACACTAGAAATTGTTTCTAGTGTCCTGTTTACATTTCTAATCTCTTAAAAGGCAGAACTTGAATTTCTAATTAATAGAAAAGGCTTTAGAAGCTGTTCAAGGGTTGCCATAGGTGTTCTTGGTGTGGACAAGCTAGAGGGACAATATCTGGTGTCCTGAAGACGAATCTCAAAGGCGCAGACACGCTGCAGTGCATCAAGAGGTTAGTGTAATCGTTCTTGATTTAATCTAGGGTTCTAAAATTAATCTGATTAATTTTAAAATCTTAAATGGAAAATACAGATCCAAAAAGATATTAAAAGAGTTTTAATATGTTGTTTATCATTGAAATCAAATAGATAAAAATAAATCTTGCATGATGCATGTGACCCTAGGTGAAAATTTTTTGAATTCAATGGTATAAACTTGTGTTTTTCACGCTTCCGTTCCTACATCAAGAAGTTTAACTTATGATATTTATCTGTCTCTTGTGTCTGATCAAACTTAATATATGCATTCATTCCTGAATGAATTGCAAAAATTCTTGTTACGTCTCTTGCTTTTTAGTATTTAGTAATTATTATTATGTGATTGTATGACACCCCTTTTCCGTTTACAGTGTAGCTGAGCAAGGCATGTCACACTCGGTGCTGGAGCGCCTTAACTTATCTTATTATCTTTCCTAGTATCCACATTTTGGTTTATTGCTTTTGGGTCAATTTATTAACCGGAGAAACTGACGGAGTTTCCCCTAAATTATTCACAATTTTGACGAATCCCACCTGTTAAAAATCTCAATAATAATTTCAAACATATAAAATTTTCATAATTTCAATCATCATCTCATAATTTTCAATCAAGTATTTCATCTCCATTCTCATTCCGAACACATAAAATCATTTAATCACATTCATTCATGAACAATTCAAGAAGAAAAATTTTCAAATATTATTAATTTAGATCATGTACAAAATTAATGTACAAATATATAATTTACATTACATGTTGAAAATTTAATTACAAAGTCCAAAAATAAAATACAAGACTAGTGGAGTCTACCCAAAATGTGCACTGCTGGATGAGGTGACACTCGAGACCCAATGCAGATCGAAACTCTATCTCCCAGTCTAAGGCCTACTGGGCTCTCTCTCCTGATCTCCAGTACCTAAGCATGACAAAAAGCGATGCTCTAAGCATAAAGCTTAGTGGTGCCAATATAATATAAAAATAAACTAAATTATTAAATATGCAGAAATTATGCTATTGATTCACATAGACTAAATTTTTGATAACTTTTTATAATATCCATAATTTAGTGGTTTTGATGTCTATTATTTAGCTGCAAATTGTTAAAACTTATTTTTAATTGCCCAAGTAAGCTATACTAGTTGATCAGACTAGATTTAATTTGATTTATTTTTAGTTAAATTGATGATAAATCTAAGTTAAAGTGAAGTAGTATGCATGATTGGAAGTAGTAAGATTTCATGGGATTGCATAAATTGAATTATGGTAGATTAGGATTCATGGGGAAATTGGGTTTTGGTGCTAGAGAGTGAAGTTGGTGTGTGGTGTTAAATTATGATCATTTGAGGTTTATTTAGTTTGAATTGACATTTGGTTGATGAATAGAAGTAATGAAATGGTAGGATTAGGGAAAATTACAAACTTTGGTGTCTGAAAATTGTGGGGTTTGTGCTAGGAAGTGCCATTGATGTGTCAATACTAAATTATAGTCATTTTGGGTGAATTAAATGTGAATTGAGGTTGGTTAATGGAAGTAATTGAAGAAATGAAAAATTGACTTAGGGCAGAATTTTGCACACTGATATCAGTGTGTTTGGAAGCCCATAAGTTAGCTACACAACTCCAATTGGTGTGAAACCAATTGGAAACGAAACTTAAGACGTAGGACTAGAATTTTCATGAAGATACCTTGCCCCGAAAATGACCTTAAGCTACCCAAAATGAGCCTTGAAATGGGAGATAAAAATTCTGGAACCTGCAGAATTATGCACGTGAACAGTAAAGTTTAAATAGCCATAACTTTCTTTAGAAAACACTAATTTAGGTGATTCTTGAACCGATGTAAACCTAAGATATAGTATAACATTTCATATGAAGAATGTTAGGCTAAATTATGAACTTAACTCAACAAATTGTAGAACGAATTCAGGTCACCGAATCTGCTAGAATCTGGCACCTAAAATTGACCAAATAAACAGTAAACTTTGCAAGGCTATAACTCTCTCTGGAAAACTCTGATTTTGACCAAATAAACAGTAAACTGATGGAAACCTAAGACATAGTAGAACATTTCATATGAAGAACATTAGACCAAATTATGGACTTAACTTCATCAAATTGCTGAACGAAGTTGGATTGATAAATCTGCCAGAACTAAATCTGCAGCATGAACAGTGACGTGAACAGTAATCGTGTTTTGGGCATAACTTGAGCTACACAGCTCCGAATTAGGCAATTCAAAAAGGAAAATAAATTAAGACCTAAACGAACAATTTTAATGAAGAAAACCTCATCAAATTATGATCGAAACTAGGTTCAAAGATTAGGGCACCAAGCTGTCCTAAAACCAAAATATTCTAAAATTTTCAAAGCTAACTTGAGATGCATTAGATATGCATGTAATGAGTTCTTGGCAGCAATTGAGATTGGTATTGAGGTATTCTATTTGTGTATTTTCAGTAGAAAAAGAAGTTGGAACGGACAAGGAGAAGTAGGTAACAAGGAAGGAGAATTATTGAAGGTTTGTGCACAACTAACCTTTTTCTTTGTTTTAGCTTTGTAAATTGATTTGAATGAGTTTCATTTGAAATGAGTTTATTTTGAATGAGGTATGTTTTTCTCTTATATTTGAGGAATTTGTGTGTTGCCACCCCTTTTATGGGTTTTATGATGATTTGAATATGTTATTGTTTTGCAAACGTGATTATTGATTTAGAAACTCTTGAAAGTTGTTTTGAAACCATAGTTAGCATGACAGTCCCTTCGGAACTCCCCAGTAGTAACGGCTACTTGGGGTTTTATAATTGCTATTGATTATGTCTCCCATTAATAATGGTTAGTGGGGTAAGACTACATGAGTACTCATTAGCTAGCTAGCCCTTGCCTCATTAATAATGATTAGTGAGGTTGAGATTACTTTGTCGTGGTGTACAACACAGCACTGATCGTGAAATTTTGTGTCATGGCCTAAACTGTGTGTTGATGTTGGCAACACTAATGCTTTGTGAATTGTGATTTATGAAGTATGATTTCTCATTTGAAATGTTATTCCAACAAATGGCTCTTATGAACTTAGAACTATTGTGAAGTTTTCATGCTTAAGAAAAATGTGATTTATTATGCTTTGAAAAATTATTTTTTTACCTTAAGTTTTAAAGTTATTAGTTGTACACCACTGAGTGATATACTCAGCGATAGTTTCTTTATGCTGTCGCAGGTGAGGAAAAGAAGAAGGCTGCCGAGTGAGAGACTTGAAAGCAGCATTTTGGTATTGATTGTGGGTATATATCGTAGGTATACCCCTATAATTTCCTTTTGATGTATTTTGTACCTATATGTATGGATGTACGGACATTGAGCAGTTTGTATTTAAAAGCATTGCATTGCTATCACATTTTGAGTTTGTAACTATTTTGTATTTTACTTTGAGACTTATGAAAATGTAACTTTTGCAATATTTAGTCTATCATTATTTCCAATGAATGTTTACATGGAATTTTAACTATTCTCATGCAGTTTTCTGCAAAAGAATTGATAAGATAAAAAGCTATGGTTTGTATTAAAATCCTTTGTAGCATAACTAATAGGTTATCGATAGGTGGAGTTCGGTGATTCATTAGGTATGCTACGGGAACATGTCATGCCTTGCAAGGGATAAAGTGTGACATGTTTTAGTGGTATCAGAGCTTTGGTTTTTATACAAGTTTTGAAATTGCATGTTTGAAAATTTTTGATAAGTACAACTGCTCAATTGTCATTATTGATACATATAGTGCATTATATCATAAATATGGACTAATGGAGGGAAATCTCCTTGTGTTGGTTGTTCAGGGAGTAGAATTCCTTGTGATTCAATATGGAAGAGGGGGATCACACAGTAGAGCAATCAGTAGCAGCTGACGTACGGGGGGAAGCCCCAGCTCCTCAGAATGCCAGTGGATCGGCTACACCCATCCCACCTATGCAATTTCCTGCTCAGTTCGCTCAGCAGATGGCTGCACTATCTTAGCAAATGACTAGCAATATATCAGTCCAAGCTCCTATGCAAGCACCTCCAGTGCAACCACCATCCCTAGCCAGATAATATGATAAGTTAATGAAGTATGGGGCAACAGAGTTCAAGGGTACAATGGACCCATTGGAAGCTGAGCAATGGTTAGAATGGATGGAGAGGGTCTTCAAGAAATTGCACTGCACAGATGAGTTGAAGTTTGAATATTCAACTTCCTTACTGCATGGAGATGCATATGAGTGGTGAAAGACCATTCCTCACAGTTTGGCTGAGCTGGCAGTGCTGACATGGGATGACTTTCTAAGGGAGTTTAGACAGAAGTATGTTCCTAATACCTATGTGGATATGAAGCTACAGGAGTTTCTCAGTTTGAAGCAAGGGAACAAGACTGTAGCCGAGTATGAGAGAGACTTTTCTCGCCTCAGCCACTATGCTAGAAGCCTACTCACTACCAGTAGAGACAGATGCAAATGGTTTGAGGCCGGTTTGAGGCCTAGTTTGAGATTGCAAGTGGTTAGGTTTTGACATGACAACTTCTCTGGGTTGATATCACAGGCCCTTGAATTGGAAAGGATAAAACTGGAAGGGGCATCTGAGAAGGTAATCACTGAAAAAGAGAAGAGCAGTAAGCCTATAGGTCAGAGTCCAAGTAACAATTCGGGTAAGAGGAAGAGCTTTGGGGGAGCAAATAACAGAGGATCTAGTAGGGGAAGATTCTCAGGGCAGAGGCCACCTAGATCCGGACAGCAGATCTGTGGCAACTAATCCTTTCTTACCCATGCTTGTGAGACTTGTGGCAAAACTCATAGAGGAGTATGTTATAAGGCCATAGGAGCCTATTACAACTGTGGTGGAAGTGGGCATTTTGTTAGAGATTGCACTAGTGCCCGCAGATCTGGGCCGCCTACTACAACTGAGGGATCTTTTCAAGGTTTTGCTTTCAGAGGACAACAGACAATTAGTAGAGGCAGAGGCAGGGGTAGAGGTAACACTTCTGGCAGCCAGAGTACAGTGAGCCAACCAAAGCAGAGTGGTGCACCAGTCAGGGTGTACACCATGCGCTAGAGGGATGAAACTGAGATATTAGATGTTGTGGCTGGTACTTTCTCCATTTTTGATAGAGATGTATATGTGCTGTTTGACCCTGGTTCTACACATTCTTATGCTAGTGCCAGTATTGCATGCTCTGTTGCTATTCCTTGTGTGAAATTGGATTATGATGTGCTAGTGACTAGTCCTTTAGGATAAGAGGTTAGGGTGAACAAATTGTATAAGGATTATCCTCTGGTGATCCAAGGACATACATTCTTGTCAGACTTAATTGACATGCCCTTTCGAGATTATGATATCATCTTGGGCATGGATTAGTTAGCCAGGCATCATGCCATGATCGACTGTAGACTAAAGATAGTCACTTTTGGTCTTCCCGAGTATGCAGACGTAGTGATACACGGGGAGAGGCAGTTATTGCCATCCAACATCATTTCAACTGCACTTGCTAGAAAGATCATTAGAAAGGGATGTGAAGCTTATCTAGCTGATGTGATAGACACCCAGATGGGGAGTCCAGATCTTAAAGATATTCCTACAGTATGGGATTTTCCAGATGTCTTTCCGAAAGAATTACCGGGATTGCCTCCGGAAAGAGAGGTGTAGTTTGAAATTGAGACTATGCCTGGTGTGGAGTCAATCTCCATCACTCCTTATAGGATGGCACCTGCTGAGTTGAAAGAGTTGAAGGTACAATTATAGGAATTGTTAGATAAGGGTTTCATCCGCCCTAGCCTGTCACCTTGGGGAGCACCAGTATTATTTGTGAAGAAGAAGGATGGTATTCTCCGTCCATGCATAGACTACAGACAGTTGAATAAGGTGACCATAAAGAATAGATGTCCTCTACCACGGATCGATGATTTGTTTGATCAGTTGAAGGATGCAACTGTATTCTCCAAAATTGACTTGAGATCAGGCTACTACCAGTTGAGGGTGCAGGAGCAAAGTATTCCTAAAACTGCCTTTAGGACTCGGTATGGCCACTATGAGTTTTTGGTAATGCCATTCGGGTTGACTAATGCTCCAGCTGCTTTTATAGGCCTAATGAACACTATCTTCGGGCCATATTTGGACCAGTTTGTTGTGGGTTTATTGATGATATTTTGGTGTACTCAAAGAATGCAGAGGAACACGACAAGCACTTGAGGATAATATTGCAGACTTTGAGGGAAAAGCAGTTGTATGCCAAACTGTCGAAATGTGAGTTTTGGCTAAAGGAGATTTCATTTTTGGGGCATATTGTATCTGCAAAAGGTATCCAGGTGGATCCTAGCAAAGTTGAAGCCATTCTTAATTAGAAGCCACCCAAAAATGTCATGGAAGTTCGGAGTTTCCTTGGTTTAGCCTAGTATTACCAAAGGTTTGTGAAGGGATTCTCCATGCTAGCATCTCCACTAACCAAGCTACTTAGGAAGGATGTAAAATTTCAGTGGACTGATCGGTGCCAAGAAAGTTTTGATGAGTTAAAGAGGCGTTTAACTGAAGCTCCAATCTTAACCTTGCCCACTTTGGGTAAGGAGTATACCATACACAGTGATGCTTTTCATAACGGATTGGGCTGTGTGTTGATGCAAGATAGGAATGTCATTGCCTATGCTTCACGCCAGCTTAAACCGCATGAGAGGAATTATCCTACACATGACTTGGAGCTAGCAGCCATTGTCTTTGCCTTGAAGATCTGGAGACATTACTTGTATAGAGAGATATGTTATATATACACAGACCATAAAAGTTTGAAATACTTGGGCACACAGAAGGAGTTAAATTTGAGGCAAAGGAGATGGTTAGAGCTGATAAAAGATTATGATTGCTTGATAGACTATCAGCCTGGAAAGGCAAATATTATAGCTGATGCTTTAAGTCACAAGACTATGGCTGGTTTGAGGGTTTCTCCTTTGTCCATGGTGCATGAATTAAGGGCGTTGCATGCTAATTTGGAGATTAATGAAGATGGGCAGATGGTAGCTACTTGGCAAGTGAAGCCAATGCTGGCAGAACAAATTAAAGCAGTTGCACAGAAGGATGATAAGTATGTGAAGTTGATGGAAGAGGCTCGGGATGGCAAGAAAATAGAATTATCAGTAAATGATAAGGGCTTGTTGTTATATAAGGGCATAATATGCATTCCTGAGAATGTTGAACTGAGGCAGACCATTTTAAAGGAAGCACATGATTTACCTTTTGCAATGCACCCTGGTGGAACCAAAATGTACAGAGTGAAAGAGCACTATTAGTGGAGAGGAATGAAGAAAGACATTGCAGAATATGTTGCCAAATGCCTAACTTGTCAGTAAGTAAAGGCAGAACACCAAGTGCCTGCAGGGTTGCTATAACCATTGCCAATTCCCGAGTGGAAATGGAAAAGAATCACTATGGATTTCGTCACAGGACTTCCACGTACACAAAAGAATCATGATGCAGTTTGAGTTATTGTTGATAGATTGACCAAGTCTACACACTTTTTGCCAGTGAGAATGGATTACAACCTGGAAAGATTGGCCAAACTATACATTGACGAAGTGGTGAGGTTGCATGGAGTGCCAATGATATTTTTCATCATTCTGAGCAGCTATTCTAATCTGATCAATCAACACTGGCTGTACATACCATGCAACTACTGTCTGTCGCTCATCATCAATTTCCAAACTGGCATGCTGTGCTTTCAACTCATGTACCATGGACAAAGGAGAAAATCTGAGACTTGCTATAGTCTTGCGACTTAAGGCATCAGCCACCACATTTGCTTTCCCCGGCTGATAGTCTATTAAGCAATCATAGTCTTTAATCAGTTCTAACCATCTCCTCTGCCTCAAATTCAATTCCTTCTGGGTGCCCAAGTACTTCAAGCTCTTATGATCTGTGTAAATGTAGCATTTCTCCCCATACAAGTAGTGTCTCTAGATCTTCAGAGCAAAAACAATAGCTGCTAGCTCCAAGTCATGTGTTGGATAGTTTCTCTCGTGCGGTTTTAGCTGGCGTGATGCATAAGTAATAACATTCCAATCTTGCATCAGTACACAGCCTAACCTATTATGAGAAGTATCACTATAAACTGTGTATTCTTTACCCGGTGTAGGTAATGTAAGGACTGGAGTTTCAGTCAAATACCTCTTCAACTCATCAAAACTCTGCTGGCATTTATTTGTCCATTGAAATTTTACATATTTCCGAAGCAGCTTGGTCAGTGGAGAAGCTAACATAGAAAACTCTTTCACAAATTGGCTGTAGTATCCAGGTAAACCCAGAAAATTGTGAATTTCTGTGATATTCCTAGGTGACTTCCAATTAAGGATAGCTTCTACCTTGCTGGAATCTAACTTGATCCCTTCAACTAACACAACATGTCCTAAGAAAGAGATCTCTTTCAGCCAAAATTCACATTTCAATAATTTGGCATATAGTTGTTTTTCCCTTAAGGTCTGTAGTACAATCCGCAGATGTCTGTCATGTTCCTCTGCATCCCTCGAATATATCAAAATATCATCAATAAACACCACCACAAATCACTCGAGATATGGTCTGAAGATAGTGTTCATCAGATCCATAAAAGCAGCTGGAGCATTAGTTAACTCGAATGGCATTACTAGAAACTCATAGTGGCCATATCGAGTTCTGAAAGCAGTTTTCGGAATACTTTGCTCTTACACTTTCAATTGATAATAACCAGATCACAAATTAATTTTGGAGAACACAGTTGCACCCTTCAACTGATCAAATAGATCATCAATGCGAGGCAATGGATATCTGTTCTTTATTGTCACCTTATTCAACTGCCGGTAGTCAATACATAAGCGGAGAGTGCCATCTTTTTTCTTAACAAACAATACTAGCGCTCCCCAAGGTGACACACTAGGGCGGATGAAGCCCTTTTCAAGTAGTTCTTGCAATTGTACGTTCAACTCCTTCAACTCTGCTGGTGCCATTCTATACGGTGTTATGGAGATTGGATCCATACCAGGCATAACATTAATCTCAAACTACACTTCTCTTTCTGAAGGTAATCCTGGCAATTCATCAGGAAACACATATGGAAAGTCACATACTATAGGGATGTCCCTCAATGCTGGGCTCCCCACTTAGGTGTCTACTACATGTGCTAAGTATGCTTCACACCTCCATTTGATCATTTTTCTGGCTAGTGCAATCGAAATGATGTTTGATGGCAATAGCTGCCTCTGCCCATGTATTACTACATCACTATACTGAGGGAGATTAAAAGTGACTGTCTTCAGTCTACAGTCAATCATGGTGTGATGCCTGGCTAATCAATCCATGCCCAAGATGATATCATAATCTTTGAAGGGCATTTCAATGAGATCAGACAGAAAAGTATGTCCTTAGATCACTAAAGGACAATCCCTATACATTCTATTGACCCTGACCTCTTGTCCTAGCGGACTTATTACTAGCACCTCAAAGTTCATTTTCACACACGGAACAATAATACAATCAATGATGCCAGTACTCACATAGGAATGGGTAGAACCCGGATCAAATAACATAAACACATCTTGATTAAAAGTTGAGAAGGTACCAGCCACAATATCAGATGTCTCAGCCTCTTCTCTCTGTCTCATTGCGTAGACTCTGACTGGAGCACTACCTTGCTCTGACTGATTCACTATGCCTTGGCTGCCTGCTGGACTACCTCTACCTTGCCTCTACCTCTGCTAGGTGGTTGTGAACCTCAAGTGGCAGGATTCTGAACTGACCCTTCTGCAGTAGTGGGAGGTGGCCCAACTCTACGGGCACTGGTGCAGTCTTTGACAAAATTTCCTGTACCTCCACAGTTATAACAGGCTCTTGTGGCCTTGTAGCATACCCCACCATGATTTCTTCCACAAGTTTCACATTGGCGGGGAGGCTAGAAACTTCTGGTAGTCCGCTGACAAGATGGAAGAGGTTTCTGTCCTAAAAATCTTCCCCTACCAGACTTTTTACCACCCTTATTGTGTCCCCCAAAGTTCTTTCTCTTCTCAGTAGGACCACTGGAACTCTGATCTACTGACTTTCCTTCTTTCTCTTTTTCTGTCTTCTCTGATTTCTTTTTCTCTAGGGCCACTTCTAACTCAATTCTCTCTAATTCAAGTGCTTGAAAAATAAGCTTAGAGAAGTTAGTATGTTTGAATCCGACCACTTATAATCTAAAAATGGGCTTCAAGCCGGTTTCAAACCTTTTACATCTTTCCCTGCTGGTAGAAAGGAGACTCCTGCATAGTGGCTCAGGCGGGAAAACTCCCTTTCATATTCTGCCACTGACCTACTTCCCTATTTCAGACTTAAGAACTCCTGTAGCCTCTGGTCCACATAGGCATCTGGGACATATTTTTGTCGAAACTCCCGCAGAAAGTCATCCCAAGTTAGCACTGGAGGTTCCACCAAACTCTGAGGAATGGTTTTCCACCAGTCATATGCATCCCCTTGTAGTAGTGACATTGAATACTCAAATCTCAGCTCTTCTGTGCAATGCAGTTTCTTGAACACCCTATCCATTTTCTCTAACCATTGTTCTGCCTCTAGTGGATCTACTGTCCCCTTGAACTCAGTGGCCCCCTATTTAATCAGATTGTCATACTGCCTAGCTGAAGGTTGTGGTTGTACCACTGGTGTCTGTAGTGGGGCTTGAGTAGGTATGTTACCAGCCATCTGTTGGAACATTGCAGCCATCTGCTGAGCAAACTGAGCAGAAATCATGCAGAGGGGATCAGTGCGGTGATCCACTCACATTATGAAGGGCTGGGGCATCACCTTGTACCTCAGCCTCTATTCATTGATCGACTGAACGGTCCCCTTCTTCCATAGTCAATTAGAGGATCTTAGACCTCCTGAACAAAAAACACAAGGAGATTTCCTCCTATTAGTGCATATTTATAATGTAATGTACTGTATATATCAAACCATGACATTGAGTAGTTGTACTATGAAGAAAGAATATTAAAATTACAGGTCAAAACAGAATTTAAAAACTAGCTCCGATACCACAAAAACATGTCACACCCTACCCTTCCGTAAGGCATAACATGATCCCGTAGTATACCTAATGAATTACCAAACTTCGTCTACTGATAACCCATTAAATACACTACAAGAGATTTTAAAACTTTTATTATTTCTTTTTATAGTGGTGAGCACTTTTGATAGGTGTTAAAATTTTTTTTATCTGAAGTGAACCAATTAACAAATCTGAAGTAGCAATAATTTCTATAAACATTTTGGCAGAGTGCCATCTATATTTTGAATAAAACAGTTCTTCAAAAACCTGTAAAAAGCACTTCCAATATATTTCTTCAATCCCAAACTCCAATAACAGTTCAACACAATAAATTTCTCAATATTTGTCAACTCAATTCAACATCAATTTTCCAGTGTTTCCAAAAGCTGAGATAAGAGAAATATGTCACAATATTTTTACAGGCCAAAATAATTTACAATTTTAGTTTACAACTGCTCAAGACCAAGTACAATACATACATACAGAGCACATACATTACAACAAAAACTACAAAAAGATGGTATACTCAATATACCCGGTGAAATCTCAAAATGTAGCACAAGCAGCCTACTCTGCTGCTCTGTCCGTTTGTATACCTGCGACAGTAATGAAAAAGCTATCACTGAGCCAATGTCTCAGTGGTGCAAAATATTAAGAAAGTACAATTTAAAACCATAAACCAAAATCATATGAATTGTGGATACTTAAAATCATAGTTGAATTCAAAAGACAGTGAATGTCATAAAGAATTAAACTCCATTTCACAATATCATAATAAATATCAATAAATTACACACACAGCTTAATCATGATTCCATAGTCCAATTTGTCCCAAAAGCCGATGGCTAATACAGAATAACATAGCTAGCTAGCAATAATATGAGTACTCATCCTATTCGTCCTCAACTGACACACACCTCAACACTTCAGTCAGAGAGGGAATTCAAAGTCAATTCATCCCACTAGACATGCTAGCGAGGAATTCAATCAAATATACATGATAGTTGTGGTTTCAAACCATTTGCAATATTTTTCAAGCAATGAGTATCCATCAAATTTTCATTCAAACAATTTTCCACAATTTAAAACAATAACATACAAATTGTCATAATTTATTTCAATTGAAAAATTCAAAAGAAATAACTATTGTGCATAAACCTCTAAAGAGTAACCTGTTAGCCCTGACTCAGTGTTTTCTTCCTCTTCCCTGAGTCTTTAATAACTGAAACACACAATTTAAAGTGTTTCAGTACTCATTTAAACTGTCTCTAACCATAAGGTTCAATAATTAATTTATTTAATACTATTGCTTTCCGTAGTCAACATATAATGTTGACCCTTAATGCACTCTAGGGGAATAAATTTTAATGTTACTAATATATCACATTTTATAGTCCTTTAGTGTTGATACATGTTACCAAATTCATTTTCAAGTGTATTGCATTTTATTGCAATTTATCGGATTTTGGTATGCTATTTTGACCTAACCGGATGACCTAGTTCTCTTGATTTTCGAGTTCTAGTCTGAATTACAAACTTGTAGGTCTATATCTTAATGAACTTTTGCCACAAATTTTAGGTCATTTGGAGTTTACTAGACCATGTTATGGTCATTTTACTATTGCTGGACAGATTGCACTAAAATGGCAAACTTAGATCATTTTTAGGTCATTTCCGATTCTGGCAGTTTTTATACCCAAACTTGTGCAAGTATTTTGACTTGCTTATGGTCATTTCTGGGTTTTGGTGTCTTCATAAGAGTTGTATCTATATGTCTAATCTATCCATGGTAAAAATTTTAGGTAATTTAGACCTGTTTTGAGTGATTTATAGCCAAAACAATAACTGCTATCCAAATGGTCAATTTTCAGGTTTTCAAAGTCACTAATCCGGATTTGGTCAATTCTCAAGTCACTTTCTAGACAGAATTTAGGTAGGTTTTCTTCATGAAAGTTGGCACATTTTGTGCCTAGTTTCACCTCCAATTGGTCTCATACCAATTGGAGTCACACACTTAGGGTTATAGGCTCATTTGCGCTCTGCCTCCCACATGCCTCTCAAACACCAAATCAAACACACATTCACCAACTATATCTTCACTTCTCCAAACCATTCTGCATTTGATACTAACCATAACCATTTATTTCTTTACATTATAGGTCAACTTGGATAGAATATAACAACTTCACAATACGTCAAATGCAATCATAATTCACAAAGTCCAAACCCAACAGCATATACACATAAACACTTATAACCATAACATATAATTTCACTAATAAATTACATACATCCTTAGCAACTTTAAAATCACATTTCATCAAATAATCTTCATGAATTCAAGCATTCCTCATGACCTTCTCAAGGCTGCTGAAATGCTCCAATTTACCAAATTTTCCCATACTTTCTTCAACTTCAAGATCAATTGCTCAATCATCACATACACTTAATACACATTGGCTACAACATGTTATAACATTACTCAACATACTTTCCCATCATTTACATGTAAAAACAAGCTAAAAATTTTAACTTTCATGGCTACCAAAATGGTACATCACCAATAATTCATGAAACCTCAAAACTTCTTCCATAAATCAACTCACCACAACATCAACTCAAAGTTTAACAAGGAAAGGATGAAGAAATGGCCACTTACCTCTTATGGACTTCCTCAAAACTCCACCAAATTCCTTCTTTCTTGTTCCCTAAGTGCTGCACAAGGTGTGGGGGTCAAGTTTAATGAAGGCACTTGAGGTTTTTATAGTTTAATCATGGTGGATTAAAGCTTGGTGTGTGGACGGTAATGGAGGATTCTTCTTAGAAGCTTTCGGCTGGTTTGCAATGTGAGGTTGAAGATGAATTTCTGGTGCTCCAAGTGCCCCTTTACGTGTCCAAAGATTGAGGTTAGTGGAGCACTAATGAAAATTAAATATTAGAACTTTTAGTTATTCCAAATCTTACCCATAATTTTCCTTATTTATACTTCTCATTTTCAATTTCATTTTTCATGGGGTTTTCACTATTTAATATCACTTTATTTTCATGGACATTTAGGTTAAAAGGCAACTCGGGGTGTCAATTGACCACAATGCCACTATTCGGGTTGCATTCTCGATTTTTTGATAACACCGAGTTTTGTCAGTTTCTCGATTTCTCGTTTTTCTTTGTACTAATTACTTAATTTTTTCTTTGACATTTCTAATGTTATTTATACTTCAATAGAGCTTTATTTAAGTCTTAAAAATATTTTTCAGGGTTCCCCGTGGTCCAGGGCTAGTCAACGGTCCACGCCGCAACTTCTCGGTGCGGTCACCCATCGCTACGGTTTTCGGCTCGTTTAACTTAGTTTTATTTTCTCTCTTTTATTTTTTCTTAATTTTTCTTATATTGTATTTCATTATTTTATATCTCCTCACTAACATTTAAATATAATTTCAGGCATCCTAGCTGACCGGACAGACATTGGTCACCGGAACAGTAGAGCGCACTACCGAACATAAGGGTGTTACACATTCTCCTTCTTGGGTTGAAGGGAGAGTCTTTCCTTGAACTTTTTTTGAAATTTTACTTTATTAAAACATAATTTTCTCCCATTCTTGGGTTCCAGAGAGAGTCTTTTCTTAAACCCTTAATAAATTTTTAATTTTATCAAAATATAGCTTTCTCTTATTTCCTTTTATTCAAGGGAGAGTCCTTCCTTGAACCCATCCAAAATTTTATTAAAGCGAAATCTTTTATATTCTTGGTCCAAAATTTTATTAAATAACATTCTCTTATTTTATTTTATTTTATTTTTTTGATTCGATGGAGAGTCCTTCCTTGAACCATTGCTAAAATTTTAATTTAAAACATTTCCTCTTTATTTTATTTTGGGGTAATTCCCATTAACCCATGCCTGCTATCCTTTGAAAATTGATTTTAAATTTTGCTTTTAATAATTTCTCACTTTTAGAATAATTATATATAATTATTGATCTTAATTTTAAACATGATCTAAAAATTTTCCTTTAATGAAATTATTAAATATACAAGTATGATAGTAATTTAATTAGTATAAAATAAATATTTAATTAATTTGAGACCTAACTTTGGAATCTAGGATCTTTGTTAGTAGAACCTAATTTTTTACTGCCTATGTATTATGTTTGTATTGAGGAAGGAGATGTATGAATAGATTTACAGGCCAGGATGATATTTTTATGCAGGTTGAGTTCTGCTAAAAATTGGAAAATATCCAGTTTTAAGGGGAAACTTGATCAGATTTTCGGTAAATCTGTAAGTAATAAATGTATGTGTGTATCAAATGTGTTAATAAATTATTGAATTAATATAGATAAGGATTGACAGTTGATTATACTGACGATGGGACTTTGATTTGTTAACTGAGAGTCTTTATTAATGAATCAAACTCTCTAGGTATTAATTGACACACTTCTTTTGAATTGAAGTCTCAATCGAAGGGAGTAAAAAATCTAAGGCCATGTTAATTCAATTTTAAATTATTTTTAATCATATAAGTAACATGTATGCATTTTTTACTTCACACATAACACCCTCTATTGTTTGGGCACCGATGATGAGATTAATGATGGGTAAGCTGAAAGTGCTCATTACTCATTAGAAATCTCTAGGAACCAAATGATGCCTCTTTCAAAATTAGAGTCCTAATTTTGAGGAGGGAGAAAATTAAGAAAAAGAAATAAATTATGTGTATGACATTACAATATTACTTTCGACTCCATTTTAAAAAAATAAATTTGTTTCTTCTACTTTAAATAGAAAATTAATCTAATGCTTTTGAATTTATTTTATATAAAAATGATAAATAAATTTTTCTTAAAATTTATTTTATTATATCTTTTTCCAATAAAATCTAAGCACTTGTACTCGTTGGAAATACCCTTTTTTTCAAGAAAAAGGTGAAATAACTTAGTAAAATAAAATGAAGTGAAATGAAATGGCTTCTACTTTTGACAATATGACAAAGACAAAAAGAAGGAAAAAGTGAAAAATATATTTAACAAAATTCACAAGTTTATATCCCTACTTGCTTTTTGTTTCAAACAAGACTTAATTTCGAGTAAATTTAATTTTTAGCAAAGGGCTAAAGGTCTACATTTTATTTTTCCTTACTTTTAATCTAGAATTTAATTTTTTGCAAATGATCAAGATTTACATTTTTAATTACCTTATAGTTTTTGCCTATAAATTTTTTATTACATTTTTTTTATTTGTCTATTGTCAAACTTAGAAGCCTCAATTTTTTTAAAAGGACGTTCTTTTATATTAAAATTAATAATTTTAAATTAAACATTTTTTTAAATTACTTAAAACCTTAATTGTTTTAATAATAATAATAATAATAATAATAATAATAATAATAATAATAATAATAATAATAATAATAAACATGGAGACAAAATTTACTTTTAGGGTCACATCACTTATTTTTGTATTTAACTTACCCTAATAGTAAGACATTCAGTGTTCCTACATTTATGTATTTTATCTTTTATAGGGCAACTACAAGGAACAATTATCATAATCTAAACTCAATTAAAATTATTGGCATTAAATTATTATAAGTGCACTTTTAAATCTATCTACGCTGTTGAGGGATGATGTGGGGTGCCTAACACCTTCTCCACACGTATATGGACCCCAAATCTTGGTTCTCTGGATTAGAAGTAGTAAACATTTTTTTTCTCAATTTTTTCAAAATTAAAAGGTTTTCTTTAATTTTCCCTCAAAATTACAAAGGCAACTTCTTGCTTTCCACTTCAGTGAAAATTGCTTGATAATCGCAAAACCCTTACAACATATTGTATATCAATTAATTTAGAATACGTAAGTTACAAGTGAAAGCAAAGAAAATGAGATGGTACAAAACATATGAGAGCAGTTTAGAACTAAGATAGGTTTTGGATTATAGTGTAGATTAATTGGCAATAAATTTCATTCCATAATTCCTTGTTATATTGTTTGATGTTCCTCTGCTTGACATTGATTCCCTTTAACGGTTGACTCGTGCCTGTTTGGCACTAATGTTTCAAGACCAAAACTATTTTTCAAGAAAAAAGTATCATTTTAGATACCATTAAAAAAAGCAATCTGAAAAAAAAAAGTTTTATTTTTCTTATTGTAACTACTTATTTTTTCAAAAATAATTTTTTTTATAAATTATATATTATTAGTATTAGTTTATTTACATTTTACTTTTATTTATTATTAGTTTTAAGTAATTATTTATTATATTAATATTTTAATATTATTTTAAAAAAGGTCAAAATACGAAAAAGAACACATTTTGCATTCTAAACTTCCCCTCTCCTCTCCCCAACTTCCCCAATAGTACCACTCTTTCCCTTTGTTTGTTTCTCTAGCACACCACTAACCCTAAAACCAACAATAACTCTCAATTAGCTTATGCATTAACAGCAACTTCTACTATAAATAGAATGGCAATGGCAAGTGGTGGCTTGATACAAAATGGCAATGTGAAGATGTGGGAAGGCAACAACTTTGGAGGCAATTTCTAGTCATTTTCAATAGCCTTTTGGCAAGGGAAATGTGGCGCTTGACTTAGCATCACCTAGGCTTCCATTTTTGAACACCAAAGCTCAAATTCATGATGTTTTCCTATAGGGGAGAAGAGAGAGAAGCAAAGAACAAGAGGTCTCTGGCTAATTCCTAGCCAAATAACAATCATTTTGGACGATGAAACCTAGGGATCATGAACCTTATCCTTAAAATTTCAATTTGGCACCAACCACATTTTGATTATAGATGATTGAAATTAAATTGGCCTATTTATGGTAATCAAGAAGAGTTTTGATGAATGGACTTTGGGATATTAACCAATGATGAACAAACATTTAGAAAGGACGTCGTATCGGTGGTATCTTACTTAAACCTAAGACTATGTTTCCAATTAGACCGAGATGCTCGGCAAATCATTTAAAAAAAAAAAAGTGAAGTGTAAAGATTATTCTAGCTTTTTTAGATAGCAGTATTAATGAAGGTAAAAGTAAACTCCAACTCAATGTTTTTACTTAAAATCGAGGGTAGCTTTGAACCTAATTAAATTTTATGGTTTAATGAAAATAATTAAAATAAATTTGTATAACTAAAGGAATACACAAATGACCCCAAGGAATATTTTGAAAATTTTCAAAAGATAATAATACTTTGTGGATTATAGTAAAATTTAGGTACATGAGTTGGATATTTGAGAATGGACCTATTTTAGGTGTTTTGGTAGGCCTTAGATGGTAGTGTGATAAATGTTGTGGGCTTGATGTTGGTGAGGTTGTTATGGTTATATAATCCCTTTTGGGGGTTAGGTCCTAGGTATAGAGAAAACTCTATAGAAATTTCGATAAAACCCTAGGACTGCCATTTTTTACATTTTTTAGTTAATTACTTATCTTTGGTCAGTGTTTGATAGATGTTTAGTCTTTCCAACTAGACCATTAGCTGTTGGTCAACCTATTTATAGTTCGATATTAAATATTTTTTGTAATTTCGATATTATCCATGCTTTTAGCATACTTATGTATTCACTTATGTGTATGTGTGCATGTTTGTTGATAGGGTTGAACTAGGCCCCCCCTATATATTATATGTTTATCAAGGCTGAGTTGAGCTCCTCTGTATAGCATGGTTGTCAGGGTTAAATGGGCTTCCTTGTTTATATAGTTAGGCGTCGATTATACCTTACTTTCTGGCCAAGCATTATATATTTATTAGGGTTACATGAGCTAAGCTCCTTCAGATATTTATGTTTATTAGGGTTAGGCTGGACTCCCTTATATATGTATGATTGTCAATTATAGCTTGCTCTTTTATTGTAGTTGGAAAGTAGTGTTCGTGATAGGGGATTATCTCTCACATATGTATTTGTTTGCCATATATATATATATATATATATATATATATATATATATATATATATATATATACATGAAGGGTGAGTGAATATCTCTAAATTATTTTTATAACATCTAGTTATTTAAAAGAGAGAGAAAGAGAGGGAGAGAGACAGACGAGGAAGGACCAAAAAGGAAAATTTTCCTTTAATGGGTAGTCAACAGCCCATCAACCATGCTTTTAAGAGTTACGTGGTTCTTTCTCCATTAGATATATATAAAGACAATGACAAAAAGAAAAAGGAATTAGTAAATAAAGGGTAAGAAGAGAAGCAGGAAAAGAAGAAGAAGAGAAGGAAATGAGGAGGGATGGCTAGATTCTTGGAGTTTCTCTAGCAAGAAAGGATGCTAGCAAGAGGAAAAGAAGGATTATGGTATGGAATATTAGAAATTAAAGAGAGAAATGAAGAAAGATGTAGATTAGGAGCAAGAGCATGATTTTAATAGGGGAAGCAAATATTTCATCTGTCCAGGTGAGTTTGGTAGATTTTTCATTATTGATTTTTGGATATGTTTAAGTTCTATATGTTTAAAAGTGATCTTAAAATTTGATAATTTTTAAATAGTTAGATTTAGAGAAATAAATTATTAAACTTAGACTATTTAAATTGCAATTCTGAATTTTGGGCTATTGAAATTTGAGAAAATTAAATAGTTAAAATGCTCATCAAATATTGAAATTTAGTAGAGATGATCTTTAGGATGTTATGGTTGTTATGTTAAAACTAGTGAATTTTGGACTTGTGCTTTATGAAATATAAATTATATTATGTGAGCTTTTT
The DNA here is from genome assembly GCF_030052815.1 of Hevea brasiliensis. Classification (NCBI taxonomy): domain Eukaryota; kingdom Viridiplantae; phylum Streptophyta; class Magnoliopsida; order Malpighiales; family Euphorbiaceae; genus Hevea; species Hevea brasiliensis. The sequence goes on along the minus strand of NC_079497.1, from coordinate 32,853,693 downwards.
GATTAAGAATTATTCTGAAAAATTCAAAAATTTGAAGGGTAGGATAAATATGTTGATATCCCATGATGTAGAGTGAAATTTATGGTTGTTGATAATCTTATTATTTGTGTCTAGGAAGGAGCTTTTGAGTATGTTTCAATTGGATGGAAAAGTGTATTTGTAAGTTGGTATCCAGCAATCAGGTGAGTGGTATTTATAATATATAGTATGAATTTGCTTCTCAATTAATTCCTGCTCGTTTGAAAATTGTGATTTTTGTTGATATCATTCATATATTCCAATTATTGATTTCGCTTCATGATTTAATTTGATTCTAAGATATAATTGCTCATTCATATTCCAAGCATTTTAGCAAGTCTAGAAAGAAAGATGGGGATTATGAGAATGGAAAATGGTGATGAGATTAATATCATGTTATGGAGAGATAGCAGCAAGGTTTAGTAGATATGATTTATTATTTTAGGGTTACGAGAAATATTATGAGATTATGGATTAGTATGATGATTGTTTAGCTACTTTGAATTGCAATAATTTTATTTAGCACATTTATGTTATTGGAGTTTGTGAGTTTGATGGTCTATAGTTTTGACAATCATGATATGCTTTTGTATCATTTTGAGATATTGAGTTATATTTAGCGCAATTGCTCCCGTTAGAGAGATGCCAGTAGTTTAATTATTGTAGTAGGAAATAGCTGCCTATAGAGAGGTGGAGCTGCTACTGTGAGGTTAACACAATATGGATATGATTATGATATCTATTTTGATACTTTGGCATATCTTTGGATGTCAAGAGCCAATTATTGATATTTTTACATGTGTGAGAAATAATTAGAGACTAGAAAGGGTATAATTTAAGATGGATGTGGAGATGTTATAGCATAACATGTTGAAATTGATTGTCCAAATCATTCAACTTGTTCTAAAAATTCTTATTATCATTCAACTTGTTCTAAAAATTCTTATTATTGAATTCATTCATATACCTTGATGATTACTCTTATAACTTTGCTTATTTGTTTATTTTTCCTATTGCATGATGTATATTGTAAATGCCAAGTCACTGTGCTTTTCCCTAGCAGTACACTCCTCCCAACTCACCAATTTTGTAGGTGATATAAGGTGATTATTGATATTAGTTGATGGTTTTAGAGCTCCGATTGGCTAGACCACATTATTTTAAGAAGTAAAGGAAGGATAAGATACCAGTAGAGGGACAGGGTGTTACAATTTTCTTGGTTAAAATATGTGGTGACTTTGTTTGTCAGAATGTATTTTCATCCTAAGACTATATTAGAACTTTATAGTAATAGAAATTGTAATTATATTTAATATTTAAACTATCTAAGTTAAGCACTTATTCAAGTTCAACTATTTTTTCCTAGGTAGCAAGAAGAGATACCTTTTGGCATAGTGAGTTTCTCCTGCTTTCATTCCCTTTGCAGGAAGTTATATTTGTTTTCTTGTATCTGTGTGTTCGTATTTTGGCCTTACCTCTTAGGTACTCTGTTGTGAGTACACAATTATTTTGGACTATAAAATTTTGGAGATATATTGCATGTGTATAAATCGGATTAAGCTAGGCTCTCTCATTATTGTTATTATTATTATTATTATTATTATTATTATTATTATTATTATTATTATTATTATTATTATTATTATTATTATTATTATTTCAATTTACTTGTTGGGCTGATATTTGGCCTTGTGTTGAGTTTGAATTTAGGCTTAAGAAAAGTATGTTATTGTGAGTTTTGAGAGCTTTATACTACTCTAAATCCTTTTACAGTTGATAATCCATTGAATTAAATCATGACATTTATTATCAATAACATACTTTTCAATTTTTTTTATTAATTGATAATAAACTTATATTTTTAATAAAATTTTAAAGTGAGTTTTAATTATAAAAAATTTAAAAAACATATTTAAAATTTTTTGATCAAGATACCTCTTATTTAGAGGGTGCAAACATGGGGCCATACCTATGGTTGTGTAAATGATCAAGCTGATATGATTTCAAACTATAATAACTGAACAATTAAATTTTTTTAAATTAAATCAAAAAAATTGAAAAATAAATTAAATCAAATTGATTTTAACATAAAATTTTTCATCTCATATCCTTAAATTTTAGCCTAATTTGCAAGCAACTTCATTATTTAAGCATTGGCGTGGTGGTTAACTAACTCATCGGGTGTTCCTTGCCACCTTGCAGATCCAAGATCTATCAATCATACCATAGCATCATTGGCACTATCAATGGTGAAAATTGCCTCAAAAAATCTTTTCCCATTGACAAACAAATTTTGTAATTACTATTTTTCTTCATCATCAATTACACCATGGCCTCAGATCTACCATTATTCATCAATCCACCACCACCACTGTTTGATCCTCCCACCATTAATGGCACCACCAATGGTGCTACAATTGCAAATAAGACTCCATCACAACATCCCATGATGCTTGAATAGATGATGCAATGCATTAATGATTTGGAAGCAGAGAACAGCGGCTTGAAGAACCAGAACAGGCAACGTGAAAAATTAAAGATCTCCTAAGAATAGTGCAATTTCATATCCTAACAATGCCCAATAATCAAAAGGCAAAGAGAAGATGGGTGATGTTGAAGTTAATTCAGCCTGAGGAGCTATTAACTAAGGAACAGTCAAAGCGCCTTCTAAGTTTCAACCCAACTATGATCTTAATGATGACTTTGGTGTGGGAGACTATTCTCACCTATCAGATGCAATTTTGGCAGAACCCTTCCTAACAATGTTCACTTTTTGGAAAAATATGATGGAAAGTCTAATCCTATGAGTCACTTGGCTAATTTCAGAATCACCATAGAACTGTAGACTGTGAATGACCTCATCTTATGCAGGGCTTTTCCATCCACCGCAACTAGACTCACCTAGAAGTAGTATTAGCATCTCAGTCCTAATTCAATCACAAGTTTTTAACACTTGGCAACTGTGTTTAAGCAACGATTCATCACATGTATCCCACCTAAAAAGTTATCATCTAATTACAGAAATTTGGCAGAAGGAGGACGAGTTACTACGAAGCTATATAGATCGTTTCAATGCTAAGGCCATCTAGGTGAAGCATTTGAATCATGAGACTGCATGTGAAGCAATTAAGAAGGGGTTGAATGATGTTAAATTTGTTGATTCCCTAATAAAAAATCCAACTTGGAGTTACTATTAGCTCACATGAACAAGTATGTTATGAAAAGAGTCCTGATTGATATAGGGAATCTTTTAATTTAATTACCCTAGATGTGTATGAGAAACTTGGCCTCCAAAAGAAAGATCTATAAAAAATACCTTATCCTTTAATTATTTCCCTTATTCGTATGAACAACTTTTGCTTAGACTCTAGAAGATGTGAAAGGTGTAGACCTAAACATCATAGCACATAGGCTTAATGTTGACCTAACAGTTAAGCCTGCACAGCAAAAGTAAAGGAGATTTTCCCTGAAAAAAAGAAAGTGATTGCTAAAAAGGTGGCTAAGTTAAGAAAGGTAGGCTGATTAAAAAAGTTCAATACCTAACTCGGGTAGTAAATATTGTCCTGGTAAAAAAGGCTAATGGAAAGTGGAGGATGTGTGTTAACATCACTAACTTGAATAAGGCTTATCTAAAGGATCATCACCCTCTCTTGACAATTGACCATTTAGAGGATGCTACAATAAGAGATGCAATTTGCTCATTGGTGGATGCCATCTTTGGCTACCATTAAATTCTCATGGAACCAAGTGATTATGAAAAAATAGCCTTCATTACTAATGAAGGCGTGTTTTGCTATAAGGTGATTCCTTTTAGGCTTAAAAATGTAGGGGCAACCTACCAAAAGGCTAGTTAATAGATTGTTCAAAGAGCTTATGGGAAAAATGGTCGAGGTATATGTTGATGATAAGATAATCAAAAGCAAGAAATTAGAGGATCATACACGTGACATTGCAGAAGCTTTAGATGCCTTGGATAGGGTTGGCATGAAACTCAACCAAGAAAAATGCACCTTTGGGATTGAAGTACCAAAAGTTCTTAGGGTACCTAGTATTAGTGAAAGAGGGCTTAAGGCAAATCCAGAAAAAATTAAGGCAATCATGGAGACGCAGCCTCCAAAAACCATTAAGGAAATCCTGAAGCTTAATAAGTGAGTAGTTGCCCTTGGACGATTTATGTCATGCTCGACCAGAAGAGGCCTCCCATTCTACAGAGCCCTAAAAGCAAAAAGATAGCTCAAGTGGGGCGAGGATTTTTAAACAACCTTCGAAGAGCTTAAGTCTTTCTAGAATAGGGGAGACTCTATATTTATACTTATCTATCACTAATGATACTATTAGCTCTATGTTGATTAGGTAAAAGCATGCCAAGAAATATCCCATCTATTACACACACCAGGTATTGAAAGGAGGATAGTGCAATTACCTAGCCTTAGAGAAATTGGCTTTTGCTGTAGTCACTATTGTAAATAAGCTTAAGCCTTATTTTGAAGCCATTTTACGGAAGTGCGAAGCAATTATCCACTTAGAAAAATTTTGCGTCGCCTAGAAGCCAACGGGCGAGTAATAGAGTGGGCATTTACCTTGGGTCATATGATGTTTAGTACGATCCTAGACCAACTTTGAAAGCTCAAGCACTTATGGATTTTATTACTGAGCTTGCCCCAATCACACTATCAGAATAAGAACCCAGATAGAAATGGAAGGTTTGGATAGATGGAGTGTCTAGTTCGAATATAGCAGGGATTGGGATAGTCCTCTAAGGATCATATAAAGTAAAGCTCCAATATGCAAGAAAGTTGGTATTCAAAGCCATAAACAATGTGGCAGAGTAAGAACCTCTCCTTTTATCACTGCGAATCATGAAAGAAGTATGAGCTACACACGTGACAATTCATTCTAACTCTCAACTTATTGTCAATAAGTGCCAAGGCAATTTCCAAGTGAAAGATTAGAATCTGAGTAAGTATAAAGTTTGAGTGCATAAATTTTTAGCTAATGTCTAAGCAAAAAGGGGCAGGTTGATATAGTTCAAATCCCAAGGGAGGAGAATTCTGAAGTAGATAATCTTGCCAAACTCGCAGCTGCTGGCGAGTAACACCTAACTCGCCCTATTCCTTTTGAGGAAATCAACTGTAGACCATGAGGAATCTCTTCCTACAGACATTGGTGAAGTCTAGATGAGCCCACTATTCTACTACCTAACTGAGGGAACTCTCCTTCAAGATCCAATGGAGGCAGGTAAATTCGTCAAAAAGGCATCAGGCTATGGCTTCATTAATGGCTGGCTTTATAATAGGTCATACTTGCAGCCTTGGATTAAATGCATTACTTTTGAATAGGGCATCCAAACTCTTAAGGAGATATATGAAGGGATCTATGGAAGCCATGAATTGAAGGAGCGGAAGCATGAAAAACATAAGTTTAAATCATTGAATTCAAAAATTTTTATCTAGGGTCACATGCATCATGCAAGATTTATTTTTATCTATTTGATTTCAATGATAAACAGCATATTAAAACTCTTTTAATATGTTTTTTGATCTACATTTGACATTTAAGATTTTAGAATTAATAGATTAATTAATTAGAACCCTAGATTAGATAAAGAATAAGTGCACTAACATTTTGATGCACTGCAGTGTGTTTGGCACCTTTGGGATGCACCTAGGACACCAGATGTTGTCCCTCTAGCTTGTCCACACCAAGATCACTAATGGCAGCCCTTGAACAACTTCTAAAGCTTTCCCAATCATTTAGAAAATCAAGTTTTGCCTTTCGAAAGATTACAGATGTAAACAGGACACTAGAAATGATTTCTAGTATTTTTAATTCAAGAGATTGTTGGCTAATCTCTTTGAATTGTTGAGAGATGAAGAAGAAGAGAGGGAGAGCCAGCCAAGGGTGGCGGCACCAAAGAAAGAATGAGCAGATTATATCTTTGTTCTTTCATCCTTATACTTATATAGCTAGGTCACCGCTTAAAACCCTTGCCACATGTCACCTTCTGATTGGCCCTAGGCTTAATTGACCCAATCACATTGTGCCAAGTGTCAAACCTATATTTAATCTTGATTTTAATCATCTTACATGATTAAAAGACATATGACAAGCATATGTGTAGTGCCATGTGTCACCATCTCATGGTGCCACATGTCACCCTATAAAATGACCAAAATACCCTTGTATCTTAATTTTGAGTTCTTAACCCAAAATAATTATTTCTCTACTTCTAATCAATTTATATCAAATATAAATTAATTAATTAATCTCTATTAATTAATTTCTCATTAATCAAATTCATATTTAAACACTTTAAATATAAATTTAACTTATACTATACATTTAATAACCTAGATTTGGTTTCAAGCCATGTTAGGGACTTTGCAATCTAATTGCAAACCAAACCTATTTAATTAATCGATTAAACTCTTTAATAATTAATTAAATCATATTTAATTTGGTGATTACTTGTGTATGTGTGTGACTTGCTAGGCTCATCACTAATTGGCAATGAAACATGATATCAACTCTTAATATCATCAGAACTCTTTCTTATTATAAATGATTTCTCTAAATCATTTTATGCACTTCATAGACCATGGTTAACACCTAGCATAGCATGCCATGGCCACCCAATTAGTAATAAGGTTTACCTTAAATGAACCTATAATCATATGTTACCATGCACTAGAATCTCTCTTTTATAAAATCCCAATTCGAGCTGGAGTCATGATTTATGTCAAACCCCATTTGCTATGAATATTATGTTCTATTTAATACCAGTTCTTGATTAAAAAGATTTTCTCATAAGAAACTCTTTTCTGATTAAATGTATCTGTCCTGGCCAGGAACTTGAAACATCAAGAACAATAAATGAACATAGGATTTTATCCCTATTTACTTAAGGTAACAGATTCCATCTTGATCAACACCTACCTCCATATATAACTAGTAGAAGCCAACACATGCCCATATACCCATACACAGTACAAGTATGAAAGCAGTATCAAACTCAAACCACCAATATACAAGATAACTGTGCTATCTCAGGTCTAAAGATTAGATGCACTAATATGATTTATGACAGTACATTGACAAGAGTAAACTCCATGTGCTTGTCATAAATGTCATTGGTTTGGCCTTCTTATCATGTATAAGTGCCTATCATGTTTGTTATATGGCATGAGGCTCACTATTCCATCTTATTTACATCTCATATAAATAACTAGGGAACAAACATGATTACAATCTTTCTAGATAAGTCATGTTCTTATTGTGAAGTATCCTCGATTGTGAACCAATTTATGATACCTTGTGTTAGAAATACTGTCACTCATATTCTTAACAACTTAAGAATAATATTTCTAACAAAATATCAATGGACCTTTTCTATTACACATAAATATATTATGTAAACGGAAAAGTGAAAATGCCTTTTTATTAATAAAATATGTACAAGATACATACTAAATGATATGCTTTAGGACATACTACTAACAATCTCCCACTAGCACTAGAGCCATTCATTACAATATCTTAGACCCATTTTCTCAAGATATCGGTCTAGCTGAGTTTGTGACATAGGCTTAGTGAATGGATCAGCTGGATTTTCCGCTGATGCTATTTTCTGCATGGCAACATCGCCTCGCCCAACTATTTCTCTAATAATGTGGTAGCGCCTTTCTATATGTTTGGATTTCTGGTGAGACCGGGGTTCCTTAGCCTGTATGACTGCTCCATTGTTGTCACAGTGAAGTGGAACTGCTAACTCAATAGAAGGAACTACTTCAAGTTATGTCACGAACTTTTTTATCCAAACAGCTTCCTTTACAGCATCTGATGTAGCAATACACTCAGCCTCGGTAGTGGAATCTGCAGTCGTACTCTATTTGGAACTCTTCCAACTGACTGCACCTCCATTACAAATGAACACATACCCAGAGGAAGACTTTTTATCATTGATATCTGATTGAAAATCAGAATCAATATAACCATCCAATTGCAAGTCTCCACCTGTATATATTAAGAATAAATCCTTAGTTCTTCTCAAGTACTTAAGGATATTCTTGATAGCTATCCAGTGTTCCAAACCTGGATTGGATTGATACCTGCTAGTCAAACTAACAACATATGCGATATCTGGCCCAGTACACAACATTGCATACATCAAACTTCCAATAGCCGAAGCATATGGAATCTTGGCCATTTTATCTCTTTCTTCAGGTGTCTTTGGAGACATCTCCTTAGAAAGGTGGATACCATGTCTCACTGGTAACAATCCTCTCTTGGAATCAAGCATGTTAAACCTCTTTAACACCTTTTCCAAGTATAGACTTTGGGATAAATCAATTATTCTTTTCGCTCTTTCCCTATAGATGCGAATCCCAAGAACATAGGTTGCCTTCCCTAAGTCTTTTATGGAGAATGTATTTGACAACCATACCTTTACAGTTGTCAACATACCTGTGTCATTACCCATCAACAAAATGTTATCCACATATAAGACAAGGAAAGTGACAGCTCTATCATTAACCTTCTTATATACACATGGCTCATCCTCATTTTTGATAAAACCAAATGACTTAATGGCTTCATCAAAATGGATGTTCCAACTCCTCGAAGCTTGTTTCAACCCATAAATGGATCACTTTAGCTTGCATACTTTGGAACCATCTTGGGATTCAAAACCCCTAGGTTGTTCCATGAAAATGTTTTCTTCAATGTATCCATTGAGAAAAGCTATTTTGACATCCATCTGCCAAATCTCATAATCATAATATGCAACTATTGCTAATAAAATCCTAATTGATTTAAGCATGGCAACAGGCGAGAAAGTCTCCTCATAGTCGATTCCTTGCTTTTGGTGAAACTCTTTCGCTACTAGCCTTGCCTTATAGGTCTCTACCTTTCCATCAGAACTAATTTTCTTCTTGAAAATTCATTTGTTCCCAATAGGTACAATACCTTCAGGTGGGTCAACAAGATCCCAAACTTGATTCTTATACATGGAATTAATCTCGGATTTCATAGCATTAATCTCTTTTGAAGAGTCTATATCTGATATAACTTCTTCATAGATAAGTGGATCATCTCCATGATCTACTTCTTCATGAGTAGACAACTCTTGTTCTTCTTTAGGAAGGAAACCATATCTCACTGGTGGGTGAGATACCCTATTTGTTCTATGCGGAACAGTTGTAGATGTTTCATCAATAGGTGTAGGTTGACTAGATGGATCTATATCCATCTGATCTATTGGTTGATCAGAATTCTCCAATTCCAACTCTATTTGCCTTCCCTTGCCTCCTTCTTGAACAAACTATTGTTCAAGAAGTGTAGCATCTCTGCTTATCACAATCTTTTATGATGTAGGCAAATAAAAATAATATCTAAAACTATCTTTTGGATATCCAACAAATCGACCCTTTTCTGATCTGGTTTCTTATTTATCAGTGTTTAGCTTTTTGATATAAGATGGACAACCCCAAATATTAATATGCTTAAGACTTGGTTTTCTTCCATGCCATATTTCATAAGGTGTGGAAGACACTGATTTTGATGGAATCCTATTCAGAATATACAAAGCTGATTCTAATGTAAATCCCCAAAAGGAGATTGGCATATCAGTATAGCTCATCATACTACGTACCATATCCAATAGGGTACGATTTCTCCTTTCAGATACACCATTTAGCTGTGGTGTTCTTGGAGGAGTCAGCTCGAAAACAATGCCATTCTCTCTCAAGTATTCATTAAATTCAGTACTCAAGTATTCACCTCCACGATCTGATCGAAATGCTTTAATACTTTTTCTTGTTTGATTTTCTACTTCAGATTTAAATTCTTTGAACTTTTCAAAGGATTCATGTTTGTATTTCATCAAATATAAATACCCAAACCTTGATTTATCATCAGCAAAGGTCATAAAATAATGAAAACCACCTCTAGCCATTTCTTTAAATGGACCACATACATCATTATGTATTAGCTCCAAAATATTTTGAGCTCTTAGCCCTTGTCCAACAAAGGGTGATCTGGTCATTTTGCCTTGAAGGCAGGATTCACAAGTTGGAGTAGGTTCAGAACCCAATGAGGATAAAATTCCTATTTTCTCTAGTTTTGCAATCCTATCTTCTGCAACATGACCTAACTTTAAGTGCCAAATATATTTTAAACTTGAGTTAATTTTCACCATGGCATTGCATTCATTTAGATCACTTGCATTCATTTTGTGCTTGTCATTATTATCTAAATAATAAAGACCATCATTCATATAACCCGAACCAATATATTTTTTTCCAAAACAAATATTGCAAACATCATCTGTGAAATGAAATTCATAGCCATTTCTAGTCAAACTAGATATCGAATTGATGTTCTTAAAAGCATCAGGTATATACAAAATATTATCCAAACACAAAACATGTCCAGACTTATAAAAAGATTTAGATCCTATGGCTAAAGCTTCAACAGTTGAGTCATCACCAATCCGGAGTCTAACATCTCGAGAACGCAAGCGGCTACTATTTGCTAGTTCTTAAGAAATGTGAGAACTAGCACCAGTATCTAAAACCCAAGCTGTAGATGAACTATGAGTATTATTAGAATCTAAATAACAAGATATAGACATACCTTCTGAAGGGGTATCCTTCTTGTTCTTCAGAGAAGCAAGATACTCTGGGCAATTCCTTTTCCAGTGCCCATCCTGCTGGCAGTGGAAACACTTTCCTTTGCCTCCATCAGCTTTAGTCTTCCCTTTCTGTTTAGCTATTTTCTTGGAAGGACTAGAAATCTGAGGTTTCTTTTTCTTATTGCCCTTCTTCTTGTTGGACTTTCCAGCAGAAGAAGATGCAATCAAAGCTAGCTCTTTTCCTTTATTGCCCTGCATATTCTTTTGGGCAATAACCAGCATGTTGAGTAAACCAGCCAAGGTGCATTCCTGCTTAGTTATATGGAAATTTGTCACAAAATTCCCAAATGACTTAGGAAGGGACTGAAGGATCAAATCCGTCTGTAGTTGAAAATCCATGTTAAAGTCAAGATGTTCCAACTACTCAATCAGCCAAATCATCTTGTGGACATGATCCCCAACATTCTGTCCCTCAGACATCCTCATGCGGAATAGCTGTCTAGATATCTCATACCTAGCATTCCTGCTGTGCTCACCAGACAACTCTTGTAGGTGAAGGAGGATCTCACTCGCACACTACATGTTTTCATGCTGCTTCTGTAACTCATTACTCATAGAAGCAAGCATATAATACTTGGCTCTCATGTCATGCTCCTTCCACTTGTCCAAACTTTCATGTTCCTCTTGTGTGGCCTCTGGAGGTAAGGGACCAGGAACATTTGAGTTTATAACATATCCTATATGTTCGAGGTTCAGGATAAGTTTCAAATTTCTTAGCCAATTAGAGATACACCTCTTACCCATCTACAGCATAGCTGAGTAAGATATGTCACACAGTGTACCAGAACACGCTATTTTATTTTAATCCTTTTTATCCTTCCTTATTTATTTTTATCATAGTTATGAAGTACAATTGGTGAAGTATAATTTATTCAAGCCATTTATGGAAAACATCAAATTATTTGAGGTTCCGCAAATTTTATAAAAAATCCAACAGAGTACCGGCTAAAAATGGAGAAAACAGTTCTTCGGAACCTGTGAAAAACACTTCCAAAATTTTCAATCAATCCTAAACTCCATTTTATCAACAAAATCTCAATATTTTTCAACAACATTTCCACTTCTGAATCATTCATTTCATATGATATTTATGTAAAAGTCATCAATAAATATTCACTTTTTCATTCATAAACACAATTTCCACTATTTATATCAATACCAAAATATATTACATAAGTCTTAATTACACATGAAAAAAATAAAAGTTAATTGCAAAATACCCAAAATGAAACCTAGTGTCCTACCAATACATTGATGTCATTGAGGTGACACGAATACTATGCAGAGTTGCAGAAGGTCTCACCCAGTCTGTGGTCTACTGGGCTCTTGATCGGTCTCTCTAGAACCTACGCGTGGCAAAAAGCAACGCGCTAAGCAATAATGCTTAGTGGTGCCAATAATAGAATAAAAAGAAATAACAGAAAATAAATATATAGTGCATGTTCTGATGTCTTATGCAGAAAAATTTTCAATCACTATTGATAATCTTATTTATTATGTACTTATTATACTCATAATTTCATTAAATTTATCCATTTTCATTTTTTTTGGTTGCCCAAGTAACCTATACTAGATGACTAGATTGGATAAATAGGTAAACTAGCATTGGGTATTAAGTACCTCAGGCCGTCACAGCATCAGTCACATGTGTATCTCCCGGTATGCAACAGAATAGCTAATGAGCTGTAATAAATATTAGGCACAAGGCCAAGTATCATCACAATATCAGAATGGCTAAAAGCCATAAAATCACAGAATGGCATAATGCCATGTGCAGTACTGCTAACGGAACCCTATTGGTATGCCAACCTATCCAAACCAACCTTGCTAGGTGTACTAGGGCATATTACACTTTTATATTGTACGATTCTTGAAATTTAAGTTTAGGTGTTACTATTTATTTCATTAGTCAACTAAAATGTTGACTTTTGCATAGGCAATAGGTACATTGGTTCTAATACTCCCAACATACCACATTTTGCATTCTAAAGTTGTTGGTATTAGTTGCTAATACCATTTTTAAGTTTAGTGTTAGTTATTCAAAATTTTCAGATTTTAAGTGTCATATTTACTGTATTATTGGTCATTTATACGGTAGGAATTTGGCAAAATTGTCTTCATGAAAGTTATTCCTTATTTTGTCTAGTTATATTTCCTTTTTTAAGTCACTCCATTTGGAGTTTTTGTTGCTCAAGTTATGGCCTAAACACCATAACTGGCCGGATTGGACAGAATCTAAAATTCTGGGCAAAACTGGTTCTGCCAAATTTGGTAATCTAAGTTTGGTTGGCAATTTGACTAGGTTATGATCAGAATTTGGATTTGTGTTCTTCATGAAAGTTGTAGGTTTATATCTCAACTTTATGCTGGTAAAATTTCAGGTCAATTGAACCTTTCTACACTAAGTTATGACTAAATGAATAAATACTATTTATTTTGTCATTTTGCCCAGGCAGAATGCAAGTCACCCAGATTAGGACAATTTTTAGGCCAACTTGGTTTGGTTTTCTGGGTAGGATTTCTTCACCAAAGTAGTGCCATTATGTGTCTAGTTTCATGTCCAATTGGCCTTGCACCAATTGAACCTCTACAACTCCATTTATAACTAGCCAAACCTACTGGACTCATGCTCAGTTGTGCAGGTTGGCCAAGGCAGCTCACCCATACACAAATGCCAAGCCTCAACTCACTTCAATTCTTCATCATACACAGCCAAATGGTCACTTATTGACCATTTAAACTTTCATTCATCAACACATGAACAAGATCCAAGTTTTTGTGTCCAAACCCTAGCTCCAATTCAAGGTTTACACAATACATGTCCATTAGGCATACTAATCCATTTCAAATTTATGTCTACACATTAACACCATTTCTAAGCCATTTTAAATCCATCAAAATCATCAACTACCACTTCCATAAAGCTGGCCAAAATTCCATTCTCAATTTCACACATGATTTATCTCAATTTCTTAATTATTTGTTCATATTCAAACTAAATTTTAAGAAATAAACAAGATTTAGTAATTAACATGCACTAACCTCTTTGGTCTCTTTATTGGCTTGTATAAATCTTGAAATTTCTTCACTTTATGATAATCAAAACCTTGCTCTTGATGTGGGGGTTAATATTTGTGAAGGGTGTTTAGGGATTTGGGGTGAGATGAGTAAGGGTTTCAAGCTTTGAAGCTTAAACTATGGTGGAGGGTCCATGGAGCTGGTTTGGCCAGCCTTTAGCAAGGAAGAAGATGGGTTTATTTTTACTTTCATTTATTCTCTTTTATGTCTTAAAAAGGGGTTTGTCATGTGACACCCCTTACCCGTCTACAGTATATCCGAGTAAGATATGTCACACAATGTACCGGAACACTCTATTTTATCTCAATCATTTTTATTCTTTCTTAATTTATTTTTATCATAGTTTTGAATATAATTTATGAAATATAAATTCATTTAAGTCATTTATTGAAATTATAACTTATTTGAGGTTCTGAAAATTTTATAGAAAATCCGGCAGAGTACCGCCTAAAAATGGAGAAAACAGTTCTACGGAACCTGTGAAAAACACTTTCAATAATTATTTTCAATCAATCCCAAACTCCATTTCATCAACAAAATCTCAATATGTTTTTCAACAACATTTCCATTTCTCAATCATTCATCTCATATGATAATCATGCAAAAGTCATAAATAAATACATTACATAAGTTTCAATTACATATGAGAAAATAAAAGTTAGTTACAAAATACCAAAATGAAACCTAGTGTCCTACCAATGCACTGAAGATGGTGAGGTGACACGGACACTATGCAGAGCTACAGGAAGTCTCACCCAGTCTGTGGTCTACTGGGCTCTCGGTCAGTATCTCTAGAACCTACGCGTGGCAAAAGCAACGTGCTAAGCAATAATGCTTAATGGTGCCAATAATAAAATAAAAAGAAATAACATAAAATAAATATGCAGTGAATGTATCGATGTCTCATTGCAAATAAATTTTTGTTGAGTATTTGTAGTCTTACTTATTTTGTACTTGTTATATTCATTATTCATTAAATTTATCCACTTTCATGTTTTTTTTTGGTTGCCCAAGTAACCTATACTGGACGACTGGACTAGATAAGCGGGTAAACTGGCACTGGGTATCAAGTACCTCGGGTCGTCACACCATCGGTCACATATGTATCTCCCGGTGCAAATGTAACGCCTAATAAGTCAGATAACATCAGGCACAAGGCCAAATCTCAACACAAGGTCAGAATGGCTAAAAGCCATGAAATCACAGAATGGCATAATGCCATGTGCAGTACTGCTAACTGAACCCTATTGGCATGCCAAACTATCCAAACTAATCTTGTTAGATATACTAGGGCATTTGACACTTTTGAATTTTTCAATTTTTGAATTTCAAGTTTTGGTGTTACTATTCCCTTCATTAGTCAACAAAAATGTTGACTTTTGTATAGAAAATAGGTACATTGGTTTTAACACTCCCAACATACCACATTTTGCATTCAAAATTTGTTGGTATTGATTACCAATACCATTTCTAAGCTTAAAATTAATGGAGTAGAATTTTCAGTTTTCATATCCTATTTTTACTGTTCCATTAGTTACTGTTGCAGTGGGAATTTGAGAAAATGATAAACATGAAAGTTGTTCCTTATTTTATCTAGTTGAATTTCTTTTTTTGAATCCCATTTGGAGTTTTGTAGCTCAAGTTATGGTCCAAAAACCACAACTGGCCGGATTGGAATTTTTCTAGACTGACCATATCTATAGTGCAGTGAATAGTGACTGCAACTCCCTTGTTGGATAGGTTCTGTTCATAATTTGGGGTAGGTTTCTTCATAAAAGTTGTTGGTCTATATGGTAAAATTTTAGGTCAATTGGACCATTCTACACTGAGTTATGGCCAAATGAACAATCACTGTTTATTTGGTCATTCTGCAGAAACTGGTTGCAGGACACCCGGATTGGGGCAAGTTTTTGTCCACTTGGTTTGGTCTTATGGGCATGGTTTCTGCACCAAAGTTGTGCCATTATGTGTCTAGTTTTATGTCCAATTGGCCAAACACCAATTGGACCTACACAGCCCAAGTTATGGCTGTCCAAATAGGCTGGACTCACATCCAAACCTACTAGTTTCACTAGGCAGCATACCAAATCAGTTTTTTTATGCTACAATTCACTCCAAGTTATGGTCAATTTACCTCAAATGGTCATTAATTGACCATTAAAACTTTAGTTTATGTCCATTTTCATCCACCACCAAAATTAAATTTCAAAACCCTAACCCTAATTGACCAAGCCTCCAATTCATGCACCTTACTCCTAATTTACTATACTAATCATATAATTTATAAGAGGGGCAGCTAATATGTCACTTTAACCAAAGAATTCTCCTAACTCTAACTCATGTCAAGGCTGCCAAAATTTCATGGAATATAACCATGCTTCATTAATTCAATTTTCATTAAGTTTTCAACTTAACTTAGCTTAAATTCATGATTAGAAAGGTATAAAAGCAAAGTATATGGCACTAACCTTGTTGGAGCTAACTCCCAAGCTTGCAAAAACTTTCTTTTCCTTCTTCTTTTTGCTGGTTAGAGAGAGTTTAAGGTGCAAGGAAGAGTTTTTGTGAAGTGATTAAGTGGGTTTATGGTGAAACTTAGTGGGGTGTGAAGCTTGATGAAGTTTTAATGGAGGTTTGGGTTAGGGAAAGAATTCGGCTGGTTTGAGGGAGAAGAAGGCAGATGGTGTTTTGATTTTTTTTTTGTCTCAATTGTCTCTTTTTATTAGTTAATTAAGTGGTTGTTTAAATGTAATTGGTGGAAATTTTTAAATGACATCATAATGATGTCATAATTTGCATTATATTTCATTTTCTTTTCTTTTCTTTTCTACTAACTTCAAATTAATTTTTCATCAACATTAATTCATATTTTATGTCATATAATTTATGTACTTAATTGAACAAGTTGGTCAAAAATACCTATGAGGGCAAAATGACCAAAATGCCCTCCGTTTGGCTTAACGGGCCAAAATTGTCTGTACCGATTGAAGAATTTTTCTATGTATTTTCTTGGCATTCTAATGCCATAGGAACCTCAATGACCCTTCTCTGGAGTCCCAAAAATTATTTTATGATTTTTCCCCTGGGTCTAGGGCTCCTAGTTGCGAGAACCGCAACTTCTCACTAGGTTACCCATCGCTAGGGCATCGGCTCATTTAACTTGGTTGTATTTTATTTCTAAAATTTTTCCTAAATTTTTCTTATTAATATTTGAGCTAATTATGGTTCCTCACTTTAGTTTAAATATTTTCCCGGACGTTCTAACTGTCCGAACCGACATTGGTCATCAGAACAGTAGAATATACGGAGTTGCTACCGGGAGGGTGTTACAACTCTTCCCCTCTAATTTAAATTTCGTCCTCGAAATTTACCTGATACAAACAATTGAGGGAACTGTTGCCTCATCGTCTCTTCACTTTCCCAAGTTGCCTCCTCGGTGTTGTGGTGCCTCCAAAGCACTTTCACCAGTGGAATCTGCTTATTTCTCAACTCTTTCACTTCCCGAGCCAGGATCCGTATAGGTTCTTCTTCATATGTCAAATTCGGTTGTACCTCAATTTCTTCCATGGAGATGACACGTGAAGGATCTGAGTGGTATCTTCTTAGCATAGACACGTGGAACACATTGTGGATCTTGTCCAGCTCTGGTGGTAAAGCTAGCCTATAGGCCACTGGACCCACACATTCAATGACTTCATATGGGCCAATGAACCTAGGGCTTAACTTACCTTTTCTTCCAAACTTCAATACCTTCTTCCACGGTGACACCTTGAGGAACACTTTGTCACCAACCGTATATTCTATTTCTTTTCTCTTCAAGTTGACATAGGATTTCTGTCTGTCTGAGGCAACCTTCAGATTGGCTTTGATTAGTTTTACTTTCTCCTCAGTCTGTTTCACCAGGTCTGGCCCTACTAGTTTGTCTTCGCCCAATTCAGTCCAGCACACTGGAGTTCTACATTTCCTCCCATACAGTGCTTCATACGGGGCCATTTGGATGCTAGCTTGGTAGCTATTGTTGTATGCAAATTCTGCCAGTGGGAGGTATCTATCCCAACTTTCCTCAAACTCAATGACACAACTCCTCAGTATATCCTCAAGGACCTGACATATATTTCATGTTATTGTTATCATTTTAGTTCAATAGTTGTATTAATTCAATTGGTTCAATTGTTTACCTGGATTACTCTTTTTGATTGCCCATCCGTCTGAGGATGGAAAGCTGTGCTGAAGTGGAGTTGTGTACCTAAGGACTCATTCAACTTCTTCCAAAATCTCGATGTAAACCTTGGGTCTCTATCAGATATGATGGAAAGTGAAATTCCATGCAGTCTAACTATCTCACTGATATACAATTCTGCTAACTTCTCCAGTGAGTAGTCAGTCCTAACTGGCAGAAAGTGTGCTAACTTCGTCAATCTATCCACTATCACCCATACTGCATCATGTTTCTTCTGGGTGAGAAGTAGACCACTTACAAAATCCATGGTGACCCGATCCCATTTCCATTTAGGTATGCGTATAGGCTGTAGCAAACCTGATGGAACTTGATGTTCTGCCTTGACTTGCTGACATGTCAAGCACTTAGTCACATAGTCAGCTATGTCCTTCTTCATACCAGGCCACCAATACTAAAGTTTCAGATCATGATACATTTTTGTACTTCCTGGGTGCATAGCATAAACACTGGCATGTGCCTCTTTCAGAATATTGGCTTTCAATTCCCCATTATCTGGTACACATACTCTTCCTTTGTAGTAGAGACACCCATCTGCTTTCACCTCATAGTCAGTTGCTTTTCCCTCTGAGATTTTGCTCATAATAGCCATTAACTTTTCATCTACCTTTTGCCCATCTAAAATCTGCTGTATCAGGTTTGGCCTCACTTGCAACTCAGCCAACATAGCTCCATCTCGAACCAAAGATAGACGGGCATTCAATGATCTCAAAGCTGTGATGGATTTTCTGCTCAAAGCATCAGCAACTACATTTGCCTTCTCAGGATGGTAGTAAATTACACAATCATAGTCCTTCAGGAACTCAATCCATCGTCTCTGTCTAAGGTTGAGCTCCTTCTGGGTTGGCAAGTATTTCAGGCTTTTGTGATCTGTATAAATGTAGCACTTTTCACCAAAAAAGTAATGCCTCCATATCTTCAGTGCGAAGATAATTGCTGCAAGTTCTAGATCATGGGTAGGGTAATTCTGTTCATGTGGCCTTAGCTTCCTGGAAGCATAAGCGATCACCTTCCCCTCTTGCATCAATACACATCCTAATCCATTATGAGAGGCATCACTGTAGACCACAAAGTCATTTCCTGACACTGGCTGTGTTAACACTGGTGCCTCTATTAACATAGCCTTCAACTTCTCAAAACTGGTCTGACACTTGTCATTCCAGTCAAATCTGACATTCTTGTGTAACAACTTGGTCATTGGAGCAGCTATTAAGGAAAATCCCTTCACAAATCTTCTATAATACCCAGTTAGCCCCAAGAAACTTCTGACCTCAGTTGTATTCCTGGGAGGCTTCCATTCCATCACTGCTTCTATTTTCTTGGGATCCACTCTAATCCCATCAGCTGACACTATGTGTCCAAGGAATGCAATCTCATTCAACCAGAAGTCACACTTGGACAACTTAGCATACAGCTTCTTTTCTCTCAGAGTTTGCAAAACAATCCTCAAATGTTCATTATGTTCTTCCCTGGTCTTGGAATACACCAAAATATCATCAATAAAGACCACTATAAACCGATCTAGGTATGGATGGAAGATATGGTTCATAAGGTCCATGAATGCTGCTAGTGCATTTGTTAGGCCAAAGGGCATCACTAAGAACTCATAATGCCCATATCGAGTCCTAAATGCAGTCTTTGGCACATCTGCATCCTTCACCCTCAACTGATGATACCCTGATCTGAGATCAATCTTAGAAAACACTCCTGCTCCCTTCAGCTGATCAAACAGATCATCAATTCTAGGCAATGGATACTTATTCTTCACTGTCACTTTATTCAACTTCCGGTAATCAATGCATAACCTCAAAGTCCCATCCTTCTTTTTCACAAACAGCACTGGAGCTCCCCATGGTGACACACTGGGGCGTATGAACCCCTTATCCAGCAACTCTTGCAACTGAGTTTTCAACTCCCTCAATTCAGTGGGTGCCATCCTATAAGGAGCAATAGAAATGGGTGCTGTACCCGACAATACCTTAATAGCAAACTCGACTTCCCTTTCTGGGGTAAACCAGGCAACTCTTCAGGAAATACATCTGGGAAGTCTCTTACTGCAGGTATATCACTCAGGTGTGGCTTAACTTGCCTAGTATCAACCACGTGTGCTAGGTAAGCTTCACAGCCTTTTCTCATCATTCTTCTTGCAACTGTGGCTGAGATAACATTGGACAGAAAATCTGTCCTTTCACCCACAACAGTGATCTCATCACCCTCAGGAGTTTTCAGAGAAAGTCTCTTCAATTTACAATCAACTATTGCCTGATGACGTGACAACTAGTCCATTCCCAAAATCACATCAAACTCGTGGAAGGGCAACTCAATCAGGTCTGCTAAGAATTCATACCCCTGAATCCTTAACGGGCAACCCTTGTATACTTTATTCACCACTACACTGTGGCCCAATGGATTAGTGACCAGAATGTCTTGGTCACTCTCCCCCACTAGTATCCCCCTTTCTACGGGTAGGTTGATGCAGATGTATGAATGAGTGGATCCTGGATCCACCAATGCATGCACAGATGTATTGTAGAGGGAGAACGCACTCGATGACGTCAGGGCATCTTGCTCCTCCCAGGCTCTCATGGCATAGGCTCGCGGTGGTCCGCCTCGTGCCTCTCATCGCTCGGATGCAGCCTCTCGTGATGGTCCCACTACCTCAGATTTGCGATTTCCTACCTCTTTGTGGTGCAGAGCAGTGTCATGCGCTTGTGTTGGAGTAGTCAGAGTAGTTCTACGTGGACAGTTCCTCAACCGATGCTGTTGACCCACACCTTAGCGAGCACCGCCACTCTCCAACACTCCCCCTTATGCCACTTCAGGCAATGTGGACATGCAGAAGATGCTGGGGCTGGTCCCCTGAACCCCATCCCTGGAGAGCTACCCACTGATGGTGTGGACTGACCTCTCCTAGGGGTAAACTGTGGCCTGGGCCCCTAAGACTGACCCTGACCTTGTGGTTGACCTGAACTCTGTGTAGGTGGACCCTTGAACTTCTTCCCAGATGCAGGAGATGAACTAGACTGACCTGGGCCCCTCTTCTGCTGTCTCTTTCTTCTGGTCTGCTCACTTATTCTTACTTTTCAACCTTTATTGCAGCTTCCACTAACTTGGTGAAGTCAGTGATTCCCAAGGCAGTGATCATGATCTTTATGTTGTCATTTAATCCTTCTTCAAATCTCTTACACCTTTCAGCTTCATTAGGGACTATCTCCCTTCCGTAGTGGCTCAATCTGACGAATTCCTTTTTATACTCGGCCACTGACAGCTGTCTCTGCCTCAGATTAATGAACTCTCTTTTTCTCTCTTCTAGGTATACACTACCCACATATTTCTTCTTGAATTCAGAGAGGAAGAAGTCCCAAGTTATTACTTCTGGCTGTACTTCACTGGACACCGTATCTTACCATTCATATGCATCATCTTGCAACAGAGATACAACAGCTTCTAGATTTTGCTCTGGAGTGCAGTGGAGTTGTTTTAAAACTCTGCCTGTTCTGTTCAACCAATTTTCGGCTGCAACAGATTCATCTTCTCTCTTACCAAAGAAGTCCACTGCTCCAAATTTTCTCAATTTTTCCAAATGTGATTTTGGTTATGGAGGTGGTGGTGGTGGTGGTGGCATTACCCTAGCCATTTGTTTGAAGAATTCGGCCATTTGCTGAAACACGGCCTGTGGAGGTTGAGCAGGCTCTAATGGAGCTGGTGGAGCAGGTTCTCCCCTACCCCCAGTCTCAGCTGCTGCAGGTGGAGCATGACTCTCCACTTCCTCCTCAACTGCCCTCTAAGATGTAGGGTCCATATCCTATTCAAAATAACAAAGACAAACAGATCTGCATTAGTGTCACCTTGACTCTTACAAATGCAATGCATGGTATGGACTCAATCTAGGCCCAGAAACGCCTAAACCGTGCTCTGATACCACTAAATGTGACACCCCTTACCCGTCTACAGTATATTCGAGTAAGATATGTCACACGGTGTACCGGAACACTCTATTTTATCTCAATCATTTTTATTCTTCCTTAATTTATTTTTATCATAGTTTTGAATATAATTTATGAAATATAAATTCATTTAAGTCATTTATTAAAATTATAATTTATTTGAGGTTCCAAAAATTTTATAGAAAATCCGGCAGAGTACCGCCTAAAAATGGAGAAAACAGTTCTTCGGAACCTGTGAAAAACACTTCCAATAATCATTTCCAATCAATCCCAAACTCCATTTCATCAACAAAATCTCAATATGTTTTTCAACAATATTTCCATTTCTCAATCATTCATCTCATATGATAATCATGTAAAAGTCATAAATAAATATTCACTTTTTCATTCACAAACACAATTTCCACTATATACATTAATACTAAAATACATTACATAAGTTTCAATTACATATGAGAAAATAAAAGTTAGTTACAAAATACCAAAATGAAACCTAGTGTCCCACCAATGCACTGAAGATGGTGAGGTGACACGGACACTATGCAGAGCTACAGGAAGTCTCACCCAGTCTGTGGTCTACTGGGCTCTCGGTCAGTATCTCCAGAACCTACGCGTGGCAAAAGCAACGCGCTAAGCAATAATGCTTAGTGGTGCCAATAATAAAATAAAAAGAAATAACAGAAAATAAATATGCAGTGAATGTATCGATGTCTCATTGCAAAGAAATTTTTGTTGAGTATTTATAGTCTTACTTATTTTGTACTTGTTATATTCATTATTCATTAAATTTATCTACTTTCATTTTTTTTTTTTGGTTGCCCAAGTAACCTATACTGGACGACTGGACTGGATAAGCGGGTAAACTGGCACTGGGTATCAAGTACCTCGGGCCGTCACACCATCGGTCACATATGTATCTCCCGGGCAATGTAATGCGGCTAATAAGTCAGATAACATCAGGCACAAGGCCAAATCTCAACACAAGGTCAGAATGGTTAAAAGCCATGAAATCACAGAATGGCATAATGCCATGTGCAGTACTGCTAACTGAACCCTATTGGCATGCCAAACTATCCAAACCAATCTTGTTAGATATACTAGGGCATTTGACACTTTTGAATTTTTCAATTTTTGAATTTCAAGTTTTGGTGTTACTATTCCCTTCATTAGTCAACAAAAATGTTGACTTTTGTATAGAAAACAGGTACATTGGTTTTAACACTCCCAACATACCACATTTTGCATTCAAAATTTGTTGGTATTGATTACCAATACCATTTCTAAGCTTAAAATTAATGGAGCAGAATTTTCAATTTTCATACCCTATCTTTACTGTTCCATTAGTTACTGTTGCAGTGGGAATTTGAGAAAATGAGAAACATGAAAGTTGTTCCTTATTTTGTCTAGTTGAATTTCTTTTTTTGAATCCCATTTGGAGTTTTATAGCTCAAGTTATGGTCCAAAAACCACAACTGGCCGGATTGGAATTTTTCTGGACTGACCATATCTACGATGAGCAAAGGAATGGATCGCAACTCCCTTGTTGGATAGGTTCTGTTCATAATTTGGGGTAGGTTTCTTCATAAAAGTTGTTGTTCTATATCTAAGCTTGTTGCTGGTAAAATTTTAGGTCAATTGGACTATTCTACACTGAGTTATGGCCAAATGAACAATCACTGTTCATTTGGTCATTCTGCAGAAACTGGTTGCAGGACACCCGGATTGGGGCAAGTTTTTGGTCCACTTGGTTTGGTCTTATGGGCATGGTTTCTGCACCAAAGTTGTGCCATTATGTGTCTAGTTTCATGTCCAATTGGCCAAACACCAATTGGACCTACACAGCCCAAGTTATGGCTGTCCAAACAGGCTGGACTCACTTCCAAACCTGCTGGTTTCACTAGGCAGCTTACCAAATCAGTTTTTTTTATGCTACAATTCACTCCAAGTTATGGTCAATTTACCTCAAATGGTCACTAATTGACCATTAAAACTTTAGTTTATGTCCATTTTCATCCACCACCAAAATTAAATTTCAAAACCCTAACCCTAATTGACCAAGCCTCCAATTCATGCACCTTACTCCTAATTTACTATACTAATCATATAATTTATAAGAGGGGCAGCTAATATGTCACTTTAACCAAAGAATTCTCCTAACTCTAACTCATGTCAAGGCTGCCAAAATTTCATGGAATATAACCATGCTTCATTAATTCAATTTTCATCAAGTTTTCAACTTAACTTAGCTTAAATTCATGATTAGAAAGGTATAAAAGCAAAGTATATGGCACTAACCTTGTTGGAGCTAACTCCCAAGCTTGCAAAAACTTTCTTTTCCTTCTTTGTTTTGCTGGTGAGAGAGAGTTTAAGGTGCAAGGAAGAGTTTTTGTGAAGTGATTAAGTGGGTTTATGGTGAAACTTAGTGGGGTGTGAAGCTTGATGAAGTTTTAATGGAGGTTTGGGTTAGGGAAAGAATTCAGTTGGTTTGAGGGAGAAGAAGGCAGATGGTTTTTTGATTTTTTTTGGTCTCAATTGTCTCTTTTTATTAGTTAATTAAGTGGTTGTTTAAATGTAATTGGTGGGAATTTTTAAATGACATCATAATGATGTCATAATTTGCATTATATTTCATTTTCTTTTCTTTTCTTTTCTACTAACTTCAAATTAATTTTTCATCAACATTAATTCATATTTTATGTTATATAATTTATGTACTTAATTGGACAAGTTGGTCAAAAATCACCTCTGAGGGCAAAATGACCAAAATGCCCTCCGTTTGGCTTAACGGGCCAAAATTGTCTGTACCGATTGAAAAAATTTTCTATGTATTTTCTTGGCATTCTAATGCCATAGGAACCTCAATGACCCTTCTCTAGAGTCCCAAAAATTATTTTATGATTTTTTCCCTGGGTCTAGGGCTCCTAGTTGCGAGAACCGCAACTTCTCACTAGGTTACCCATCGCTAGGGCATCGGCTCATTTAACTTGGTTGTATTTTATTTCTAAAATTTTTCCTAAATTTTTCTTATTAATATTTGAGCTAATTATGGTTCCTCACTTTAGTTTAAATATTTTTCCGGACGTTCTAACTGTCTGAACCGACACTGGTCGCCGGAACAGTAGAATATACGGAGTTGCTACCGGGAGGGTGTTACATGTCAAGTTTTAAATGGATGGGAGTTTTAATGACATCATTATGATGTCAAAATTTGAGTTTTTTAATCCTTTTCTTTTTCTTTTCCTACACATATCATGCCATTAAACATGAATTAAACTAAAAATAGCAAGAGTATGGTCACTTGTAACTGGGAATAGAATTTTCTCCCTTCACAAACTTCTTTTTCTTGGCTTTTCTTGGCAGCCAAAAACCTTACCAAGTTGTGTAAACAAGTTTTGTTGAAGTGGACTTAAGGTTTAGGGGAGTAGAATCAAGGTTTGGGAAGAGGTGTGGAAACTTCTTCAATGGAGAAAGGGAAATGGGCAGCCGGCTGGTTGAGGAAGAAGAGATGAATCTGATTACTTTTTATTAGTTTGGTCTCAATTATTGCTTTTTAATAAGTTAGCTTAATTGTGATTGGTGGGGAGGGTTTAACTGACATAAGCATGATGTAAAAATTCACATTTAACTCATTTTCTCTTCTTTTCTCCGCTACTCATTTTTAATTTAATTTTTAGCAATATTTATTCACATTTTATGTCATAATAATTAATTACTTAACTGGACAAGTCGGCCAAAAATCAACTTTGAAGGCAAAATGACCAAAATGCCCTCCATTTGGCTTAACAGACCAAAATTATCCAGACCAAAATTGTCTGTACCAATTAAAAAAAATTTCTAAGCATTTTCTTGGCATTCTATAATGCCTTAGAAACCTCAATGACCCTTCTCTGGAGTCTCAAAAATTATTTTAAGAATTTTTCCCCTGGTCTAGGGCTCCTAATTGCGAGAATCGTAACTTCCCACTAGGTTACCCATTGCTAAGGCACCGGCTCATTTAACTTGGTTGTATTTCATTTGTAAAATTTTTCCTAAATTTTTCTTGTTAATATTTAAGTTAATTATAGTTCCTCACTTTAGTTTAAATATTTTTTTCCAGACGTTCTAGCTGTCCAGATCGATACTGGTCATCAGAACAGTAGAATGTACGGAGTTGCTACAGGGAGAGTGTTACAGATTAGGTCCTGTCAACCTATTGTGGTCAAGTATGCTTGCAAAAATATTGGATGGTGGTGGTTATTCTGTGCTCATTATTATCAGAAAATTAACTGCAGAAAATAACCAGATTAATTAGTAAATGTATCATGTAATTAACCAAAATGATTATGGTCTTTTAATCAAATTGGTCCTCCCACTAACTTAGCGAATCCTACACTTTCAAAGTAAAAAATGGAAATCTTAGTTGGATGGATTTCTAGTGGGTGATTGAATTCTTATAATTCTATTGATCATCCACAGGTACATCCATTATTGGAATTACAATAAACTATAAGTGAGCAACTCCTTGCCCATCACATCTCATATGACGTTCAATCCTTTACCTAGCCCCTAATGCTCAAAATCTCAGGTACATCCATTATTGACTTATCTTGCATTAGTTAAGTTGATCCCATTAAGCCAGTAATTATGCAAATAATTTTAATGTCCTCAGGTACATCCAATATTGGCCACCAAACCATTTACATATTTACAACATCTCATGCTTAACAATTATTCTTAAGAAAATCTCTTAAATTAATTGCATCTTATGCAAGTATTTAAAATTTATTAAAATAATTGCCTCAATGGAGGGCCCATGTTATAATTACTTTAATTATACCATTTCCAACTTAATCATTTGTTTGGAAGATTTTGTGGTCGTCCTAATTACTATTAAGGTCTCACTTTGCACATTATCCAATTAGCATGCATATATCATATACTTGCATACATTCCCATACATCTCATGCATTCATGGATAATAAATATGGTATGATCATGGACTTTCTAAGAGATTCAATTTTGAGCCACCAAGAGTTGAATCAGGGCATTCTTAGGTGCATTTCATTCATTCATATTACAAGAGTTGCTGAAGGAGTACATAATCAACACTTGATCTTGAATTCCTCCCACTGGTCCCACCAATGCTCTTGACCTCCTTGATCTTCTTGCAATCCAATATTACATAATAATCCTTAGCATACCAAGGCGAATTTACAAGAACTAAATAAATGAAATTACAACCCAAAAATTATTACAACCTTAATAATACATGCCCAAAATAAATTAAAATTAATTAATTAATTTACAACCCAAAGAAACATAAAAGAAATAAATCTAATCACATTGGTCTTTTATAGTCCATGATCATCCATCATGCATATCATTATTTAATAATTAAATAAAACATACATACTTAAAATAAATTGAATATCTCTTATTCAACTTAAAAATCTATATTTGAATATGATTCAAACAAATTTAAAAATTCAGATTTGAATCACATTCAAACAAATTTAAAAATTCAGATTTGAATCAAAATTTAATTGTGTGATTAAAACTCCTAATTAAACATTTTAATTAGTCATAGGATGATCTTTTAGATCATATAACAATTGTAGATTCAAAAACCCAAACCTTGCACACATCATTGGAGACCACAAAGTGTGCACACCATTGGTGTTCATCACCATGCCGCCACCTTTCCTTTGCAACTAGCAATGGATCAATCATCTCATGATCAAACAATATAATTAAATCATATAATCAATAATCTAAATGGCAAATATAGTGGCTCTGATACCAATTGAAGGAGCGGAAGCATAAAAAACATAAGTTTAGATCATTGAATTCAAAATTTTTTATCTAGGGTCACATGCATCATGCAAGATTCATTTTTATCTATTTGATTTCAATGATAAACAGCATATTAAAACTCTTTTAATATGTTTTTGGATCTACATTTGCCATTTAAGATTTTAGAATTAACATATTAATTCATTAGAACCGTAGATTAGATCAAGAACAAGTGCACTAACCTTTTGATGCACTGCAGTATGTTTGGCACCTTTGGGATGCGCCTAGGACGCTAGATGTTGTCCCTCTAGCTTGTCCACACTAAGATCACCAATGACAGCCCTTGAATAGCTTCTAAAGCTTTCCCAATCAATTAGAAAATAAAGTTTTTCCTTTTGAAAGATTACAGATGTAAACAGGACACTAGAAACGATTTCTAATATTTTTAATTCAAGAGATTGTTGGCTAATCTCTTTGAATTGTTGAGAGATGAAGAAGAAGAGAGGGAGAGGCAGCCAAGGGTGACGACACCAAAGAAAGAATGAGCAGATTATATCTTTTTTCTTTCATCCTTACACTTATATAGCTAGGTCACCGCTTAAAACCCTTGTCACATGTCACATTCTGATTGACTCTAGGCTTAATTGACCCAATCACATTGTGCCAAGTGTCAAACCTATATTTAATCTTGATTTTAATCATCTTATATGATTAAAAGACATATGGCAAGCTTATGTGTAGTGCCATGTGTCACCATCTCATGGTGCCACAGGTCACCCTGTGAAATGACCAAAATACCCCTGTGTCTTAATTTTGAATTCTTAACCCAAAATAATTATTTCTCTTCTTCTAATCAATTTATATCAAATATAAATTAATTAATTAATCTCTATTAATTAATTTCTCATTAATTAAATTTATATTTAAACACTTTAAAAATAAATTTAACTTCTACTATACATCCAATAACCTAGATTTGGTTTCAAGCCATGCTAGGGACTTTGTAATCTAATTGCAAAGCAAACCTATTTAATTAATTAATTAAACTCTTTAATTAATTAATTAAATCATATTTAATTTGGTGATTACTTGTGTATGTGTGTGACTTACTAGGCTCATCACTAATTGGCAATGAGATATGATATCAACTCTTAATATCATCAGAACTCTTTCTTACCATAAATGATTTCTCTAAATCATTTTATGCACCTCATAGACCATGGTTAACACCTAGCATAGTATGCCATGGCCACCCAATTAGTAATAAGATTTACCTTAAATCAACATATAATCATATGTTACCATGCACTAGAATCTCTCTGTTACAAAATCCCAATTCGAGCTGGAGTTATGGTTTATTTCAAACCCCATTTGCTATGAATATTATGTTTTCTTTTAATACCAGTTCTTGATTAAAAATATTTTCTCATCAGAAACTCTTTTCTGATTAAATTTATCTGTCCTGGCCAGGAACTTGAAACATCAAGAACAATTAAATGAACATAGGATTTTATCCCTATTTACTTAAGATAACAGATTCCATCTTGATCAACACCAACCTCTATATATAACTAGTAGGAGCTAACACATGCCCATATACCCATACACAGTACAAGTATGAAAGCAGTATCAAACTCAAACCACCAATATACAAGATAACTGTGCTATCTCAGGTCTAAAGATTAGATGCACTAATATGATTTATGACAATACATTGACAAGAGTAAACTCCATGTGCTTATCATAAATGTCACTGGTTCGGCATACTTATCATTTATAAGTGTCTATCATGTTTTTTATATGGCATGAGACTCACCATATCATCTTATTTACATCTCATATAAATAACTTGGGAACAAACATGATTATAATCTTTCTGGATAAGTCATGTCCTTATTGTGAAGTATCCTCGATTGTGAACCAATTTATGATACCTTGTGCTAGAAATACTGTCACTCATATTCTTAACAACTTAAGAATAATATTTCTAATAAAATATCAATGGACCTTTTCTATTACACATAAATATATTATGTAAATAAAAAAGTGAAAATGCCTTTTTATTAATAAAATATGTACAAGATACATACTAAATGATATGCTCTAGGGCATACTAATAACATGAATATGCTTGAATAATTGCCAAAAAGGCATTCCACCAAGGGCTTTACTGGCCAACTATGGTAGAAGATGTTAAACATGCATAAAATGCCAGGTGCTTGACCACATTCCTCGCCAACCTGCAGAAAAAATGGCAGCCAAAAGTAATCCGTGCCTTTTTTATCAGTGGGGGACAAATATCATTGGCCTTTTCCCACAAGCCTCTAGACAATGCATGTATGTGCTAGTGGCAATTGATCACTTCACAAAATGAGCAGAAGCTAAAGCAACACCTAGAATCACTGTAAAGAAAGCCACCACATTTGTAAAAAACAACATCTTGGCTAGGTTTGGGGTCCCCAGTGTTATAATCACTAACAATGGAACCCAATTTGAGTCTAAAAAATTTAAAGGTTTCTATTTTGAGTTCAAAATCAACCTCCATTTTATGTCAGTCTACCATCCATAATCCAATGGGATGAATGAGGTGACAAATAGAATTACTATACAAGGGCTTAAGAAGCACTTGGACAAAGCAGAAGAAAAATGGCTTGATGAGTTGCCAAGCGTCATGTGGGCATTATCAAACAACATTAAGATCTAATACGGGCAAGACACCTTTCTCTTTGACTTTTGGCACTGAAGTAGTTATACCAATTGAGTTTCATGCCTTAGCTACTCGAGTTGAAAACCCATAAGCTTATTCCAATGAGGAAGACCTTAGATCCGACCTTGATCAGTTGGAAACTCAAAGGGAATAGGCATTCATTCACATGGCAACATACAGGCAAAGGATGACCTTAATGTTCAATGAAAAGTAAAGGGCCAAGCATTCTGTGTTGGGAACTTAGTCATGAAAAGAGTCAACATAGAAAAAGGTAAGGTTGGAATAGGCAAGCTTGGCCAGAATTGAGAAGGTCCCTATGCTAACATGATTAGCGCATGATCCCCAAGAGACAACTATTAAATGATTTTTCATTTTTAGCAGAGTGAGACATGGAACAAAAATAGTCATTCATCTGAACGAGCCTAAAAGACTCAAATATCTTAGGGGAGGACTAATGATACTACAACAGCTAAAATAATACCTGAACGTTAGTAATGGATAATTGAGTAAAGGGTAATTGTAATACCCCTTACCCGACTACAGTGTAGTCGAGCAAGGCATGCTACATTCGGTGCCGGAGCACCCTAACTTGTCTTACTTTATTTCTTTAAAAATTTTGAACTCGTTATATTTTAAAATAATTCATATTCTATGGAGAAACTAACGGAGTTTCCCCTATTTTATTTACTTTTGACGTGATTCACTATTCACCTGCTTGAAATTTTTAATAATATTTTACAATAAAAATCTTATCAATAATTCTCATAATCATCTCATCATTTCATGCATCATCTATATATTTCAATTCTGTCTTCAAACCAATGCAATCTCATTCATGCTCAAATTACATAATTTACAAAATAATTACATAATTTCGTAATTTACATGATATATAAATTAATTACATATGAAAAAGCTAATTTATTAGTTTGCATCATATTCCTATTAATTACCTTTTCATAATCTACATTATAATACAATAACTAAGCATTTTATACAAAATACAAAAGATGATCTATATGGGCCCTATCTACATGCATTGCTGAGAAAGTGACAACCTTGAATATTTCAGATACTTCTGCATATCAAAACTCTAAAATCCCTGTTTAATATTCGCTGGGCTTTACCTTTAGTACCTGCGCGAAGGAAACAAATCCATCGCGCTAAGCATTTCTGCTTAGTGGTGCAATAATATAACAAGAAAATAATATATACAAATAAAGAAAGACAGAAGTATAATTCTAAAGTATAATTTACATCCTCGGGCATCAATTAAATTTGATATGATATTTCTAATATCAACTATCTTATATTTTATTTTGTCCCTCTTTGGAAGTACTGAGTTTATACGGTAATAATATTCGATATACAGATTAATTCTTGGAGTATTATATTTTCGGCTCCTACAATTCTAAAAATTTTATTTGTACTACTTGATTTAGTTATGTTTCTATTGCTAATCTTTTTTTTTTCTCATTTCATTCAACATTTTCTAATGTTTTTAATTATTAATATTCTTAAATAATTTCAATAATTTACACATCCCATGTACCTTATGATAGGCTGACTAAACTAGATAACGGGTCGTTGGTACTGGACACCGCGGTGCCTCGGGCCATCATACCATGGGACGCGGAATGTCAACCACGTATGCAATCAGTATAGCTAAAAAGCCATGATAACATATAATCGGGCATAAAAGCCATGAGTGCGGGCATAAAACCATGAATACAGGCATAAAGCCTTACGCAGTACTGCTAAATTGTGATTCAAAATTCTGAGTGACCATAAGAGATAGGGCAACAAATCCTATGAAGAACACTAGACTTAAAAGTGACTACAACTTATTCAATAAAATTTGTAAATTGCAATTACAAAACTTGCCTAGTCAAGGAACTAGAATTAGGAATTGAACCAGTTATGGTTATTTGACCATAACTTGAGTTCTAAAAGCCCAAATGACATGATTAAAATGGGAAAACAAAGATAACACATAGAGGAACAATTTTCATGAAGAATGTATGGCCAAACAATGGCCACATCTTAATCAATTTGCTAGATGAACTTAAGATACCCAAACTTGGACCTTGAGAAAGGTTCCAGAAATGACTTGTTACATGATATAAAGTTAATCAAAATGAATTGTTAGACATAAATGTGACATGAATGTACATGAGGGACTTATGTTCTCATCATAAGTAATATGAAAATGTTAATGAAATACAACTAGCACATAATATGAAACTATAAATACTTAATAATATGAATTTGCCCAAAGTGTATCTAGACTTACTTCTATAGTGTGGATCGATTGGTATACCAATTAGAGACTACATATTGCAGTACTGACCACAGGGATAATCATTGATAGACAACATATTTCTAAGATAATTATTCTACTGGCTTTAAGCCTGCCCGATGGCTATAGTGCCAATTTTTTTTTATTATTACTGGCTTATGCCTACCCGTTGGCCTTGTGCCTGATATGACCGATGTATACTTGATAGACTTACGAATGTCTAACTTGTATACTCCTATGTATTCAGTCTTTATAGTTTGTCATAGATTACTTGGGCACAAAAATGAGTAGAAATCTTTAATTGAAATAAATACATGAGAAGATTGTTAAGGTGAACTTCATTGAATTAAACATAAGATACGTGATAAAAAGATTCCGATTAATTTATTTTGTCCAAAGTTCTATAAATATGTAAAAGACCTAGAAATTCATAAAATTTTATATTTCCTTATAAGAATACACGTCGAATAATTATTTCAGTTGTTTGTTTATTTTTATTTCAATATATGCACCACTGAGCATTATGCTTAGCGCGTTGGTTCTTACCACGCGTAGGTACAGGAGAGCCATAGCAGCAGCAGTAGTAGAACTTAGACAGGACCTTGATCAGATCTGCTACAAAGTGGTTGTTACCTCATCAGTTGTTTTGGTAGGGCTCATGTAGATATTAGATTTTGCATTTTGGTATTGTATGTAATTAAATGATGTAAATAATTTTGGATTGTATATAAATTGTAAACTATTGTATATGTAAACTTTATATGAATGAAATGTAATTTATTATCTTAAAATTGATATAAGCATGAGAAGTGACAGGATGAAACATATATAAATTGTTTTAACAGGTAACATGAAACCCACAATGTACTAATAAAATAGAGGGGACTCCGTCTGGGTCTCCATAAATAAATAAATAAATAAATTCTACAAGTGAAATAATAAAATTAAATGGACATTAAATTAATATTGTAACGATAAGACAGGATAGGGTGCTCGGACACCGAATGTAGCACACCTTACTTGGCTACACTATAGACGGGAGAGGAGTGTTACATTTATTTGTATAAGAGTAAAGGTTTAGGCATTCCTAGGCATAGGTAGACATAAAGATATAGTGTTCATAACATGCATGAGCCCTTATTTAGGAGTCGAGGTGACACTAATACAGATCTATTCTTTGTTTGTTTTATAGGATTGATGGAGTCCGATCCTTTAGAGGAAGGGTCTTACAGACCAGTGGAGGAGGAGGAGATTGGTAGTCATGCACCTGTCCATAGTCAGGGGTGAGACAGGAGAGAGGAGTCATCCCGAGGTACAGCGGGT
Organism: Hevea brasiliensis; assembly: GCF_030052815.1. Taxonomy (NCBI): domain Eukaryota; kingdom Viridiplantae; phylum Streptophyta; class Magnoliopsida; order Malpighiales; family Euphorbiaceae; genus Hevea; species Hevea brasiliensis. The sequence continues at coordinate 32,819,625 of NC_079497.1, read as the reverse complement.
AGAACGCAGCAAGCGTTTTTGGAGCAAATGACTCAGATGCTCTGCCAGTTTACCAGAGCCACTCCACAGCCTACACAACGGTCCCCACTAGAGAAGTTAAGAAAGTATGGGGCCGTTGACTTTATGGATAAGAAGGAAGATGACCCATCCGCTGCTGAGCATTGGCTAGAGCGGACTGAGAGAGTGCTAAGGCAGTTACATTGCATGCCAGAGCAGCAGTTAGAGTGCACTCTATCGTTACTATAGGAGGAAGCCTGCTAGTTGTGGGATATAGTGTCTAGAATAGTACAGCCGACGGAGCTTACTTGGGATTTCTTTCTGACTGAGTTCAGAAAGAAGTATATTAATCATATATACTTAGAGGCCTGAAGGAGAGAGTTTTTGACCTTGAGGCAAAGACAGTTAACGGTCTTTGAGTATGAGAGACAATTTGTGAGGCTAGGTAGATATGCACGGGAGGTAATGCCTACAGAGTCGGAGAGGTGCCGTAGGTTTGAGGATGGACTGAACGATAATATCAGAATTATAGTGACGGCACATGGGTATACAGATTTCTCCCAGCTAGGGCTGTATCACTTAATGTAGAGAGAGTACAGAATGAGGAGCAGCCTAAGAGAGATGGACAGCGAAAGAGGAGTTTTGGACAAGGTCAGTCCAGTACACCAGTTTCTGAGGGTAAGAGGCCCAAGGTTTCCCAGGGCCAGGGCCAGAGACAGGGGTCTCAGTTTACTCAGAGAGGAGGACAGTCCAGAGCGTCAGTGGGGAGTTCTCCTGGCACAGTGGTAGAGGGATCTACCTCCATACCATTATGCACCTATTTTGAGAGGAGGCACCGAGGAGAGTGCCAATTGTTGACTAGGGGATGTTTCCGATTCGGAGCTACAGACCATTTTCTACGAGATTGTCCCCATAGGAGTGTTTCCACTGCCCCACCACTGACTGAGAGATCTACCCCTATAGTTCAGAGGGGTAGATGACCTGCGAGACCAGAGGTGATGGGTAACTCACAGAGACCAGCTTCTGAGATGATTGAGCGACCCGAGGCTCGAGTAGCACCTCGTGTGTAAGCTATGAGGGCACAGGAGGAGCTAGAGCTGGCAGACGCTGTTAGAGGTATATTTCTCATTATAAAATTTTAGTATATGTAATAATAGACCCTATGTATGAGATAAAAGTAGATAGGTACAGAACTAGTTGAGAATAAGATCGTAAAGCCAGAACTAGTAAAACAGACTAAGGAGAAGTAGTTCCTTGACTATTTACACCGAGTAAATTTCAAGGACGAAATTTTTATTAGAGGGGGAGAATTGTAACACCCTCACTTTAGGTAGTCCGTGCATCCTACTATTCTGATGACTAATTTTTTGTTCGGACAGTCTGAATGTCTGGAACTACACTCAAACTAGAGTAAGGAAACATAAATTGATTGAATATAGACTAACTAAAATTAAAGAAGAGTAAAAGAAACGAAGTGCAATTCAGTTAAATGAGCCAGGGTCACAGCGATGGGTGACCGTACGGAGAAGTATCGGTAAAGACAGTTACCTACCCCAGACACGTGAGGAATCCCGAGAGATAATTTTTGGGACTTAATTTAAGGGTTAATGAGGTAAAAATGACATTAAAAATGTCAAAGAAAATCCAGAAAAATTTATTTATCGGTACAGACAAAAATAACCCGAAAAGTCTAATGAAGGGCATTTTGGTCATTTCAACCCCAGAGTTGAATTTTGACCTAAGTGTCATTTAAAATGAGAAAGATTAAAATACATAAAATAAATTAGAATCATAAAATTATGATATGGAAAATGAGAAAAGAGAAGAAAAGAAAAAAATATTATGATATAAGCTTTTATGATGTCATAATGACATCATTAAAAGAAAAAGTAACTAATAGGAAATTGACAAACTGTTGGTTAGGGATAAGAAAGAAATTAAAGTGAGATAAATTGATTAAAAACTCACTTTCTTCCTCTCATTTCTTTCATGGTCGGCACCCTTCAAAGTCCTTCATTTTTCCTTTCTCAAGCTTGAGTTCCTCCCTTTTCTTCCCATAAAACCCTAAACACCCTTCACAAAAATTAATCCCCACACCAAGAGGAAGCTTTTGATTAGTATAAAGTGAAGAAAATTCGAAGTTTTAACAATCCAAGAAAGTGGTTAAAGAGGTTAGTGCACTAATTCATTTCTATTTCTTTTCTAAGCATGACAAGCATGCTAAATTAAGTTAGATTGATATGAAATTAAAAGAAATTCGTAGGGATAGGAAATTACTAAATTTCGGGAGCCATGATAAGAGTTGTGGTTTGATGATGTTGAGATGATTTAATGACCATTAGAAGTGCCATGTATGTCAAATGAAGTTTGTGGAGTTGGGAGAATTGAATTTAGGAGTGTTGATTCTTATGCAGGAAATTCGGACCTTTGAGTCCAGTGTATTGTTTGAGTTATAACTAGATTTGTGTTGCTCCAATTGGTGTAAGGCTAATTGGAGATGAAACCTAGGACAAAATGCCGCATTTTTCATGAAGAAACCATGCCCAAATTATGTCTATAAGTTGACCAATTTACTGTCCCAATCCGAATGTCTAGACATTGAACCCAGAAAATTGACCAAACCTGTTCATTTGGCCATAATTTCCTCTAGACAGGTTCAAATAACCTAATTTTTGTGTCATTAGAAAGATTAGATATAAGACTACAACTTTCATTAGAACATTAAGCCCAGAAATGCCTCTAACCAAAAGAAATTGCTAGCCCAAGTGAGGTTACCAAACTGATCAGAACCATTTTGCCCAGAATTTTCTGGACTAAAGCTCACTCTACCAGTTTTGGCAAAATGGTCATAACTTGGTCTATAAAAATCCAAATGTAATGAAACTAATGGAAAACGTTTTATAAGACATAGGCCTACAATATTGGTCTTTTGACCAAAACCTAGAACCCAAAGGAATTAGGTCAAATGCTTAAAAGAACTTAGTACATCCAAACCTAGAAATTTATCCAATTTCATCTGACCCTAGATTAGTGTTTATAGCATATCTTCCACTAGAAAACTCCATTTAGGATGAGCCATACCTTTTCAGAAACCTAAGACACAGGGATCTAACTTTTTTTTAGAAATCTTCTTCAAATTATGAATGTAAGAATCTTAAAAATCCACTCGTAGTCACTGACCTAAACTAGAACCCTGAAGACACAGGGTACTTGAGTCTAGGCCAGTGATTTGGCTTTAACTAATTCTAAAAAATTAAGAAAATTGTGATTCAAAATTCTGAGTGACCATAAGAGATATGGCAACGAATCCTATAAATAACACTAGACCTAAAAGTGACTGCAACTTATTCAATAAAATTTGTAAAGTGCAATTACAAAATCTGCCTAGTCAAGGAACTAGAATTAGGAAGTGAACCAGTTATGGTTATTTGACCATAACTTGAGTTCCAAAAGCCCAAATGACATGATTAAAAAGGGAAAACAAAGATAACACATAGAGGAACAATTTCCGTGAAGAATGTATGGCCAAACAGTGGCCACATCTTAATCAATTTGCTAGATGAACTTAAAATACCCAAACCTGGACCTTGAGAAAGGTTCCAAAAATGACTTGTTACATGATATAAAGTTAATCAAAATGAATTGTTAGACATAAATGTGACATGAATGTACATAAGGGACTTATGTTCCCATCATAAGTAATATGAAAATGTTATTAAATACAACTAGCACATAATATGAAACTATAAATACTTAATAATATGAATTTGCCAAAGTGTACCTAGACTTACTTCTATAGTGTGGATCAATTAGTATACTAATTAGGGACTACATATTGTAGTATTGCCCATAGGGATAATCATTGACAGATAACATATGTCTAAGATAATTGTTCTACTGGCTTTATGCCTACCCGATGGCCATAGTGCCAATTTTTTTTTATTATTACTGGCTTATGCTTGCCCGCTGGCCTTGTGCCTGATATGACCGTTGTATACTTGATAGACATACGGATGTCTAACTTGTATACTCTTGTGTATTCAGTCTTTATAGTCTGTCGTAGGTTACTTGGGCACAGAAATGAGTAGAAATCTTTAATTGAAATAAATACATGAAAAGATTGTTAAGGTGAACTTCATTGAATTAAACATAAGATACATGATAAAAAGATTCCGATTAATTTATTTTATCAAAGTTCTATAAATATGTAAAAGACCTAGAAATTCATAAAATTTTATATTTCCTTATAAGAATACACATAGAATAATTATTTCTGTTATTTGTTTACTTTTATTTCAATATATGCACTACTAAGCATTATGCTTAGCGCATTGGTTCTTACCACATGTAGGTATAGGAGAGCCATAGCAACAGTAGTAGAGCTTAGACAGGACCTTGATCAGATCTGCTACAGAGTGGTTGTCACCTCATTAGTTGTTTTGGTAGGTGTAACACCCCTATGTTTGGTAGTGCGTTCTACTGTTCCGGTGTCCAGTGTCTGTCTGAACAGCTAGGATGCCTAGAACTATATTTAAATATTAGTGAGGAAACATAAAATAATAAAAATACAAGAAAGGAAAATACAAGAAAAACAAAGGAAAAATAATAGCAAGGAAATGTAACCAAGTTAAACGAGCTAAAAACCGTAGCGATGGGTGACCGCACCGGGAAGTTGCGGCGTGGATCGTTGACTAGCCCTAGACCACGGAGAACCCTGAAAAATATTTTTAAGACTTAAATAAAAATCTATTGAAGTATAAATGACATTAGAAATGTCAAAGAAAAATTAAGTAATTAGTACAAAGAAAAACGAGAAATCGAGAAACTGACAAAAATCAGTGTTACTGAAAAATCGGGAATATAACTCGAAGTGGGCCATTTTGGTCATTTCACACCTAGAGTTGCCTTTTGACCTCAATGTACATTAAAAATAAATGATATTACACTTTAGAAATGTCATGAAAAAATAAATTGTGATACATTATGTAAATAGTGAAAAAGGGGAGATAAATGTGTAAATAATGGAACTTGAAATAATTAAACATTTAATTATAAGTTAGTGCTCCACTAACTCAATCCTTGGACACCTATAAATCCACTTAGGACAACAGAAACATTCATCTTCTACCGAAAAAACCAGCTGTGAGCCTCCATTGAAGAAACTCCATGGCCAAATGAATTGACCTCCATGCAACCATGAAGTGAGCCCTTTTTCCACTTGATTTCTTCACTAAAGTTTGTCTACACAACATGGAAAAGAGATAGGCAGCAAGAAGGAGAGGATTTGGTGAAGTTTTGTGAAGCTTAAGTTGAGGTTAGTGCTTAATCTTTCCAATTTCCTTCACTAATCCTTGTGTTGAGCTTTGTGTAAGTTGAATTGCTAAGAACAATTGAGGAAATGATTGAGTATTAGTGAACCTTAGTTTTGGCAGCCATGAAAATGCATGGTTAGTGACTTATTCTATATTCAATGGATGAGAATTAAGGTTGATTAACTCAAATGGAAGTTGTAGTAGGTTAATGTTCAAGTATGTGCATGTTAGTGCTTGAATTAAGGGTTTGAAATGGGACCTTAATGCTTTAGCAAACTGCCATGTTTGGCAGCCCATAATATCATGAATTTGTGTGTGTGAATATGAAGTTTATTAATGAAATATGATAGTGTTAAATTGTAGGCAGCATGTGTAATTGATATTGAGGTATGAGTATATGGAAGTGTATGTGTAATATTGATATTGAGATATGTTGAATTTTGGTGGAAGTGAATGTTTAACTTGAATGGCGTATTGTGTGCATTTAGCACTTGAGTGTTCTACCCAAAATCTTTGCTAGAATTGTGTACAATATATATAGAAGTGCCATTGATTGAATATTGAAGTATTGGAAGGAGGAGAATTGTCAAAATTGGAAGTGTGATGTTCAAATGCATTGTGCATTTTGACAGCACATAAATTTAGTCATAAGTGCAAAACTGTGAACCCAATTGGTATGAGGACAATGGGGTGTGAAACTAGACACCAAATAGGCCAACTTTCATGTAGAAATATTGCCAAAATTTTTCCTAGAAACTGACCTTAAAAATGACCAAATCCGGAATGGCAACCTTGCAAACCCAGATTTTTTATCATATGAACAGTAGTCATTAGGATGACCATAACTCACTCAAAACAGGTCCAACTGACCTGAAATTTTTACTATGGATAGCTTAGATATAGAGCTACAATTCTTATGAAGACACTAAAGCCCATAAATGGCCAGAAGTCAAATAGCTTGCACAAGTTCGGGTACCAAAACTGCCAGAACTAAATGTGACCTAAAATTAACTAAATTTTGCACTAAATGTGCAATCTGTCCAGCTTTAGTAAATTGACCATATCTTGGTCTATACAACTCAGAATGACCTTAAATTTTTCCTCGAGTGCAATAAGAAATAGAGCTACAATTTTTCTTTTTTAACCAGAAGCTAAAAACCAAGAGAAATAAGACTTTAAGCTAGACCAATTTAGCACACAAAAATTGAGAACTTGACATTTACATATAATGATGCTTAAAATAATTTGGCAATTAATGCCAACTTGTAAAAATGGTAAATTGCACTATATTGGTAGCATATTGAAATGCAAAATGTGACATATTAGTAATATTAAACCTAATTCACTTAGAGTGCATTAAGGGTTAACATTATAAATTGACAAATGAAAGGAGTAGTATCAATAAAATTTAATTATGGAACCTTATGATTCGAAACAATTTAACTGAGTACTGAAACACTTTAAATTGTGTGTTTCAGTTGAAAAGGATATTAAAGAGCATAAGGAACATTGAGTCAAGGCCAAGAGGCAACTCATCCGAGGTCTGTGCATAATACTTTTTATATTCACTGCTTTTACCAGAAAATTTATTTGGAGAAATGAGTTATGAATAGTTTTTTTATTGTTTTGGCTTTGGGAATATTATTTGGAAATTATTGTGTTGCCTACTTTGCAAATGAAAACTTTGAGATAAGATGTGATTTGTGGTTTGTATGAAATATTTAAATATTGTGATTTGGAATTGTTTTGATTCACACTTGGCATGACAATTACTATGTTCCTCCTCCATTTATGGGGTGAGTATGACTATATTCCTCCCTTTTTGACTTATCAGTCTGAGGTGAGTATGGATGTTTATTAGCTAGCTAGCCACCTCCCTCATTGATTTCGATTAGTGGGGTGAGTTTGCCTTGTCGTGGTGTACAACACGGCATGTTCGGAAAAGTTTGTGTTATGACCTAAGTTGTGTTATTGATTGGCAACACTGTGTTATTAAATTGTTTGATCAAATTTGTGTTATATGAGCTTTGAAAATTGTGACATGAAATTGTGAATCATTTGAATTGTGAATTATCAATAAAAGTTTTATATACCGCATTTTAAATTGTTATTGTGCACCACTGAGTAAATTTTACTCAGCGATAGCTTTTCATTCTTTGTCGCAGTAGACAGATTGACCGAGCAAGCGAGTAGGCTGCTTGTGCTACATTTTGAGATTTCACCGGGTATATTGAGTATACCATATTTTTCTAATTTTTGTTGTAATGTATGTACACTGTATGTACACTGTATGTATATATATTGTACTGGTCTTGAGCAGTTGTAAACTAAAATTGTAAAATAAAGTTAAAAATTATTTTGGCCTATTAAAATGTTGTATTACAATTCTCTTATTTCAGCTTTTGAAATATTCATTTATTTTGCCATTTATCCTTGAAATTGCTGAAAATAATATTGAACTGAGTTTGAACTGTGTTGAGAACATTGAATTGTGTTGAGCCATATTGGAGTTTGGAATTGAACAAATATATTAGAAATGCTTTTTACAGGTTTTTGAAGAACTGTTTTGCTCCAAATACAGACGGCACTCTGTTAAAATTTATACAGAAATTATTGATACTTCAGACCTAATGTGTGATTTAACTTCGATTAAAAAGTTTTAACACCTGTCAAAAGTGCTCACCACTATAAAAAGAGATAAGAAAAGTTTTAAAATCCCTTGTAGTATATTTAATGGCTTACCGGTAGGCGAAGTACGATAATTCGTTAGGTGTACTACGGGATCATGTTACATCTTACGGAAGGGTAAGGTGTGACAGTAGAGCTCATGTACATATTAGATTTTGCATTTTAGTTTTGTATGTAATTAAATGATGGAAACAATTTTGGATTATATATATATTGTAAACTATTGTATATGTAAACTTTATATGAATGAAATGTAATTTAGTATCTTGAAATTGATATGAGCATGAGAAGTAACAGGATGAAACGGATATAAATTGTTTTAATAGGTAACATGAAACCCACAATGCACTAATAGAATAGAGGGGACTCCGTCTGGGCCTCCATAAAAAAAAAAATTTCTACTAGTGAAATAATAAAATTAAATGGACATTAAATTAATATTGTAATGATAAGACAGGATAGGGTGCTCCGACATCGAATGTAGCACACCTTACTCGGCTACACTGTAGATGGGAGAAGGGTGTTACAATTTCGCCTCATTTTCACATTTAACAGTCCATATATATATAATTCACATTTTATATTCCCAGTTGTATTAAGAATATATTATGAGGTCCAGAACTGAAAGTTAAATTTTCCCTAGCAATGTAGTTGAGATACAAACTTATTTATATATTAATTTTAATTTCTCTTTTTCCTCATGATGAGAACAAGTATTCATAATTCACCTTAATTCCTCTCATGTACCACTTATTGGGTAGGATATTATTATTGTTCTAATTACAATGAAACATAATTTCTCATGTTGACTTCATCTCATTTATACATTTGACAATTCACTTATGCTAATTACAATTTCATATTTCCAATTGTGTTACTAATGTATCATAAGTTCTATTTCTAATGGGCATATAAGCCCTAACTATCTATTCCTCATGATTTAGGTGAATTATCATTCATATTTCAAGTAATCCATTAATATTTCATGGATTTCAAATTTAGCTAAATTTTCCTTAAATCCTAGTGTCACTCAAATTTACCATTCACAATTTACCTGCCACATCCTATATTAATAACTACAATGGTTCTTATAGTTTGATTTTCTACTTCACATAATTTAGTGGTTACTATTCATTTGACAATTTCCATTCAAATGTTGACTTTTTTATTTATAATAAATTTGTTGAGCCTAAATTCACCAAGATACCACATTTTGCATTTTATTTTTGTTGGCATTGATTGCCAAACTCAATTCCTAGCTCTTAGGTTTTATTTTAATTTTTCAGAATTTGAGGTCCAAGTTTACTGTTTCATTGGACCTTGCTACAATAGAATTTTGATAAAACTTTCTTCATGAAAGTTATTCCTTTATGTGTCTTCTTTAATTCCCTTTTTGAATCACTCCATTTGGAGTTTTTTTTAGCTCAAGTTATGGCATAAACACCATAACTGGCCAGATTGGTCTTGTTCAGAAATTCTGGGCAAAATTTGGTTCTGCCAGATATAGTTTCCTAATTTGGGCTAGAAATTTCAATTGGTTAGGTTCAAAATTTAAGTTTGAGTTCTTCAAAAAAGTTGTTCTAAATTGTCTAAGCTTTCTATTGATATAAACTTCAAGTCAATTGAACATTTCTACAGTGAGTTATGACCAAATGAACAAACACTGTTCATTTTATCATTTTCCAGGGACAGCTTGTTGGTCACCCAGATTGGGGCAATTTCTAGGTCATTCTAACTTGGTTTTCTGGGCAGGGTTTCTTCATGAAAGTTGTGTCATTATGTGTCTAGTTTCATCTCCAATTAGCCTTGCACCAATTGGACTTGCACAATTCTAATTATGGCCTAAAAATCACACTAGACTCAAGGTCCAGAAAATCCTGCATGTCACACCTTACCCCTCCATAAGGCATAACATTATCCCATAGTATACCTAATAAATTACCAAACTTCGCCTACTGATAATCTATTAGATACACTACAAGGGATTTTAAACCTTTTCTTATTTCTTTTTACAGTAGTGAGCACTTTTAACAGGTGTTAAAATTTTTTTACTGAAGTGAAACCAAATAACAAATCTGAGTATCGGTAATTTCTATAAAAATTTCGGCAGAGTGCCGTCTGTATTTTGAACAAAAAAGTTCTTCAAAAAACTATAAAAAAACACTTACAATATATTTTTTCAATCCCAAACTCCAATATGGCTCAACACAAATCAATTTTCTCAACATTTGTCAAACTCAGTTCAACATCAATTTTCAGTATCTCTAAAGATAGACTACAAAATGACTGAGTAGTTCTAAAGCTGAGATAAGAGAAATATACATACAGTTTACATACATTACAACAAAAACTACAAAAAGATGGTATACTCAATATACCCAAAAGAATCCCAAAAGTGTAGCACAAGCAGCCTACTCTGCTGCTCTGTCTGTCTGTCTACCTGCGACAGCAATGAAAAAGTTATCGCTGAGCCAATGTCTCAGTGGTGCACAACATTAAGAAAATGCAATTTAAAACCATAAATCATATAAACTGTGGATAATTAAAATCATAGTTAAATTCAAAAGAAAGAGAATGTCATAAAGAATTTAAACTCCATTTCACAATGACTATCAATAAATCACACACACAGCTTAATCATGATTCCAAAGTCCAATTCATCCCAAAAGCCAATGGCTAATGAGGAATAATATAGCTAGCTAGCAATTATATGACTACTTATCATATTTGTCCTCAACTGACACACACCTCAACACTTCAGCCAGAGAGGGAATTCAAAGCCAATTCGTCCCACTAGACAAGATAGCAAGGAATTCAATCAATATACATGATAATTGTGGTTTCAAACCATTTACAGCATTTTTCAATCAATAAGTATCTATCAAATATCATTCAAACCAATTTTTCACAATTTAAACAATAACATACAAATTGTCATAATTTATTTCAATTAAAAATTCAAAAGAAATAACCGTTGTACACAAACCTCTGATGAATAGCCTCTTGGCCTTTACTCAGTGTTTCTTTCCCCTTCCCTGAGTCTTTCCTAACTGAAACACACAATTTAAAATGTGACACCCCTTACCCGTGTACAGTATACCCGAGTAAGTAATGCCACACGGTGTACCGGCACACTCTAATATTCCTCAATTAATTTATATCATGCTTTTGCATATAATTTATGAAATACAATTTATTTAAACCATTTATCAAAAGTATCATTCATTTAAGGTTCCGAAAATTTTAAAGAAAATCCGGCGGAGTACCGGCTAAAAATGTAGAAAACCGTTCTTCGGAACCTGTTAAAAACACTTCCAATATTTTTATTCCATCATCTCAACAATATTTCTCAATAGCAAATTCTCAATAATCTTTTCATTTCACAAACATCCATTTCTCATATACAAGCGATAAATACATGCTCAAATTTTGCATTCATAGTCATAACATTCATTATTTACATGGACATCAAAATATATTACATGAGTTCAAATACATATGAAAAAGTAAAAAAAAATCTGCTCAAAATATCAAAATGACAAAATGACACCTAGTGCCCTACCAATGCACTGCAAGTAGTGAGGTGACACGGACACTGCGCAGAACTGCAGGATGGACTCACCCAGTCTGTGGTCTACTGGGTTCACGATCAGGATCTCCAGTACCTACGCGTGGCAAAAGCAACGCGCTAAGCAATAATGCTTAGTGGTGCAATAATAAAATAACAAGAAATAACATATATAAATATGTATTGCATGTACATGTTTTGTTTGTCATGTATTTGTATATCCATTCATTTATTTCTTCTACATTGCTCATTTTCATTCATTTGGTTGCCCAAGTAACCTACACTAGACGACTGGACTGGATAACGGGTAAACTGGCACTGGGTATCTAGTACCTCGGGTCGTCACACCATCGGTCGCATATGCATCACCCGGTGTGCAGCGACTACCAAGTCAGAATAATCTCAGGCACAAGGCCAAGTCTCAATGCAAATTCAGAATGGCTAAAAGCCATGAAATCACAGAATGGCATTTTTGCCATGTGCAGTACTGCTAACTGAACCCTATTGGCATGCCAAACTATCCAAACCAATCTTGTTAGGTATACTAGGGCATTTGAAACTTTTAAATTCTTCAATTTGTGAATTTCAAATTTTTGGTGTCACTATTCATCATTGGTCAACAAAAATGTTGACTTTTAGAATAAAAATGTGTTCATTGACTTTGGCACTCCCAACATACCACATTTGGTGTTTAAAACTTGTTGGCATTAAGTGTTAATACCATTTCTACGCATTAAACCAAAGGAGCAGATTTTTCAGATTTTGTACCATAACTTCACTGTTCCATTGGACATTGTTACTGTGGGAATTTGAAGAAATGTAAAACATGAAAGTTGTTCCTTATTTTGTCTAGTTGAATTTCCTTTTTTGAATCACTCCATTTGGAGTTTTGTAGCTCTAGATATGGTCCAAAGACTCAAGCTGGCTGAATGTGCATTCTGCAGAAAATTACCATATCTACAGTGCATCAACAGTAAATAGAGTTACTTGGTTGGATGGGTTCTGGCCATAATTTTGGGTAGGTTCCTTCATAAAAGTTGTTTTTCTATGTCTTAACTTGTTGCTGTAAAAATTTCAGGTCAATTGACCAAATCTACAGTGAGTTATGGCCAAATGAACAGTTACTGTTCATTTGGCCAATTCTGCAGAATCAGTTTCAGGGTTCCGGATTGGGGCCAAGTTTTGGTCCTCTTGCTTTGGTCTTTTGGGCATGGTTTCTTCAGCAAAAATGTGCAATTATAAGCCTAGTTTCATGTCCAATTGGCCAAACTTCAATTGGACTAACACAGCCCAAGTTATGGCAGTGCAAAGGGACTGAATTTTCAGTCCCTATGCTGCTGTCCTAGGGCAGTTTATACCTTGACTTTGCCATACCATTTTTCAGTCCAAATTGTATTCAACATACCTCAAATGGTCACTTATTGACCATTAGATTGTTTTTTAACAGTTTAGTAAGTCAAGTCAATTTTTCATGCCTCAAAACCCTAATATCCAATGCAATTTACCCATAAACCTCAACTAGCACCCTAATTCAACATCTATATAGGTATATAGCTTAAACATAACCTCCAATTCATGCTAAGTCCATTAAAAACATCCAAAACCATTCCTCTATTAGGGCTGCCGAATTCTTTGGTGGAGATATACATTGAATTTGTTTCATTATTTCACAATTTCTAATTCATTACAAGCCTAAATCATGGAATTAATGAACTTTAATTACGTATATGCACTAACCTTGTTTGGGCAGAATTTCCCAAGCCCTAAACTCCAATTTCTTTCTCCTTCTTGGCTGCCAAGAGCTTCTCCAAGTGATATGGTCAAGGTTTAATGAAAGGGGTTAGGGTTTAGTGGTGGAAACAAAGGAGAAATGGAGCTTTTGATGGCACATCAATGGAGGGAGAAGAAGAAGAATTTTCGGCTGGTGAAAGGGGAGAGGGATGGCTGCTGCATTTTGTGTTATTTTGGTCTTTATTTGCCTTTTTATTTGTTAGTCAATGGATGGTTAAATTTTGATTGGTCAAACTTTTCTTAATGACATCACCATGATGTCATAATTAAGCTTTTTCTTCATTTTCTTTCCTTTCCTCCACTACTCATTTTCAATTTGATTTCTAGTAATGTTTATTCATATTTTATGTCATATTAATTATTTACTCAACTAGACAAGTCGGCCAAAAATCACCTCGGAAGGCGAAATGACCAAAATGCCCTCCGTTTGGCTTAACGGGTCAAAATAAATGCATCTGGAATTGAAAAATTTTTCTAGGTATTTTCTTGGCATTCTAATGCCATGGGAACCTCAATTACCCTTCTCTGGAGTCCCAAAAATTATTTTATAATTTTTCCCCCAGGTCTAGGGCTCCTCGTTGCGAGAACCGCAACTTCCCTCCGGTTACCCATCGCTTGGGCACCAGCTCGTTTTACTTGGTTGTATTTTATTTCTAAAATTTTTACTAAGTGTTTCTTATTAATATTTGAGTTAATTATGGTTCTTGACTTTAGTTTAAATATTTTTCCGGACGTTCTAGCTGTCCGGACCGACACCGGTCACCGGAACAGTAGGATGTACGGAGTGGTTACCGGGAGGGTGTTACAACTCTTCCCCTCTAATTTAAATTTCGTCCTCGAAATTTACCTGATGCAAACAGTTGAGGCAACTGTTGCCTCATCGTCTCTTCACTTTCCCAAGTTTCCTCCTCGGTGTTGTGGTGCCTCCAAAGCACTTTCACCAGTGGAATCTGTTTGTTCCTCAACTCTTTCACTTCCCGAGCCAAGATTCGTAGAGGTTCTTCTTCATATGTCAAATCCGGTTGTATTTCAATTTCTTCTCTGGAGATGACATGTGAAGGGTCTGAGCGGTATCTTCTTAGCATAGACACGTGGAACACATTGTGGATCTTGTCCAGCTCTGGTGGTAAAGCTAGCCTATAGGCCACTGGACCCACACGTTCGATGATTTCATATGGGCCAATGAACCTAGGGCTCAACTTACCTTTCCTTCCAAACCTCAATACCTTCTTCCATGGTGACACCTTGAGGAACACTTTGTCGCCAACCCCATATTCTATTTCTTTCCTCTTCAGGTCGGCATAAGATTTACATGCATGCGAGGCAACCTTTAAGTTGGCTTTGATTGATTTTACCTTCTCCTCACTGTTTCACGTGTCCGCCCTACCAGTTTGTCTTCGCCCAATTCAGTCCAAAGACTGCTGAGTTCTACATTTCCTCCCATATAATGCTTCATACGGCCATTTGGATGCTAGCTTGATAGCTATTGTTGTATGCAAATTACGCGATTGGGAGGTATCTATCCCAACTTCCCTCAAACTCAATGACACAACTCCTCAGCATATCCTAAAGGAACAGACAAATATAACATGAAATTGTTATCATATCAATTCAATATTTTTATCAATTTCATTGGTTTCAAGTATATACCTCGATTACTCTTTCAGTTGCCCATCCGTCTGAGGATGGAAAGTCATCTTGAAAAGGAGTTGTGTACCCAAGGATTCATGCAACTTCTTCCAAAATCTCGATGTAAACCTTGGGTCTCGATCAGATATGATGGAAAGTGGAATTCCATGCAGTCTAACTATCTCACTGATATACAATTCTGCTAACCTCTCTAGTGAGTAGTCAGTCCTAACTGGCAGAAAGTGTGCTGACTTTATCAATCTATCAACTATCACCCATGCTGCATCATGCTTCTTCCGGGTGAGAGGTAGGCCACTTACAAAATCCATGGTGACCCGATCCCATTTCCATTCAGGTATGCGTATAGGCTGTAGCAAACCTGATGGAACTTGATGTTCTGCCTTGACTTGCTGACATGTCAAGCATTTAGTCACATAATCAGCTATGTTCTTCTTCATACTGTGCCACCAATATCAAGCTTGGATCATGATACATCTTTGTACTTCCTGGTGCATAGCATACACCTTGTGTGTGCCTCTTTTAGAATACTGGTCTTCAATTCCCCATCATCTGGTACACACAGTCTTCCTTTGTAGTACAGACACCCATCTGCTTTCACCTCATAGTCAGTTGCTTTTCCCTCTGAGATCTTGCTCATAATAGCCATTAACTTCTCATCTGCCTTTTTCCCATCCAGTATCTGCTGTAGCAGGTTTGGCCTCACTTGCAACTTAGCCAAAATAGCTCCATCTCGAACCAAAGATAGACGGGCATTCAATGATCTCAAAGCTGTCATGGATTTTCTGCTCAAAGCATCAGCAACTACATTTGCCTTCCCAGGATGGTAGTCAATTACACAGTCATAATCCTTTAGGAACTCAATCCATCGTCTCTGTCTAAGGTTGAGCTCTTTCTGGGTTGGCAAATATTTCAGGCTTTTGTGGTCTGTGTAAATGTAGCACTTTTCACCATACAAGTAATGCCTCCATATCTTCAGTGCGAAGATAATTGCTGCAAGTTCTAGATCATGGGTAGGGTAGTTCTGGTCATGTGGTCTTAGCTGTCTGGAAGCATAAGCGATCACTTTCCCCTCTTGCATCAATACACACCCTAACCCATTATGTGAGGCATCACTATAGACCACAAAGTCCTTTCTGGACACTGTGTTAACACCGTGCCTCTGTCAACATAGCCTTCAATTTCTCAAAAGCTGGTCGACATTTGTCATTCCAACAAATCGACATTCTTGTGTAACAACTTGGTCATTGGAGCGGCTATTAGGAAAATCCCTTCACAAATCTTCTGTAATACCCAGCTAACCCCAAGAAGCTTCGACCTCGGTTGTATTCTGGGAGGCTTCCATTCCATCATCGCTTCTATTTTCTTGGGATCCACCTAATCCCATCGGTGACACTATGTGTCCAAGGAATGCAATCTCATTCACCAAAAGTCACACTTGGACAACTTAGCATACGACTTCTTTTCCGCAGGTTTGCGAATAATCCTCAAATGTTCATCATGTTCTTCCCTGGTCTTGGAGTACACGAATATCATCAATAAAAACCTACGAACCGATCCGGTATGGATGGAAGACACGGTTCATAAGGTCCATGAATGCTGGTGCATTTGTTAGGCCAAAGGGCATCACCAGAACTCATAATGCCCATACCGGGTCTGAATGCGATCTTGGGCACATCTACATCCTTCACCCTCGGTGATGATACCACGATGCGAGATCAATCTTAGAAAATACTCCTGCCCCTTCAACCGATCAAGCAGATCATCAATTCTAGGCAACGGATATTTGTTCTTCACGATCACTTTATTCAACCGCAGTAGTCAATACAAAGTCTCAAAGTCCCATCCTTCTTTTTCACGAAGACCTGGAGCTCCCCATGGTGACACATGGGCGTATGAACCCCTTATCAAGCAACTCTTGCAATCGAGTTTTCAACTCCTCAATTCGATGGGTGCCATCCTATAAGGAGCAATGGAAATGGGTGTTGTACGGCAGTTGTCTCAATAGCAAATTCGACTTCCCTTTACGGTGGCAAACCGTGCAACTCTTCAGAAATACCTGCAGGAAGTCTCTTCGTGGGTATGTCACTCAAGTTTGGCTTAGCTTTGCCTAGTATCCACCACATGTGCTAGGTAGGCTTCACACCTTTCTCATCATTCTTCTTGCAATCGTGGTTGAGATGACATTGGACAAGAAATCATCCTTTCTCCCACAACCGTGATCTCATTACCCTCTGAAGTTTTTAGAGAAATTCTCTTCAATTTGCAATCAACTATTGCACGATGACGTGACAACGGTCCATTCCCAATATCACGTCAAACTCATGGAAGGGCAACTCAATTAGGTGCGCCAGAATTCATACCCCTGAATCCTTAACGGGCAACCCTTGTATACTTTGTTTACTACCTGCTGTGGCCCAATGGATTAGTGACCGAATGTCTTGGTCACTCTCCCTATCGATATCCCCCTTTCTACGGGTAGGTTGATGCAAATGTAGGAATGAGTGGATCTGGATCCACCAATGCATGCAGTGTAGTGTAGAGGAGAACGTACCCACGATGACGTCAGGGCATCTTGCTCCTCCTAAGCTCTCGGGGCATAATTTACGGCGGTGGTGCATTATCGGCCTCTCTGCTGGCTCGGATGTAGGCCTCGAGATGGTCCCACGGCCAGATTTACCCGACCTTCTACCCCTTGGTGGTGCAGAGGCGGTGCATGCGCTTGTGTTGAAGCAGCTGTAGTAGTTCTGCGTGGACAGTTCTTCAACTGATGCTCTGTTGACCCACACCTCAAGCAAGCACCAGTCACTCTCTAACACTCCCCGTTATGCCATTTCTGACAGTGTGGACACGCAGAAGATCTGGGCTGGTCCCTGAACCCCATCCACTGGAGAGCGCCACCGATGGTGTGGGTGACCTCTCCTAGGGGTGAGCGTAACTGGGCCCCGAGGTGACCACGACCACATGTGGCTGACCCGAACTCTGTACAGGAGGACCCTTAAACTTCTTCCCAAATCCAGGAGCGGAACTAGACTGACCTGGTCCCCTCTTCTGCTATCTATCCCTTCTGGTCTGTTCACTAATTCTTACTTTTTCCACCTTTATTACAGCTTCCACTAACTTGGTATATTCTATGATTCCCAAGGCAGTGAGCTGGATCTTGATGTTGTCATTTAGTCCCTCTTCAAATCTCTTGCACCTTTCAGCTTCATTTGGGACTATCTCCCTTCCATAGCGGCTCAATCTTACAAATTCTTTCTCATACTCACCACACCGACAATTGTCTCGCCTCAAAGTTAATAAATTCTCTTCTTCTCTCTTCCGTATACAAGACCACATATTTCTTCTTGAATTCGAGAGAGGAAGAAGTCCCAAGTTACACTTCTGGCTGCACTTCATCGACACGTTGTCCCACCACTCATATGCATCGTCTTGCAATAGGATATGGCGGCCTCGTGTTTTGCTCGAGTGCAGTGGAGTTGTTTTAGGACTCGCCTGCTCTGCTCAACCAATTCCTACCGCAATGCAGTCATCTTCTCTCTTGCCATAGAAGTCCACACTCCAAACTTCCTTAGCCTTTCCAGTGTGATTTACGCTATGGAGCCGGTGGTGGTGGTCGTCCGGCATTACCCCGCCATTTGTCTAAAGAAGTCGGCCATTTGTGGGAACATGGCTCGTGGAGGCTGAGCAGGTGCTCGCTTGAGCCGGGCGGAGCAGATTCTCTCATGCCCAGCCTCACCGCCGCAGTGGAGCATGACTCTCCACTTCCTCCTCAACGGCTCTCGAGATGAAGTATCCATATCCTATTCAAAATAAGAAAGATAAACAGATCTGCGTTAGTGTCACCTCGACTCTTACAAATGCAATGCATGGTATGGACTCAATCTAGGCCCAGAAAAGCCTAAACCGTGCTCTGATACTACTAAATGTGACACCCCTTACCCGTGTACAGTATACCCGAGTAAGTAATGCCACACGGTACCAAGACACTCTAATATTCCTCAATTAATATAAATCATGCTTTTGCATATAATTTATGAAATACAATTTATTTAAACAATTTATCAAAAGTATCATACATTTAAGGTTCCTAAAATATTAAAGAAAATCCATGAGTACCGCTAAAAATGTAGAAAACTGTTCTTCTGAACTCTAAAAACACTTCCAATATTTTTATTCCATCATCTCAACAATATTTCTCAATAGCAAATTCTCAATAATCTTTTCATTTCACAAACATCCATTTCTCATATACAAGCGATAAATACATGCTCAAATTTTGCATTCATAGTCATAACATTCATTATTTACATGGACATCAAAATATATTACATGAGTTCAAATACATATGAAAAAGTAAAAATCTGCTACAAAATATCAAAATGACAAAATGACACCTAGTGCCCTACCAATGCACTGCAGGTAGTGAGGTGACACGGACACTGCGCAGAACTGCAGGATGGACTCACCCAGTCTGTGGTCTACTGGGCTCACGATCAGGATCTCCAGTACCTACGCGTGGCAAAAGCAACGCGCTAAGCAATAATGCTTAGTGGTGCAATAATAAAATAACAAGAAATAACAGATATAAATATGTATTGCATGTACATGTTTTGTTTGTCATGTATTTGTATATCCATTCATTTATTTCTTCTACATTGCTCATTTTCATTCATTTGGTTGCCCAAGTAACCTACACTAGACGACTGGACTGGATAACGGATAAACTGGCACTGGGTATCTAGTACCTCGGGCCGTCACACCATCGGTCGCATATGCATCACCCGGTGTGCAACAGAACAGCTACCAAGCTGTAAATAATCTCAGGCACAAGGCCAAGTCTCAATGCAAAGTCAGAATGGCTAAAAGCCATGAAATCACAGAATGGCATTTTTGCCATGTGCAGTACTGCTAACTGAACCCTATTGGCATGCCAAACTATCCAAACCAATCTTGTTAGGTATACTTCAATTTGTGAATTTCAAATTTTTGGTGTCACTATTCATCATTGGTCAACAAAAATGTTGACTTTTAGAATAAAAATGTGTACATTGACTTTGGCACTCCCAACATACCACATTTGGTGTTTAAAACTTGTTGGCATTAAGTGTTAATACCATTTCTAAGCATTAAACCAAAGGAGCAGATTTTTCAGATTTTGTACCATAACTTCACTGTTCCATTGGACACTGTTACTGTGGGAATTTGAAGAAATGTAAAACATGAAAGTTGTTCCTTATTTTGTCTAGTTGAATTTCTTTTTTTGAATCACTCCATTTGGAGTTTTGTAACTCTAGATATGGTCCAAAGACTCAAGCTGGCCGAATGTGCATTCTGCAGAAAATTACCACATCTACAGTGCATCAACAGTAACTAGAGTCACTTGGTTGGATGGGTTCTGGCCATAATTTGGGGTAGGTTCCTTCATGAAAGTTGTTTGTCTATGTCTTAACTTATTGCTGTAAAAATTTCAGGTCACTTGACCAAATCTACAGTGAGTTATGGTCAAATGAACAGTTACTATTCATTTGGCCAATTCTGCAGAATCAGTTTCAGGGTTCCGGATTGAGGCCAAGTTTTGGTCCTCTTGCTTTGGTCTTTTGGGCATGGTTTCTTCAGCAAAAATGTGCCATTATAAGCCTAGTTTCATGTCCAATTGGCCAAACTTCAATTGGACTAACACAGCCCAAGTTATGGCAGTGCAAAGGGACTGAATTTTCAGTCCCTATGCTGCTGTCCTAGGGCAGTTTATACCTTGACTTTGCCATACCATTTTTCAGTCCAAATTGTATTCAACATACCTCAAATGGTCACTTATTGACCATTAGATTGTTTTTTAACAGTTTAGTAAGTCAAGTCAATTTTTCATGCCTCAAAACCCTAATATCCAATGCAATTTACCCATAAACCTCAACTAGCACCCTAATTCAACATCTATATAGGTATATAGCTTAAACATAACCTCCAATTCATGCTAAGTCCATTAAAAACATCCAAAACCATTCCTCTATTAGGGCTGCCGAATTCTTTGGTGGAGATATACATTGAATTTGTTTCATTATTTCACAATTTCTAATTCATTACAAGCCTAAATCATGGAATTAATGAACTTTAATTACGTATATGCACTAACCTTGTTTGGGCAGAATTTCCCAAGCCCTAAACTCCAATTTCTTTCTCCTTCTTGGCTGCCAAGAGCTTCTCCAAGTGATATGGTCAAGGTTTAATGAAAGGGGTTAGGGTTTAGTGGTGGAAACAAAGGAGAAATGGAGCTTTTGATGGCACATCAATGGAGGGAGAAGAAGAAGAATTTTCGGCTGGTGAAAGGGGAGAGGGATGGCTGCTGCATTTTGTGTTATTTTGGTCTTTATTTGCCTTTTTATTTGTTAGTCAATGGATGGTTAAATTTTGATTGGTCAAACTTTTCTTAATGACATCACCATGATGTCATAATTAAGCTTTTTCTTCATTTTCTTTCCTTTCCTCCACTACTCATTTTCAATTTGATTTCTAGTAATGTTTATTCATATTTTATGTCATATTAATTATTTACTCAACTGGACAAGTCGGCCAAAAATCACCTCGGAAGGCGAAATGACCAAAATGCCCTCCGTTTGGCTTAACGGGTCAAAATCGTCTGTACCGATTGAAAATTTTTTCTAGGTATTTTCTTGGCATTCTAATGCCATGGGAACCTCAATTACCCTTCTCTGGAGTCCCAAAAATTATTTTATAATTTTTCCCTGTGTCTAGGGCTCCTCGTTATAGAACCGCAACTTCCTCCTGCTACCCATCGCTTGGGCACCTATTGCTTTACTTGGTTGTATTTTATTTCTAAAATTTTTACTAAGTGTTTCTTATTAATATTTGAGTTAATTATGGTTCCTGACTTTAGTTTAAATATTTTTCCGGACGTTCTAGCTGTCCGGACCGACACCGGTCACCGGAACTGTAGGATGTACGGAGTGGTTACCGGGAGGGTGTTACATAAAATGTTTCAGTACTCAGTTAAATTGTCTCTAACAATAAGGTTCAATAATTAATTTTATTTAATACTATTACTTTCATTAGTCAACCTATAATGTTGACCTTTGATTCACTCTAGGGGAATAAATTTTAATGTTACCAATATGTCACATTTTATAGTCCTTTAATGTTGGTATATGTTACCAATTTCATTTTCAAGTGTATTGCATTTTATTGCAATTTGTCAGATTTTGGTATGTTGTTTTGACCTAGCCGGATGACCTAGTTCCTTCGGTTTTCGAGTTCTAGTCAGAATTACAAACTTGTAGGTCTATGTCTTAGTGAACTTTTGCCACAAATTTTAGGTCATTTGGAGTTTACTATACCAATTTATAGTCATTTTACTATTGCTGGACAGACTGCACTAAAATGGCAAACTTAGGTCATTTTTAGGTCATTTCCGATTTTGTCAGTTTTTATACCCGAAATTGTGTAAGCATTTTGACTTGCTTATGGTCATTTCTGGGTTTTGTGATCTCTACAAAAGATATAGCTCTATGTCTAAGCTTCCAACCATATAAATTTTAGGTCATTTGGACCTGTTTTGAGTGAGTTATGGCCAAAATACTGACTGCTATTCAAATGGTCAATTTTCAGGTTTGCAAAGTCACTAATCTAGATTTGGTCAATTTTCATGTCACTTTCTGGACATAATTTAGGTAGGCTTTCAACATGAAAGTTGGCACATTTTGTGCCTAGTTTCACCTCCAATTGGCCTCATGCCAATTGGAGTCACACACTTAAGGTTATAGGCTCATTTGCATACTACCATTTAAATGTCTCTCAAATACCAATCCAAATACACATTAATCTTGTTATAAGTCCACTTCTCTACCAAATTCTGAATTGGTACTAACCATAATCACTCAACACATCACATTTAGGTCAACTTGGGCAGAATATAACAACTCACAATACACCAAATGCAATCCTAATTCATAAAGTCCAAACCCAATAATATATACACATAAATACTCCTAATTATTATATATAATTTTCACTACCAAATTACATACATTTTCACTACTACATCATATACATATGCTGCCACTTTTAGTACCATAATTCAACAAACTTTTCATGAATTTAAACACTTCCAATCTTCACCATGAGGCTGCCTAAGTAACACATATACATCAAGCTTCCATTTTAACCTTTCAAACTTACAATTCCAACTATATACATGGTAAATCATTCCTATACATTTAAATACTTAATTCAACACCTTAAAATACCATTTACATGAAGAAATAATTCAGTAACCTTGATATTACATGGCTTCCAAAAACAGTACCTTCCAATAACTCATTAAAACCTCAAAGTTTCTTCATAAATCAACTCACCACAACACCCACACAAACTTTAACAAAGAAAGGATGAAGAAATGGTTACTTACCTCTTATGAGCTTGGCTAAACTTTACCTATTCCTCTTAAAATTACTATCAAATTCTTCCTTGTGATGTTGTGAACAAATTTAAGGAAAGAACTTAGTGGAGAAGATGGCTTAAAGTGGATTGCATGAAGCTTGCGGGAGGTTCGGCCATGGAGGATCTGGGAGCTCTAGTTTCGGCTAGTTAGTCCAAAGGTTGAAGATGATGATATCTTCTGTCCACTTTAGCTTTTAGGTGTCCCAAATGTTGAGGTTAGTGGAGCACTAACTTAGATTAATGAATTAATTAATCCAAATTTTCCATAATTTGCATTTATGCCACCATACTTTCACTATTTACATTATGTACAACAATTTTAATTTTCATGACATTTTCAAAGTTTAATATCATTTATTTTTAATGGAAATTTAGGTCAAAAGGCAACTCGGGGTGTCAAATGACCAAAATGCCCCTCTTCAGGTTGTATTCTTAATTTTTCAGTAACACCAATTTTTATCGATTTCTCAATTTTTCGTTTTACTTTGTACTAATTAATTAATTTTTCTTTGACATTTCTAATGTTATTTATACTTCAATAGATGTTTACTTAAGTCTTAAAAATATTTCCCAGGGTTTCCTATGGTCTAGGGCTAGTCAACAGTCCATGCTGCAACTTCCCAGTGCGGTCACCAATCGCTACGGTTTTTGGCTCATTTAACTTAATTACATTTTATTGCTATTATTGTTCCTTTATTTTTCTTGTATTTTCCTCTATTTTATTTCATTATTTTATGTTTCCTCACTAATATTTAAGTATAATTCCAGGTATTCTAGCTTTCCGGACAGACACCGATCATCGGAACAGTAGAACACACTACCGAATATAGGGGTGTTACACTGCATAAACACAACACCACACTCCCTTAACTCATTTGGTATCTTCTCAACATATTTCAATAATCATACATTCCAATAGCAATAATATTTGCTTAATTGCAATAAATAAGACATAGATAATAAAATTCTCAAATGTATCAAACCCTAACCAAATTTATCAAACTTCAAAATTAAATGAAGTTCATAGCACTAACCTTGTCTTCAAGCTCTCCTTAGCCTAAATCAACCTTCAAATCCACCAAATCTTCACTCCCCTCATGGAACCACCTTGGCTGAAATTCCTCTTGCCCTAAACTCTTAATTTCTTTTGGTTTTCTTGAGTGCTCTCTACTAGTTAGGCTTTAGTTTAGAGTGGGATATAGTTTGTCTAAGGAATTTTTGGTTGAGACTTAGGGCTTCAAGCTTTGAGTAGGTGTATTAATGGAAGAAATTGAAAAAAAAAAAAAAGAGGGAGAGAAAGCAATGGACGGGAAGATGAAGAATGGGAAGACAAAATTTTCTTTTCAATTATTGATAATATTAATTTAATGCCCAATGGCAAATTTGTAAATATTGTTAGAGGACACTTTTGCAATTAAATTGAAATTCCTAATCATTTTGGTTTGACTAATTAAATAATTATATTTAATTTTTATAATTTCAATTAATTAAACTAATTTATCTTTGTTAACTTAATATATTTCATTTTTGGTCAATGTGGGACTTCCAAATTTCATTGATCGAATTTTTAATCTTACCAGGTTTTCAGTTTGCCTTTTTTCTTTAGTACTCGATAAGTCTTTCTTTTACTTTTTTTTTAATTAAATTTTCATCAATATTTGTTCACATTTTAAGTCATATAATTCACCTACTTAAATTGACAAGTCGGTAAAAAATCGTCTCTAAAGGCAAAATGACCAAAATGCCCTTCATTTTGGTTAATGAGCCAAAACTGTCTGTACCGATCTTAAAAATTCTCCTAACCTTTTTTTTGGCATTCTAATGCTACCTATGTCATGACCCAGGGATGGGGTTGGGACGTGCTTGTTCAACCAGCTACGCACTGGGGTAGAAACTTCGTGTCCCACATCGAAAACGGGAAGAAAAGATTTGGGCCATATATGTGGGAGCCTTCCTCACCTGGTCAGCGCGCTTTTGGGAATGAAACCTCCCAAGGGACAAATCCGTGAGGCCCATGGGCTAAAGCGGACAATACTAACTGGAGAAGGATCGGGCTGTTACAACCTAGGGCACCGTAACTCTTCTCTGGCATCCCAAAAATTATTTCACGGGATTCCCCTTGGGTTTAGGGTTACTAGCTGTGAAGACAGCAACTTCCTATTAGGGTCACCCATCACCGGGGCACCGGCTCATTTAACTTTATTGTATTTCATTTCTAAAATTTTTCTTTAATTTTTTTTACACTTATTTGAATTATTTATGACTCCTTACTCTAGTCTAAATACAATTCCAGACATTCTAGCTGTCCGATCAAACACTGGTCACCGAAACAGTTGAATGTACGGATTAGCTAAAGTGAGGGTGTTACAATTCTTCCCCTCTAACAAAAATTTTATCCTCGAAATTTATCTAATGTACATATCGAAGATCTGCATTAGTGTCACCTCTACTCATATGAATGCAATGCATGTTATGCACACATTCTTATTCTATTTATCTATGCTTAGGAATGCCTAAACCGTGCTTTGATACCAATAAATGTAACACCCCTCACCCGACTACAGTGTAGCCGAGCAAGGCGTACTACATTCGGTGCCAGAGCATCCTAACTTATCTTACTTTATTTCTTTAAAAATTTTGAACTCGTTGTATTTTAAAATAATTCATATTCTATGAAGAAACTAACGGAGTTTCCCCTATTTTTTTTACTTTTGACGTAATTTACTATTCACCTGCTTGAAACTTTCAATAATATTTTACAATAAAAATCTCATAAATAATTCTCATAATTATCTCATCATTTCATGCATCATCTATATATTTCAATTCTGTCTTCAAACCCATGCAATCTCATTCATGCTCAAATTACATAATTTACAAAATAATTACATAATTTTGTAATTTACATGATATATAAATTAATTACATATGAAAAAGCTAATTTATTAGTTTACATCACATTCCTATTAATTATCTTTTCATAATCTATATTACAATACAATAACTAAGCATTTTATATAAAATACAAAAGATGATCTATATGGGCCCTATCTAGATGCATTACTAAGGAGGTGACAACCTTGAATACTTCAGACACTTCTGCATATCAGAACTCCAAAATCCATGTTTAACATTTGCTGGGCTTTACCTTCAGTATCTGCGCAAAGGAAACGAATCTATCGCGTTAAGCATTTCTGCTTAGTGGTGCAATAATATAATAAGAAAATAATATATATAAATAAAGAAAGACTGAAGTATAATTCTAAAGTATAATTTAGATCCTTAGATATCAATTAAATTTGGTATGATATTTCTAATATCAACTATCGTATATTCTATTTTGTCCCTCTTTGGAAGTACTGAGTTTATACGATAATAATATTCGATATACAGATTAATTCTAGGAGTATTGTATTTTCGGTTCCTACAATTCTGAAAATTTCATTTGTACTACTTGATTCAATTATGTTTCTATTGCTAATATTTTTTTTCTTATTTCATTCAACATTTCTAATGTTTTTAATTATTAATATTCTTAAAT
The DNA here is from genome assembly GCF_030052815.1 of Hevea brasiliensis. Taxonomy (NCBI): domain Eukaryota; kingdom Viridiplantae; phylum Streptophyta; class Magnoliopsida; order Malpighiales; family Euphorbiaceae; genus Hevea; species Hevea brasiliensis. The sequence continues at coordinate 32,792,627 of NC_079497.1, read as the reverse complement.
AATTTCAATAATTTACACTACCCAGGTAACCTATGACAAGCTGACTAAACTGGATAACGGCTCGTTGGCACTAGACACTGCGGTGCCTTGGGCCATCATACCATGGGACGCGGAATGTCAACCACGTATGCAATAAGTATGGCTAAAAAGCCATAATAACATATAATTGGGCATAAAAGCCATGAGTGTGGGCATAAATCTATGAGTGCGGGCATAAAGCCATGAATACAGGCATAAAACCTTACGCAGTACAGCTAAAATAATACCTTATTGGCATGTCAATCTATCCAATCTGACACACATGTCTAGGCAATACATGGGCACATAAGTACCATTGTAACACCCCTAAGTTCGGTAGTGCGTTCTGCTACTCCGGTGATCAGTGTTGTCCAGACAGCTAGGATGCCTAGAACTAAACTTCGATATGAGTGAGAAGACATAAAATAATGAAATACAAGAAAAGAAAATACAAGAAAAACAAAGGAAAAATAATAGCAAAGAAATGTGATCAAGTTAAACGAGCCGGGAACCCTAACGATGGGTGACCGCACCGGGAAGTCACGGCGTGGACCGTTGACTGGCCCTGGACTGCGGGGAACCCTGGAAAATATTTTTAGGACTTAAATAGACCCTTATGGAAGTATAAATATCATTAGAAATATCAAAGAAAAATTAAATAATTAGTACAAAGAAAAGTGAGAAATCGAAAAACAGACAAAACCTGGTGTTACCGAAAAATCGGGAATGCAACCCGAACAGGGGCATTATGGTCAATCGACATCCCGAATTGTCTTTTGACCTAAATGTCCATTAAAAATAAATAATATTACACTTAGAAAATAAAATGAAAAATTAATTTGGTGGTACCTAAAGTAAATAACAAAAATTAAGAGTTTAATGTGGAATAAGTGGAAATTAAACATATTATATGATTTAAAGTAAGTAAGTGGACCACTAAGAATTTAAGTGGGCAGATTGCTCCACTAAAATATCATCTTCAACATTAGAAACCTCCATTGCCGTGAAGGAAAAGCTCCCAAAACCTCCATGGCCGTTTCTCTTCAAGCTTCATGCATTCCTCCATTTCAACTCCAATCACTTAGATAGCTTCATTAAAAATTATCTACACATCATAAGGAAGAGCTTGATACCAAAATCAAGAAGTTTAATCAAGGTTTGGCAAGTTCCAACCATAAGGTAAGTTTGTATTTTGGAAGATTGCTTTGTTAAACTTTGTGTTCATGTTATGGGTGTTGGTTTTGTGAAGAAAATTTTCAAGTTTGAAGAGTTATTGAGATGTCCATTTTGGACAGCCATGGAGTTATTTATTTGATGAAATATTTGTGCATATATTTGATGAGAATTATGTTGGTTATGGTAATTTAATGTCCTAGTAAATTATTCCATATGTATATGGTGAATTTTGCACTTGGGATGGAAATTGATGAATTGTATGATACTTTGGTATTGAGGAACATTTTCGGCAGCCTTGGGACTCTTGGATAAATGTATGTGTTCATGAAGGTATTGGCAGAATATTGACATTGAGGATTGATGGATATGTATATAGAGTGATTGTGTAAAGTGTATGTAAGAATTTGTAATGTTAGGTGTATATGTGATTGTACTTAGACTTTGTAAATGTGAGTTTTAATTAGTGTATTAAGGATGTTTGTAATCTGCCCAAAGTGATGTTAATGTAAAGTGGAATATGGTTTTGGTAATGAACCAAAAGAGAATTGGTAAGGGAAGTGGACATATAGTAATGTAAGTTTGTAATTGAGGTATGTTTAAGCAAGGTAATTAAGGGCAGTATGCATGTTAGCCTATCACTTTAAATGTGTAACCTCAATTGGTATGAGACCAATTGGAGGTTAAACTAGGCACAAAATGTGCCAACTTTCATTGAGAAAGCATACCAAAATTCTGCTTGCAAGGTGACATGAAAAATGACCAATTCGGATTAAGTGCAATTGAAACCTGAAAACTGACCAATTGGGCAGCAGTTAGTGTTTAGGCCATAACTCACTCAAAACAGGTCCAATTGACCTGAAATTTTAACCATGAATAGTTAAGACCCATACCTACAAGTCTTATGAAGACACCAAAGCCCAGAAATGACCAGAAGTAAGTCAAAAAGCTTGCACAATTTCGGGTCCAAAAACTGGCCGAACCAAAGTTGACCAAATTGACCTAAAATTGACCTAATTTGATGCCATTTGACCAGCAACAGTAAAATGACCATAAATTGGTCTACATAACTCGGATTGACCTAAAATTTTGCCCCGCGTTCCATAAGACATAGATCTACAAGTTTTTAGTTTTGACCGAAACCCGAAAACTGAGGGAACTAGGTCGTCCGGCTAGGTCAAACTAGTATCCCGGAACCCAACAAATTGCAAGAAAATGCACTAAACAAGGAAATGAGTTTGGTAAAATGTACCAACCCTAAAACCCTATCGAATGTGACATATTAATGACACTAAAACCTAATTTACCTAAAACGCATCGAGGGTTGGTATATTAGGTGATTGAGCAAATAATAGCCTTCAGTGAATTACTTATCGAACATTATCGTTAGAGACAGTTTAATTTAGTACTGAAACACTTCAAATTGTGTTTCTCAGTTACCAAAGACTCAGGAAAAGGGAAGGAAACACTGAGTCCAGACTAGGAGACAATTATCAGAGGTTTGTGCATAACTAGTTTTCAACTGATTTTACTCTGAATAAGATTTTATATGATTAATTGTATGTTATTGATTTAAATTGTGTTTGTGCACAACAGTATTTCTTTTGAATTTTTCAATTGAAATGAATTATGACTATTTGTACATTATTGTTTTAAATTCTGGAAATGTGTTAGAATGGATATTTATTGCTTGAAAAGCATTGTAAATGATTTGATGGATACTACTGATTGAAAAGCACTGTAAATGGTTTTTGTGGAAATTAAAGATAATTATGAATTGTGTTGCCATTTTGTGAATGAAATTATAACTTTGGAAATTTATTGGATTCTCACGAATCATTTGAATAAAATGTTTGGAATTGATTTTGTGTTCACACTTAGCATGACAGTATGATATCATTCCTTCTCCATTTATGGGGTTGTGATCGTTTATTTTCCTTCTCCATTTATGGAGTCGTGATCGTTTATTTTTCTCCCTCTCTGGTTTACCAGTTGAGGTGATCGGATGAGTACTCATTACATAGCTAGCTCCCTTCCTCATTGATTTCGATTAGTGGGGTTGTGATTGCTTTGTCGTGGTGTACAACGCAGCATTGATCGGAAATTTGTGTCATGGCTTAAGTTGTAAATGAATTGGCAACACTGTATTTTTAACTTATTCGACTAAATTGCGTTGTTATGCGATTTGATAATTTGTGAAATGAAGTTTAAATTCTTACTGACATTTACTATCTTTCGAATTTAACTATGTTTTGATTATTGAGATTTATTGTGATATTATGTTAAATTCCTTATGACAGTATTGTCTTGAATTTAACTATGGTTTTTAAGTATCCACTATTTATTTGAATTATGAATTGTGATTTAAATTTGTATTTAGTTAATGTTGTGCACCACTGAGACATTGTCTCAAATGATAGCTTTTATCATTGCCGCAGGTAGACAGACAGACAGTGCAGCAGACTAGGCTGCTAGTACCTCCAGCGAGAGACTACCGAGTATAATGAGTATACCAATATTTTGTGTTTTGTAATGTAATGTATGTTCACTGTATGTACATATTGTTGTTGGTTTTGAGCAGTTGTAAATAAAAATTGTACATTGAAGTTGTAAAATAATTATGAGTTATTTTGGCTTGTAAAAATTGTATTATATTTCTTTTATCTCAGTCTTTGAAAAATCACTGCAGATTTGAGTTGAGAAAAATGTTGTGTTGAGAACTATGTTGGATTTGAGATTTGGAAAATATATTGAAGTGCTTTTTACAGGTTTTCTGAAGAACTGTTTTATCCAAATTACAAATGGCACTCTGCCAAAATTATCACAGAAATTCCAAATAAGTCAAATGTGTCAGTTCTATCACTTCAGTTAAAAAAGATTTTTAACATCTGTAAATAGTGCTCACCACTGTAAAAGAAGTAAGAAAAGTTTTTAAAATCCCTTGTAGTGTATTTAATGGGTTATCAGTAGACGGAGTTGGTAATTCATTAGGTATACTACGGGATCATGTTATGCCTTACAGAGGGGTAGGGTGTGACATGTTTAAGTGGTATCAGAGCAATGTTTTTAAATTCTGTTTTCACCTGTTATTTGAATATTCTTTCTTCATAGTACTACTGCTCAATATCATTGTTCGATACATACAGTACATTACATTATAAATATGCACTAACAGGAGGAAATCTCCTTGTGTTATTGGTTCAGGAGATCTAAATTCCTCGCATTGACTGTGGAAGAGGGCAATCGTTCAGTCGATCAATCTATTGAGGCTAAGGTGCAAGGGGATGCCCCAGGCCTACATAATGTTAGTGGTTCAAGAGCACCACTGCAGCATCTGCAGCTTCGCTCGATCACAGATGGCTGCAATGTTCCAACAAATGGCTGGTAATGTACCTACTCAAGTCCCAATACAGACACCAGTGGTATAACCACAGTCTCCTACTAGGCAGTATGACAAATTGATGAAGTATGGGGCTACAGAGTTTAAGGGGACAGTAGATCCTCTAGAAGCTGAACAGTGGTTAGAAAGGATGGATAGGGTATTCAAGAAATTGCATTGCACGGAGGAGCTCAGATTTGAATACTCTGTATCTTTGTTACAAGGAGATGCTTATGACTGGTGGAAAACCATTCCCCACAGTCTGGTAGAACCTGCAGTGCTAACATGGAATGATTTTCTCAGGAATTCGCATGTAAATATGTCCCTGATGCTTATGTAGACCAGAAGTTACAAGAATTCCTAAGTTTGAAATAGGGGAGCAGATCAGTGGCTGAGTATGAAAGAGAATTTTCTCGCCTGAGCCATTATTTAGTAAGTTTACTTGCTACCAGCAGGGAGAGATGCAAGAGGTTTGAAACTGGCTTGAAGCCCAGTATCAGACTACAAGTAGTCGGCTTCAAACACACTAACTTCTCTGAACTTATTTCTCAAGCTCTAGAGTTAGAAAGAATTGAGTCTGAAGCTGCTCCTGAGAAAAAGGAATTACAGAAGACAGAGAAAGAGGGAAAATCAGTAGAACAGAGTTCCAGTGGTCCCACTGGAAAGAGGAAGAACTATGAGGGACACAACAGAGGTGGCAAGAAGTCTGGTAAGGGAAGACATTCAGGACAGAAACCTCCTCTATCTGGTCAGCAGAGTACCGGAGGTTCCTACCATTCCCGCCAATGTGAAAATTGTGGAAGATATCATGGTGGGATATGCTATAAGGCTATTGGAGCCTGTTATAACTGTGGAGGCACAGGACACTTTGCCAAGGACTGCACCAGTAGTCGCAGAGTTGGACCACCTCCTACTACTGCAGAAGGGTCAGTTCAGAGCCCTGTCACCAGAAGCTCACAACCACCTAGCAGAGGTAGAGGCAGGGGTAGAGGTAGCCCAGCAGGCAGCCAAGGCACGGTAAAACATTCAGAGCAAGACAGTGCTCCGGTCAGAGTCTATGCAATGAGACAGAGGGAAGAGGCCGAGACATCTGACGTTGTGGCTGGTACCTTCTCAACTTTTAACCAAGATGTGTTTGTGTTATTTGATCCGGGTTCTACCCATTCTTATGTGAGTGCTAGCATCATTGATTGCATTGCTGTTCCATGTACAAAAATGGACTTTGAGGTGCTAGTAACAAGTCCGCTAGGACAGGAGGTCAGGGAAATAAATTTTGATACATTAGTGATTAGTCCTTTAGGATAGGGATTGTGATAATAAGTGAAATTAGTTTTGGAAGAGTTTATCGGCGAAAAGTATTTCCTGACACACCATAAATTATAAAGCTAATTGGCGAGCCTATTTAATGTAAAGCAAGAGGACGTAAAAGTAAGTTACAGTAATAGAATTGCTCTAGATGAAGGCAGAGATGTTACTGTTAGTAATTGTTAATGGATATTATAATCAGAATAAGTTCGGATATTAGTGAATTCGAAAAGGACAAAGGATAGGAAAGTTTGATCTATTGGGATGTATTGTAGTAACTATGCAATGTTCTTGATTGTTTATACTGTAAACTGCGGATTACAGTACTAACGTGAGATTATTGTGTAGAGTTACGTACTATCTGATAGTACACCTAAATGAGGATAGTTGCCAACGGCATTTGTTTTTGTATAGTTATGCCAGGACATAATTTAATTGTTAGAAATAAGTTTGAAAATCCTACTTAGGGATCTAAAACTCAAAAGTTAAAATATTGAAAGGTTATAGTTCAGTACAAAAGAAAGTAAGTTATAAAATATTGACAGATAAAAAGAGTTATGGAAGTAGAGATTTGAACAGTTGATTCATATATAACAAAGAAATATTACTAATGTGAAGAAGACTATGGACCAGAATGGTCAGAGGACCAATGACTAGATGAATGATTCTAACATGACCTCAAGGGTCATTCAAAAAGGAACATGAATCGAAATATTAGACAGGACAATAATAAGAGGAGATTAGTGTTATACAAACAAATTAAACGTTGTATTAGATTGTTAAAAGTCTTATTCAAATTTGAGGAAAAGAAGATTATACGATCGTATAGAAAGGAGAAAATAAACGTATGACTATTGTAAGATGGCTATTGGGTAAAATTTCGTGGACGAAATTATTTAAGGGGGGGAGAATTGTAACACCCCTAAGTTCGGTAGTGCATTCTGCTGCTCCGGTGACCAGTGTTGTCCGGACAGCTAGGATGCCTAGAACTACACTTCAATATGAGTGAGAAGACATAAAATAATGAAATACAAGAAAAGAAAATATAAGAAAAACAAAGGAAAAATAATAGCAAAGAAATGTGATCAAGTTAAACGAGCCGGGAACCCTAACGATGGGTGACCTTGACCGAAGTCACGCGTGGACCGTTGATCGCCTCGGATCATGGGAACCCTGGAAAATATTTTTAGGACTTAAATAGACCCTTATGGAAGTATAAATATCATTAGAAATATCAAAGAAAAATTAAATAATTAGTACAAAGAAAAGTGAGAAATCGAAAAACAGACAAAACCCGGTGTTACCGAAAAATCGGGAATGCAACCCGAACAGGGGCATTATGGTCAATCGACATCCCGAATTGTCTTTTGACCTAAATTTCCATTAAAAATAAATAATATTACACTTAGAAAATAAAATGAAAAATTAATTTGGTGGTACCTAAAGTAAATAACAAAAATTAAGAGTTTAATGTGGAATAAGTGGAAATTAAACATATTATATGATTTAAAGTAAGTAAGTGGACCACTAAGAATTATAAAATGAATTAAAAACAAGCATAAGTGGGCAGATTGCTCCACTAAAATATCATCTTCAACATTAGAAACCTCCATTGCCGTGAAGGAAAAGCTCCCAAAACCTCCATGGCCGTTTCTCTTCAAGCTTCATGCACTCCTCCATTTCAACTCCAATCACTTAGATAGCTTCATTAAAAATTGTCTACACATCATAAGGAAGAGCTTGATACCAAAATCAAGAAGTTTAATCAAGGTTTGGCAAGTTCCAACCATAAGGTAAGTTTGTATTTTGGAAGATTGCTTTGTTAAACTTTGTGTTCATGTTATGGGTGTTGGTTTTGTGAAGAAAATTTTCAAGTTTGAAGAGTTATTGAGATATCCATTTTGGACAGCCATGGAGTTATGTATTTGATGAAATATTTGTGCATATATTTGATGAGAATTATGTTGGTTATGGTGATTTAATGTCCTAGTAAATTATTCCATATGTATATGGTGAATTTTGCACTTGGGATGGAAATTGATGAATTGTATGATACTTTGGTATTGAGGAACATTTTCGGCAGCCTTGGGACTCTTGGATAAATGTATGTGTTCATGAAGGTATTGGCAGAATATTGACATTGAGGATTGATGGATATGTATATAGAGTGATTGTGTAAAGTGTATGTAAGAATTTGTAATGTTAGGTGTATATGTGATTGTACTTAGACTTTGTAAATGTGAGTTTTAATTAGTGTATTAAGGATGTTTGTAATCTGCCCAAAGTGATGTTAATGTAAAGTGGAATATGGTTTTGGTAATGAACCAAAAGAGAATTGGTAAGGGAAGTGGACATATAGTAATGTAAGTGTGTAATTGAGGTATGTTTAAGCAAGGTAATTAAGGGCAGTATGCATGTTAGCCTATCATTTTAAATGTGTAACCTCAATTGGTATGAGACCAATTGGAGGTGAAACTAGGCACAAAATGTGCCAACTTTCATTGAGAAAGCATACCAAAATTCTGCTTGCAAGGTGACATGAAAAATGACCAATTCGGATTAAGTGCAATTGAAACCTGAAAACTGACCAATTGGGCAGCAGTTAGTGTTTAGGCCATAACTCACTCAAAATAGGTCCAATTGACCTGAAATTTTAACCATGAATAGTTAAGACCCATACCTACAAGTCTTATGAAGACACCAAAGCCCAGAAATGACCAGAAGTAAGTCAAAAAGCTTACACAAGTTCGGGTCCAAAAACTGGCCGAACCAAAGTTGACCAAATTGACCTAAAATTGACCTAATTTGATGCCATTTGACCAGCAACAGTAAAATGACCATAACTTGGTCTACATAACTCGGATTGACCTAAAATTTTGTCCTGCATTCCATAAGACATAGATCTACAAGTTTGTAGTTTTGACCGAAACCCGAAAACCGAGGGAACTAGGTCGTTCGGCTAGGTCAAACAAGTATCCCGGAACCCAGCAAATTGCAAGAAAATGCACTAAACAAGGAAATGAGTTTGGTAAAATGTACCAACCCTAAAACCCTATCGAATGTGACATATTAATGAAACTAAAACCTAATTTACCTAAAACGCATCGAGGGTTGGTATATTAGGTGATTGAGCAAATAATAGCCTTCAGTGAATTACTTATCGAACATTATCGTTAGAGACAGTTTAATTTAGTACTGAAACACTTCAAATTGTGTTTCTCAGTTACCAAAGACTCAGGAAAAGGGAAGGAAACACTGAGTCCAGACCAGGAGACAATTATCAGAGGTTTGTGCACAACTAGTTTTCAACTGATTTTACTCTGAATAAGATTTCATAAGATTAATTGTATGTTATTGATTTAAATTGTGTTTGTGCACAACAGTATTTCTTTTGAATTTTTCAATGGAAATGAATTATGACTATTTGTAAATTATTGTTTTAAATTGTGGAAATGTGTTTGAATGGATATTTATTGCTTGAAAAGCATTGTAAATGATTTGATGGATACTATTGATTGAAAAGCACTGTAAATGGTTTTTGTGGAAATTAAAGATAATTATGAATTGTGTTGCCATTTTGTGAATGAAATTATAACTTTGGAAATTTATTGGATTCTCACGAATCATTTGAATAAAATGTTTGGAATTGATTTTGTGTTCACACTTAGCATGACAGTATGATATCATTCCTTCTCTATTTATGGGGTTGTGATCGTTTATTTTCCTTCTCCATTTATGGAGTCGTGATCGTTTATTTTTCTCCCTCTCTGGTTTACCAGTTGAGGTGATCGGATGAGTACTCATTTTATAGCTAGCTCCCTTCCTCATTGATTTCGATTAGTGGGGTTGTGATTGCTTTGTCATGGTGTACAACGCGGCATTGATCGGAAATTTGTGTCATGGCTTAAGTTGTGAATGAATTGGCAACACTGTATTCTTAACTTATTCGACTAAATTGCGTTGTTATGCGATTTGATAATTTGTGAAATGAAGTTTAAATTCTTACTGACATTTACTGTCTTTCGAATTTAACTATGTTTTGATTATTGAGATTTATTGTGATATTGTGTTAAATTCCTTATGACAGTATTGTCTTGAATTTAACTATGGTTTTTAAGTATCCACTATTTATTTGAATTATGAATTGTGATTTAAATTTGTATTTAGTTAATGTTGTGCACCACTGAGACATTGTCTCAGCGATAGCTTTTATTGCCGCCGCAGTAGACAGATGACAGGTAAACAGACTAAGCTGCTAGTACCTCCAGCGAGAGACTACCGAGTATAATGAGTATACCAATATTTTGTGTTTTGTAATGTAATGTATGTTCACTGTATGTACATATTGTTGTTGGTTTTGAGCAGTTGTAAATAAAAATTGTACATTGAAGTTGTAAAATAATTATGAGTTATTTTGGCTTGTAAAAATTGTATTATATTTCTTTTATCTCAGTCTTTGAAAAATCACTGCAGATTTGAGTTGAGAAAAATGTTGTGTTGAGAACTATGTTGGATTTGAGATTTGGAAAATATATTGAAGTGCTTTTTATAGGTTTTCTGAAGAACTGTTTTATCCAAATTACAAATGGCACTCTGCCAAAATTATCACAGAAATTCCAAATAAGTCAAATGTGTCAGTTCTATTACTTCAGTTAAAAAAGGTTTTTAACACCTGTAAATAGTGCTCACCACTGTAAAAGAAGTAAGAAAAGTTTTTAAAATCCCTTGTAGTGTATTTAATGGGTTATCAGTAGACGGAGTTGGTAATTCATTAGGTATACTACGGGATCATGTTATGCCTTACAGAGGGGTAGGGTGTGACAACCATTAAGTGTTAATATGTTTTGTTTTATTATTTCATTATTTCACGATAAATTCTAATTATAATTTATAATATTTCAATTCTATTTGTAATAGAAATATAAATTTTTAGAATACAATTTTACATAAATTATGCATTTATCATAATTTATACATTCATTTATTATATCATTTGTGTTGATCACAATTCACAATAATGGTTCTCATGTACCATTGTACTTAAAACATTCTTTTCGTTTCTCATATGCCATTAATTATATAAGGTATTAATTTCTAGTTACAAAAGAGGCCTAAGCCCTAGTGATAATTTTGCCTCATTTTCACATTTAACAGTCCATATATATATAATTCATATTTTATATTCCCAGTTGTATTATGAATATATTATGAGGTCCATAACTGAAAATTAAATTTTCCCTAGCAATGTAGTTGAGATACAAACTTATTTATGTATTAATTTTAATTTCTCTTTTTCCTCATGATGAGAACAAGTATCCATAATTCACCTTTATTCCTCTCATGTACCACTTATTGGGTAGGTTATTATTATTGTTCTAATTACAATGAAACATAATTCCTCATGTTGACTTCATCTCATTTATACATTTGACAATTCACTTATGCTAATTACAATTTCATATTTCCAATTGTGTTACTAATGTATCATGAGTTCTATTTCTAATGGGCATATAAGCCCTAACTATCTATCCTCATGATTTAGGTGAATGATCATTCATGTTTCAAGTAATCTATGAATATTTTATGGATTTCAAATTTAGCTAAATTTTCCTTAAATCCTAGTGTCACTCAAATTCACCATTCACAATTTACCTACCACATCCTATATTAATAACTACAATGATTCTTATAGTTTGATTTTCTACTTCACATAATTTAGTGGTTACTATTCATTTGACCATTTCCATTCAAAGGTTAACTTCTTGATTTATAATAAATTTGTTGAACCTAAATTCACCAAGATACCACATTTTGCATTTTATTTTTGTTGACATTGATTGCCAAACTCAATTCCTAGCCTCCTAGGTTTTATTTTAATTTTTTAGAATTTGAGGTCTAAGATTACTGTTTCATTGGACTTTGCTACAGTAGAATTTTGACAAAAACTTTCATCATGAAAGTTGTTCCTTTATGTGTCTTCTTTAATTTCCTTTTTGAATCACTCCATTTTGAGTTTTGTAGCTCAAGTTATGGCCTAAACACCATAACTGGCCGGATTGGTCTTGTCCAGAAATTCTGGGCAGAATTTGGTTCTGCCAGATTTAGTGTCCTAATTTGGACTAGAAATTTCAATTGGTTAGGTTCAAAATTTAAGTTTGTGTTCTTCATAAAAGTTGTTCTAAATTATCTAAGTTTTCCATTGATATAAATTTCAAGTCAATTGGACATTTCTACAGTGAGTTATGACTAAATGAACAAACACTGTTTATTTTGTCATTTTCTAGGGATAGCTTGTTGGTCACCCGGATTGGGGCAATTTCTAAGTCATTCTAACTTGGTTTTTTGGGCATGCTTTCTTCATGAAAGTTGTGTCATTATGTGTCTAGTTTCATCTCTAATTAGCCTTGCACCAATTGGACTTGCACAATTCTATTTATGGCCTAAAAACCACACTGAACTCAAGGTCCAGAAAATCCTGCACAAACACAACACCACACTCCCTTAACTCATTTGGTATCTTCTCAACATATTTCAACAATCATACATCCCAATAGCAATAGTATTTGCTTAATTGCAATAAATAAGACATAGATAATAAAATTCTCAAATGTATTAAACCCTAACCAAATTTATCAAACTTCAAAATTAAATGAAGTTCACAGCACTAACCTTGTCTTCAAGCTCTCCTTAGCCTAAATCAACCTTCAAATCCACCAAATCTTCACTCCCCTCATGGAACCACCTTGGCTGAAATTCCTCTTGCCCTAAACTCTTAATTTGTTTTGGTTTTCTTAAGTGCTCTCTACTAGTTAGGCTTTAGTTTAGGGTGGGATATAGTTTTTCTAAGGAATTTTTGGTTGAGACTTAAAGTTTCAAGCTTTGAGTAGGTGTATCAATGGAAGAAATTGAAAAAAAAAAAGAGGGAGAGAAAGCAATGGACGGGAAGATGAAGAATGGGAAGACATAATTTTCTTTTTAATTATTTATTTATATATTAATTTAATGTCCAATGGTAAATTTGTAAATATTGTTATATGGCACTTTTGCAATTAAATTGAAATTCCTATTCATTTTGATTTGACTAATTAAATAATTACATTTAATTTTTATAATTTCAATTAATTAAACTAATTTAGCTTTGTTAACTTAATAAATTTCATTTTTGATCAATGTGGGACTTCCAAATTTCATTGACCAAATTTTTAGTCTTACCAGGTTTTCAGTTTGCCTTTTTCTTTAGTACCCGATAAGTCTTTCTTTTACTCGTTTTTTTTAATTAAATTTTCATCAATATTTGTTCACATTTTAAGTCATATAATTCACCTACCTAAATTGACAAGTCGGTCAAAAATCATCTCTGAAGGTGAAATGACCAAAATGACATTTGTTTTGCTTAATGAGCCAAAACTATCTATACCGATCTTAAAAATTCTCCTAACCTTTTTTTTGGCATTCTAATGCTACCTAGGGCACCATAACTCTTCTCTGGCATCCAGAAATTATTTCACGGGATTCCCCTTGGGTTTAGGGTTACTAGCTGTGAAGATAACAACTTCTCGTTAGGGTCACCCATTACCGAGGCACCGACTCATTTAACTTTGTTGTATTTCATTTCTAAATTTTTTTTTTTAATTTTTCTTACACTTATTTGAATTATTTATGACTCCTCACTCTAGTCTAAATACAATTCCAGACATTCTAGCTGTCCAGTCAGACATTGATCATCGGAACAGTCGAATGCACGAACTAGCTAAAGTGAGGGTGTTACAGTAATGATGCCCAATTCGGTTCCGAGTTACTTTGGGTCGCTTGGACATTTGCCCTCGACACTTGGATAGGTGTTACTTGCTCAAGCATATCTCTGAATGCTTGGTTCATATAAAAGGATAAAGATCCCCAGATAATCGTCGTGTTTGTAGTCCCAACACTCATAAGACTTTTAGATAGTATGGACTCTAAGTCCCAATTTGTTACAAACTCCTAATCCTAATAAGAATCTGCACCAAAGCCTATATAAATGCCATTAGGTATGTACGTGAATCTCTTAATCAATTCTATTCATTTATAATCTAGTTCTCATTACTAACTTTAGCATCGGAGTAGTGGTTAATTAACCTACTTAGTGTTCCTTGCTATCTTTTAGATCCAAGATCCATCAACTATCCTCACAGAAGAGGAGAATAGCATCATGAACTACTCCAACATATGTTCTTTGATGCCTTGAATGCCATATGTCATTAAATGAGATGATATGCAAGGAGGACAACAAGCTGTGAGTGAGTTGTGAAAGATGGTGATGATGGTAAAGACTAGTAAAAGCAAAGTTTTGAAAGTGAGGTGCGAGTCATACATTAACTAATTTCTTAAAAGAGTTTCCAAAACTAAGATGTTATTGAAAATTAATTTAAGTTTTTTACTTAATTAATCGAATTAAAATTTTTTAAAATGATAATTGATATTGATTTGAAAACTAAAAATTGAATAAAAAATCAAATCAAATTAATTTAATTTAATTTTTCAGTTAAAATCAAAATTTATGCGCAGCCCACAAGCAATAGGGCCACCCTGAACTTGCCTGAATAGCTGGGTCAATTGTTCCCACAAGTGACTCTAAATACTGGAACTTAACTTTTCGTTACCATATTCAAAATCAAACCGTTTCAAAAGAATTCAATCGAGTTTAATGAAAGGAACAGAACAAAAAAGACCGTTAAAGTCGGAGGTTCTGGCTTTGCTTCAACGGTGGAAGCAACAAAGATGGAAAGAAAAGGCCATTAGACTAATAGCAAAACTGTTGTGTGAGTCCGCACGCATACTAACAGATGAAAATTAAAGAAATAATATATTTAAATCAAGAAATGAAGATAAAAAGCTGTCACTTTCATGATTCTTATTGGCTACTGGATTTGCAGACCCATACATCAAACATAGGTGGAGTTTTCTAACAGTTGGATTCAAATTTTGGCATCATTCAGTACACTTTATACCTTTTGTTCTTTTTACAGATCCGGTGCTCAAGACCCATAAATTTAAGAAGCACAAACAATTAATTGGTAAAAGAATTATACAAAGAAGTAGAGGAAATGCATAATTTAAACTAATTAAGATCCAATTTTATTAACCACACCTACCAAATGAACATCTAGTTGAACTTCTATTTTTCAATCCTCCCTTCATTGCTGAGAAGACCAGTTCTGACAGGATTCATAATGAGAAAACAAAAACAAGATATGTCTTAACATCCAAATCATATTTAAACTGGGAAAACAATTGACTCGAGCCACAACAATGAAATCTGAAGGGGAAAAAAAACTGGAGAGTTTTAAGTTGACTGCCATTCTTTGCGGATATCAAATGTGTAGTTGATCTCCAAATAGCACTTGTTGTCATCATCAACAAACTGAAAAGCAAGAAATAACATGAAATAAATTAGTGGTCATGGCACCTTGTAACAATCTGGGAATTCAAGTTTTGAACCTCTATATAAATTGTATATAAAAAAATATGGAGTTGCAGCACAAATGGAAGCTGAATATATTCTTATGACTCTAATAATAACAACTAAGTCTTAATTTCAAACTAGTAGAGGTCAGTTATATGAATTATTTTTCTTCATTCAGTTCTGTTTGAAACTAGTTCCATGTCAATATTCAAAAATTGGCCCGCCACATCATTTTAGGACTCCCTCTTTTATTCTTCACTCCTACCACTAATTTATCATACAATAAAAAAAAAAATTGAATGCCTTGTGAGTCTGAATTTGACATCTACAATTTACGATGAACATGAATCACTCATTTCTTAATGAATTAGCATTGTTCAGAAACTATGTGTAAAGGAATTCATTTTTGACAGATCAAGAAACTATTCAATATTTGCATAGTTTTCAAGGTCTTTGAATGCAGATGACTGAAGTACTTGATCATATGAATTAGCAGAGCACATGAAACACAATGGATACAAAAATTTGCCTTCTTTATGATATCTAGCACTCTTATCATTTCATATGTAACAATTATTATGCAGAGCGGAAAACTGGTTAAGCCTATATTTTACTTTATTAATTTGAAATTTGGTATAACATGGAACAACTGAAAACTGATGGAAATCTAACCTTACTTCTAGCTGAATATGATCCTCTGGCAAATATACCCGATGGAGTAGTTTCCTCAGGCATCTCATGCGTGTAAGGTTCTGCCTGAGGACTGAAGGTTCCGAGCATCTCCTTTGTGCTATCCACTGTTACGCAGAATCGTACAGAAGGTGAATTCATTGTTTCATGAAAACATCACAATTGAGAAGGATAAAGGGTGAAAGGACAAGGTGGTGGAAGGAGAAGATTACCCTTCACACCAGTTTTCCAAACTGTGTTAGTGTACTTGAGGCCAGATACAATGTTATTTCCAACTTGAAAAGTGAACTGCAGGCTATAGCGGCTGCCTTCTTTTAAGGTGAACCATATGCCAGTAAGATTTCCATCCTCAGGAATAGAAAGAACAATCTCAGGTCTACCAGGAGATTTGATTGCAAGGCTCAGGATCTTCACTTCTGGGTCTAGAGTTTCTAGATAATTATAATATTACAAAAATGAAAAAAAAAAAAAAAAAATCAGAGATGAAATTTGATCTGGGTCATTTATATAATTATACTTGCATAATTCTGAAAAGTTAAAACATGAAATCCTGCTTAAATGTATGAAAATACAAATTCAATTGATGAAATGCACATGGAAAGTCATATGAAGACAATTAAATTACTCCACGTTCCAGAACTTGAAGTTGAAAGCTAATTCAATAAACAGATAAAATTCTTATAAATTGTTGAAAAAGAAATCATTAAAATTCTCATAAATTGTTGAAAAAGAAATCATTCTTTGACAATATCTATAAATTATATATTGACTTGGCATATAAATCAACATAAACCTATCTTAATTTCTAAGTTTTCACCTAGATGGATCTGGCTTTGTCAGAGTAATAAGCAGTCTTTAGACAAAAATACTCCAAAAAGTTTCGTTTGTTTCCTCCAATTCTGAAGCAACAATGGGAGTCTAAAGGTGAAAAGCCTCAAGTGGATTAATGAGAATACCTCCAACAGAATTAAAATCCACACTTCCAAGAAGCTGTTCCTTCCATCTTCTCAAGCTCTCATCATCCTACAGTCTCAAACACCACAAAACAATAAACAAGATTAAACACAAATAAAATTAGAGAAGATTGGAACTGATATGCAAAAAATAATGAAAGTGAAAAATCAAACGTAACAAACCAACCTTATCCTTTTCAAGTTGTTCTTTGAGAGTGTACTGAGGACCCAACTCAATCTTCCTTTCTTCATCCTCTTCCTCTTCCTCAGTTGCATGAATAGAGCTCTCACTCATTTCTCTGCTCATCCCACCACTTTTATGTGCATCAAGTTGATATTCTTCTCCATCAGGAGAAGTTTTTGGTGTTGTTTTCGTCTCTGAAACTTCCTCATTGCCATGCTCATCAAAACCCATGATTTTGGTACTTGACGCCACACCAACAATGACATCAACAGCCCATCAAAACTAACAGAAACAAAATCAGAAGCACTATATCGCACTCACAAAATTGACAATAATATATAAGTTGGGGGCAAAGGGATAAATGAAGATAGAAATGGAATGACCCGAAAAGCAGAAGAATATAAAAGAGAAGCCAAAACCCCCCAAAACCAAATATGAGATGAATACCAATAATATTAAACGAGAAGAGAGGGAGTCGAAGAATCTTAGAATTGTGTTCAGAAAAAAAAAAAATAAAGAAAACCCACGAAGGATAACCCTTCAAACAAGAAAACAAACTGAGAAAAACGACAGAAACATAGTTGAAAGAAGAGTAGAAGAGAAATGGGTTATTTTCTGAATTGGAAGAAGGAAAAAGGAAATGATCATGTGGTGATCCGAAATTATGTATGGTCGACAATGTATGCGAGGAACAGAGATAGAGAAAGGTGGCGAGATCGTGAAGGCCACTCCCGCACTAAGAAGTAGAATCTGCGAAGACCGTAAACCACGATTCGGGGAGAGTTTTATTCAACTATAGCGCACATTTCTATCAGAAACAAACACGTACGAGTGAGAGAGAGCCAGCCTAGGTTCGGGTGGAGGATTTGATCCCTTTTGACCCCTTCTCATGGTTGATATGACTGGGCAAATAAAACGCCGTATAGGATTCTCATGACTGTAAGCCTTGCCTTGCATGTTTGGAATTGTAGTTCTAATTTTTTTAAAAATATGTTATTTTAAATTTTAAACATAATTAAAAGAATTTTAGAAAATTTTTAATTATTTTGAAATTTTTTGTAATTAAAATATATTAAATTTAATATTAAATTTTAATGAATTTTAATCTATATATTTAAATTAATATTTTTTATTTAAATAATAATATCAAAGAAATACTAAAATTAAAAATTGAATTCAATTAAGTACAGAGATTCATAGCAAGTTTTCTTGATTTGCCAGTGCAAGTCCATGTACTTTGTCAATTGTACATTTGTACCCTTTAAAATTACGCTGACAGTGGATAGGTTACTTAAAAGTATCAGAATTTAATTTTATTAAATATTATTGCTTTAAGTTTCAATAATTAAATTTTAGGAATTGAACTAAATTTGTGCTAATAATTAATTTTATTTTTTTTATATATTATGTGTTTTCTTTTATTAATTAAATTAAGAAGCTTAAAAATATGAGTTAAAAGTGAAAAGTGAAAAGTGAAAAGTAAATAAAAAAAAAAAAAGGCATGGAGAATGTGAGGGAAAAGCGGTTTTTTTGGTGGGGGGAGGGGGTGAGAGGCTTCTTGAGGACTTATAAAAAGAGAAGTACTATAAATGGAAAGACCCCAATAACTCGATCAATCAATTAGACCATCAACAGAAAACAACACTTATCAACTCAAATTTTCAATTTAATCCAACTTCAATTATTTATATTTCAATTGCTTTGTTGATATTTTAATTGCAAGCATTTGTATTTTTATTTCAATGCATTGTATTTCAATTTCAACCACATTTATTATTTCAAATTGAAACGATCATTTACATTTTTAGTACATACAGCCTTGCTTTATTTATTTATTTATTTTTAATTTTCATCAATGATTTTATTGTTCCAATAAAAATGTCCAAGAGGGGTGAATTGAATATTATATCATTTTTTTTGTTCATTGCTCTAAACCCAATCATAAATCATAGTCAAGCAATCTAATTTTTTGAGGAATGTGAAGATGCATAATATGTAATATACAAGCAAGTTATTCCTTGGACACAATTGAAACTAATTCTCTAGAGAGGCTTCTATGCCATAACTCTCATAGTATGATTGTCATGCGTAATTGTCTCTAAAAAATGAAATTTACTAAAATTAAGCTTAAATAGATTTGATATGAACTGTTAAGCATCACGAATCGTTGAGGTTGCACCACACGAGGATAGGTCACCTTGGTATAACTCACCCTTGAAAATTGGCTTACAAGGGGAGGGTGCTTAGGGACTTATTAACCTCTTATTAAGGTTGTTTCTTAGCAATGTGGAATCATAACAATACCTCATGCTTAGAGAGCCAGCATCCTCATTGGTCATAGTCACGTTGGTCATGGCTAGCGTCCTACACATCGGACCACCTTTCTTTACACAATTGGCTTAGGCCACCATTTTGTGAGCCACCACTCCATGGGCCACCACTTCAAGTGTCCCATTTGGCTCTGATACAAATTGTGTCCCCAACCACTGTATTCCCAGGATGAGGTCATAACCATTTAGAGGTAGTATGTTGTAATACCCACCAATTTCTGACATAGGAATATCTGTCCTTGATGGAATATTCTAGTGAAAATTAAAACTTCACTGACAATGGAGTGGCAGTGAGATATGAAAATGTGTTTATGTATATGTGATGCATTCAAAATATATTTAAGAATGAAAAATGTTTGAAAGGTTTTATTTTCTAAAAGTTTTATAAGTGTTGTTTGGGCAGAAGGAACTTAGGTAGCCGAACCTGAGAATTTCCAGAATCCTCAAGTTGAAAACTTATAGAATGCTTCTCAATCTACATGAACTTTTTATGTGCTCAACACTTCTTGTTTGCTTTCAGAAATGCGAGGTTTAAGACAGTCCACTAGGTTGACTGATGTTCCACCTAAGAATGAGGGTATTGGAGCACTACCCGCTAATCCTGTTGTCAGGGAGAGTCTTTAAGAGGTCCTAGAAGGTCCTTTGAAGTTAGCAGGGAGATTGCACAGGCACCTAGAATGTCTATAGATGCACAAAGGAGTTCTCATGGCTTTTCCTAATAATATGAGAATCCTGAGCCTTCTGGTGTGGGAAGGATGTGAAAAGACAGTTTTGACGAAGGAGATGATGAGTAAGAGCTTGTATCTCCTCCATTGCCAGAATTTGAGCATAGGTTTGGGTATCAATATCCTCAACAGGGAAGTTTTGGAACCCTGGGTTTGGGGGCTATCCCCAATATCCTCCTTTTATGCCCTACCCACCTTACTTCTCACCGCACAACCCATATCCCATGTACCCTCCACAATAGTACCCCCAAAGTTCTTCCACCATCATGGGAACTCAAAATCCCATGAAGGGAGTTACAAGAGAGCAAGTACCACCACCACCCCCTGCAGCTCCTATAGTTCCTACATAGGAGACCAAGACAAGTAGTCAAGGTAAAATAAAGATGATGGACTCCTTAAAGCTGGATACTCCTAAGTACAAGAAAGGAGATGATCCTTTCGAGTATGTTAAGGTGGTCAAAATGATAGCCGATGAATTAAACACTAGTGATTGCATGGCCATTCAGATGGGTGGCTTTTACCTTAAAATGTAAGAAGCCAAAGAATTGGTTAAGTCCTATATTATTGACAAGGTCGACAGTATGACCTGGTCTCAGTTTATGATAGAGTTTACTAATTGGGCTTTCCTAGAAAGCTTTAGGGAACTAAAGGTGGTGGAGTTTGAACTATTGAGATAGACTGCTGATATGAGTGTTGACGAGTATACAAATAAGTTTGTTGATCTTATGTAATATGTGGGCAGGAGTATGATACGGATAAGAAGAAGGCAAAGGGGTACGCTCAAAGGTTTCATTCTAGATATTTTTCATTAATTTTGGCTGTAGAAACCTACAGTTTCCATTTCATAGTAGATGCTACAGTTTCCATTCCTTTATGGTAGGCTCACAAGGGAGGGGTTCAACAGCACTAGCATGGATCTTTACCATGACACAATATGAAGCCAGTACCTCTAACATTATGATGTCAAGTAAACTTTGCATTAGAAGTGTCAATGTGCACATTTTGATTGATCCTGGCGCATCACATTCTTTGTTAAGCTCAAAATAGTTCTAAGATTGGGTTTAGTAGTTTAGTAGTTTCGAGTCTACAATGTCCATTTCTTGTCAGTGCCCCTAAGTATGATCCTTCGAAGACAGAGATGATATGTTATGCTTGTTCAGTGATGGTGGAGGATAAATGCTTTCCAGTTGACCTGGTGGTCTTAGAATTGGCAGATTTTAATGTCATTCTAGGGATGGATTAGCTCTCAGCCAATTATTGTGACGCCCCTTACCCGTCTACAGTATAGTCGAGTAAAGTGTGCCACATTCGGTGTCGGAGCACCCAATCTTATCTTGTCCTGTCCATTGTTAATTTTAAACTTCATAGAAAACATGTGCTAATTTTTTTTTTTATCATAAATTATTTCTGTAGAAACCCAGACAGAGCCTCCTCTATTTTATTAGCATCTGGCGGGTTCCAATATTTACCTGTCAACATAATCATATTCCATTCATATTTTTTTTTTTCCATGTCATGCTATGTCATCAAACATTCATATAAATTACTCATAATCATTCACATAAAAATTTATACATAATAATTTATAATTTCATTTACAATATCAAAATGTAATTACATGATGTTTATGTATAATAAACCAAAATACAAAATCTAATACATGGGCCCTACCAATAAAATATAAACTGCTGAGATGACTAGCAGACACTGGAAAATCTGGTCAATCTTGGTCAGGGCACTACTGCTGTGGCTGTATCTGGTCTCCAGTACCTACGCGATGGAAGACCAACGCGCTAAGCGAATTGCTTAGTGGTGCATAATTTTAAAGAAAAATAATTAAATAATTAAAATAATAATTCTAGGCAAATTTCATAAATTCTAAGTCATTTATGAATTTTCTGCACTTTGGAAACAATTAGATTTAACAGTATCTTTTCTGTTCATTTCTCATATTTTCAGTCTTAATTAATTTATAACAATGCCCAAGTAACCTATAACATACTATAGAAGCTGGATACACGGGAGTATACTGGTTAGACAACCATATGTCTACCCTGTATACAACTATCATGTTAGGCACAAGGCCAGTGGCAGGCTTTTAAAGCCAGAAATGAAATTAGGCACAATGGCCAACGGGCAGGCATATAGCCTATAGAACAATCATATCAGACATATTTTGTCGGTCAATGATTATTCATGTAGGCAGTACTGCTATCTTTAGTCTCTAATTGGTATATCAATCGATCAAAACTATATACATAAGCCTAAGTTTACTTTGGGTAATTAAGCATTATCAATTTTTATTAGAAATTTCATGTCAATTTGTAGTGGAAAAGTGGGTCCCACATACCTATTTCATGTAATTTAGTGTTTAGCAACATATTATGGTTAAAACCCTACCATAAAATAATTGTCTTATGAACCTTTCTTTAGGTTTAGTTTTAATATCTTGAATTTACCTATCAATTTGATCAATTTATGGCCGCTGTTTGGCCATACTTCCTTCATGAAAGTTGATTCTCTATGTCTTCTCTTTGAAAATTTCTAGAACTCAAGTTATGGTCAAATAACCATAACTAGTTCATTTCCTAATTCTGGATCCTTAGCTATGCAGATTTTAGAAATACACTTTATCGATTTAATTGAACAAGTTTCAGCTACTTTTAGGCTTAGTGTTCTTCATAGAATTTGTTTCCCTATGTATTATGGTTACTCAAAATTTTGGATTGCAATTTTTCAAATTTTTTAGAATTACTTATAACCAAATCACTGGCCTAGACTCATGTACCCTGTGCCAATAGGATTCTAGTTCAGGTCAGTGAATTTGATTCAAATTTTAGGATTCTTACATTTATAATTTAAGGAAAGTTCTAAAATAAAGTTGGAGCCCTGTTCCTTAGGTTTCCAGAACAATATGGCTCATCCTAATTGGAGTTTCCTAGTGGGAGATATGACTAAAAGACTGTTCTAGGGTCAAGTGGTCACTTAGGCAATTTCCAGAATTTGCATACTAATTTGACCTAGCCAATTGACCTAGTTCTCTTAATTTTTGGGTTTTGGTCAAGACACCAATATTGTAAATTTATGTCTTGTTGAAATTTTGCCACTGATATCATTACATTTGGATTTTTGTAGACCAAGTTATGGCCTTTTTGCCAAAACTAGTCAGGTAAGCCTATATTTAGCAATTTCTGGGCAATATGGTTATGGATAGTTTTGTGACTTAAATTGGGCCAACAATTTGGTTTGGTTAGAGACATTTTTGGGCTTTGTGTTCTTCATTAAAGTTGTAGTCCTATGTCTAAGCTTTCCAATGATATAAAATTCAGGTTATTTGGATCAGTCTAGAGGGAGTTATGGCCAAATGAATGTGTACTGTTCATTTGGTCATTTTTCTGGGTTCATTGTATGGTCAGCCGGATTGGGACAATAATTAGGTCAAGTTATGGATAGAATTTGGGCATAGTTTCTTCAAAAAAAATGGAGCATTTTGGGTCTAGTTTCACCTCCAATTGGCCTCATACCGATTGGAGCAACAAAATTTCAGTCATGGCTCAAAACATACACTGGATTATAAAGTCCTAAACCTACAAAGAAATGTACACTTCCAAATTTCATTTCCTTCAACTTCCAAACTACAAATTGGCATTCATGACACTTTTAAACATCATCAAATAATCTCAATAAAGTCAAATTTCAATAATTATACAAAATTTCCAATAGTTAGGTCAAAACCCTAACTCAAATTATCAATCACAAACATTCACATGCAATCAAATTCTAGTACATGTAACTTCATCACTCAACATATAACTCACATTTACTTATTCATTGACATCACAAAATCACCATTTACATGCATGAAAGTATCAAACTTCCATGTTTGCCAAGGCTGCCGAATTCTAGGGTTCTAAATTACTCATTATTTTCTTCAATTTTCTTATCATACCAACTCATTTCAACATGTTTAGCATGATTAAAGAAGAGAGGTAAGATGAATCATGCACTAACCTTTGATAGATACTTCTTCAAGTTGCTAAAACTTCACCAATCTTCTCTTTCTTGGTTGCCAATTGACTTCCCAAGGTGTAGGGATAAATTTTAATGAAGGGACTTCTGAAGATTATGGTGAGAATGGAAGGGATTCAAAGCTTGGAAGAAGGAAATCAATGGAGGAAAGGAGAGAACAATGGTTTGGCAATGGTGAAGGTTGAAGAAGAAGATGACATTTAGTGGTTGAAATCTTGTCATCTTATGCCTATATATACCCCACTAAAAAATTATTTATTAATTATAATAATTAAAGTTTTAACATTTCTAATAATTCCTTTTATGTTTCTTTAATTACTTTACATATAGCTTCATGTTTTTATGAGATTTTAATTTATTTTATGTGTTTTAATCTCTCTTATTTTAATTAAAATTTAGGTCAAAATTCGACTTTGAGGTTGAAATGACCAAAATGCCATTCGTTATGCTTGTTGGGTTATTTTTGTCTATATCGATTAACTAAATTTTCTTGAATTTTTTTTTGACATTTTTAATGTTATTTATACCTCAGTAAACCTTTAATTAAGTCTCAAAAATTATTTCCTAGGGTTCCTTGCTGGTCTGGAGTCATCAACTATCTACGCAGTGACTTCCCGGTATAGTCACCCATCGCGGGAACCTCGGCTCATTTAATCTAGTTGCATTTCATTTCTTTTATTTCCTCTTAATTTTTCTTGTATTTTCTTATCATTTATTCCATCAATTTATGCTTCCTCACTCTAGTTTAAGTGTAATTCTAGACATTCTAGCTGTCTGAACAGACGTTAGTCATCAGAACAATAGAACGTACAGACTACCTACAGTGAGGGCATTATAATTATGCCACCTTAGACTATAGAAACAAGGTAGTAAGGTTCAGAGGACGGGATGGGTCAGAGATAGTTTTCCAGAGAGATCAAACATCATCAGTGAAGGTGGTGGTGATCTCTACCATACAAGCTAGGAAGATGCTCCGAAAAGGATATAGAGAATTTCTAGCCCATGCTAGAGAGGATATGGAGAATAAAAGTGGACCAGAATCAGTTCCTATGGTAAGAGAGTTTCCAAATGTGTTTCCTAGGGAACTACCTAGTCTACAACCTAAGAGGGCGATAGATTTTGAAATTGATCTAGTGCCTAGTATTAAACCCATATCTATTCCTCCTTACAGAATGATTCTTGCAGAGTTGAAAGAGTTGAAAGCACAGCTGCAGGAATTAGTGGATAAGGGATTCATTCGATTGAACACCTCTCATTAGGGTGCTCCAGTACTATATGTAAAGAAGAAGGATGGATCCTTGAGGCTATGAATTAACTATAGGCAGTTAAATAAGGTAACTATGAAGAACAAGTACCCTCTGCCCTGTATTGATTACTTGTTTGATCAGCTGGCTGGAGCTAGTTGTTTTTCAAAGATAGATTTAAGGTTCAAATATCACTAATTAAGGATTAAGGAGATAGATATTCTAAAGATTGCCTTTCAGACCAGATATAGGCATTATGAGTTTCTTGTGATTCCATTTGGGTTGATTAATGTCCTAGCTGCATTCATGGATCTCATGAATAGGGTATTCAGACAATATCTGGATCACTTTGTAATCATCTTTATTGATGATATCTTGGTATATTCCAAAAGTCTAGAAGGGCATGCACAACATCTAAAAATAGTTCTTTAAACATTGAGGGAGCATCAGTTATATGCCAAGTTCTCTAAGTGTGGGTTTTGGCTAAAAAGTGTATCATTCTTGGGACATGTAGTGTCCGAGAATGGAATAGAAATGGATCCTAAGAAGGTAAAGCAGTGCAGATTGGCCAATGCTAACTATAGTGGTGGAGATCAAGAGTTTCCTAGGTTTGGCTGCCTATTATAGGAGATTTGTACCTAATTTCTGCAAGATAGTTACTCCAAAGACTAGGTTAACTCAGAAGAATAAGAAGTTTGAGTGGAGTGATGAATGTGAGGATAGCTTTCAGAAACTTAAAGAGTGTGATTTTAGCACCAGTACTAGCTCTTCCTATAGGCAATGAAGATTTCACTGTTTATTGCAATGCCTCTAGAGTGGGCTTAGGATATGTTCTTATATAGAAGGGAAGAGTAATAACTTATAATTCAAAACAGTTGAAGAAGTATGAAGCTAATTATCCCACTCATGACTTAGAGATGGCAGTAGTAGTCCATGCCCTAAAGATGTGGAGGCATTATCTTTATGGACCAAAGTGCGAGATCTTCACAGGTTACAAAAGTCTCTAGTACATCTTTAAGCAAAAAGAGCTAAATCTCAAATAGAGGAGATGGGTAGAACTGCTTAGTGATTATGACTGTACCATCCAGTACCATCCCAAAAAGGCAAATGTTATTGCAGATGCCCTTAGCCAAAAATCATTTGGGAGTTTGGCTCATATATCCGTAGAAAGACGGTCCATCTTGAAAAAGTTGCACCAGCTGATTAGAAAAGGGTTGCAGCTGGAGTAATAAGCTAAGGGTACCTTTATATCTCATATGAAGGTAACACCAATGTACCCAAGACAAATAGCAAAGAAACAGCATGAAGACCTTGAGGTGGTAAAAATAGCATAAGTGGTACAGAAAGGTAAGATCAATGAGTACCATTTTGATGGAAAAGGAGCGTTAAGGTATGGCAACTGGTTATGTGTACCAAATGACATCCGACTCAAGGGAAACATTATAAGGGAAGCTCATAATGCTAAGTATAGTGTGCACCCTGGAGCTACCAAAATATATCAGGACTTGAAGAAGTTGTATTGATAGCCTTCCATGAAGAAGGAGATTGCACAGTTATGATTGCTTGTGAGGTCTCTTAGAAAGAGAAGCTGGAGCTTCAAAAGCTAGTAGGAATGCTCAACCCACTACCCATTTAAGAGTGGAAATGGGAAAATATGGCCATGGACTTTATTGTGGGGTTACCAGTAACCTCTAATAGACATAAGTTGATATGGGTTATAGTGGATAGGTTGACCAAGACTACTCTCTTCATTCCTGTTAGAGCTAACTATTCAGTGGATAAGTCAGCTTAGGTCTACATGGCAGAGATAATAAGATTGCATGGAGCTCCAGTGACAATATTCTTCGACAAAGGACTACAATTCACATCAAGGTTTTAGCGCTATCTTCAAAATGAGTTAGGCACTAGGTTAGACTTTAGCGTGACTTTTCACCATCAGACAGATGGACAGTAATAAATGAACATATAAACTTTGGAGGATATGTTGAGAATGTGTGTACTTGACTTTGAAGGATCATGGAAAAAGTACCTTCCCTTAGTTTAGTTTGCATACAATAATAACTATCACTCTAGAATTAAAATGGCACCATATAAAGCTTTGTAGGGGAGGAAGTATAGGTCTCTTGTGTGTTGGGAAGGAGTGAGTGAATGAGCCTCAGCAAGAACAGAGTTAGCGGAAGTCACCAATCAAGCTATGCCTTTAATCAGGCAAGGTTGAAAACAGTAGCCAGTAGACAAAAGAGCTACGTAGATCACTGTAGAAGAGAAATCATTTTCAAGGAAGGGGACACAATGCTTCTGAAGGTATCTCTAATGAAGGGTGTCATCTGATTTGGAAAAGGAGACAAACTAGCTCCAAAGTACATTGGACCATATGAAGTATTGCAAAGGGTCAAAAATGTATCTTATAGGTTAGCTTTGTCACCTGAAATGGAAAGAATCCATCCGGTGTTCCATGTTTCGATGTTGAGGAAGTTCATGTCAGATCCAAATAAGGTTATAAGTGAATCAGACATGGAAATTTTGGAAGATCTTTCTTATGTTGAACAACCTGCTTTGATTGTAGGCACTCAAGTAAGGAAGCTGAGGAACAAGGAGGTACTTATGGTTAAGGTGCTATAAAACCACCACAACATGGAAGAGTGCACGTGAAAAACCTTGATTCCATGATACAATAATATCCCCACCTTTTTTTGGTATATTCCATATATTATATATGTTATGTTTGTTATGTTATGTTTTTATGTGTTTGTTTTAACATTCAAGGATAAATGTTCTTAAGGGGGGAGAATGTAATACCGTCACTTACCGACGTCAGAATATTTATCCTTGACGAAATATTCTAGTAAAAATTAAAACTTCACTGATAAGAGAGTGGTAGTGAGATGTGAAAAAGTATTTATGTATGTGTGATGTGTTCAAAATATATTTAAGAACAAAAAATATTTTAAAGGTTTTATTTCTTAAAAGTTTTAAAAGTATTGTTTGGGCAAAAAGAACTTTGGCAACCAAAGAATAGACTTTCGACAGCCGAATCGAAGTCCTTTTTATGGTTCAAATGACATAATGGATTCTGGCAACCAAAAGTATGGATTTCGGTAGCCAAAAGTCTCTTGACTATCAAGGATATAAATGGGACCAAAGCTTATTTTTTTTCCCAAAACACTTGGATTTTCTTTCCTTTTCCCTCTCTTAACTACTGGGGCATACAAGGAGCTCTTTAAAGAGATTTCCTTAAGTTTTTGAAGATCTGAAGGGTGAATTCTTCCATTTAGAAGTGTGAAAGAGTATATTTAAGTTTTAAGGTTTTCATTCTCTCACCTCCAAGCTATAAGAAAAGAGGTAATGTAACACCCCTATGTTCAATAGTGCGTTCTACTGTTTCGGTGACCAGTGTCGGTCCGGACAGTTAGGATGCCTAGAACTACATCTAAATGTTAGTGAGGAGACATAAAATAATGAAATACAAGAAAAGAAAATACAAGAAAAACAAAGGAAAAATAATAGCAATGAAATAAAACTAAGTTAAATAAGCCAAAGATCAAAGAATGGTGACCACACAGGAAGTTATGACGCAGTAATAGCCACTGGATCACAGGGAACCCTCGAAATTTAGTTTCGAGACAAAATTAAAGACTTATTGAAGTATAAATGTCATTAGAAATATCAAAGAAAAATTAATAAGTTAGTATAAACGAAAAATAAAAAATAAAAAAATCGACGGTACAAGAAGTAAATCGATAGCACCGAAAAAGTTTAAATTTGACCCAAAGAGGGGTATTTTGGTCAATTGACACTTAGAGTTGACTTTTGACCTAAATGTCCATGAAAAATAAATAGTATCAAAATTTGAAAACGCCATGAAAAATTAGAAATCATATGTGACACCCCTTACCCGTCTACAGTGTAGCCGAGCAAGCTATGCCACACGGTGTACCCGCACACTCTATTTTACCTTAATTAATTTTTATCAAGGTTTTGAATATAGTTTGTGAAATATAGTTCATTTATTGAAATTATAATTTATTTGAGGTTCCGAAAATTTTATAGAAAATCCGGCAGAGTACCGGCTAAAAATGGAGAAAACAGTTCTTCGGAACCTGTTAAAAACACTTCCAAAATTTGTATTCAATCATCTCAAACTCCAATATCCAAAATCTCAACAATATTTCTCAATTTCAGTTCTCAATAACCTTTTCATTTCTCAAGCATCCATTTCTCATAATACTCATATACAAGCAATAAATAAATGATCAAAATTTGTATTCATAGTCATAACTTTCATTATTTACATGAACATCAAAATATATTACATAAGTTCAAATACATATGAGAAAGTAAAAATTTGCTACAAAATATCAAAATGACACCTAGTGTCCTACCAATGCAATCGCAGGTTGAGGTGACAAGGACACTGTGCAGAACTGCAGGATGGACTCACCCAGTCTGTGGTCTACTGGGCTCACGATCGGGATCTCCAGTACCTACGCGTGGCAAAAGCAACGCGCTAAGCAATAATGCTTAGTGGTGCAATAATATAATAAAAGAAAATAGCAAGAAAATAAATGTGTATAGAATGTGTATGCTTTCTTTGTTTGGTGTTGGTATATTCATTATTTCATTAACTTTGTTCACTTTTATTCATTTGGTTGCCCCAAGTAACCTACACTAGACGATTGGACTGGATAACGGGTAAACCGCACCGGGTATCAAGTACTCGGGCCACACACCATCGGTCACATATGCATCTCCGTGTGTGCAAATGTACCTAACAAGCTGTGATAACATCAGGCACAAGGCCAAAGCTCAATACAAGGTCAGAATGGCTAAAAGCCATAAAATCACAGAATGGCATATTGCCATGTGCAGTACTGCTAACTGAACCCTATTGGCATGCCAAACTATCAAAACCAATCTTGTTAGGTATACTAGGGCATTCGATACTTTAAAATTCTTCAATCTTTGAATTTCAAGTTTCAGTGTCACTATTCACCTCTTTGGTCAACTAAAATGTTGACTTTTAGGTAGAAATTAGGTATATTGGTTTTGGCACTCCCAACATACCACATTTTGCTTTTTACACTTGTTGGGATTGGTCACATTTACCATTACCATTTCTAACTTAAAACCAAGAGGGCAGAAAATTTCAGTTTTTTGAAGCATATGTTTACTGTTCCATTAAACACTGTTGCAGTGGGAATTTGAAGAAATGACAAACATGAAAGTTGTTCCTTATTTTGTCTAGTTAAATTTCCTTTTTTGAATCACTCCATTTGGAGTTTTGTAGCTCTAGATATGGCCCAAAGACCACAGCTGGCCGGATTCCATTCTGCAGAAATTATCATATCTACAGTAGCATGAACAGTGACTGTGATTGCATTTTTGAATTGGTTCTGGCCATAATTTGGGGTATATAAAGTTGTTTTTCTATGTCTTAACTTGTTGCTGTAAAAATTTCAGGTCAATTGACCATTTCTACAGTGAGTTATGGCCAAATGAACAATTCTCGCTCATTTGGTCAATTTCGCAGAATCGCTGTGGTATCCGGATTGGGACCAAGTTTTGGTCCTCTTGCTTTGGTCTTTTGGGCATGGTTTCTTCAGCAAAAATGTGCCATTATAAGCCTAGTTTCATGTCCAATTGGCCAAACACCAATTGGACTAACACATCCAAAGTTATGGCTGCATAATTGGACTGAAATTTCAATCCATTGCTGCTGTCCCTAGGCAGCATAGTCATTCCCTTTACCATGCTATTTTTCAGTCCATATTATGGTCAAATCTCCTCAAATGGTCACTAATTGACCATTAAAATGTTCTCTAACAATTTCATAAGCCAAATCAATTTTCACTCCCCAAAACCCTAGCTTCACATTATGTTTTCTACAAAATGCCTTAGTTAGCATACCAACTTATTATTCTTATGTTTATAAACTTCCAACATGATTCTAGTTCACTTCAAGCTCATCAAAAACACTCCTTCCTATTCCTTCACTAGGGCAGCCGAAATTCATGTACACATACACATGAATTTTGTTCATTTAAATGACATTTTCTTACTAAATTCAAGTTCCAATTCATGAAATTAAAGAGTTTTAGGTATATAGTGCACTAACCTTGAATAGGGTAGATTTTTCCCAACTCAAAACTTCACTTTGCTTCACTTTCTAGGCTGCCAAAAGGTTGTTTAAGGTGTGGGGTAAAATTTTAATGAAGAGGGGTTAGGGTTTAGTGGTGGAAACAAAGGAGAAATTAAGCTTGCTTGAGTGAACATCAATGGAG
This sequence comes from Hevea brasiliensis, assembly GCF_030052815.1. Classification (NCBI taxonomy): domain Eukaryota; kingdom Viridiplantae; phylum Streptophyta; class Magnoliopsida; order Malpighiales; family Euphorbiaceae; genus Hevea; species Hevea brasiliensis. Next base: position 32,760,874 of record NC_079497.1, on the reverse strand, counting down.
GGAGGAAGGAAGGGATTTCGGCTGGTTGTCCAAGGGAAGAAGATAAATTTGTTTTCTTCAATTTTCAGCCTCTTTATTTTGTTTTAAGTGAATTAGTTGTAAGGTGATTGGTGGACCATTTTAAATGACATCATAGTGATGTCATTATTGCATTATTTTGCATTTTCTTTTCTTTCCTCCACTACTTATTTTCAATTTAATTTCTAGCAATGTTTCTTCATATTTTATGTCATATTAATTATTTACTTAGCTGGACAAGTCGGTCAAAAATCACCTCTGAAGGCGAAATGACCAAAATGCCCTCCGTTCGGCTCAACGGGTCAAAATTGTCTGTACTGATTGAAAAATTTTTCTAGGTATTTTCTTGGCATTCTAATGCCATAGGAACCTCAGTAACCCTTCTCTGGAGTCCCAAAAATTATTTTATAATTTTTCCCCCGGGTCTAGGGCTCCTCGTTGCAAGAACCGCAACTTCCCTCTGATTACCCATCGCTAGGGCACCGGCTCGTTTAACTTGGTTGTATTTTATTTCTAAAATTTTTACTAAATTTTTCTTATTAATATTTGAGTTAATTATGATTCCCGACTTTAGTTTAAATATTTTTTCGGACGTTCTAGCTGTCCGGACCGACACCGGTCACCGGAACAGTAGAATGTACGGAGTTGGTACAGGGAGGGTGTTACATCATATATATAGAATAATTAAGGAAAATTAAAGGGGTGTAATTAGAATTTATTAAAGTTAATTATTATAATGTTTAAAGTTAATTAGTGGAGTACTAAGTAGGATTTAATGGGATATAAAAAGGGTCATAGTGGACAAATTTCTCTACTTAAAGTCATCTTCAACCTTCATTTCTTCTTCTTGCCGAATTGTTCCACTCCCTTAAAACTCCATTGCCACACCTTGCATGGAGCTTCACTCTACCATGATCAAGCCCTAGTACCTTCAAAAGTTCTTCACTAAACCTTGTCTACACACCTTGGGTAATAATAAGGGAGCAAGAAAGATAAGTTTTGGTGAGGTTTTGAAGAAGTCCAAAAGAGGTAAGTGGGTGTTTTCAATTCTTGTTTCATTAAAAGTGTAACCAAGGTTGTGGGTAGTTGATTTATGGAAGAATTTTTTATGTTTGATGAATTATTGGAGTTGAGCCATTTCGGCAACCATGAAACCTCACCATGAACAGCTTATCCTTGCATGTAAATGGTTGTTTGGATGTTGATTTAAATGTTTAATTGTATTGAAGTTGAATTTTATGTGTAAAGTTTGATTTGTAAGCTTGAAAAGTGAAAATGGAAGTTGATGGGTATGTGTAAACTTGTGGCAGCTTCATGAAGAAGATTGAAGTGTTTAAGCTCATGAAATATTATTGAATTATGTTGCTTATGGTGGCAACATGTGTATGTGAATAATTGTTTGGGTTTGGACATGTAAATGAGGTATGTTCATGTGGTTAAATTATTATAATTGGACTTTGAAAATTTTGAGTTATAATGTGTATGTTGAGAGTGGTTACAAGCTGCCCAAAATGACCAAAATGTGATGTAAAGTGTGTTAATGTTATGGTACCAAATCAGAATTGGCATAAAAGGTAAACTTGGTAAGTATTGAATGTATGATTGGTAAGTGTGGAAGAATGTGTAGTAGGGCAGTGTATGTTTTAGCTTAGAACCTTAAGTGTGTGACTCCAATTGATATGAGACCAACTGATGGTGAAACTAGGCACAAAATGTGCCAACTTTCATGAAGGGAGCTTACCTAAATTCTGCCTAGAAGGTGACTTGAAAAATGACTAAATCCGGATTAGTGACTTGAAAGCCTGAAAATTGACCATTTGAGTAGTAGTTAGTGTTTTGATCATAACTTACTCAAAACAGGTCCAAATGACCTGAAATTTTTACCATGAATAGTTTAGACATAGATATACAATTCTTATGAAGACACTAAAGCCCAGAAATGGCTAGAACCAAGCCAAATAGCTTACGTAAGTTTGGGTACCAAAACTGGCCGAACCAAAAGTGACCTAAAAATGACCTAAGCCTACCATTTTAGTGCTTTCTGTCCAGCAATGGTAAATTGATCATATCCTGGTCTATACAACTCAGAATGACTTGAAATTTTGCTTCACGTGCAATAAGACATAGACCTACAAGTTTGTAGTTTGGATCGAAACCCGAAAACTGAGGAAACTAGGTCGTCTGGCTAGATCAAAATAGTTTACCGAAATCCGGTAAATTGCAATAAAATGCAATACACTTGGAAATAAAATTGGTAACATATACCAACACTAAAGGGCTATAAAATGTGACATATTGGTAACATTAGAATTGACTCACTTAGAGTGCATCAAGGGTCAACATTATAGGTTGACTAATGAAATGAATTGAAGGGAATAGTATCAAGAAAATTTAAATATTGGATTTTATTGTTAGAAACAAATTCATTGAGTACTGAAACACTTTAAATTGTGTGTTTCAGTTGAAAAGGATATTGAGAAGCATAAGGAACACTGAGTCAGGGCCAAGAGGCATATATCAGAGGTCTGTGCATAATACTTTTTATATTCACTGCTTTTACTAGAAAATTTATTTGGAGAATTGAGTTATGAATAATTTTTTATTGTTTTGACTTGGGAATTTTATTTGGAAATTATTCTGTTGCCTACTTTACAAATGAAAATTTTGAGATAAAATATGATTTGTGGTTTGTATGAAATATTTAAATATTGTGATTTGGAATTGTTTTGATTCACACTTGGCATGACAATATTACTATGTTCCTCCTCCATTTATGGGATGAGTGTGATTATATTCCTCCCTCTTTGACTTGCCAGTCTAAGGTGAGTGTGGATGAGTACTCATTATTTAGCTAGCTACCTCCCTCATTAATTTTGATTATTGGGGTGAGTGTGCCTTGTCGTGATGTACACACGGCATGTTTGGAAAATTTATGTCATGACCTAATTTGTGTTATTGATTGGCAACACTGTGTTATTCAAATTTTTTATCAAATTTGTGTTATATAAGCTTTGAAAAATTGTGAATTGTTTAAATTGTAAATTGTCAATAAAAGTTTTATATACCGCATTTTAAATTGTTATTGTGCACCACTGAGTAAATTTTACTCAGCGATAGCTTTTTCATTGCTGTCGTAGGTAGACAGACGGACAGAGCAGCAGAGAAGGCTGCTTGTGCCACATTTTGAGATTTCGCTGGGTATATCAAGTATACCATATTGTGTAGTTTTTATTGTAATGTATGTGCACTGTATGTATATATTGTACTTGGTCTTAAGCAGTTGTAAACTAAAATTGTAAACTATTTTGGCCTGTAAAAGTATTGTGATAAATTTATCTTATCTCAGCTTTTGGGAACACTGAAAAATTGATTGTTGAACTGAGTTGATAATGTTAAGAAATTTATTGTGCTGAACAAATTATTGGAGTTTGAAATTGAGGAATTATATATTTGAAGTGCTTTTTACAGGTTTTTGAAGAACTGTTTTATTTAAAATACAGATGGCACTCTACCAAAATTTTTACAGAAATTATTAATACTTCAAATGTGTTATTTGGTTTCACTTTAGTTAAAAGAATTTTTAACACCTGTCAATAGTGCTCACCACTGTAAAAAGAAGTAAGAAAAGTTTTAAAATCCCTTGTAGTGTATTTAATGGGTTATCAGTAATTGAAGTTGGTAATTCATTAGGTATACTACGGGATAATGTTATGCCTTACGGAGGGGTAGGGTGTGACAGGTAATTCCTTTTCTTCTTGATCTAGTAGGCAGATCTAAGAAAGTTGAGGAGGGATTAGATTTCTCTAATTTCAATTTCATGAAAAGTTGTTTTTAAGTTGAGTTTTGGGGGAAGTTATGCATTTTAGGGTTAGGGTTTTTTGGTCTATGTGGAAATTTCATGTTTTGTTGTTAGTTTAGTAATATTTAAGTGTTATGAGCCTTAAATATCTAGTTTCCCTTGATGTATTTGAAGAAATCCATGTATATGCTATGTTAGGTTTGGAAAAAACCTAGGATTTGAGTTTTTTATTAATGTATATGGGTATTAAGCATGTTTTCAAGTTGTTTTAAGCCCTAGAGTTGTGTAATTGTGATGGGATTGTTTTTTGGAACATTGAAATGAGTTTAGGCATTGATAGGAGAAGGATTTTGCAGGTTTTTGACTTGGAGATTTTGGAAATTCCCAAGTTCGGCTACCGAAAGCCAAAGGTTCAGTAGCGAAGCATGCAGTTTCTCAAAAGTCTAAAAAATTTCTAGGTTCGACAGTCGAAGTCCAAGACTTTGGCAGCTACAATCAGCACTAGACAAAAGTGTCATCTAAAGCCTAAGACTTCGATAGCCAAAGTTCAAGACTTCAGCAATTGAAGTGGGTTCAGCTTGACTTTCTTTTCCTTTTTTCTAAGGTTCCAAAACATGGTTTCATGGTTCCTAAGGGCCTAGAATAAGATGTTTATGATATGTATGGAGTTCTAGAACCATGTATAACACTCTAGGATTCGATTTTATAGGATCGAGCTTGAAGGACTCGGAAGGTTAAGGATCTAAGGATAGCTACTATTCAAGTTAGGTGGTTGATAGGATATAGGATGTGAGTAACTCTAACCTTAATAAAATAAAAACCATTTAAACATAAGTAATGATCATCTTTATGTATCATTTCATATTTATTTAGGATGTATGCATCTAGAATACAAAGATGTTGCATAATTGCATAATTTGTTGTTAGTACATTGATGGATGTTGGATGACCCACTAAATTTTCCCATATTTATGACTATGTTACGTTATGTATGTTATGGATCCATAAGTAAATCCCATGGAGAGATCTTTATGATGCCCTTTAAGGGAGATCTATAAGTTGCCCTAGGGTGCATGACACAGGGCATGTTTTAAATGAAAGTTTAGAGAGTTACCAGTGACAAGTCCATCCTATGTGAAATGTTTGTAATGTGAAAACCTATGTAAATGATTCATTGCATATGTGTAAATGAATATAATTAATGTTAGCTTGTTTACTCACTCAGCTTGTGTAAGCTCACCCCATTCCCCTAACCCCTAGATGCAGGGTTGCAGAACTAAAAGAGTTCATTGAAGAGAGAGCACTAGGGGTAGCCTTAGCCTTTTCCTTTAAATGTGATGTATGGATAGATGAACATATAAAAGTTGAATGGATAGTACTATGCTGGCAACTTAAGAATTTTAGAGTTAGGTAGTATTTTCAAGTATGATGATGTATATATTATGTTAACTCTTCTTGGGAGTATGTATGTTGAACCATTACACTTTTAAACTTATGCATGTTAAGGTTCAAATTATGAACCATTTTATGTTGAAGATGGTTATGCATGGATGAAAAGACTAAAGTGTAATGGTTTAGAATATGCTTAAATAGCAAGATATAAAAGTGTGTGTATGTTTTAAAAGTTTTAGTCTTACTACGGGTTCTGGCAGTCTTAAGCTGACCTGATTTCTAGCATCAGTAACGGCCCTTGGTCTGGGTTGTTACATATGTAAACATCAATTTGGAATTCTTACTACTGCATCCTCTATATAAAACCCTTACACATTGGATCACACCTTAGTTCTTGCCCATTAGTCACTTCCACCCAAATTCCTTCTACTTGAATCATAGTACACTAAATTTTGTTGACTAATTTCTCACTTAGGAAGTTGTGAGTACTCCCCGTATCAATAAGAATGTGCAATCTTCTTTTCCCATGATTTCCCTTAATCAACATAGTCTGATTAGCTTTAATGCCCCACATTACATTCAAAGACAATTGACCCTCTAGTATTACACCTTCAATTTTAGTCACATCTTCTACTACTGCCTCTAATTCATCTTTATCAATAACTTCCCTCAATTGTAACACGAATAGTTGCTTTTTCTTACATTTGTGTCTAAGTGAGTATTTCTCATCACACCAAAAATAAAGATTCTATCCCTCTTTTCATCCATCTCCTTACTAGTGAGAGTTGTAGGACCCCTATTATTAGCCTGTAATATCTTAGGTATATTTGAAGTCGGTAATAATCCAATTTGATCTTTGGAATCTGACATAGGTTTTGATGAGTTAATGGTAGAAATAATTAAAGGTTTATGAGGATAATATTGATTATATTAGCAAAAAGGGGTTTTTGGTATAATTTTGGGTTTTTGTTAAACTATAGCAATAGTAAGCTCTTGCAATCTTGCTAATGAATAGGCCCCAAAAAGATTTATAGGTTTAAACATCCATACTGGAATTCGTAGTTCATTACTTAAACCAGAAAGAATGAAGCTTAAAGCTTAGCCCTTAGTAATACCTGCTTTGGGATAAAGTTCATCGAATGCATCCAAATAATCCTGTAGGGAATCCATTTACTGTAAGTTCCTCAATTCTGCTATAGGATCATCAAATGCATGGCTACCAAATCTTGCCCCAAGTGCATTAACATTCTCATCTCAGTTACCATAAGCCTCATTGCCCTTAACCTTAACAACCTTTGATGCCATTAAATAGCCTTTCCCTTAAAGTGCAATGCTACCACTTTAACCTTATTTTCTAGAGCCACTTTTCCCACCTCAAAGAAGTATTTAGATCTCAACAACCAACTTTCCAACCCTTCCCCATTCAGCCGAGGAAATTCAAGTATGGTATTGGTACCCTAAAGGTTACTTCCTCCAGATTCATTCTCATATGATGTAGTTGCTTCACTTCTATTTTCCACCACTTCCATATGTTGTTTACCCAAACTCGTAATTAAAGATTCGACTTTCGACACCATATTCTGCAACTTGGTTTATTGATGATGCTTCGACTCTAACACCATTGAAGCTAACTCTTTCCGCCACTCTTGAGAAAGTGTGCCTTCTGCGATGGCCATGAATCGATGCTCTGATACCAATTGTTATCAACTGTTGAGCACCTTGAATTACTAATGTTGTACCATGTGAGGATAGGCCGCATAGGTAGAACTCACCCTTAAAAATTGGCTTGCAAGAGGAGGGTGCCTAGAGACTTATTAACCTCTCACTAAGATTGTTCCTTAGCAATATGAAATCATAACATTTTTTTCAATGAAAGAATACATCTAAAAGCAATCATACGAGAGAGAGAGAGAGAGAGAGAGAGAGAGAGAGAGAGAGAGAGAGAGAGGTTGTTTTCTTTTGCATGTTACTTGATGTAATATATGGCTGTTTTCTTTTGCATATCATACTTGCTATTTAGGTCATAAAACATTTTTGCTTATGCCTTCTTATGGCTACATGAGAGAGAGAGAGAGAGAGAGAGAGAGAGAGAGAGAGAGAGAGAGAGAGAAGAGTATTTTTCTTTTATTTTCTCATGCAACCCTCCCAAGAAACCAACTTTTGGAGACTTTTATTAAGTTAAGTAATTGCTTTTCTCAGACAAGTTTGCCCATATGGGACAGTGTCCAGCAGGTATCTATAAGATAATAATAAAGAAGATGTTGAGAGATAGGGGTTTCAAGGTCAAAATTGCTTTTTAGAGAAAAGACACGATTATAAATTATATTGAAAGAAATTATTTTATTTTTTAAATATTTTAATAATTAAAACTTATTAAATTTAATTTTAAATTATTTTTTAATACTCTTTAGCTAATATATGTAAAAAAAAAATAAAAAATTTTCAATAACAATTTCAACAAGCCAAACAAACCCTAAAATTTGTGTAACCTGATTGTTGTATAGTGCAGTAGACCAATAATAGTTGTGTGTGTACATATATATATATATATATATATATATATATATATATATATAAACTTAAAAGATTCCCTGTTCAATTTCTCTCTACATATATAATAAAAAATAAAATAAAATACAAGGTGTTGGAGGATTGGGGTTAGGCTCTCGTCATCATTGTGGTACCCCTACAATACCTGAACTAGGATTTTTCCAGTTAATTCTATTCATTATTTAGAATTTATTTATTTAATTTTTGAATCACACTATTTAGAATTTATTATATTAAGCTAAAAGCTAAATTAATCCTTCAACTTTATTATTAAAGTTAATGGAGTTTTTATATTTTAATTTGATTTAATTAAATTATTATAAAATTTGATAATAAGTAATTAAATTTCTTTTTTTAATTAAAATACGATTAACATGTAAAATATTTAAATACTGATCTAATATAATGTTTATTGTCTAAAAAACGTGCTAAATGTACTTTAAAAAAATCCACATTAGAGTTTATATTAATTTTTTTTCTCACTGTAATGCTTACTTTAAATGAGTAATATATTAAATTAATATTCATATGCTTCACGTGGTACTGCAGTTGATATTCATATGAATTAAGGTATCATATTAGGAGTAATTATACAATGAAATTATTTTTTAATATAAAATATTTTATATAAAATAATAATTTAATTATATATATATATATATATATTATTGAATCATTATTTTATGTTTAATGTTGATATAAAATAATTATTTTATTATATAATTTATTTTAAAATGATTATCGGAGATCAGTTGTCACAACATGAATTTAACTTCCCTTTTTTAATTTTAGTATAAAAAGTAGAAGGGACCCACAGATTAGTGCATTTAATTGATTTAGTCATGTTTCGGCATAATTAACATTCATTAGTTATGATTCGAGTAAATGATGCTTGCTGGTCTCAATTAATGCTTTAGAATGAGATTCTCCTTTTCTTTATTTATTCCTTATTATCTATTTATTTGGTGCATAAGCCTCCCTCATTATCAATTCGCGAATGATGGGATGATATCCATTTCCCCGGGGTTTTATTATAATTAACTAAAATTTAAATTTATTAATTTATTAATATTTAAATTTTAATATATTTATATTTAAAATTAATATTAATTAATTATAATGAAAAAATATAAATTTAATATTACATAAATTTAATGACATACTCGTTGGGTTCATTTAACCATAAATGAGTAAACATGGATGTAAATAAGTTTTGCAATTTCAGTATTAAATATTTAAATAATTTTACAAATACACGATTCCGTATCAATCATTATAATCAAATCTATCCTCAAGACATCTTCACATGCCTTGTCTAAGGGCTCTTAAACCTAGGCACTGACACCACTTAATATGTAACATCCTAACCCTATCTGCAGTTAGAGTAGTATATACATGCCTCCGAGACACACCCAAGAGTATATTTCAAGAGTTAACACTCTCCCTAATAACACTTGATTTGATTTGTTCTAATTATATATCAATTTGAAGAAACAATGGAAATTTAAAATTTTCGAATTTTGTTTAAATCAGACAAAATTTAAAATTTATGAGTTTTCCCTTGTATTTAGAATTTCTCATATATTACAATCAAATTTCAAATTTTAAAATAAAATTTTGACAGAGTTTCCTCTAAAATTTAAGTAATAGATGTGACATGTTAAAACACCTGTCAACAATTATCATACTATTCTAATACACATATGAAACCTATGTGGTTTCATTCACATCCCATTTCACAACAATCATAATTCTTATAAATATCCCACAATTTAAAATACATCACATGCTTGAAACTTTCTAGTATTTACATATGAAAACTTTAATAAAATACAAGACTTATTTTGTCGTATTCATGTGCATTACAACATCAAGATTTACACATTTAAAGGATTAGATTACAACCCAAAATAACCTAGTACAATGTAATCATCTAAATGTGTAACTCCCTCACTTTAGGTAGTCCGTACATTCTACTGTTCCAATGACCAAAGTCTGTCTGGATAGCTAGAATGTCTGGAACTATATTAAAACTAAAGTAAGGAGTCATAAATAACTCAAATACTGATAAAAAAATTTAAGGACAAATTTAAGAAATGGAATGCCATAAGGTTAAATGAGTCGAAGCTACGGTGATGAGTGACCTAACAGGAAGCGACTATGGAGACAGTTAGCAAACCTAGACCCGTAAGAAACCCTGTAAAATAATTACTAGGAATCAAGTGAAAAATTATTGAGGCTTAGATGACAATAGAATGCCAAGAAAATGCAAAGAAAATTTTATAAATCAGTGCAAGTAATTTTAACTCGGTAAGCAAAATGAATGGCATTTTAGTCATTTCACCTTCAGAGATAATTTTTTATCAACTTATCCATTTAAGTGAGTGAGGTTTATGTCCTAAAATATGAATAAATATTGATAAAAATTTAATTAAAAATGAGTAAAAGAAAGAAGAAAGAAAAAAAAATAAAATTAAATTAAAACTCAATTATGACATCATGCATGAGTCATGATGATGCAATTAAAATTTTTCCACCAATCACAATTAGACAAGCTCAACTATAAAAGCCAAAAAAGGGAAAAATTAAATAAAAAATTCAGCTTCTTCTTCCTTTTCTTGCTTGGCCGAAACTCCTTTGGGAAGCTCCACCATTGTTGTTCTCAAGCAAGCTTCATTCCTACCCATATTCACCATAAAACCTCTTGAATCCTTCACAAAAAAATTTCCTTGAACCTTGAACAAGCACTAGGCAGCAAAAAGAAGTGGAAACAAAGAGATTTGGCAAGCTTGGAATTGGCTTACTTCAAGGTTAGTGTCAATTTTTACACATCTCTCTATCTATACATGTTTAGGACTTAAAATTGAGCTAGAAATTGTGGAAATTTAAGAAAAATATGCATGTTAGAACACCCCTAAATTTTCAGCAGCCATGAATGTGCTACGGTTTTGATGACTTTTAGTTAAATTAAAGATTATTAGTGATAGGCTTGATGTGAATTTAGTGATTAGAACTTTAATTTGTATAAGTAGTGTAAGATTGGTGACTTTATAGATTAAGGGTTGAGCCAAATTTATGGTTTTGCCAAATTGTCGTGGAATTGGTGTTCAAACGGTCAATTATTGACCATTTTAGGTGAATTGACCTTAATTTGGAATGGATTGTGGCATTGAATATTGAATGGGGTGAGCTGCCCTATGAGTTGGAAATTCTGAACTTGAGTCTAGTGAATTTGGACAGCCATAAGTTGATTTGTGTAGCTTCAATTGGTGTAAGGCCAATTGGAGGTAAAACTAAGGACATAATGTCACATTTTTTATGAAGAGATCCTGTGACACCCCTTACCCGTCTACTGTATAGCCGAGTAAGAAGTGCCACATTCGGTGCCAGAGCACCCTATCTTATCTTATCATGTCCATTGTAAATTTTTAATATCATTTAAAAATGGTAATCCAGGTGTAGAATTTTTTTTTTTTTTTAGAGACCCGGACAAAGCCTTCTCTATTCTATTAGCATCTGGCGGGTTTCACTAATTACCTGTTAACCTGTTCATATTCATTTCACACGTTTTCATATCATTTTCTATTGTATCATATCATTCACAATTATTTATAAAATCTCAAAAGGGTATCATCTATTGCATTCATATAAAAATTCATAGATAATAATTTACAAGTTTACTTACAATCTCAAAGTTTAATTACAATCCAAAATGAAATACATCATGTGTTTATGTACAATGAACAAAAGAACAAAATCTAGACATAAATAGGCCCTACCAACAAAATTACAACTATCGAGGTGACTAGTAGATACTGGCAAATCTAATCAGTCTCTGTATGAGCACTACTGTTGTTGCTGCTGCGGCTGCTCGAACTGGTCTCCAATACCTACGCAATGAAAAACCAACGCGCTAAGCATAATGTTTAGTGGTGCATAATTTATAATAACAATAACTAAACTATTGAAATAATAATTCTATATGGCAATTCATAATTTCTAGATATTTTACATTTTTATTGCACTTTGGGAACAATTGAAATTATCGGGATCTTTTCTGTTTACCTATTGTATATTAAGTCTTAATTAATTATTATCAGTGCTCAAAAAACCTATAACAGATTATAAAAGTTGGATACACGGGAGTATACTAGTTGGACAGCGATATGTCTATTCAATATACATCGGTCATGTCAAGCATGAAGCCTATGGCCATGCATTTAAGCCAGATATAATATTAGGCACATTGGCCAATGGGCAGGCATAAAGCCTATAGAACAATTATGTCAAATCGATTTTATCTGTTAATGATTATTTTTATGGGCAGTAATGCTATATGTAGTCCCTAATTGGTATACCAATTGATCCAAATTAAATAAATAAGTCTAGGTATACTATGGGCAATTAAATATTATTACTTCTTTATTTGAAATGTTCATGTCACTTTATAGTGGAAAATTGGTCTCACATACCCCTTGTATGTGGTTTAGTGTTTAATGGCTTACTAGGGTTAAATTCCTACCATAAGATAATTTATCTTAGGACCTTTCTTTGGTTTCAGTTTTTATGTCTTACTTTCACCTATCCATTTGATCATTTTTTAGCCATTATTTAGCCACACTTCCTTCACGGAAGTTGTTCCTTTATTTCTTATCTTTATTTTCCTTTTTGAATCATGTCAATTGGATTTTTAGAACTCAAGTTATGGTCGGATAACCATAATTGATTCATTTCCAGGTTCTGGTTCCTTAACTAGGCAGCTTTTGTACTTAAACTTTACCTAATTAATGGAACATGTTGCAGTCACTTTTAGGCATGGTGATCTTCATAGAAATTATTTTCCTATGTCTTATGATCATTGAGAATCACAAATTTTCAAGTTTTTTGGAATTATTTATGGCCAATTAACTAACCTAGACTCATGTACCCTGTGCCAACAAGATTTCAGTTTAGATCAGTGAATGCAGGTCAACTTTTGAGGTCCTTACATTCATAATTTGAGGAAGGTTTCTAAAACAAAGTTGGAGCCCTATTTCTTAGGTTTCTAGAAAGGTATGGCTCATCCCAATTGGATTTTTCTAGTGGGAGATATGACTAAAATACTGTTCTGGGATCAAATGAAATTTGGTCAGATTCTAGGTTTTGATGTATTGACTTGTTCTAACAATTTGACCTAGTTCTCTTGATTTCTGAGTTTTGGTCAAAATTATGTGTTATGGAAATTTTGCCACTAGTTTCATTACATTTGAGTTCTTTTAGACCAAATTATGGCCATTTTGCCAAAACTGGTTGGGTAAGTTTATGTCCAGTAGTTTATAGGCAACCTAATTCTGGATAGTTTTGTGACCCAACTTGGACCAACAATTTGGTTTAGTTTAAGGCATTTATGGGTTTTGTGGTCTTTATGAAAATTTTAGCCCTATATCTAATCTTTCCAATGGTATAAAATGCAGGTCATTTGGACCAGTATAGAGGGAGTTATGACTAAATGAATATGTACTGTTCATTTGGTCATTTTCTGGGTTTTGTGCAGGGTCATCGGGATTGGGACAGTGTTTAGGTCAAGTTTTGGACAAAATTTGTGCATGGTTTCCTCATGGAAAATGTAGTGTTTTGGGTCTAGTTTCACCTCCAATTAGCCTTATACCAATTGGAGTAACACAAATTTAGTTATGGCTCAAAACTCAAGCTAGACTCAATGAGTCCCAAACCTGTAGAAAAAGCACTCCCAAATTTTCAATCTCCTCCAACTTCCTTACTTCAATTGGCATACATAGTACTTCTATAAGCAACAATTTCATCTCAATTAGGTCAAATCTCAAGCAAAGACAAAATCCTCAATTCATGTACACAAACCCTAATTTCAATTATCAAATTTATACCAACACAACACATTCAAACTCCTAATCATATCAACTTATCAAATATTCTCATGGAACCAATTTTCATCATTTAAAAGCATCATACTCCAAGAAGTTCCATGGCTACCGAAATTAGGGTTCTTCAATTTCTTATCATTTGTTTTCATATTCATGTGATACTCACTCATCTCATCATTCTTACAAGATTTAAAGAAGAGAGGGAGTGGTATCTTGCACTTACCTCTAGTGACCCAACTTGTAAACTTTCCAAAACTTCAAGTTTCCCTCTTCTTATGGCTACCAATAGCTTCCTTATGGAGTGGGGATGATTTTTAGTGAAGAGAAGTTAAGGTTTTATGTGGAGGAAGCTTAGGAAATCAAGCTATCAAGAAAGAAAAATGGAGGGAGAGAGAGAGAGAGCTTAGAGTTCGGCCATGGATGGAGAGAGAGGAAGAAGAAGACTTGGTTGGTGGGGTTTTGTCTCTTATGTCTTATATATATATATATATATATATATATATATATATATATATATATATATATTATACTTAAATTTTTATAATGTCACAATATCATTTTGTCTTCTTTTTCTTTGATTTCTTTTCTTTTTCTTTTCTCTTCTTCTTCTTTCTTTTCTCATTTTCCGTAACACCCTCCCGGTAACTACTCCGTAAATCCTACTGTTCCGGTGACCAGTGTCGGTCCGGACAGCTATAATGTCCGGAAAAATATTAAAACTAAAGTGAAGAACCATAATCAACTCAAATATTGATAAGAAAAATTTAGTAAAAATTTTAGAATTAAAATACAACCAAATTAAACGAGCCGGTGCCCTAGCGATGGGTAACCCAAAGGAAAGTTGCGGTTCTCGCAACTAGGAGCCCTAGACCCGGGGGAAAAATTATAAAATAATTTTTAGGACTCCAGAGAAGGGTTATTGAGGTTCCTATGGCATTAGAATGCCAAGAAAATATTTAGAAAAATTTTTCAATTGGTACAGACAATTTTGACCCGTTAAGCCAAACGGAGGGCATTTTGGTCATTTCGCCTTCAGAGGTGATTTTTGGCCGACTTGGCCAGTTGAGTAAATAAATATTGTGACATAAAATATGAATTAATGTTGATGAAAAATTTATTAAAAATGAGAAATGAAAATAAGAAAACAAAAGTAAAAAAGAAAAGTAAGTAAATGGGAATTGTGACATCATAATGATGTCATTTAAAAATGGTCCACCAATCACCATATAACAAATACACTTAAAAACAAACTAAAGAGGCTGAAAATAAAAGAAAATTTTCATCTTCTTCCTTTGGGCCCAAACCAGCCGAAACCCTCCTCCCTCCTCCCTCCATTGATTTTCAACCAAAGCTCAAGTTCTCTCCTCATTTCACCATAAATTTTCCTACTCCATTCACTAAAACTTATCCCCACATCACAAGGTAACTCTAGGCAGTCACAAAGAAGAGAAATTCTAGAGTTTTCACAAGCTCAATAAGTTGAGCAAAGAGGTTAGTGCTTTATTTCCTCTCTCATTCTTTTAATCTTTGTTAGAGCATCAAATTAAGTTAAGAAATTGTAATAATTTGAAGTAAATTATATATGTTAGAGTATCTTCAATTTTCGGCAGCCCTAAGGAAGGAATGATTTTGATTGTTTGATGGACTTAGAGTGAACTAGAGCTTATGTTTAAAGTGTAAACATATATATATACAAAGAATAAAAGAGTTAACTAAGGAAATTTGTGAAAACTTTGAAATTGAGCTAGGGTTTAGGAGTGAAAATTTGACTTTGCTTATAAAATTGTTAAAGAACATTCTAATGGTCAAGTAGTGACTATTTGAGGTAAGTTGACCATAAATTGGACTGAAATATGGCATGGCAAAGTGAAATGGTAGGCTGCCTAGGGACAGTAGCAAGGGTGGCTGTGATTCCAGCCCACTTAGACAGCCATAACTTTGGCTGTGTAGGTCCAATTGGTGTTTGGCCAATTGGACATGAAACTAGACTTATAATGGCACATTTTTGCTGAAGAAACCATGCCTAAAAGACCAAAGCAAGAGGACCAAAAGTTAGCCCCAATCCGGATACCCTGCAACAGCACCTGCAGAAATGACCAAATGAACAGTAACTGTTCATTTGGCCATAACTCACTGTAGATATGGTCAATTGACCTGAAATTTTTACAGAAAAAATTTAAGACATAGAAAAACAACTTTCATGAAGAAACCTACCCCAAATTATGACCAGAACCTCACCCAAATGGCAGTCACAATCACTGTTCATGTTACTGTAGATTTGGTAATTTCTGCAGAATGGAAATCCGGCCAGCTGTGGTTTTTGGACCATATCTGGAGATTCAAAACTCCAAATGGAGTGATTCAAAAAAGGAAATTCAACTAGACAAAATAAGGAACAACTTTCATGTTTGCCATTTCTTCAAATTCCCACTGAAACAGTGTCCAATGGAACAGTAAATTTGAGTTCCAAAAACTGAAAATTCTGCTT
Organism: Hevea brasiliensis; assembly: GCF_030052815.1. Lineage (NCBI taxonomy): Eukaryota > Viridiplantae > Streptophyta > Magnoliopsida > Malpighiales > Euphorbiaceae > Hevea > Hevea brasiliensis. The sequence goes on along the minus strand of NC_079497.1, from coordinate 32,744,748 downwards.
CCCTTGGTTTAAACTTTGAAATGGTATAAATGCTTAATGCCAACAAGTTTTGAATGCCAAATGTGGTATGTTGGGAGTGCCAAAGTCAATGTACATATTTTATATCTAAAAGTCAACATTTTTGTTGACCAATGAGGTGAATAGTGACACCAAAACTTGAAATTCACAAATTGAAGAATTTAAAAGTTTCAAATGCCCTAGTATACCTAACAAGATTGGTTTGGATAGTTTGGCATGCCAATAGGGTTCAGTTAGCAGTACTGCACATGGCAATATGCCATTCTGGGATTTTATGGCTTTTAGCCATTCTGACCTTGCATTGAGACTTGGCCTTGTGCCTGATATTATTTACAGCTTGTCAGCTATTCTGTTGCACACCGGGAGATGCATATGTGACCGATGGTGTGACGGCCCGAGGTACTTGATACCCAGTGCCAGTTTACCCGTTATCCAGTCCAGTTCAGTATAGGTTACTTGGGCAACCAAATGAATGAAAGTGAACAAAATTAATGAATATAATGGATATACCAATACCAAACAAATAAAACATATACATTCACTACATATTCATTTTCTACTATTTTCTTTTATTTTATTATTACACCACTAAGCATTATTGCTTAGCGCGTTGCTTTTGCCACGTGTAGGTACTGGAGATACTGATCGTGAGCCCAGTAGACCGCAGACTGGGTGAGTCCATCCTGCAGTTCTGCATAGTGTCCTTGTCACCTCACCACCTGCAGTGCATTGGTAGGACACTAGGTGTCATTTTGTCATTTTATAACTAAATTTTTATTTTCTCATATGTATTTAGAATTATGTAATGTATTTTGAAGTTCATGTAAATTATGAAAATTGTATTTGTGAATGGAAAAGTAAATATCTATCTATGACTTGGATATGTATGGAAGTAAATTGAGTATTTATCTGTTGCTTATATATGAATACCCTGAGAAATGATGATTGAGAAATGAGATTGAAAAATGTTGAGATTTTGATATTGAGACTTTGTTGATGAATTGAAGTTGGGATTGTTTGGAAATTATTTGGAAGTGTTTTTAACAGGTTCCGAAGAACTGTTTTCTCCATTTTTAGCCGGTACTCTGCCAGATTTTCTTTAAAATTTTCGGAACCTCAAATAAATAATACTTTTGATAAATGGCTAAAATAAATTATATTTCATATATTATATTCACAAGCATGATATAAATTAATTAAGGTATATTAGAGTGTGCCGGTACACCGTGTGGCATTACTTACTTGGGTATACTGTACACGGGTAAGGGGTGTCACATTTTCCACCAATATATTTATAATTTTAATTTATTTTAATTATTTTAATTTCTCAATTTTAATTTGACATTTAGGTCAAAATTCACCTCTGGGGTGAAATGATCAAAATGCCCTTCGTGGTGCTCATCGGGTTATTATTATTATTTTTGTACCAATTAATAAATTCTCTTAAATTTTATTTTATTCTCTAAATTTTTTCTATATTTTCTTAACATTTATTCCATCAACTTATGCCTCCTCACTATAGTTTAAGTGTAGTTCTAGACATTCTGACTATCCGAACAGACATTAGTCATCAGAACAGTAGAATGTACGGACTACCTACGGTGAGGGTGTTATAGATCCTGCCTAGAAAACCAACTTAAAGTGACTTAAAATTTGCCTAAATCCGGGTAACCAAAATCTAGACCTGGAAAAATGACTATATAAATAGTGATTATTCAAATGGCCATAACTTGGTGTAGAGAGGTGACACAATCGCGTAGGTACTAGAGATCAGGAAAGTGTCATTAATTTGACAATCATACCTTAACAGTTGTTAACATACCTATGTCATTACCTATTAATAAAATGTCATCTACATATAAGACAAGGAAAGTGACAGAACTCCCATTAAACTTCTTATAAGCACATGGCTCATCCACATTTTTTATAAAACCAAATGATTTAATGGATTCATCAAAACGGATGTTCTAACTCCTCGAAGCTTATTTTAACCCCTAAATAAATCATTTTAGCTTGTATACTTTAGAACGATCTTAGGATTCAAAACCCCTATGTTGTTTCATGAAAATGTTTTCCTCAATGTTTCCATTGAGAAAAGCCGTTTTGACATCCATCTGCTAAATTTCATAATCATAGTATGCAATTATTGCTAATAAAATCCTAATGGATTTAAGCATGGCAACAGGCGAGAAAGTCTCCTCATAGTCGATTCCTTGCCTTTGGCGAAACCCTTTCACAACCAGCCTTGCTTTTTGGGTCTCTACCTTTTCATCAGAACCAATTTTCCTCTTGAAAACTCATTTATTACCTACAGGTACAATACCTTCAGCTGAGTCAACAAGATCCCAAACTTGGTTCTTATACATGGAAACCATTTCAAATTTCATAGTTTCAATCCATTTAGAAGAATCTATATCTGATATAGCTTCTTCATAGGTTAAAGGATCATCTCCATGATCTGTTTCTTCATGAGCAAACAACTCTCATTCATCTTCATGAAGAAAACCATATCTCTCTGGTGAGTGAGATATTCTGGTTGATCTGCGAGGAATTATTGTAGATGTTTCATCAATAGGCATAAGTTGATTACATGGATCTATATCCATCTGATTTGTTGGTTGGTCAGAATTCTCTAATTCTAACTCTATTTGTCTTCCTTTGCCACCTTCTTGAATAAATTGTTGTTCAAGAAATATGACATCTCTACTTACCACAACCTTTTGTGATGTAGGCAAATAAAAATAATATCCAAAACTTTCTTTTGGATATCTAACAAATCGACCCTTTTCTGATTTGGTTTTCAATTTATCAGTCTTCAGCTTCTTAATATAAGCTGGACAACCCCAAAACTTAACATGCTTAAGACTTGGTTTTCTTCCATGCCATATCTCATAAGGTGTGGAAGAGACCAATTTAGATGGAATCCTATTCAGAATATGTAAAGCCGATTCTAATGCAAATCTCCAAAAGGAGATTGGCATGTCAGTATAGCTCATCATGCTTCGTACCATATCTAATAGGGTATGATTTCTCCTTTCAGATACACCATTTAATTATGACGTTCCTGGAGGAGTCAGTTGTGAAATAATGCCATGCTCTTTCAAGTATTCATCAAATTCAGTACTTAAGTATTCACCTCCACGATCTGATCGAAGAGTTTTAATACTTTTTCCCATTTGATTTTCGACTTCAGATTTAAATTCTTTGAACTTTTCAAAGATTCATGTTTGTATTTCATCAAATACAAGTACTTAAACCTTGGTTTGTCATCAGTAAAGGTAATAAAGTAATGAAAACCGCCTCTAGCCATTTCCTTAAATGGACCACATACATCACTATGTTTTAGTTTTAAAATATTTTCAGCTCTTAATCCTTGTCCAACAAAAGGTGATCTAGTCATTTTCCTTAAAAGGCAAGATTCACAAGTTGGAGTAGGTTCAGAACCCAATGAAGATAAAATCCTTGGAGTAGGTTTAAAACCCAATGAAGATAAAATCCTCATTTTCTCTAGCTTTGTAATCCTATCTTCTACAACATGACCTAATCTTAAGTGCCAAAGATGTTTTGGACTGGAATTTATTTTCATTATGGTATTACATTCATTTAGATTGCTGGCATTCAATTTGTATTTATCATTATTATCCAAATAATAAAGTCCATCATGCATATAACCCAAGCTAACATATTCATTTCTAAAACAAATATTATAAACATCATTTGTGAACTGAAATTCATAACCATTTATAGTCAAACTAGATATAGAAATGATGTTCTTAAAAGCAACGATTACATACAAAATGTTATTTAAATACAAAACATGTCCATACTGAAGGAACGAAAGCGTGAAAAACACAAGTTTATATCATTGAATTCAAAAATTTTCACCTAGGGTCACATGCATCATGCAAGATTTATTTTTATCTATTTGATTTCAATGATAAACAACATATTAAAACTCTTTTAATATATTTTTGGATCTGTATTTGCCATTTAAGATTTTAAAATTAATCAGATTAATTTTAAAACCCTAGATTAAATCAAGAACAAACACACTAACCTCTTGATGCACTGCAGTGTATTTGCGCCTTTGAGATGCGTCTTCAGGACACCAGATGTTGTTCCTCTAGCTTGTCCACACCAAGAACACCTATGGCAGCCCTTGAACAACTTCTAAAGCTTTTTCTATTAATTTAGAAAATTAAGTTCTGCCTTTTAAGAGATTAAAGATGTAAATAGGACACTAGAAATGATTTCTAGTATTTTTAATTCAAGAGATTGTTTGCTAATCTCTTGGAATTGGTGAGAGATGAAGAAGAAGAGAGGGAGAGCTCCAAAGTGGCAGCACAAATGAGAGCAGTAGCTGGTTGTGTTATTTTCTTTTCAGAACAACACTTATATAGCTAGGTTAACACATTAAACCCTTGCCACATGTCACCCTCTGATTGATTCTAGGTTAATTGACCCAATCACATTGTGCCAAGTGTCAAACCTATATTTAATCTTAATTTTAATCATCTTACATGATTAAAAAACATTTGGCAAGCTTATGTGTAATGCCATGTGTCACCATCTCATGGTGCCACATGTCACCTTGTGAAAAGACCAAAATGCCCTTGTGTCTTAATTTTGAGTTCTTAACCCAAAATAATTATTTCTCTTCTTCTAATCAATTTATATCAAATATAAATTAATTAATTAATCTTTATTAATAAAATTTTCATTAATTAAATTCATATTTAAACCCTTTAAATATAAATTTAACTTATATTATACATCCAATAATCAAGATTTAGTTTCAAGTCATGCTAGGGACTTTGCAATCTAATTGCAAACCAAACCTATTTAATTAATCAATTAAACTCTTTAATTAATTAATTAAATTATATTTAATTAGGTGATAACTTGTGTATGTGTGTGACTTACTAGGCTCATCACTAATTGGCAATGAGATATGATATCAACTCTTAATATCATCAGAACTCTTTCTTACCATAAATGATTTCTCTAAATCATTTTATGCACCTCATAGACCATGGTTAACACCTAGCATAGCATGCCATGGCCACCCAATTAGTAATAAGGTTTACCTTAAATGAACCTATAATCATATGTTACCATGCATTAGAATCTCTCTGTTACAAAATCCCAACTCAAGCTGGAGTCATGGTTTATGTCAAACTCCATTTGCTATGAATATTATGTTCTCTTTTAATTCCAGTTCTTAATTAAAAAGATTTTGTCATCAGAAACTCTTTTCTGATTAAATCTATCTGTCTTGGCCAGGAACTTGAAACATCAAGAACAATTAAATGAACATAGGATTTTATCTCTATTTACTTAGAGGAACAGATTCCATCTTGATCAACACCTACCTCCATATAAAACTAGTAGGAGCCAACACATACCCATATACCCATACACAGTACAAGTATGAAAGCAGTATCAAACTCAAACTACCTATATACAAGATAACTATGCTATCTCAGGTCTAAAGATTATATGCACTGATATGATTTATGACAAAACATTAACAAGACTAAACTCCATGTGCTTGTCATAAGTGTCACTGGTTCGACCTACTTATCATGTATAAGTGCCTATCATGTTTGTTATATGTCATGAGACTCACCATTCTATCTTATTTATATCTCATATAAATAACTTGGGAACAAACATGAATACAATCTTTCTGGATAAGTCATCTCCTTATTATGAAGTATCCTCGACTGTGAACCTATTTATGATACTTTATACTAGAAATACTGTCAATCATATTCTTAACAAATTAAGAATAGAATTTCTAACAAAATATCAATGGACCTTTTCTATTACACGTAAATATATTATGTAAACGGAAAAGTGGAAATGCCTTTTATTAATAAAACATGTACAAGATACATACTAAACGATATGCTCTAGGGCATACTACTAACAATCTCCCACTAACACTAGAGCCATTCATTACTATATCTTAGACCCATCTTCTCAAGATGTCGGTCTAGCTGAGTCTATGACATAGGCTTAGTGAATGGATCAGCTGGATTTTCAGCTGATGCTATTTTCTGCATGGCTACATTGCCTCGTCCAACTATTTCTCTGATAATGTGGTAGCACCTTTCTATGTGTTTGGATTTTTGGTGAGACCGAGGTTCCTTAACCTGTATGACTGCTCCATTGTTGTCACAGTGTAGTGGAACTGCTGATTAAATGGAAGGAACTACTGCAAGTTTTGTCACGAACTTCTTTATCCAAACAGCTTCTTTTGTAGCATCTGATGCAGCAATATGCTCAGCCTTTGTAGTGGAATTTGCAGTCGTGCTCTGTTTGGAACTCTTCCAACTGACTGCACCTCCATTACAAATGAACACATACCCAAAGGTAGACTTTCTATCATCGATATCTGATTGAAAATCAGAATCAGTATAACCATCCAATTGCAAGTCTGCACCTCCATAGATCAAGAATAAATCCTTAGTTCCTCTCAAGTACTTAAGGATATTCTTGACAGCTATCCAGTGTTCCAAACTTGGATTGGATTGATACCTGCTAGTCAAACTAATAGCATATGCGATATCCGGCCTAGTACACAACATTGCATACATTAAACTTCCAATAGCCAAAGCATATGGAATCCTGGCCATCTTATCTCTTTCTTTAGGTGTCTTTGGAGACATCTCTTTAGAAAGATGGATACCATGTCTCACTGGTAACAATCCTCTCTTGGAATCAAGCATGTTAAACCTCTTTAACACCTTTTCCAAGTATAGACTTTGGGTTAAACCAATTATTCTTTTCGCTCTATCTCTATAAATGTGAATCCCAAGAATATAAGTTGCCTCCCCTAAGTCTTTCATGGAGAATATATTTGAGAACCATACCTTTACAGTTGTCAACATACCTGTGTCATTACCCATCAATAGTATGTCATCCACATATAAGACACAGAAAGTAATAGCACTGTCACTAACCTTCTTATATACACATGGCTCATCCTCATTTTTGATAAAACCAAAGGATTTAATGGCTTCATCAAAACGGATGTTCCAACTCCTTGAAGCTTGCATCAACCCATAAATGGATCGCTTTAGCTTGCATACCTTGGAACTATCTTGGGATTCAAAACCCCTAGGTTGTTCCATGAAAATGTTCTCTTCAATGCATCCATTAAGAAAAGCTATTTTGACATCCATCTGCCAAGTCTCATAATCATAGTATGCAGCTATTGCTAATAGAATCCTAATTGATTTAAGCATGGCAACAGGCAAGAAAGTCTCCTCATAGTTGATTCCTTGCCTTTGGAAAAATCCTTTCGCTACTAGCCTTGCCTTATAGGTCTCTACCTTTCCATCAGAACCAATTTTCTTCTTGAAAACCCATTTGTTCCCTATAGGTACAATACCTTCAGGTGGGTCAACAAGATCCCAAATTTAATTTTTATACATGGAATCAATTTCAAATTTCATAGCATCAATCCATTTTGAAGAGTCTATATCTGATATAGCTTCTTCATTGGTAAGTGGATCATCTCCATGATCTACTTCTTCATGAGTAGATAACTCTTGTTCTTCTTCATGAAGGAAACCATATCTCACTGGTGGGTGAGATACCCTAGTTGTTCTATGAGGAACAACTGTAGATATTTCATCAACGGGTGTAGGTTGACTAGATGGATCTATATCCATCTGATCTGTTCATTAGTCAGAATTCTCCAATTCCAACTCTATTTGCCTTCCTTTTCCTCCTTCTTGAACAAACTGTTGTTCAAGAAATGTGGCATCTCTACTCACCACAACCTTTTGTGATGTACGAAAATAAAAATAATATCCAAAACTATCTTTTAGATGTCCAACAAATCGACCTTTCTCTGATCTGGTTTCCAATTTATCAGTGTTCAGCTTTTTAATATAAGCTAGACAACCCCAAATCTTAACATGCTTAAGACTTGGTTTTTTTCCATGCCATATCTCATAAGGTGTGGAAGAAACTGATTTTGATGGAATCCTATTCAGAATATACAAAGATAATTCTAATGGAAATCCCCAAAAGGAGATTGGCATATCAGTATAGCTCATCATACTACGCACCATATCCAATAGGGTACGATTTCTCCTTTCAGATACACCATTCAGCTGTGGCGTTCCTGGAGGAGTCAGCTGGGAAACAATGCCGTGCTTTCTCAAGTATTCATCAAATTCAGTACTTAAATATTCACCTCCACGATCTGATCGAAGAGCTTTAATACTCTTTCCTGTTTGATTTTCTACTTCAAATTTAAATTCTTTGAACTTTTCAAAGGATTCATGTTTGTATTTCATCAAATACAAATACCCAAACATTGATTTATCATCAGTGAAGGTAATAAAATAATGAAAGCCACCTCTAGCCATTTCTTTAAATGGACCACATACATCACTATGTATTAGCTCCAAAATAATTTTAGCTTTTAGCCCTTGTCCAACAAAGGGTGATCTAGTCATTTTGCCCTGAAGGCGAGATTCACAAATTGGAGTAGGCTTAGAGCCCAATGAGGATAGAATCCCCATTTTCTCCAATTTTGCAATCCTATCTTATGCAACATGACATAACCTTAAGTGCCAAATATATTTTGAACTTGAGTTGGTTTTCATCATGGCATTGCATTCTTTTAGATTGCTATACTTTGGGCAGTTCCTTTTCCTGTGCCCATCCTTCTGGCAGTGGAAACACTTTCCTTTGCCTCCATCAGCTTTAGTCTTCCCTTTCTGTTTAGCTATTTTCTTAGAAGGACCAGGAAACTGAGATTTCTTTTTCTTATTGCCCTTCTTCTTGTTGGACTTTCCAGTAGAAGAAGATGCAATCAAAGCTACCTCTTTTCCTTTATTGCCCGGCATATTCTTTTGGGCAATAACCAGCATGTTGAGTAAACCAGGTAAGGTGCATTCCTGTTTAGTCATATGGAAATTTGTCATAAAATTTCCAAAAGATTTAGGAAGGGACTGAAGGATCAAATCCGTCAGTAGTTGGAAATCCATGTTAAAGTCAAGATGTTCCAGCTGCTCAATCAGTCGAATCATCTTGTGGACATGATCCTCAACATTCTGTCCCTTAGACATCCTCATGCGGAGCAGCTGCCTAGATATCTCATATCTAGCATTCCTATTGTGCTCACCATACAACTCTTGTAGGTGAAGAAAGATCTCACTCGCACTCTGTATGTTCTCATGCTGCTTCTATAACTCATTACTCATGGAAGCAAGCATGTAACACTTAGCTCTCATGTCATGCTCCTTCCACTTGTCCAAACTTTAATGTTCCTCTGGAGTGGCCTCTGGAGGTAAGGGACCAGGAACATTTGAATTTAAAACAAATCCTACATGTTCAAGGTTCAGGACAAGTTTCAAATTTCTTAGCCAATCAGAGAGATTAGGTCCTGTCAACCTATTGCGTTCAAGTATGCTTGTAAGGATATTGAATGGTGGTGGTTGTTCTTTACTCATTATTATCAGAAAATTAACTGTAGAAAATAACCAGATTAATTAGTAAATGTATCATGTAATTAACCAAAATGATTATGGTCTTTTAATCAAATTGGTCCTCCTACTAACTTAGCGAATCCTACACTTCCAAAGTAGAAAACGGAAATCCTAGTTGGATGGATTTCTAGTGGGTGATTGAATTCTTATAATTCTATTGATCATCCTCAGGTACGTCCGTTATTGGAATTACAATAAACTATAAGTGAGCAACTCCTTGCCCATCACATCTAATGTGAGGTTCAATCCTTTACCTAGCCCCTAATGCTCAAAATCTCAGGTACATCCATTATTGACTTATCTTGCATTAGTTAAGTTGATCCCATTGAGCCAGTAATTATGCAAATAATTTTAATGTCCTCAGGTACATCCAATATTGGCCACCAAACCATTTACATATTTACAACATCTCATGCTTAACAATTATTCTTAAGAAAATCTCTTAAATTAATTGCATCTTATGCAACTATTTAAAATTTCTTAAAATAATTGCCTAATGGAGGGCCCATGTTATAATTACTTTAATTATAGCATTTCCAACTTAATCATTTGTTTGGAAGATTTTACGGTCATCCTAATTACTATTAAGGTCTCACTTTGCACATTATCCATTTAGCATGCATATATCATATAATTGCATACATTCCCATACATCTCATGCATTCATGGATAAGCAGTATATATGGTATGATCATGGACTTTCTAAGGGATTCAATTCTGAGCCACCAAGAATTGATTCATGGCATTCCTAGGTGCATTTCATTCATTCATTTTACAAGAGTTGCTAAAGGAGTACATAATCCACACTTGATCTTAAATTCCTCCCACTGGTCCCACTAATGCTCTTGACCTCCTTAAACTTCTTGCAATCCAATATTACATAGTAATCCTTGGCATACCAAGGCGAATTTATAAGAACTTAAATAAATGAAATTACAATCCAAAAATTATTACAAGCTTAATAATACATGCCCAAAATAAATTAAAATAAATTAATTAATTTACAATCCCAAAGAAACATAAAAGAAATAAATCCAATCATAATGGTCTTTTATAGTCCATGATCATCGATCATGCATATCACTATTTAACAATTAAATAAAACATACATACTTAAATTAAATTGAATATCTCATATTCAAGTTAAAAATCCAGATTTGAATATGATTCAAATAAATTTAATAATTTAGATTTGAATCTCATTCAAACAAATTTAAAAATTCAGATTTGAATCACATTCAAACAACCTTAAAAATTCAGATTTGAATCACATTCAAACAATTTTTAAAAAATCGAATTTGAATCACATTCAAACAATCTTTAAAAATTCAGATCTGAATATTATTCAAACAATTTTAAAAAATCAGATTTAAATATGATTCAAACAACTTTAAAAATTCAGATTTGAATCACATTCAAATAAGTTTTAAAATTCATATTTGAATCACATTCAAATAATTTTTAAAATTCTGATTTGAATCAAAATTTAATTGTGTGATTAAAATTCTAATTAAACAATTTAATTAGACATAGGATGAGCTTTTAAATCATACAACAATTGCAAATTAAAAAGCCAAACCTTGAGCCACCCATGGAAGCCACGAACCTTGCGCACCATGAAGGTGTTCTCTTGCATGCCGCTACACATCCATTGCAACCAGCAATGGATAAATCATCTCATGATCAAAACACACAATTAAATCATATAATCAAAAATCTAAATGGCAAATAAAGTGGCTCTGATACCAATTGAAGGAATGGAAGTATGAAAAACACAGTTTATACCATTGAATTCAAAAATTTTCGCTTAGGATCACATGCATCATGCAAGATTTATTTTTATCTATTTGATTTCAATGATAAAAAACATATTAAAACTCTTTTAATATATTTTTGGATCTGTATTTGCCATTTAAGATTTTAAAATTAATCAAATTAATTTTAGAACCCTAGATTAAATTAAGAACAAACACACTAACCTCTTGATGCACTGCAGTGTATTTGCGCCTTTGAGATGCCTCTTCAGGACACCAGATGTTGCCCTTCTAGCTTGTCCACACCAAGAACACCTATGGTAACCCTTGAACAGCTTCTAAAGCTTTTCCTATTAATTTAGAAAATCAAGTTCTGCTTTTAAGAGATTAAAGATATAAACAGGACACTAGAAACGATTTCTAGTATTTTTAATTCAAGAGATTATTTGTTAATCTCTTGGAATTAGTGATAGATGAAGAAGAAGAGAGGGAGAGCTCCAAAGTGGCGGCACAAATGAGAGCAGCAGCTAGTTGTGTTATTTTCTTTTCATGACAACACTTATATAGCTAGGTTAACACATTAAACCCTTGTCACATGTCACCCTCTGATTGGTTCTAGGTTTAATTAACCCAATCACATTGTGCCAAGTGTCAAACCTATATTTAATCTTAATTTTAATCATTGTCGACACCATATTTTGGCCGATCCCCAAAATCAATAAATTTCGAAACTGATCCCTAGCACTAAGTCTCCCTTTGCCAGCCAATTACATTTCCGATCTCTCTTTACCGAACAATCACATTTTCGACCTCTCCTCAAAAGGAATCAAATCAATACTAAGTCCCCATGTCATTTAAAGCCTTACTGATCTCTCAAACCAATTGTCAAATCTCCTGGATAGTCAATTACATTCCCGATCTCTCTCGTCAGACGAAACTGAACCAGCACTAGATCTTCATTTTAAAAGTTTAGGAATAATCAAGTTAAGGTTCCAATCCGGTTTAATGGCGATCCCAATCTTAAGTACTCAAGCCAAATTTCCAATTTTAAATTAAGTCTTGTTTAGTGTTGGTTCCCTGCCGATCTCATGCTTATGGTGTTTTCAGACCTCTTACACTTAGATTAATAATCGCCTTTAGTTGTTTTAATATGCTCAGACAATCAAGTGCTTAAATGATTTAGAGATTTTCCGATCACATCCATTCACTGAACAAAAAGCGAATTTCATTTCATATTAAAGTTTGTACAAGTCATTCGGCTGGAGGATCACCCCCAGCCTGATCTACATTTTGCTCATTTCCTCTCTCACCCTCAGCCTCCTCCTCGCTATCCTCACCCTCGTCTTGGGGAGCCAGATCTACCATCCAAGAGAAGTCTTCCTCAGGGTACCGATTCTTGAGCTCGGCCAGGAGATCCCTATGAGCATTCACATAAGCGCCGGCCTCCCTTGTCACCGCATCTTCCTCTTTCGCTTTGAGCTCCTCAGTGAGCTGAGCAACTTCACCAGCCAGGAGCGCCTGAATCTCTTCAAGAACACGATCTCGCTCGGCTAGAACACGAGCTTGCTCGGCCAGCTTGTCCTCGTAGAACTTCATCCGCCCCTCAATTTCAGATATGTAGTTCTGAGCGGATGAGAGTTGGGATCAGAGGGAAGCCACTTCATGACCCATCTTCTCGACCTCCTTACCTAGGCGGTGAGCCTTCTCCTGGACGATATGCTGATTCACTAAGCACTCTACGTTCAGGCTCATGGAGTGGGTCAGGATGTCATCAAGATTGTCCGGAGACAGCCTGTCCCGATCCTCCTGAAGGCAGATAGAAGCCCCCAGAACTTTAGCCAAACCCGGATTCTCCCGAACAGTTCGGTTCCTCTCCAAGGAATGGATTAGCACTTGAGCACCGCGGGAGAGGGTCCGTGTGGTAGGTTGAGAAGGACCCCCTTCCGCACCTGAAGCAACTGAAGGAGCTGGAGGCGGCTCTTCTTGGCGAGGAGGAGATCGGATCACTTCTACCTCGGGGATCGGCTGCCCCGAAGGTTGAGATGAGCCCCCTTGCATTTCCTCAGCTTCATGCCTGGGTGTTTGCAGGCATCTCCCGTACCTTCCAGGAGATCTCTCTCTTTCGCTTTCGGCTCTCCTTGGAAGCTTTGCCGCTTGCCATACCTGTACAAAGAAGAGGTCAGTGAGATCGCTAAGGTCCAAAGATCTGAGATATAGAAAAATACCGATGCCGAGGTCAGAGAGCTGAAACCCCCGATTTTCGCCAGTGATCAACTCATGGTCCAGTGATGCAGTTGGGCAGTCACTGCATCTAAACAAGAGAACTTTTCCCTGCCCGCCTGATCTTTCAGCTCCATCACCATCAGGCCTTCTTCCCTATTTAGGGTGAGGCACTTCGGAAGTAAAGGGCCCTGGTGCAGCCAGCTGCGAGGGAAGCCCTCAAAGACGTTCGGAATTTTGCTCCTGAGGATAAAGAAGCGGTTCTTCCAATTCTTCAGGGAGGAAGCCCTCAAAGACGTTCAAAATTTTGCTCCTGAAAAGCCCGCAATGCGGCTTCGCCTGGAAAAACCAATACTCGTCGTCCTTTCGACGAGTTAATCTATGATGTTCGATGAATACCTTAGCTGTAGGACGGAATCCCTTAGCTCGGCAGAGGCCTCTGAAGGCTACTAAGATCCACCATGAGTTCGGGTGGACTTGAGTTATGCACACTTGGTGAAATTTTAAGACTTCCTTGAAGAAGTCGTCAAGAGGGAATCGCAGCCCGGCTTTTAGTTGCTCTTCATATACTATAATCATGTCATTCTCTTCGAAGAAGTGATAGGCTCAGATATCGCTGTGACACCGGGTGAGTTCGAATGAATCAGGATGAATGTTGTATTCTTGGCTGAACGATTGTAGGTCGGTTTCTTGAAGAATTGATGGTAGCTCATCCATGGGAATATTTTCCCTCCCTGAAGAAGGTACATGCCTAGATAGTGCTGCTTGCCCTCGAGCTGGAACAGGGGCCCTAGAAGGTTTAGGTCGCACGCTTGGTCTGACCACCTCCACTTCATCAGATGACCATGAGATCTGAATGGAAGGGCGTCTTGCCGCTCTCTGACCCTCGGCGCTGCTCATTTTCAAAGGAAACAAAGAATTTAAACTAAAAGAAAGATCAAAATCCTTACCAGAGTTTGATTGGTGTCGGAAGAACTTGAGGAAATGAGAGAATTTTGAAGTTGTTCGCGAGAAACTGAAAATGGCATAAGGGAGCAACTGGCTAACCCCACCCCTATTTATACTCGTCCGAGCATTTAATGCTCACGATGTTCCAGGCAGTGCATCGGGTAGCGGGACTCGCCAGCTATTCTGACACGTCTCACGAATATTCCAAAAATTCCATAAGGAGAGACCGGCTAGTTAGGGATCGGCTAATTAAAGCGAATGTTTGGAAGTGCGGATAGGATAAGGGCTGTTCAGTTGGAAACCAGATCGGATAAACACACCAGAAATCGGAGAATAATCAATGTAATAATAATAAAGTGATAACTGACAAAATAAATTTTATTTCCAAAAAGTCAAATTACATCATTTGGGCGATCTCAAGAGATCGGATTACATTAATGGTCTGATTACATCATAAGGGTGATCTCTAGAGATCGGATTACATTGAAAGTAAAATTACATCATTTGGGCGATCTCTAGAGATCGGCAGTACATCCCATCTAATAAAGACCTATGTTAAAGCCTAGTCTCGTGGCTGAGTCAAAAGATGTGTTTGACCAGGAGATCGGCTGTTGACATTGGATAGATGTACAGCTTAGATGGGGGGACTATGACTCTCATGAGAATGAGAGAGGTCGTCATCAAAGTTACCGCTCGAAACTGAGCCGCTATCGGAACACCCAGTGTGGTGAGAAGCCAGATGAACGCAAGGAGCGATCACCGGTGTTAAGGGGAATATTAGCAGTCTTCTTGCCCGAAATCGGTTCGCCGATTATGTCAGACGAACGATTCGAGATCGGTACGATCGAGGTCCTCGATCCAGATCGGTTAATTAGTCCGGTTCTCTCACTGTCATCGGATAGGGTTATCATGATTCTCCGATCACTGGGATCATAAATTTTCAGACAAGGAACAAAGAGAATAATCGGGAAAAGATCAAAAGTGGTCACCATGGCCAGAATTATTGCCGGAGCAGCTAGAACAAGAAAAGTGAGAAGGAAAGAGAAAAAATCAAATGAGGAAGGGTTTCCTACTGAAGGTATATATATAGGAGATGGTCTGAGCATTTATTACTAAGCAGAAAATGAAGCGCACGCCTCAGAAATTGAGGTAATAAATGCTTTGACTGGACCAGACCTGATGAAGAAAAGACCAGAGTAGGAGAGGTCGGAGGAAGGGAGGCCGGCATGAAAGACCGGAAAAGGAGCGTGTCAGGAGAGATCGGAAGAAAGGAGCCCGTTATGAGAGATCGAAAAAGGATCATGTTTAAAAGACCGGAAAGGAGGAAGACAAAGAGAATAAGACAGCTTCTGCTAATTATCGTCATAGTCAGGGCCGAGGTAGTTAAAGCGATGCAGACGAAATCTCCACCGCACGCCCCGATCGCCGCAGACATCGACATGTGCCAGAGTACGTCATGACAGCGCTGTACATCCTAATCTCCACCGTTGATCTCATTTGTAAGGACGAGCCCGGAGCCCTTAGATCAAAGAAGAAGACGACAAGATCAGCGCCTTTTATTCCCAGCCTTCGGATCGCCCCGGACAAGAAAATTTGGGACCATCAGATTAGAAGAGAAAAAGGACAAATATTCTGAAGGGGATCTCGGCCGTCCGTTCTGATTCTCTTTAATTCCTGAGACTCAGATTGTGTCCTTAGAAATCCTGACCCTCCATCTCCCTCAAAATAGATCCTGACCCTTCAGGGAAAGCACCCGGTTCCTATAAATACCTGCATGAAAACTGTTCAAAGGAGGACGAATAGTGAATATAGCGGAAGGACTCTGAAACTTAATTCAGCTCGTTACTCTGCTATTTTTGAGCTTTCATAAGAAAGACTTTTGAAACCAATTTTCGGAAGTATTTTCTTGCAAAGGGATTTCTGAATACTGAAACTCTCCATTTTCAGTTCGTTCATTATCCTGTGACACTCTCACTTTCTGTCTTTGTTATCTTTATTTCTACTCCCGTTGTCCAAGCTCAACTTCATTCATACTCGGCTATAATTTTGATCAGTCTGCATTTTAACAAGGTATTCTTCATTTCAAGGCGAACCTTAGCCTTCAGGTTGCCAGCCTGCGGCCTCATTACGTTCTGTGATCCCGTAGTTAGTTTAATAGATCCGACTCCCTACAGGTGAGTGCTCATATTACTTTTTTTTTTTATTATTATTAAGTGTTCGTTCTTATTTTACGTATTTCCTTTGTTCTTTATATATATATATATATATATATATATATAATTTTCTCCAAGTTTATATTACGCTAAAGAACGCGAAGAAGGTCATTCTCGAGTTTACTTCCGTGTTGACCAGCCCATTCTTTTTATTAATCTTTGTTATTCCTAAACGTAAGTCTTCTAGTCCCGAGTAGCATATAAGTGGTTGGATAAAATCTAGGTAACTGTATCTTAAGGGTCTCTTTAAAATAATGAAAGGTCTGAACAATAAGTCGGGAAAATAGTAAGGCCAAATAATGCAAAAGACAATTGAGTAAGACGTCACAAGGCAGAGTAAAACCGAACCTTAAGATAGATAAATGGGATAGATTGGGTACCAAAAGGTACTGGTAATGCGACCACATAGGAAGGTCGGAAAATTCAGTTTGGTATCCCATGACTAGTTACAAGGTACCAATGAGTTAAAAGAAGCCTTATTCCGAGCCCCGGCATTTTTGAATGCCAGAACCCTTAGTTCTAGGATTTCGTGACGGGTAGCTGTAATCAAGTTTCGAGAGATCGGAAGAGTCCTTATCCGACTCCTATTAAAATAAAAGAGATCGGAAGAGAGTTCTTATCTAGTTCTCAATCTAAAATTTTAATAAATATTTAAAAAGGAGATCAGAGGAGAGTTCTTATCCGGTTCTCAATCTAAATTTTTAATAAATATTTAAAAAGGAGATCGGAGGAGAGTTCTTATCCGGTTCTCAATCTAAATTTTAATAAATATTTAAAAGGAGATTGGAGGAGAGTTCTTATCCGGTTCTCAATCTAAATTTTTAGTAAATATTTAAAAAGGAGATCGGAGGAGAGTTCTTATCCGGTTCTCAATCTAAATTTTAATAAATATTTAAAAGGAGATCGGAGGAGAGTTCTTATCCGGTTCTCAATCTAAATTTTAATAAATATTTAAAAAGAGATCGGAGGAGAGTTCTTATCTGGTTCTCAATTTAAATTTTAATAAATATTTAAAAGGAGATCGGAAGAGAGTTCTTATCTGATCCCCAATCAAATTTTTTTTAATCTAAAGGAGATCGGAGGAGAGTTCTTATCCGATTCTCAATCAAGATCTTTAATGAATATGTGAAAGAGGTCGGAGGAGAGTTCTTATCCGATTCTCAAACTGAATTATTTATACGCACAATAATCCCCAAAATAAAACCAATATGCAATAGCCACTCACTAAGGTTGTCTCATTTACTTATGTATCTGAGTAATCTGGATTAGTGAAATATCAAATATTCCTTTTGTCAAAAGGATTAACATTTCCATTCAAACCCTCCTAACTATCAATTCTAATTTATAAAGGACGCAAAGTTAAATCTGCTTACCCTCTTTGAGGGACGAGGTGGGGTGCGTAACACCTTCCCCACCCGCTACTTTAACCGAACCTAGAATCTCTGTTTTTGAAGTGGTTTCATTTTAATTTACTTTCACAAATGGTTTTCTTTAATTTCCCTCAAAATTAAAGTGGCGACTCCTCACTTTTCCCACTTCGGTGAGTGTTCGTCCAGGCGACCGCAAAACCCTTGCAACAGCTTGATGACTCCACTGGGGATATTTGAACTTAACCCCGATCGGGAGGTCCAAAAGTAGATTTAATTTTGAGATCAAATCATAGTTAGGTGGGCTCACTCGGCAAAGTTTTATACGTTAATTATTGTTATTCTTGCTAACTGTTTTGCTTGTCTTGCTTGTTTTACTTTCTACAGCGCTCTTCGTCTAAAAAAAAAAAAAAAAAAGAGGAAAATTTCCCCATGTATTGGGAAGAGGTAAAGATGTCCCTTCACACACTGAACACTCACGTGATGTCCTCACACACTTCAGCCCTATACCCGGGCTTTCTTACCCTTCTAGGAAAATAGGAGGGGGTCATGTAGCGGTACCCATGGATTTTTACCCCGTTAGTATCCGTGAAGGCTTCTGCTCAAATTGAAACTCGTTCTATTCACTGTGATACCCGTGGAATTTTCCCGACAGTATCATGGGGGATAGAATGGGGCTCTACTGTTTACAGTAGGGGCAATTTGGGAACCTGTGGCTTTTAGAAAATTAGACCTTGAGCTAAACTATCACGATAGCTGGAAGCCGTAGCAAGCTACCTTGTAAGATAGAACTGTCCAATTAGGTAGCACCTAGCCGGTACTAGGACTCTCCTTTATTTTAGGACAAAAGGGGCATACTTACTCTTATCCTATTCTGTTTATTTTATTTTGTTCTTATTTTTAAGGGTAATCTTGAATCATACTATTAAGAAAACCTACACATTTTCCTACTTTGATAAATGTGTAGGTGTCACTCTGCCAACAGTATAATTCAAGATTACCTGAATTTATCCCGCTAACAAGTTTTTCCTGCAGGCATCACCAAAATAAGGTCTGTAAAAGGATAAGCATCATTTTTAACATGGCATCCTAGAGTCAGTCGGCAGAAGAAGTTCTTAAGTCAGAACAGAATGCTAAATAATGGCCCAAAAATAATTCAGTATCCCCACACCGTGATACTAGCTCATTACCTCCATTGGACCTGAATAAGATTGAAGTCAGAATGAACAGTCTCGAGGGTTTGGCCAATGGTTGGAAGTCATTTCCCGATCAGGTCAAAGCACAATTTGAGAAGAAATATGGGAGGATTGCAACCTTGATGCGAGTTAAAGTTCAAGCCCCGACACTAAAGGCCATGTTGCCAGTTTGGAACCCTAAGTTTGGAGTGTTCTCTTTCAACGACATAGATACTGCTCCCACTATGGAAGAATATCAAGCATTGCTAGAAATCCCTCATGTGGCACAGAATCGGATTTACCTACACCTCGAGCATAGGCAGACCTGGAAACGGTTCGCACATATATTGGGAATTCCACCAGAAGAAGCAAAGGCTAGGGAAACTGTCAAAGGAAACACGCATGGATGGTATTAGACTTATCTCAAGAAGGGGTTGGATCAATGCATCCAAGATGAACAGTGGGATCAAGCTTCATTGATGCTCGCTCTAGCAATTTACGGCTTGATCTTGTTCCCTGGACCTCCCGGAATCATAACCTACGGCGTTGTGGAAATGTTCTGGGCAGTAGAAAAATAGAAGGTCAATCCAGTACCGGCAATTCTTGCTGAGACTTTCTTATCCCTTACTTATTGCAGACAACAAGGCAAGGGATCCATTAAATGTTGTTCTCAGTTGTTGCACCTCTGGATCATTAGTCATATGTGTCCTGTGGAGACGAAGGGATTAACTTGGTATCTTGACCAGCCTCTCATCGAGAAAATGACCCGATTGTTAATCAACCCGAAGGATGAGCCGCAGTGGCAAGAACGCATTTTGAGCTTCAATAGCCATAACTATTGTTGGAAGAAATTATGGACGTCAAGTCAATCCATTCTGATCAGCACGGGGAACAATCAAACAGTATCCCTAATCGGAGTGACTGGATACACAAGTTACACTCCGGCCTTAGTAATGAGGCAATTCGGCTCAACACAATTCAGAATCAATGCAGAAGAATACCACCAAGGTCATTTCTACCATGAGCTCAAGGAAGAGGAAGGGTTGAAAATAGCTCGCAAATCTTAGGAAAACATCACTCTGATGGAGAGGTCGCCCAAAGGCCCGAGTGCTACAGGCGATTATCTTAAATGGAGGGCTGACAGGGATCAAGAACACTTGGCTGGAGATCCAACAAAATTTGAAGACTGCGACCCTGGCCGAAGCGTCCTATCAGAAGAAGCTAATAATCATCTGGCTGACTCATTACAGAAGGCAAACACCGAGAATTTGCAACTACAAGAACAAATAAAACAGTTGGAGGATCAACAGCAGAACCTTAAAAGAAAAGTAAGAAGACTCAAGGAAGAGGCAAGAACCGAAAAGATGGGCTTCGAAGAGCAAGAGGCACGGTGGGAAAAGAAAAAAGGCTCTCTCTAAGCTCTGGTAAAAGAAGTAGAAGTACAGAACAGTAAGCTTCAGGAAAAAATGAAATACCAAGAGATACTCGTAGAAGAGTACAAACAAGAAAATAAAAAGAAGAAGCTCGAATTAAAGGAACAAGCATTACTCATCAACGATATTCTGAAAGAATGTGCTAAGGAAAGAAAGGAAAAAGAAAGACAAGCCGCTCTCTATCAAGAGCTGAAAGAGAACGTTGACCAGCTGGAGAGAACAATAGCACAGGGAAAACAAGAACTCCTACCTGAATCCGAGTATGCCCTGAAAGTGTTCGACCCTGCCAAACAAGAATAAAGGTTATACGAGTATCTCAGAAAATGTCATCTCATTATAAAGAACCTCCCTGAACTTAGGCCAATGTAAAGAATGCTGTGTACAAATTATTCAGTTAATAAAATGATGTTTGGGCCATTGGTTAGCAAAATGATGAATGAATAGTATAACTCCCGTAGGAACCCCCTCGCTAGGGTTATGCGAAAAATTGGATGTGCCATATGGACAAGTATCATAGATGCGCATTCAATCTAGTCATTCACAGTCAGACTATCGAATGATGCCATGATAAAATTGATACAATCGTCCTTTTGCAGATTTCATTTCGGCTCCCAAATGCCACTGTATCCTTCGTCCGAACCAGGACCTTTAGTTTTTTTTATGAAATTCAAAATTCACTAAAAGTTTTTTATTTATCACTTCCTACAGAAAATCAACATTGCTTCGAACAAAGCAAGTCTGACCAAGCACACGGTTTAACCTAAGCGAGTGTACTTAACAAGATCCCGAACAAAGAAGATAATGGAAGATCAAGAACAAGTACAGAACTTACAAGGGCAGAGGACATCCCTGTACTTAATTTCGAGTAAAGTACCTTTGGTTATCTACACTTGATCATTTTGTCCATGATGGCAAGTGTAACATTGTAAATGGACCCTTTTCTTATGTTATAAATCTTAATGAATTAATAGCGCATTTTATATCCGATTCTCTTTTTCTCTCCATTTAAACTCCATTCTTATAATATATTCTATTTTCGTTCATTCAGGACCATTCATCAATTAACACCTAATAATTCAATAGACTCATAAATTCCTCTGGTTAATTTTGAAATCCCCATAACTGCCATTACTTCAAGTGATTCTGAGGTGGAGCTCACAGAAGAAAGGGATGAAAGGGATGAACCTTCCCTAGTGCCTTATGGAGACGAAACGCGCACCATAAACTTAGGCACGGAAGAAGTGAAAAGGGAACTTAAGGTTGTGGAGAGTGAGGAATTGGGAGATATGATCAGTTTGCTCAAAGAATTCCTGGACGTGTTTTCCTGGAGCTATGACGATATGGTTGGTTTGGACCCCCAGATAGTGACGCACAAAATTCCCCTAATTCGGGGGACAATCCCAGTAAAGCAGAAGCTAAGAAGAATGAATCCAGACACGCTGCTCAAAGTTAGGGATGAGGTCAAGAAACAGTATGATGCTAGGTTCCTGGAAGTAGTCAAATATCCCCAATGGATAGCTAACGTTGTCCCGGTAATGAAGAAGGACGGGAGAGTTAGGGTGTGCGTTGATTATAGGGACCTTAATAAAGCGAGCTTGAAAGATGATTTCCCCCTCCCTCACATTGATGTGTTAGTAGACAATGCTGCGGGATTGGGCAGGTGTTCCTGTATCGATGGGGCATCGGGATACAATCAAATCCCAATGGATGAGGGAGACAAGGAGAAAACTGCTTTTATCACTCAATGGGGGGTATTTTGTTATCGAGTCATGCCTTTCGGGTTAAAGAATGCTGGAGCCACCTACCAACGTGCCATGGTCACATTATTCCACGATATGATGCATAAAGAAGTGGAGGTGTACGTGGATGATATGATCATCAAATCCCGGGGAGAGGAGAGCCACGTGCAGGTAATGAGGAAAGTATTTGAGAGACTCAGGAAATATCAGCTGAAACTGAACCCTGCCAAATGCATATTCGGAGCTAGATCTGGGAAGTTGTTGGGATTCATAGTGAGTGAGAAGGGAATTGAAGTTGATCCAGACAAAGTTCGAGCCATTCAAGAAATGCCATCCCCAAAAACAGAAAGGGAGGTGCGCAGTTTCTTGGGGAAGTTGAACTACATATCAAGGTTTATTTCCAATCTCACCGCTAAAGCTGAGCCTATTTTTAGACTACTCCGAAAGAACAACACCACCCGATGGGATTCGGTTTGTCAAGAGGCTTTCGAGAAAATCAAGCAGTACTTGTCCAACCCACCAGTATTGGTTCCGCCTATGGCAGGTAAGCCTCTGATCCTGTATATGGCAGTCCAACAAAGTTCGATGGGATGCGTTTTAGGGCAACATGATGATACCGGCCGGAAGGAGAGAGCTATTTATTACCTGAGCAAAAAGTTCAATGAGTGCGAGTCAAGGTATTCTTTCCTAGAGAAAACCTGCTGCATGTTAGCCTGGACAGCGAATCGCCTCAAGCACTACATGTTGAATCACAAGACATGGCTTATTTCCAGGATGGATCCTATTAAGTATGTATTCGATAGCCCATTCGTGCCAGGAAGAATAGCCAAATGGCAGGTCATACTATCCCAATATGACATTGTCTATATGACCCGGAAAGCGGTGAAAGGTAGTATAATCGCTGATCTCCTAGCAGAAAACCCTATCCAGGATTATGAAGCTCTGGATTTTGAGTTCCCTGATGAGCATATTAATGAAGTAGACTGTGGAGAAGAAGAGCCAGCTGATATATGGGAAATGTATTTCGACGGAGCTGTCAATTTGTCCGATAATGGAATCGGAGCTGTGTTGGTATCCCCAGATGGGAAACATTTTCCGATAGCTATCAAGTTGAGGTTCGACTGCACCAACAATGTCACAGAATATGAAGCTTGTGTAATGGGTCTACAAGCTGCTGTCGAAATGAAGGTCAGGAAATTGGAGGTATATGGAGATTCAGCTCTGATCATTTATCAAGTCAAGGGAGAATGGCAAACCAAGGATCCGAAGCTAATCCCATATCAGAAGTACTTGCTGGAACTGACTAAGAAATTTGAGGAAATCTCTTTCACTCACCTTAGTCGAGACAAGAATCAATTTGCAGATGCCTTGGCCACCTTGGCTATTATGGCTCAAATGGAAGAAGGGCAGACGACTCAGGTATTAAAGATTAAAGCAAGGAATGAACCGGCCTACTGCTTCATGATCGAAGAGGAACCCGATGGTAAACCTTGGTACCATGACATCTTGATCTACATCAGAACCAGAGAATTCCCCTCAGGGGCGAGCAAAAACGAAAAGAGGATGATTCAGAGATTATCATTGGGATACTTCCCCAGTGGAGAAATTCTATACAAAAGGAGCTCCAACGGCAAATTGTTGAGATGTGTGGATGCGAAGGAGGCAAAGAGAATCCTTTTCGAGACCCATGAGGGAAACTGTGCAACCCATACCAATGGGCATATGATGGCTAAGCAAATCATGCGATGGGGATATTTTTGGACTACCATTGAAAATGATTGCGTCGAGTATTTTCAGAAGTGCCATAAGTGTCAAATCTACGCGGATCCGATAAATGTTCCGCCTCACCAGTTATTCAACCTCGTCTCACCTTGGCCTTTTGCAATGTGGGGCATCGATGTGATTGGTCCCATCAACCCTAAGGCATCCAACGGGCATAGATTTATCCTGGTAGCCATCGACTATTTTTCTAAATGGGTCGAAGCAACATCATATGCTCACATTACACAGAACACATTTCTTAAATTCCTCAGAAATAATATCATCTGCCGACATGGCCTCCCCAATGAAATCGTCACTGACAATGCCAAGAATTTGAACGGTCCAAAGATCCAAAGGCTATGTGATCAATACAGGATTCGACATCTCAATTCCTCCCCATACCGTCCCCAGATGAATGGAGCGGTGGAAGCCGCAAACAAAAATCTCAAAAGAATAATCCGGAAAATGACGATCACTTATAGGGATTGGCATGATATGCTCCCCTACGCTCTTCATGCATACCGGACCTCTGTAAGAACATCAACTGGGGCAACTCTGTACTCACTGGTTTACGGGATGGAGGCTGTATTACCTATCAAAGTTGAAATTCCTTCCCTAAGGATTCTGAAGGAATCAGGGATTGATGAGTCGGAATGGATCCAGTCAAGGTTGGACCAATTAAACTTACTGGATGAGAAGAGGTTAGCAGCAACATGTCATGGGCAGTTATACCAGAGAAGAATGGCTAGGGCATTTGACAAAAGTGTTCGCCCTCGCGAATTTCAACCCGTGGACCTAGTTCTGAAGAAAGTTCTCCCAAATCAAAATAATCCTCGGGGTAAATGGTCACCAACCTATGAGGGACCCTATGTGGTTAAAAGGGCATTTTCTGGTGGGGCCTTGATCTTAACCCACATGGACAGCGAAGAATTTCCAAGACCTGTAAATGCCGACACTGTCAAGAGATACTATGCCTAAAAAAAAAAAAAAGGGGTAGGGGTGAAAACCCGAAGGGGCGCTCCTAGCAAAATGTGTGAAAGAAGGCGAAAACCCTCGAAGGGCGCTTTCTGTAAAATGAGTGAAGGATGAAAACCCGAAAGGGCGTCCTAAAAAAAATAATAAATAAATCTAGGAGTGAAAACCCGAAAGGGCATCCCAAGAACCAAAAAGGAGAAATAAGGAATGGGGCATGAAACCGAGGATGGAAATAAACCATCATGGCATCAGGCTTCAGAGTACTTGAAATAATGGAAGTTAAGAGACTTCAAAGCTAACGGCAAGGAATATGTGAGATCTATCCTTGTACCCTTTTTCTTTAAAACTGTACCTTTTATTTCTTAAAACCATAATAAAGTCATACTTTATTTGTGTTTATCTCTTTGCTTTTAACTTCCCTATACCCACTCTTTAATATTATCCTACTTCAATCTCTTTATCTAACGCGCTATTAATCATTTAGAATTTTGCCATAAGATTAGGATTTGAAATTGATAACCTCACGTACTTTACTATGAGATTTGCAGGGAATGGCAAAAAAAAAAAAGAAAAAAAAACTAGTGGTGAAAACCTGGAAAGGCGCTTCTAGTCAGGTGGGCGAAAGGAAAATGAAAACCCGCAAGGGCGCTTTTCGTAAAATAAGAAGAAAGTCGGGAACCGAAAAGGGGCATCCGGAGAAATGGGGTCGTAGGTCAAGTCTTACTACTCGTCCTCCATTAATCATCGGCTTTCAGGATCCTGTTAAGTACACTTCATCAGGGAAGAACTTCTTGTGTTGGGATTAGACTTGCTTTGTAAGTTGATTTTGATTTTCAGCATTTAAATTTCCTGTTATCAACCTCTGGTTCCTTGATCTAAGTTGATTTTAATTTCCAGCATTTAAATTTCCTATTATCAACCTCTGGTTCCTTGAACTAAGTTGATTTTAATTTTCTGCATTTAAATTTCCTATTATCAACCTCTGGTTCCTTGATCTAAGTTGATTTTGATTTTCAGCTTTTAAATTTCCTGTTATCAACCTCTGGTTCCTTCATCTAAGTTGATTTTAATTTCCAGCATTTAAATTTCCTGTTATCAACCTCTGGTTCCTTGATCTAAGTTGATTTTAATTTCCTGCATTTAAATTTCCTGTTATCAACCTCTGATTCCTTGATCTAAGTTGATTTTCATTTTCAGTATTTAAATTTCTTGTTATCAACCTCTGGTTCCTTGATCTAAGTTGATTTTAATTTCCAGCATTTAAATTTCCTGTTATCAACCTCTGGTTCCTTGATCTAAGTTGATTTTAATTTCCTGCATTTAAATTTCCTATTATCAACCTCTGGTTCCTTGATCTAAGTTGATTTTGATTTTCAGCATTTAAATTTCTTGTTATCAACCTCTAGTTCCTTGATCTAAGTTGATTTTAATTTCCTGCATTTAAATTTCCTGTTATCAACCTCTGGTTCCTTGATCCAAGTTGATTCTAATTTTCTAGCATTTTAACTTCTGTTACTAATCCTTAGATCACTAACTTAAGTAGGTTTTAGTTTCCTAACCTTGAACACCTAATCGCCCAAAATATGGGTCTAAATCTTTACATAATCCCTACACGAAAATTTTTCCAGTAGGAATTATGTAAAGAGGGGCAGCTGTCGACACCATATTTTGGCCGATCCCTAAAATCAATAAATTTCGAAACTGATCCCCAGCACTAAGTCTCCCTTTGCCAGCCAATTACATTTCCGATCTCTCTTTACCGAACAATCACATTTCCGACCTCTCCTCAAAAGGAATCAAATCAATACTAAGTCCCTATGTCATTTAAAGCCTTGCCGATCTCTCAAACCAATTGTCAAATCTCTTGGATAGTCAATTACATTCCCGATCTCTCTCGTCAAACGAAACTGAACCAGCACTAAATTTTCATTTTAAAAGTTTAGGAATAATCAAGTTAAGGTTCCAATCCGGTTTAATGGCGATCCCGATCTTAAGTACTCAAGCCAAATTTCCAATTTTAAATTAAGTCCTGTTTAGCGTTGGTTCCCTGCCGATCTCATACTTATGGTGTTTTCCGACCTCTTACACTTAGATTAATAATCGCCTTTAGTTGTTTTAATATGCTCAGACAATCAAGTGCTTAAATGATTTAGAGATTTTCCGATCACATCCATTCACTGAACAAAAAGCGAATTTCATTTCATATAAAAGTTTGTACAAGTCATTCGGCTGGAGGATCACCCCCAGCTTGATCTACATTTTGCTCATTTCCTCTCTCACCCTCAGCCTCCTCCTCGCTATCCTCACCCTCGTCCTGGGGAGCCAGATCTACCATCCAAGAGAAGTCTTCCTCGGGGTACTGATTCTTGAGATCGGCCAGGAGATCCCTGTGAGCATTCACATAAGTGCCGGCCTCCCTTGTCACCACCTCTTCCTCTTTTGCTTTGAGCTCCTCAGTGAGCTGAGCAACTTCACCAGCCCGGAGCGCCTGAATCTCTTCAAGAACACGATCTCGCTCGGCTAGAACATGAGCTTGCTCGGCCAGCTTGTCCTCGTAGAACTTCATCCGCTCCTCAATTTCAGATATGTAGTTCTGAGCGAATGAGAGTTGGGATCGGAGGGAAGCCACTTCATGACCCATCTTCTCGACCTCCTTACCTAGGCGGTGAGCCTTCTCCCGGATGATATGCTGATTCACTAAGCACTCCACGTTCAGGCTCATGGAGCGGGTCAGGATGTCATCAAGATTGTCCGGAGACAGCCTGTCCCAATCCTCTCGAAAGCAGATAGAAGCCCCCAGAACTTTAGCCAAACCCGGATTCTCTCGAACAGTTCGGTTCTTCTCCAAGGAATGGATCAGCACTTGAGCATCGCGGGAGAGGGTCCGTGTGGTAGGTTGAGAAGGACCCCCTTCCGCACCTGAAGCAACTGGAGGAGTTGGAGGCGGCTCTTCTTGGCGAGGAGGAGATCAGATCACTTCTACCTCGGGGATCGGCTGCCCCGAAGGTTAAGATGAGCCCCCTTGCATTTCCTCAGCTTCATGCCTGGGTGTCTGCAGGGCTTCAGCTCGCTTCATCTCCCGTACCTTCCGGGAGATCTCTCTCTTTCGCTTTCGGCTCTCCTTGGAAGCTTCGCTGCTTGCCATACCTGCATAAAGAAGAGGTCAGTGAGATCGCTAAGGTCTAAAGATCTGAGATATAGAAAAATATCGAAGCCGAGGTCAGAGAGCTGAAACCCCCAATTTTTGCCAGTGATCAACTCCATGGTCCAGTGATGCAGTTCGGCAGTCACTGCATCTAAACAAGAGAACTTCTCCCTACCCACCTGATCTTTCAGCTCCATCACCATCAGGCCTTCTTCCCTATTTAGGGTGAGGCGCTTCGGAAGTAAAGGGCCCTGGTGCAGCCAGCTGCGAGGGAAGCCCTCAAAGACGTTTGGAATTTTGCTCCTAAGGATAAAGAAGTGGTTTTTCCAATTCTTCAGGGAGGAAGGCAGATCGGTGAAAAGCCCGCAATGCGGCTTCGCCTGGAAAAACCAATACTCGTCGTCCTTTCGACGAGTTAATCTATGAAGTTCGACGAATACCTTAGCTGTAGGACGGAATCCCTTAGCTCGGCAGAGGCCTCTGAAGGCTACTAAGATCCACCATGAGTTCGGGTGGACTTGAGCTTTGCACACTTGGTGAAATTTAAATACTTCCTTGAAGAAGTCGTCAAGAGGGAATCGCAGCCCAGCTTTTAGTTGCTCTTTGTGTACTATAATCATGTCGTTCTCTTCAAAGAAGTGATCGGCTCGGATATCACCGTGACACCGGGTGAGTTCGAATGAATCAAGATGAATGTTGTATTCTTGGCTGAACGATTGTAGGTCGGTTTCTTGAAGAATTGATGGTAGCTCGTCCATGGGAAGATTTTCCCTCCCTGAAGAAGGTACATGCCTAGATAGTGCTGCTTGCCCTCGAGCTGGAACAGGGGCCCTAGAAGGTTCAAGTCGCACGCTTGGTCCAACCAACTCCACTTCATCAGATGACCACGAGATCTGAATGGAAGGGGGTCTTGCCGCTCTCTGACCCTCGGCGCCGCTCATTTTCAAAGGAAACAAAGAATTTAAACTAAAAGAAAGATCAAAATCCTTACCGGAGTCTGATTGGTGTCGGAAGAACTTGAGGAAACGATAGAATTTTGAAGTTGTTCACGAGAAACTAAAAATGGCATAAGGGAGCAACTGGTTAACCCCACCCCTATTTATACTCGTCCGAGCATTTAATGCTCACGATGTTCCAGGCAGTGCATCGGGTAGTGGGACTCGGCAGCTGTTCTGACACGTCTCACGAATATTCCAAAAATTCCATAAGGAGAGACTGGCTAGTTAGGGATCGGCTAATTAAGGCGAATGTTTGGAAGTGCGGATCGGATAAGGGCTGTTCAGTTGGAAACCAGATCGGATAAACACACCAGAAATCGGAGAATAATCAATGTAATAATAATAAAGTGATAACTGACAAAATAAATTTTATTTCGAAAAAGTCAAATTACATCATTTGGGCGATCTCAAGAGATCGGATTACATTAATGGTCTGATTACATCATAAGGGCGATCTCTAGAGATCGGATTACATTGAAAGTAAAATTACATCATTTGGGCGATCTCTAGAGATCGGCAGTACATCCCATCTAATAAAGACCTATGTCAAAGCCTAGTCTCGTGGCTGAGTCAAAAGATGTGTTTGACTAGGAGATCAGCTGTTGACATCGGATAGATGTACAGCTTAGATGGGGGGACTATGACTCTCATGAGAATGAGAGAGGTCATCATCAAAGTTACCGCTCGAAACCGAGCCGCTATCGGAACACCCAGTGTGGTGAGAAGCCAGATGAACGCCAAGGAGCAATCACCGGTGTTAAGGGGAATATTAGTAGTCTTCTTGCCCGAAATTGGTTCGCCGATTATGTCAGACGAACGATTCGAGATCGGTATGATCGCGGTCCTCGATCCAGATCGGTTAATTAGTCCGGTTCTCTCACTGTCATCGGATAGGGTTATCATGATTCTCTGATCATCAGGATCGTAAATTTTCAGACAAGGAACAAAGAGAATAATCGGGAAAAGATCAAAAGTGGTCACCATGGCCAGAATTATTGCCGGAGCAGCTAGAACAAGAAAAGTGAGAAGGAAAGAGAAAAAATCAAATGAGGAAGGGTTTCCTGCTGAAGGTATATATATAGGGGATGGTCTGAGCATTTATTACTAAGCAGAAAATGAAGCGCACGCCTTGGAAATTGAGGGAATAAATGCTTTGACTGGACCAGACCTGATGAAGAAAAGACCAGAGTAGGAGAGGTCAGAAGAAGGGAGGCCGGCATGAAACACCGGAAAAGGAGCGTGTCAGGAGAGATCGGAAGAGAGGAGCCCGTTATGAGAGATCGGAAAAGGATCACATTGAAAAGACCGGAAAGGAGGAAGACAAAGAGAATAAGACAGCTTCTGCTGATTATCGTCATAGTCAGGGCCGAGGTAGTTAAAGCGACGCAGACGAAATCTCCACCGCACGCCCCAGAATCGCCCGCATTACTGACATGTGCCAGAGTACGTCATGACAGCGCTGTACATCCTAATCTCCACCGTTGATCTCATTTGTAAGGACGAGCCCGGAGCCCTTGGATCAAAGAAGAAGACGACAAGATCAGCGCCTTTTATTCCCAGCCCTCGGATCGCCCCGGACAGGAAAATTTGGGACCGTCAGATTAGAGGAGAAAAAGGACAAATATTCTGAAGGGGATCTCGGCCGTCCGTTCTGATTCTCTTTAATTCCTGAGCCTCAGATCGTGTCCTTAGAAATCCTGACCCTCCATCTCCCTCAAAATAGATCCTGACCCTTCAGGGGAAGCACCCGGTTCCTATAAATACCTGCATGAAAACTGTTCAAAGGAGGACGAATAGTGAATATAGCGGAAGGACTCTGAAACTTAATTCAGCTCGTTACTCTGCTATTTTTGAGCTTTCATAAGAAAGACTTTTGAAACCAGTTTTCGGAAGTATTTTCTTGCAAAGGGATTTCTGAATACTGAAACTCTCCATTTTCAGTTCGTTCATTATCCTGTGACACTCTCACTTTCTGTCTTTGTTATCTTTATTTCTACTCCCGTTGTCCAAGCTCAACTTCATTCATACTCGGCTATAATTTTGATCAGTCTGCATTTTAACAAGGTATTCTTCATTTCAAGGCGAACCTTAGCCTTCAGGTTGCCAGCCCGCGGCCTCATTATGTTCTGTGATCCCGTAGTTAGTTCAATAGATTCGACTCCCGACAGGTGAGTGCTCATATTGCTTTTTTTTTATTATTAAGTGCTCGTTCTTATTTTACGTATTTCCTTTGTTGTTTATATATATATAATTTTCTCCAAGTTTATATTGTTCTAAAGAAAGCGAAGAAGGTCATTCTCGAGTTTACTTCCGTGTTGACCAGCCCATTCTTTTTATTAATCTTTGTTATTCCTGAACGTAAGTCTTCTAGTCCCGAGTAGCATATAAGTGGTTGGATAAAATCTAGGTAACTGTATCTTAAGGTTCTCTTTAAAATAATGAAAGGTCTGAACAATAAGTCGGGAAAATAGTAAGGCCAAATAATGCAAAAGACAATTGAGTAAGACGTCACAAGGCAGAGTAAAACCGAACCTTAAGATAGATAAATGGGATAGATTGGGTACCAAAAGGTACTGGTAAGGAGGCCACATAGGAAGGTCGGAAAATTCAGTTTGGTATCCCATGACTAGTTACAAGGTACCAATGAGTTAAAAGAAGCCTTATTCCGAGCCCCGGCATTTTTGAATGCCAGAACCCTTAGTTCTAGGATTTCGTGACGGGTAGCTGTAATCAAGTTTTGAGAGATCGGAAGAGTCCTTATCCGACTCCTATTAAAATAAAAGAGATCGGAAGAGAGTTCTTATCCGGTTCTCAATCTAAAATTTTAATAAATATTTAAAAAGGAGATTGGAGGAGAGTTCTTATCCGGTTCTCAATCTAAATTTTTAATAAATATTTAAAAAGGAGATCGGAGGAGAGTTCTTATCCGGTTCTCAATCTAAATTTTAATAAATATTTAAAAGGAGATCGGAGGAGAGTTCTTATCCGGTTCTCAATCTAAATTTTTAATAAATATTTACAAAGGAGATCGAAGGAGAGTTCTTATCCGGTTCTCAATCTAAATTTTAATAAATATTTAAAAGGAGATCGGAGGAGAGTTCTTATCCTGTTCTCAATCTAAATTTTAATAAATATTTAAAAAGAGATCGGAGGAGAGTTCTTATCTGGTTCTCAATCTAAATTTTAATAAATATTTAAAAGGAGATCAGAAGAGAGTTCTTATCTGATCCCCAATCAAATTTTTTTTTAATCTAAAGGAGATCGGAGGAGAGTTCTTATCCGATTCTCAATCAAGGTCTTTAATGAATATGTGAAAGAGGTCGGAGGAGAGTTCTTATCCGATTCTCAAACCAAATTATTTATACGCACAATAATCCCCAAAATAAAACCAATACGCAACAGCCACTCACTAAGATTGTCTCATTTACTTATGTATCTGAGTAATTCGGATTAGTGAAATATCAAATATTCCTTTTGTCAAAAGGATTAACATTTCCATTCAAACCCTCCTAACTATCAATTCTAATTTATAAAGGACGCAAAGTTAAATCTGCTTACCTCTTTGAGGGACGAGGTGGGGTGCGTAACACCTTCCCCACCCGTTTACGAACCCCGAACCTAGAATCTCTGTTTTTGAAGTGGTTTCATTTTTATTTACTTTCACAAATGGTTTTCTTTAATTTCCCTCAAAATTAAAGTGGCGACTCCTCACTTTTCCCACTTCGGTGCGTGTTCGTCCAGGCGACTGCAAAACCCTTGCAACAATCATCTTACATGATTAAAAAACATTTGGTAAGCTTATGTGTAATGCCATGTGTCACCATCTCATGGTGCCACAGGTCACCCTGTGAAAAGACCAAGATGTCCTTGTGTCTTAATTTTGAGTTCTTAACCCAAAATAATTATTTCTCTTCTTCTAATCAATTTATATCAAATATAAATTAATTAATTAATCTTTATTAATTAATTTTTCATTAATTAAATTTATATTTAAACACTTTAAATATAAATTTAACTTATACTATACATCCAATAATCAAGATTTGGTTTCAAGTCATGCTAGGGACTTTACAATCTAATTGCAAACCAAACCTATTTAATTAATCAATTAAACTCTTTAATTAATTAATTAAATCATATTTAATTAGGTGATAACTTGTGTATATGTGTGACTTACTAGGCTCATCACTAATTGGCAATGAGATATGATATCAACTCTTAATATCATCAGAACTCTTTCTTACCATAAATGATTTCTCTAAATCATTTTATGCGCCTCATAGACCATGGTTAACACCTAGCATAGCATGCCATGGCCACCCAATTAGTAATAAGGTTTACCTTAAATGAACCTATAATCATATGTTAACATGCACTAGAATCTCTCTATTACAAAATCCCAACTCAAGCTGGAGTCATGGTTTATGTCAAACTCCATTTGCTATGAATATTATGTTCTCTTTTAATTCCAGTTCTTGATTAAAAATATTTTTTCATCAGAAACTCTTTTCTGATTAAATCTATCTCTCTTGGCCAGGAACTTGAAACATCAAGAACAATTAAATGAACATAGGATTTTATCTCTATTTACTTAGAGGAACAGATTCCATCTTGATCAACACCTACCTCTATATATAACTAGCAGGAGCCAACACATGCCCATATACCCATACACAGTACAAGTATGAAAGCAATATCAAACTCAAACTACCTATATACAAGATAATTGTGCTATCTCAGGTATAAAGATTATATGCACTGATATGATTTATGACAAAATATTAACAAGAGTAAACTCCATGTGCTTATCATAAGTGTCACTGGTTCGACCTACTTATCATGTATAAGTGCCTATCATGTTTGTTATATGGCATGAGACTCACCATTCCATCTTATTTATATCTCATATAAATAACTTGGGAACAAACATGAATACAATCTTTCTGGATAAGTCATGTCCTTATTATGAAGTATCCTCGATTGTGAACCTATTTATGATACTTTATACTAGAAATACTGTCACTCATATTCTTAACAACTTAAGAATAGAATTTCTAACAAAATATCAATGGACCTTTTCTATTACACATAAATATATTATGTAAACGGAAAAGTGGAAACGCCTTTTATTAATAAAACATGTACAAGATACATACTAAATGATATGCTTTAGGGCATACTACTAACACATACATGTACAAAGATTTAGATCCTATGGCTAAGGCTTTAATAGTTGAGCCATTGCCAATCCGGAGTCTAACATCCCATGCTTGCAAGCTGCTACTGCTAGCCAGTTCCTGCATATCAAAAGAAATATGAGAACTCACACCAGTATCTAAAACCCAAGCTGTAAATAAACTATGAGCATCATCAAAATCTAAATAATAAGATATAGAAATACCTTCTGAAGGTTTATCTTTCTTTTCCTTTAGATATGCAAGATACTTTGGCAGTTCCTTTTCCAGTGCCCATCCTTCTGGCAGTGGAAACACTTTTCTTTGCCATTGTTAGCTTTGGTCTTGCCTTTCTGTTTGGCTCTTTTCTTGGATGGTCTAGGAACTTGAGGTTTCTTTTTCTTATTGCCATTCTTCTTCTTGGACTTTCCAACAGAAGAAGAAGATGTAACCAAAGCTATATCTTTTCCTTTATTGCCTGACATATTTTTTTAGGCAATAATCAGCATGTTAAGCAAGCCAACCATAGTGCATTCTTACTTAGTCATATGGAAATTTGTCACAAAATTCCCAAATGACTCTGGTAGGGACTAAAGGATCAAATCTGTCTGTAGTTGGAAATCCATGTGAAAATCAAGATGTTCTAGCTGCTCTATGAGCCAAATCATCTTATGGACATGATCTCTTACATTTTGTGTCTTTGACATCCTCATTCGGAATAACTGTCTCGATATCTCATACCTAGCATTCATACTATGTTTACCATACAACTCTTACAGGTGAAGAAGGATCTCATTTGCACTTTGCATGTTTTCATGCTGCTTCTATAACTCATTAGTCATAGAAGCAAGCATATAACATCTGGCTCTCATATCATGCTCCTTTCACTTGTCCAAAGTTTCTAATTCCTCTCGAGTGGCCCCTGGAGGTAAGGGTCCAGGAATTTTTGAATCTAGAACATATCCAATATGCTCTAAATTCAGGACAAGTTTCAAATTTCAGAGCTAATCAGAAAGATTAGGTCCTGTCAACCTATTATGATCAAGTATGCCCACAAGGATATTAGATGGTGGTGGTTATTGTGTTCTCATTTTTATCAGAATATAAACTGTAGAAAATAACACATTTAATTAGTAAATGTATCAAGTAATTAACCAAAATGATTATGGTCTTTTAATCAAATAGATCCTCCCACTAACTTGGCGAATCCTACACCTCCAAAGCAGGAAACAAAAATTCTAGTTGGATGGATTTCTAGTGGGTGATTGAATTCTTATAGTTTTATTGATTACCCTCAGGCACACCTATTATTGGAATCACAATAAACTATAAGTGAGCAACTCCTTGCCCATCACATCTCATGTGAAGTTCTATCATTTATTTGGCCCCTAATGCTCAAAACCTCAGGCACATCCATTATTGGTTTATCTTGCATTAGTTAAGTTGATCCCATTGAGCTAGTAAACATTCAAATAACTTTAATGACCTCAGGCACGTCCATTATTGGCCACCAAGCATTTACATACTTACAACATCTTATGCTTAACAATTATTCTCAAGAAAGTCTCTTAAACAAATGCATCATTCCCATGTTTTTCATATCTAACAGTGCAAGTGTTTAAATTTTCTTAAATAATTACCTCAATGGAGGACCATGATATAATTACTATAATTATACCATTACCAACTTAATCATTTGTTTTGAAGATTTTGTGGTCGGCTTAATTACTATTATGGTCTTACTTTGCACATTATCCAATTGATATGCATATATCAAATATTTGCATACATTCATACACATCTCATGCATACATGGATAAACAAATAATATGGTATGATCACGGACTTTCTAAGGGATTTAATTCTGAGTGACCAAGAATTTAATTAGGGCATTCTTAGGTGTATTTCATTCATTCATTTTACAAGAATT
Source organism: Hevea brasiliensis (assembly GCF_030052815.1). Taxonomy (NCBI): domain Eukaryota; kingdom Viridiplantae; phylum Streptophyta; class Magnoliopsida; order Malpighiales; family Euphorbiaceae; genus Hevea; species Hevea brasiliensis. Next base: position 32,708,386 of record NC_079497.1, on the reverse strand, counting down.
GCTGAAGGAGTACATAATCAACATCTTGATCTTGATCTCCTCCCACTGGTCCCACCAATGCTCTTGACCTCGTTGTTCTTCTTGCTATCTAATTACATTGTAACCCTTGTCATGCCAAGGTGAATATACAAGAATATGGACTTTAAAATCCTTAAATAATGAAATTACATCCTAATTTATCACAACATTTATGATATATGCCACTAAAATAAAATTAATTATTTTACACCCCAAAGAAAAATAAAAGAAATAAATCTAATCATATTGGTCTTTTATTGTCCATGATCATCCATCATGCATATTAAAATTTAACAATTAAATAAAATATACATGTTAAAATTAAATTGAACATCATATATTCAATTAGAATTAAATTTGAATCTTATTCAGATAATCTTTAAATTTAGAAAATTTTTCCAAATTTAATTTCATGAAAACAAATTTCAAAATTATTTGTTTGATTGGAAATCCTAATTAAACCATTTAATTAGGTTTATATTTAATTCTGGGTCCAAAATTATACAATAATTGCATAAAAAAACCCAAAAACAAGCCAAACACGTCCTTATTGCAAAACACGATTCGTGTAACCATTACACAAACTAAGGCATGCCAAAAACACGGTCTGTGTAACAATTACATTGCCTGAGATGCGCTTAAACATGGGCCTGGCCATGTAAACGCTGCCCAACACGGGCTGAAGAGCAAAATGGGACATGGGCTATGTCGTTTAATAACACGCCCCTAGGGGTGCGTTAACATGGTCGTGTGTTGTGAAAACATGCCCTGGGCCGTGTAAAACCCAGAACACAGTCCAGGCCGTGTTTATTGAGGCAAATGACATTTCTTAGGTTTTTGATCCAAACCAACTTCAAATCAACCCAAACTTCATCCAATCACACAATTAAGCCTCAAAATCAATCCTAATGGCAAATATGGTGGCTCTGATACCAATTGAAGGCATGGAAGCATGGATTTAAGGGTATTAGAGCATTGAATTTTAAAATTTATTCTAGGGTTACATGCAACATTCAAATAAGTTATGAGACCTATGTGACTTCAAATGCCCTCTAGCCTACCAAAACACACTTTTAGCATATAATAAGAGTTCATTTGCCATTTAAGATTAAGAATTAACTTTTAATTCATTTAAACCCTAGCTTAAGGAAAGATTGAATTCAACTAACCTCCAAGGCACATAATTAATCAATCTTACTACCTTAGGGTGCTCCTAGGGCTCCAAGAGTTGCCTCTCTAGCTTGTCCACCAAGAGCTTCACCAAGACTCACCAAATATTGCCCAAATCCTCTTTTTTGAAGATTACCAACCACTAATACTTTAGGGATTCTACTTTGGTGAAGGTGTATGGATGTGTGTGTACTATAAACTATTTCTAGTAAAATTAATTCAAAGGAAATCAAGATTTTCCTTTTGAACTAAAGAAAAGAAAAATGTAAAAGGGAGAGTGCCATTGCTGCTGTCCAACATACCAAGAGAAAGAAGATGAATTTTTCTTCTTTCTTCATTTATATGCATAAGACAAAATTGACTTAAAGAAGTGCCACATGTCACCATAAGATTTAATCTTACTTTTCTTTGACTTAATCTCATCAAGCCAAGTGTCAAGCTTCAATTAAATCACTAAAAGGTAGTCTTCCATCATGAGAAGACAAATGGCATACTCACATGGGTGCCACTTGTCACCATCTCATGGTGCCATGTGTCACCATGTGAAAAGACTATTTTGCCCTTGTTTGTGATTTTGAGTTCTCAATCCAAAATTGTTATTTTTACCTTAGATTAATTTATATCAAATATAAATTAATTAATTAATTAATATCTATTAATTAATTTCTCCATTCTATTTATATTTAAACTCTTTAAATATAAATATAATTTATATTATGCATCCCACAACCTATATTTAGTTTCAAGTCATGCTAGGGACTTTGCAATCTTATTGCAAACTAAATCTAATTATTTATTTATTTAATTAATTAATCTCTTTAACATAATACACCTTATGAATTGCTTGTATAAATGTGTGACTTACTAGGCTCATTACTAATTGACAATGAGAAATGATATTAACTCTTAATATCATTAGAACTATTTCTTACCGTAAATGATTTCTCTAATTTTTTTTAGGTATCTCATAGACCATGGTTGACACCTAGCGTACCATGCCATGGCCACTCAATCAGTAATAAGAAATATCTTAAATGAACCTTTTAATCATATGTTACCATACACTAAAATCTCTCCATTACAAAATCCCAATTCTAGTTGGAGTCATGGTTAATGTCAAACTCCATATGCTATGAATATTATGTTCTCTTTTAATTCTAATTCTTTATTAATCAGGCTTTCTTGTCAAAAACTCTTTTTCGACTAAGTCCATCTATCCTGGCCAAGAACTTGAATTATCAAGAACAATTAAAAGAATATAGGATTTTATCCCTATTTACTTAGGGTAACGGATCCCATTTTGATCAACACCTATCTCCATATATAACTAGTAGGAGCTAATACATGGCCATATACCCACACACAGTATGAGTATGAAAGCAGTATCAAACTCAAATCACCTATATACAAAATAACTATGTTATCTCAGGTCTAATGATTATATGCACTGATATGATATATGACAATGCATTGATAAGAGTAAACTCCACGTGATTGTCATAAGTGTCACTAGTTCGACCTACTTATCATATATAAGCGCCTATCATGTTTGTTATGTGGTATGAGACTCACCACTCTAACTTATTAATATCTCATTTTAATACTTTGGGAACAAACATGATTACAATCTTTCTAAATAAGTCATGTCCTTTGTGAAATATCCTCGATTGTGAACCAATTTATGATAATTTGTACTAGAAATACTGTCATTCATATTCTTAACAACTTAAGAATAAAATTTATAGCAAAATATCAATGGAAATTTTCAATTACACATAAATAGATTATGTAAACAGAAAAGTGTAATTGCCTTTTATTAATAAAATATGTACAAGATACCTACAAAATGATATGCTCTAGGGCATACAACTAACATGTTTATGAATGAGTATTAGTTTATTTATTTATGTATGAATGAAAATTGTGAGTTTGCAACATTGAAATGAAGTACTGGAATTAAATGTGATAAAAATTTAAATTTTAATAATTATATTCTTGAGACTTTTAACAGGTGAAAAAACGTCAAATATTAATAAATTTAGGGAAAACTCCATCAATTTCTCTGGTTAATAAATTGACCTAAATTAATAAAATAAAATGTGAATACTAAAAAATGTTATAAGATAAGTTAAGGTGCTCCGGCATCGAATATGACATGCCTCACTCGGCTACACTGTAGACGGGTAAGGGGTGTCATATTTAGTGGTATCAGAGCACGGTTTAGGCAGTTCTAGGTTTAGATAGAGTACATATCATGCAATGCATTTGTAAGAGTTGAGGAGACACTAATACAGATCTGTTTGTTTTTTATTATTTTGATTAGGATATGGATTCGACCTCGCAGAGAACAGTAGAGGAAGAGGTGGAGAGTCATGCTCCACCCGTGGCTAAAGCTAGAGGCGGGGGAACTGCTATTCCACCAATACCTGTGGGACTTGCACAACCCCAACATGCATTATTTGAGCAAATGACGTCCTTTTTCAGATAAATGATGGGGGCAATCCCAACAATCCCGCCACCATAACCAATACCACAGAAGTCCCATTTGGAGAAACTCAAAAAGTATGAGGCTGTGGATTTCCCGGGTAAGAAAGAAGATGATCCCATGGCAGCTGAAAATTAGTTAGAAAGAATGGAAAAAGTACTGAGACAACTCCATTGCACCCCAGAGCAGAACTTAAAGGGTGTTGTATCCCTACTTTAGGGTGATGCCTATCAGTGGTGGGACACAGTATCCAGGGAGGTGCAAACAGACCAAATCACCTGAGAATTTTTCTTCATGGAGTTTAGAAAGAAATATGTTAGCAATGTGTATCTGGAAGAGAGAAGAAGGGAATTCATCAGTCTGAGGCAGAGGCAGTTATCAGTGGCAGAATATGAGAGAGAGTTTGTCAAACTGAGCAGATATGGAAGGGAGATAGTACCCACTGAAGCTGAGAGGTGCAGAAGATTTGAAGAAGGGTTGAATGATATCATCAAATTGCTCATTACTGCTTTGAGAATTATAGATTTTGCTTAGTTAGTTGAAGCTGCACTAAAAGTTGAGAAGGTCAGAGTAAGTGAACAGAACAGAAGAGATAGACAGCAGAAGAGAGGTCCGGGTCAGACCAATTCTTCCTCTGCACCTAGTAAGAAGTTCAGAGGTCCTCCTGGTCAAGGTTCTAATCAGACACAAGGTCAGGGCTAGTCCCAGAGGCCCAGATCTTAGTTCACACTTAGGAGAGGCCAGTCCACACCATCAGTGGGCAGCTCTCCAGGGACGGTGTATAAGAGACTAGCCCCAGTAATCTCTTCAGTATGTCCACACAGCCATAAGTGGCACAGAGGTGAGTGTTGGCGTCTGGGGTATGTTCTCTCTCTATGACATACCTGTACATGCATTGGTGGACCCAGGATCCACTCACTCATACATTTGCATTGAGTTACCCGTGGAAAGAGAAATTCAAGTAGAGGAAAGTGACCAAGATATTCTAGTCAATAACCCACTAGGCCATAGTGTGGTGGTAAATAGAGTGTGCAAAGGTTGCCCGTTGAGAATTCAGGGGTATGAGTTCTCGGCAGACCTAATTGAATTTCCCTTCCACGAGTTTGATGTTATCCTTAGCATGGATTGGCTATCACATCATCAAGTAATAGTTTATTATAAACTGAAGAGGATTACACTAAAAACTCCTAAGAATGATGAAATAACAGTTGTGGGGGAAAGGACAGATTTTTTTATCTAATGTTATTTCAGCCACTGCTACAAGGAAATTGATGAGAAAATGCTGTGAAGCCTATTTGGCACACGTGATTGACACTAGGCAGGCTAAGCTTGACCTGTGTGACATACCTACTATAAGTGATTTCCCCAATGTCTTTCCTAAAGAATTGCCTGGTTTGCCACTAAAAAGGGAAGTAGAATTTGCTATTGAGGTAATACCGGGTACAGCACCAATCTCCATTGCTCCTTATAGGATGGCACCCACTGAATTAAAGGAACCGAAAATCCAGTTGCAGGAGTTACTAGATAAGGGCTTCATACGCCCCAGTGTATCACCATGGGGAGCTCCGGTGCTATTTGTGAAAAAGAAAGATGGGACCTTGAGGTTATGTACAGATTATTGGTAGTTAAATAAAGTGATTCTGAAGAATAAGTATCCATTACTGAGAATTGATGATCTATTTGATCAATTGAAGGAAGCAGGCATGTTTTCCAAAATTAATCTCAGATCAAGGTATCATCAGTTGAGGGTAAAGGATGCAGATGTGCCTAAAACTGCATTTAAGACCCGGTATGGGCACTATTAATTTCTAGTGATGCCGTTTGGGTTAATAAATGCACCAACAGCTTTTATGGACCTTATGAACCATATCTTTCATCCATATTTAGATCGGTTTATAGTGGCCTTTATTGATGACATCCTGGTGTATTCCAAGAACAGAGATGAACATGATGAGTATTTGAGGATTGTTCTGCAGACATTAAGAGAGAAGAAACTGTATGCTAAGTTGTCCAAGTGTGACTTTTGGTTGAATGAAATTTTTTTTGTTGGACACATAGTATCAGTTGATGGGATTAGAGTGGATCCCAAGAAGATTAAAGTAGTAATGGAGTGGAAGCCTCCCAGAAATGCAACTGAAGTCAGAAGTTTCTTGGGGCTAGCTGGATATTACAGAAGGTTTGTGAAAGGGTTTTCTCTGATAGCTGCTCCACTAACTAAGTTGCTGCATAAGAATGCTAAATTTGACTGGAATGACAAGTGTCAAGCCAGTTTTGAAAGGTTAAAGGCTATGTTAATAGAGGCACCAGTGTTGACACAGCCAGTATCCGAGAAGAACTTTGTGGTCTACAGTGATGCTTCCCATAACGGGCTAGGGTGTGTTCTGATGCAAGAAAGGAAAGTGGTCGCCTATGCTTCTAGGCAACTAAGGCCACATGAAAAGAACTACCCTACTCATGATCTGGAGTTAGCAGCAATTATCTTAACATTGAAGATATGGAGGCACTATTTGTATGGTAAAAAGTGCTAAATATACACAGACCACAAAAGTCTGAAATACTTACCAACCCAGAAGGAGCTCAACCTTAGACAGAGGCAATGGATTGAGTTCTTGAAGGACTATGACTGTGTGATAGACTATCATCCTGGGAAGGCAAATGTAGTTGCTAAAGCTTTGAGCAGAAAGTCCATTGCAGCACTGAGTTCTTTGAATGCCCACTTATCTTTAGCTCAGGATGGAGCTATTTTGGCTGAGTTGCAAGTGAAGCCAAACCTACTATAGCAGATACAAGATGGGCAGAAGATAAATGAGAAGCTAATGGCTATTATGGGCAGAATCACAGAAGGGAAGGAAATAGAATTTGAGATGAAAATAGATGGGTATTTGTATTACAAAGGAAGAATGTGTGTACCAGATGATAGGGAATTGTAGACAAATATTCTAAAAGAGGCACACCATAGTGTTTATGCTATGCACCCGAGGAGTACTAAAATGTACCATGGTATGAAGCCTCATTATTAGTGGCCTAGTATGAAGAAGGACATAGCAGACTACGTGACTGGATGCTTGACATGTCAGTAAGTCAAAGCAGAATATCAAGTTCCATCAAGTTTGTTACAGCCTATGAGCATACCTTAATGGAAATGAGATCCGGTCACCATGGATTTTGTTAATGGTCTACCACTCACCCAGAAGAAACATGATGCAGTATGGGTGATAGTAGATAGATTGACTAAATCAACACATTTTCTGCCTGTTAGAACTGACTATCCATTGGAGAAGCTAACAGAATTATATATCAGTGAGATAGTTAGACTACATGGAATCCCAATTTCCATTATATCTTATAGAGACCCAAGGTTTACATCCAGATTTTGGAAGAAGTTGCAAGAAGCCTTGGGCACACAACTCCGTTTTAGCACAGCTTTTCATCCTCAAATGGATGGACAGTTAGAATGGGTGATTCAGGTCCTTGAGGATATGCTAAGGAGTTGTGTCATTGAGTTCCAGGGGAGTTGGGACAGATACCTTATTACCAGTATGCCCTAGAGCATATCATTTAGTATGTATCTTGTACATATTTTTATTAATAAAAGGCATTTTCACTTTTCCGTTTATATAATATATTTATGTGTAATAGAAAAGGTCCATTGATATTTTGTTAGAAATATTATTCTTAAGTTGTTAAGAATATGAGTGACAATATTTCTAGCACAAAGTATCATAAATAGGTTCACAATCGAGGATACTTCATAATAAGGACATGACTTATCTAGAAAGATTGTATTCATGTTTGTTCCCAAGTTATTTATATGAGATATAAATAAGATGGAATGGTGAGTCTCATGCCATATGACAAACATGATAGGCACTTATAAATGATAAGTAGGCCGAACCAGTGACACTTATGACAAGCACATGGAGTTTACTCTTGTCAATGTTTTGTCATAAATCATATCAGTGCATATAATCTTTAGACCTGAGATAGCACAGTTATCTTGTATATAGATAGTTTGAGTTTGATAACGCTTTCATACTTGTACTGTATGGGTATATGGGCATGTGTTGGCTCCTACTAGTTATATATGGAGGTAGGTGTTGATCAAGATGGAATCTGCCTCTAAGTAAATAGAGATAAAATCCTATGTTCATTTAATTGTTCTTGATGTTTCAAGTTCTGGCCAGACAGATAGATTTATTCGTAAAAGAGTTTCGATGAGAAAATCTTTTAATCAAGAACTGGAATTAAAAGAGAACATAATATTCATAGCAAATGGAGTTTGACATAAACCATGACTCCAAATTGAGTTGGGATTTTGTAATGTAGAGATTCTAGTGCATGGTAACATATGATTATAGGTTCATTTAAGGTAAACCTTATTACTAATTGGGTGGCCATGGCATGCTATGCTAGGTGTTAACCATGGTCTATGAGGTTCATAAAATGATTTAGAGAAATCATTTATGGTAAGAAAGAATTCTGATGATATTATGAGTTGATATCATGTCTCATTGCCAATTAGTGATGAGCCTAGTAAGTCACACACATACACAAGTTATCACCTATTTAAATATGATTTAATTAATTAATTAAAGAGTTTAATTGATTAATTAAATAGGTTTGGTTTGCAATTAGATTGCAAAGTCCCTAGCATGACTTGAAACCAAATCTAGATTATTAGATGTATAATATAAGTTAAATTTATATTTAAAGTGTTTAAATATGAATTTAATTAATGAGAAATTAATTGATAGAGATTAATTAATTAATTTATATTTGATATAAATTAATTAGAAGAAGAAAAATAATTATTTTGGGTTGAGAACTCAAAATTAAGACACAGGGGCATTTTGGTCATTTCACAGTGTGACACGTGGCACCATGAGATGGTGACACATGGGATTACACATAAGCTTGCCAAATTTTTTTTTTAATCATGTAAGATGATTAAAATCAAAATTAAATATAGGTTTGACACTTGGCACAATGTGATTGGGTCACTTAAACCTAGAGCTAATCAAAAGGTGACATGTGGCAAGGGTTTAATGTGTTAACCTAGCTATATAAGTGTTGTTATGAGAAAATAAAACACAACCAGCAGCCACACTCCTTTGTCACGCCACTTTGAGGGTTTTCATCTCTTCTTCTTCATCTCTTATCAATTCAAAGAGATTAGCCATCAATCTCTTGAATTAAGAACACTAGAAATTGTTTCTAGTGTCCTGTTTACATCTTTAATCTCTTAAAAGGCAGAACTTGATTTTCTAATTAATAGAAAAAGCTTTAGAATCTGTTCAAGGGCTGCCATAGGTGTTCTTGGTGTGGACAAGCTAGAGGGACAACATCTGGTGTCCTGAAGACGAATCTCAAAGGCGCAGACACGCTGCAGTGCATCAAGAGGTTAGTGTAATCGTTCTTGATTTAATCTAGGGTTCTAAAATTAATCTGATTAATTTTAAAATCTTAAATGGAAAATACAGATCCAAAAACATATTAAAAGAGTTTTAATATGTTGTTTATCATTGAAATCAAATAGATAAAAATAAATCTTGCATGATGCATGTGACCCTAGGTGAAAATATTTGAATTCAATGGTATAAACTTGTGTTTTTCACGCTTCCGTTCCTTCAATTGGTATCAGAGCCACTATATTTGCCATTTAGATTGTTGATTATATGATTTAACTGTGTGTTTGATCATGAGATCAAAAGTTCATTGCTGGTTGCAAAGCAAGTTGGCGGCATACTTGAAAAAACACCATCAATGGTGCGCATGGTTTGGCTTCCATGGGTGGTTTAAGGTTTGGCTTTTAATTCTGCAATTGTTGTATGATCTAAGGCCTATTCTTTGACTAATTAAAGTGTTTAATTAGTATTTTAATCACACAATTAAATTATGATTCAAATTAGAATTTTAAAAATTGTTTGAATGTGATTCAAATCTGAATTTTAAAAGTTGTTTGAATGTGATTCAAATCTGAATTTTTAAAGTTGTTTGAATCATATTTAAATCTGATTTTTAAAATTGATTGAATAAAATTCAGATCTGATTTTTTAAAAAATGTTTGAATGTGATTCAAATCTGATTTTTTAAAAAATATTTGAATGTGATTCAAATCTGAATTTTTGAAGTTGTTTGAATGTGATTCAAATCTGAATTTTTAAATTTGTTTGAATGAGATTCAAATCTGAATTTTTAAATTTATTTGAATCATATTCAAATCTGGATTTTTAAGTTGAATATGAGATATTCAATTTAATTTAAGTATGTATGTTTTATTTAATTGTTAAATAGTGATATGCATGATGGATGATCATGGACTATAAAAGACCAATGTGATTGGATTTATTTCTTTTATGTTTCTTTGGGATTGTAAATTAATTAATTTATTTTAATTTATTTTGGGCATGTATTATTAAGTTTGTAATAATTTTTGGGTTGTAATTTCATTTATTTAAGTTCTTGTAAATTCGCCTTGGTATGCCAAGGATTACTATGTAATATTGGATTGCAAGAAGTTCAAGGAGGTCAAGAGCATTGGTGGGACCAGTGGGAGGAATTCAAGATCAAGTATTGATTATGTACTCCTTCAGCAACTCTTGTAAAATGAATGAATGAAATGCACCTAGGAATGCCCTGATTCAATTCTTGGTGGCTCAGAATTGAATCCCTTAGAAAGTCCATGATCATACCATATTTACTTCTTATCCATGAATGCATGAGATGTATGGGAATGTATGCAATTATATGATATATGCATGCTAAATGGATAATGTGCAAAGTGAGACCTTAATAGTGAATAGAATGACCATAAAATCTTCCAAACAAATGATTAAGTTGGAAATGCTATAATTAAAGTAATTATAACATAGGCCCTCCATTGGGGCAATTATTTTAAGAAATTTTAAATAGTTGCATAAGATGCAATTTATTTAAGAGATTTTCTTAAGAATAATTGTTAAGCATGAGATGTTGTAAATATGTAAATGGTTTAGTGGCTAATATTGGATGTACCTGAGGACATTAAAATTATTTGCATAATTAGTGGCTCAATGGGATCAACTTAACTAATGCAAGATAAGTCAATAATGGATGTACCTGAGATTTTGAGCATTAGGGGCTAGGTAAAGGATTGAACCTCACATGAGATGTGATGGGCAAAGAGTTGCTCACTTATAGTTTATTGTAATTCCAATAATGGATGTACCTGAGGATGATCAATAGAATTATAAGAATTCAATCACCCACTAGAAATCCATCCAACTAGGATTTCCGTTTTTTACTTTGGAAGTGTAGGATTCGCTAAGTTAGTGGGAGGACCAATTTGATTAAAAGACCATAATCATTTTGGTTAATTACATGATACATTTACTAATTAATCTGGTTATTTTCTGCAGTTAATTTTCTGATAAAAATGATCACAAAACAACCACCACCATCCAATATCCTTGCAAGCATACTTTATCACAATAGGTTGACAGGACCTAATCTATCTGATTGGCTAAGAAATTTGAAACTTGTCCTGAACCTTGAACATATAGGATATGTTCTAGATTCAAATGTTCCTGGTCTCTTACCTCCAGAGGCCACACAAGAGGAACATGAAACTTTGGACAAGTGGAAGGAGCATGATATGAGAGCTAAGTGTTACATGCTTGCTTCCATGAGTAATGAGTTACAGAAGCAACATGAGAACATGCAGAGTGCGAGTGAGATCCTCCTTCACCCTACAGAGTTGTATGGGTGAGCACAGCAGGAATGCTAGGTATGAGATATCTAGGCATTGTTCGCATGAGGATGTCCGAGGGATGTAATGTTGGGGATCATGTCCACAAGATGATTCGGTGATTGAGCAGCTTGGAATATCTTGACTTCAACATGGATTTCCAACTACAGACGGATTTGATCCTTGATCCCTTCACTGGTCTTTGGGAAATTTTGTGACAAATTTCCATATGACTCAACAGGAATGCACCTTAGCTGGTTTACTCAACATGCTGGTTATTGCCCAAAAGAATATGCCAGGCAATAAAGGAAAAGAGGTAGCTTTGATTGCATCTTCTTCTGCTGGAAAGTCCAACAAGAAAAAGGCCAATAAGAAAAAGAAACCTCAGATTCCTGGTCCTTCTAAGAAAATAGCTAAACAGAAAAGGAAAACTAAAGCTGATGAAGGCAAAGGAAAGTGTTTCCACTGCCAACAGGAAAGTGTTTCCATTTCCAATAAGAAAGTGTTTCCATTACCAGTAAGAAAGTGTTTCCACTGGCCAGAGTATAGCAATCTAAATGAAAGCAATGCCGTGGTGAAAAACAACTCAAGTTCAAAATATATTTGGCACTTAAGGTTATGTCATGTTGCAGAAGATAGGATTACAAAATTGGAGAAAATGGGGATTCTATCCTTATTGGACTCTGAGCCTACTCCAACTTGTGAATCTTGCCTTCAGGGCAAAATGACTAGATCACCCTTTGTTGGACAAGGGCTAAGAGCTGAAAATATTTTGGAGCTAATACATAGTGATGTATTTGGTCCATTTAAAGAAATGGCTAGAGGGGGTTTTCATTATTTTATTACCTTTACTGATGATAAATCAAGGTTTGGGTATTTATATTTGATGAAATACAAACATGAATCTTTTGAAAAGTTCAAAGAATTTAAATCTGAAGTAGAAAATCAAACAGGAAAGAGTATTAAAGCTCTTCGATCAGATCGTGGAGGTGAATATTTGAGTACTGAATTTGATGAATACTTGAGAGAGCATGGCATTGTTTCTCAGCTGACTCCTCCAGGAACGCCACAGTTGAATGGTGTATCTGAAAGGAGAAATCGTACCCTATTGGATATGGTACGTAGTATGATGAGCTATACTGATATGCCAATCTCCTTTTGGGGATTTGCATTAGAATCAGCTTTGTATATTCTGAATAGGATTCCATCAAAATCAGTTTCTTCCACACCTTATGAGATATGGCATGGAAGAAAACCAAGTCTTAAGCATGATAAGATTTGGGGTTGTCCAGCTTATATCAAAAAGCTGAACACTGATAAATTGGAGACCAGATCAGAAAAGGGTCGATTTGTTGGATATCCAAAAGATAGTTTTGGATATTATTTTTATTTGTCTACTTCACAAAAGGTTGTGATAAGTAGAGATGCCACATTTCTTGAACAACAATTTGTTCAAGAAGGAGGCAAAGAAAGGCAAATAGAGTTAGAATTGGAGAATTCTGACCAACCAACATATCAGATGGATATAGATCTATCTAGTCAACCAATACCCGTTGATGAAACATCTACAGCTGTTCCTCGTAGAACAACCAGGGTATCTCACCCACCAGTGAGATATGGTTTTCTTCATGAAGAAGAACAAGAGTTGTCTACTCATGAAGAAGTAGATCATGGAGATGATCCACTTACCTATGAAGAAGCTATATCAGATATAGACTCTTCAAAATGGATTGATGCTATGAAATCCGAGATTGATTCCATGTATAAGAATCAAGTTTGGGATCTTGTTGACCCACCTGAAGGTATTATACCTATAGGGAACAAATGGGTTTTCAAGAAGAAAATTGGTTCTGATGGAAAGGTAGAGACCTATAAGGCAAGGCTAGTAGCGAAAAGGTTTCGCCAAAGGCAAGGAATCGACTATGAGGAGACTTTCTCACCTGTTGCCATGCTTAAATCAATTAGGATTTTATTAGCAATAGCTGCGTACTATGATTATGAGATTTGGCAAATAGATGTCAAAACAGCTTTTCTCAATGGATACATTGAAGAAAACATTTTCATGGAACAACCTAGGGGATTTGAATCCCAAGATGGTTCCAAGGTATGCAAGCTAAAGCGATCCATTTATGGGTTGAAACAAGCTTCGAGGAGTTGGAACATCCGTTTTGATGAAGCCATTAAATCCTTTGGTTTTATCAAAAATGAGGATAAGCCATGTGTATATAAGAAGGTTAGTGACAGTGCTATCACTTTCCTTGTCTTATATGTGAATGAAATACTATTGATGGGTAATTACACAGGTATGTTGACAACTATAAAGGTATGGTTGTCAAATATATTCTCCATGAAAGACTTAGGAGAGGCAACCTATATTCTTGGGATTCGCATCTATAGAGATAAAGCGAAAAGAATAATTGGTTTATCCCAAAGTCTATACTTGGAAAAGGTGTTAAAGAGGTTTAACATGCTTGATTCCAAGAGAGGATTGTTACCAGTGAGACATGGTATCCATCTTTCTAAAGAGATGTCTCCAAAGACACCTGAAGAAAGAGATAAGATGGCCAGGATTCCATATGCTTCGACTATTGGAAGTATAATGTATGCAATGTTGTGTACTAGGCCGGATATCGCATATGCTGTTAGTTTGACTAGCAGGTATCAATCCAATCCAGGTTTGGAACACTGGATAGCTGTCAAGAATATTCTTAAGTACTTGAGAAGAACTAAGGATTTATTCTTGATTTATGGAGGTGGAGACTTGCAATTGGATGGTTATACTGATTCTGATTTCTAATCAGATATCGATGATAGAAAGTCTACCTCTAGATATGTGTTCATTTGTAATGGAGGTGCAGTTAGTTGGAAGAGTTCCAAACAGAGCACGACTGCAGATTCCACTACAGAGGCTGAGTATATTGCTGCATCGATCGCAAAGGAAGCTGTTTGGATAAAGAAGTTCGTGACAGAACTTACAGTAGTTCCTTCCATTGAGTCAGCAGTTCCACTACACTGTGACAACAATGGAGCAGTCATACAGGCTAAGGAACTAAGGTCTCACCCAAAATCCAAACACATAGAAAGGCACTATCACATTATCAGACATATAGTTGGGCAAAGGCGATATAGCCATGCAGAAAAATAACATCAGCTGAAAAAATTCAGCTGATCCATGCACTAAGCCTTTGTCACAAGCTCAGTTAGACTGACATCTTGAGAAGATGGGTCTAAGGTATTGTAATGAATGGCTCTAGTGCTAGTGGGAGATTGTTAGTAGTATGCCCTAGAGCATATCATTTAGTATGTATCTTGTACATATTTTTATTAATAAAAGGCATTTCCACTTTTCCGTTTATATAATATATTTATGTGTAATAGAAAAGGTCCATTGATATTTTGTTAGAAATATTATTTTTAAGTTGTTAAGAATATGAGTGACAATATTTCTAGCACAAAGTATCATAAATAGGTTCACAATCGAGGATACTTCATAATAAGGACATGACTTATCTAGAAAGATTGTATTCATGTTTGTTCCCAAGTTATTTATATGAGATATAAATAAGATGGAATGGTGAGTCTCATGCCATATGACAAACATGATAGGCACTTATAAATGATAAGTAGGCCGAACCAGTGACACTTATGACAAGCACATGGAGTTTACTCTTGTCAATGTTTTGTCATAAATCATATCAGTGCATATAATCTTTAGACCTGAGATAGCACAGTTATCTTGTATATAGATAGTTTGAGTTTGATACTGCTTTCATACTTGTACTGTGCATGGGTATATGGGCATGTGTTGGCTCCTACTAGTTATATATGGAGGTAGGTGTTGATCAAGATGGAATCTGTTCCTCTAAGTAAATAGAGATAAAATCCTATGTTCATTTAATTGTTCTTGATGTTTCAAGTTTCTGGCCAGACAGATAGATTTATTCGTAAAAGAGTTTACGATGAGAAAATCTTTTAATCAAGAACTGGAATTAAAGAGAACATAATATTCATAGCAAATGGAGTTTGACATAAACCATGACTCGGCTTGAGTTGGGATTTTTATGAGAGAGATTCTAGTGCATGGTAACATATGATTATAGGTTCATTTAAGGTAAACCTTATTACTAATTGGGTGGCCATGGCATGCTATGCTAGGTGTTAACCATGGTCTATGAGGTTCATAAAATGATTTAGAGAAATCATTTATGGTAAGAAAGAGTTCTGATGATATTAAGAGTTGATATCATGTCTCATTGCCAATTAGTGATGAGCCTAGTAAGTCACACACATACACAAGTTATCACCTATTTAAATATGATTTAATTAATTAATTAAAGAGTTTAATTGATTAATTAAATAGGTTTGGTTTGCAATTAGATTGCAAAGTCCCTAGCATGACTTGAAACCAAATCTAGATTATTAGATGTATAATATAAGTTAAATTTATATTTAAAGTGTTTAAATATGAATTTGATTAATGAGAAATTAATTAATAGAGATTAATTAATTAATTTATATTTGATATAAATTAATTAGAAGAAGAAAAATAATTATTTTGGGTTGAGAACTCAAAATTAAGACACAGGGGCATTTTGGTCATTTCACAGTGTGACACGTGGCACCATGAGATGGTGACACATGGGATTACACATAAGCTTGCCAAATTTTTTTTTTTAATCATGTAAGATTATTAAAATCAAGATTAAATATAGGTTTGACACTTGGCACAATGTGATTGGGTCACTTAAACCTAGAGCTAATCAAAAGGTGACATGTGGCAAGGGTTTAATGTGTTAACCTAGCTATATAAGTGTTGTTATGAGAAAATAAAACACAACCAGCAGCCACACTCCTTTGTCACGCCACTTTGAGGGTTTTCATCTCTTCTTCTTCATCTCTTATCAATTCAAAGAGATTAGCCATCAATCTCTTGAATTAAGAACACTAGAAATTATTTCTAGTGTCCTGTTTACATCTTTAATCTCTTAAAAGGCAGAACTTGATTTTCTAATTAATAGAAAAAGCTTTAGAAGCTGTTCAAGGGCTGCCATAGGTGTTCTTGGTGTGGACAAGCTAGAGGGACAACATCTGGTGTCCTGAAGACGAATCTCAAAGGCGCAGACACGCTGCAGTGCATCAAGAGGTTAGTGTAATCGTTCTTGATTTAATCTAGAGTTCTAAAATTAATCTGATTAATTTTAAAATCTTAAATGGCAAATACAGATCCAAAAACATATTAAAAGAGTTTTAATATGTTGTTTATCATTGAAATCAAATAAATAAAAATAAATCTTGCATGATGCATGTGACCCTAGGTGAAAATTTTTGAATTCAATGGTATAAACTTGTGTTTTTCACGCTTCCGTTCCTTCATACCTCGCACTGGCAGAATTTACTTACAATAATAGCTACCAGAGTAGCATTCAAATGGCTCCTTATGAGGCACTATATGGGAGGAGATGCAGAACACGTTGTGTTGGATTGAACTGGGTGAAGACAAAATTGTGGGACTAGACCTGGTGAAACAAACTGAAGAAAAAGTGAAGTTGATAAAAGCCAATTTGAAGGCTACCTCAGATAGACAGAAGTCTTATGCTGAGTTGAGAAGAAAAGACATAGAATATAAAGTTGGCGACAAGGTGTTTTTCAAAGTATCACCATGGAAGAAGGTATTGAGGTTTGGGAGAAAGGATAAGTTAAGCCCTAGATTCATTAGCACATATGAAGTCCTTGAACGTGTGGGTCCAGTGGCCTACAGGCTAGCTTTACCACCAGAGCTGGACAAGATCCATAATGTATTTCATGTGTTTATGCTGAGAAGGTACATATTAGACCCTTCACATGTCATTTCTATGGAAAAGATTGAAATACAATCAGATTTGACATATGAAGAGGAACCAATAAGGATTCTGGCTCGGGAAGTGAAAGAATTGAGAAAAAAGCATATTCCACTAGTGAAAGTGCTTTTGAGGCACCATAACACTGAAGAGGCAACCTGGGAGAGCGAAGAGATGATGAGGCAACAGTTTCCTCAATAGTTTGCTTCAGGTAATTTTCGAGGATAAAATTTTTGTTAGAGGGGAAGAGCTGTAACACCCTCACTTTAGGTAGTCTGTATATTCTACTATTTCGGTGACCAATGTCTGTCCAGACAGCCAGAATGTCTGGAATTATATTTAAACTAGAGTGAGGAGTCATGAATAACTCAAATACTGATAAGAAAAATTAAGAAAAAAATTTAAGAAATGGAATGCAATAAGATTAAATGAGCCAAAGCTACGGCGATGGGTGACCTAATGGGAAGCGACTGTGGAGACAGTTAGCAACCCTAGACCCGTGAGAAACCCTATGAAATAATTACTGGGACTTAAGTGAAGAATTATTGAGGCTTAGATGACAATAGAATGCTAAGAAAATTTTGTAAATCAGTACAGGCAATTTTAACTCAGTAAGTAAAACGAATGACATTTTGGTCATTTCACCTTCAGAGATGATTTTTGATCAACTTGTCCATTTAAGTGAGTGAGGTTTATATCCATAGCCATAAAATCTCACTGGACTTAGAGGTCTAGAAATCCTGCACAAAGATCACACTTACAATTTTTAATTCAATTCAACAACCAACTTCAAATCACAACCAACACACATCAATTGGTTAATAATTTACCTCAACAATATCAATTTCATACCATAGCACCAAATTCTCAATTTCTTCAAAACCCTAATTTACTTCTTCACAATTTCATGAAATCTAATGCAACTTCAATAAAAATTTATATATACACATCAATTAACATTAGTATACAAGTTTGATTTTATCAAAACTATCAAAGACTCTAGCCCTCTCAAGTGAACCGAAATTCCTTTTCCCTCTATATACATGATTTCTTTCATTTTATGTGCATAATTCAACTCATATCAACTTACTTGCAAGGATTAAATAACTAATTTAGGGGTTGATTGCACTTACCTCACTTGTGAGATTTTTCAACTTCTAAAACTTTAAATTTTCTTCTTCTTTTTGCTCCCAAACTCTTAATCAATGTCTATAATCAAGTTTTTGTTTTGGGGACAATGAGAAATATGAAGAGTAGTGTAACACCCTCCCTGTAGCAATTCCGTACATTCTACTGTTCCGGTGATCGGTGTCGGTCCGGACAACTAGAACGTCTGGAAAAATATTTAAACTAAAGTGAGGAACCATAATTAACTCAAATATTGATAAGAAAAATTTAGAAAAAATTTTAGAAATAAAATACAACCAAGTTAAATGAGCCGGTGCCCAAGTGATGGGTAACCTAGTGAGAAGTTGCGGTTCTCGCAACTAGGAGCCCTAGACCCGAGAGAAAAATTATAAAATAATTTTTGGGACTCCAGAGAAGGGTCATTGAGGTTCCTATGGCATTAGAATGCCAAGAAATAATTAGAAAAATTTTTCAATCGGTACAGACAATTTTGACCCGTTAAGCCAAACGGAGGGCATTTTGGTCATATCGCCTTCAGAGGCGATTTTTGGCCGACTTGTCCAGTTAAGTAAATAATTATTATGATCTAAAATATGAATAAATATTGCTAAAAATTGAATTGAAAATGAGTAGAAAAGAAAAGAAAAGAAAAGAAAATGAAATAAAAGTCATATTTATGACATGAGCATGATGCAATTAAAATATTTTCACCCAACCAAATTTTGACACATCATTAAAAACTACTTAAACATGAATAAAAGGAGATAAAAAAATTGAAAAAGTAGACAGCCATCTTCAATCTTTGGGCTGCAGAAACGTTGAGAGAGAGAGAGAGAGGAGAAAAAAACTCCATGAAAGCTCTTGTTCAAGCTTGATTTTCCCTAAGCTCTCCACCCCAAAATCCTAAACTTCCTTCACAAAAAATTATCCCTAAACCTTGAGGAAGCATAAGGCAGCAGAAATTTGAGGAAATTTTGAAGTTGGGCAAGTCCAAGTTAGGTCACAAGTGAGGTTAGTGCCATCTTTCTTTTTTTTCTTTGGATAATCATGTTAAGGCACTAAGTTAGGCTAAGAAATTGTGGGATTTGAAGGGAATTATGCATGCTAGGGTAGAGGTAAATTTTGGCAGCCTATTGGGAGTGGGGATTTGATTGTTTTGATGGGCTTAGAATGGATTAGAGATGGTGTTTGAAGTGTATATACATATTGATAATGAATTAGTGTGTTTAACTAATGCATGTTGTGTGAATTGGAATGGGGAATTAGGGTTTTGAAGAGAAATTTGGACTTTGTTTATGTAATGTTGAATGAACATTCTAAGGGTCAATTAGTGACCATTTGAGGGAGATTGACCATAACTTGGAGTGAATTATAGCATTAGAAAATTGATTTGGTATGCTGCCTAGTGAGAGCAGCAGGTTTGGATGTAAGTCCAGCCTGTTTGGACAGCCACAACTTGGGCTGTGTAGGTTCAATTGGTATTTGGACAATTGGACATGAAACTAGACACATAATGGCACAACTTTGGTGAAGAAACCATGCCCAAAAGACCAAACCAAGTAGACCAAAAACTTGCCTCAATCCGGGTGTCCTGCAACCAGTTTCTGCAGAATGACCAAATGAACAGTGATTGTTCATTTGGCCATAACTCAGTGTAGAATGGCCCAATTGACCTGAAATTTTACCAGAAACAAGATGAGATATAGACCAACAACTTTCAAGAACCTACCCCAAATTATGCCCAAAACCTATTCAACAAGAGAGTGGAAGTTACTGTTTACTGCAATGTAGATATGGTCAGCTCTGAAATTTTTCAATCTGACTAGTTGTGGTTTTTGGACCATAACTTGAGCTACAATACTCCAAATGGAGTGATTCAAAAAAATAAATTCAACTAGACAAAATAAGGAACAACTTTCATGTTTATCATTTTCCCAAATTCCCAATGCAATAGCAACTAATGGAACAGTAAAGATTGGGTATGAAAATTGAAAATTCTGCTCCATTAATTTTAAGCTTAGAAATGGTATTGTTAACCAATACCAACAAATTTTGAATGCAAAATGTGATATGTTGAGAGTGTTAAAACCAATGTACCTATTTTCTATGCAAAAGTCAACATTTTTGTTGACTAATAAAGGGAATAGTAACACCAAAACTTGAAATTCAAAAATTGTAAAATTCAAAAGTATCAAATGCCCTAGTATACCTAACAAGATTGGTTTGGATAGTTTGGCATGCCAATAGGGTTTAGTTAGTAGTACTGCACATGGCATTATGCCATTCTGTGATTTCATGGCTTTTAGCCATTCTGACATTGTGTTGATATTTGGCCTTGTGCCTATTGTTATTACAGCTTATTAGCTATTCTGTTGCACACCGGGAGATGCATATGTGACCGATGGTGCGACGGCCCGAGGTACTAGATACCCAGTGCCAGTTTACTCGTTTATCCAGTCCAGTCGTCCAGTATAGGTTACTTGGGCAACCGAAAATGAAAGTGGATAAATTTAATGAAATAATGAATATAACAAGTACAAAATAAGTAAGACTACAAATACTCATCGAAAATTTATTTGCAATAAGACACCGATACATTCACTGCATATTTACTTCTTGTTATTTCTTTTTATTTTATTATTGGCACCACTAAGCATTATTGCTTAGCGCGTTGCTTTTGCCACGCGTAGGTTCTAGAAATACTGACCGAGAGCCCAGTAGACCACAGGCTGGGTGAGACCTCCTGCAGTTCTGCATAGTGTCTGTGTCACCTCACCATCTTCAGTGCATTGGTAGGACACTAGGTCTCATTTTGGTATTTTGTAACTAACTTTTATTTTCTTTTGTGTAATTGAAACTTATGTAATGTATTTTGATGTTCATGTAAATAATGGAAAATTGTGGTTATGAATGAAAATTTTGAGTATTTATTTATTGCTTATAAATGAGTATCATGAGAAATGAATGATTGAGAAATGGAAATGTTGTTGAAAAATATTAAGATTTTGATATTGGAGTTTGAGAATGATTGGATATGATTATTGAAAGTGTTTTTCACAGGTTCCGAAGAACTGCTTTCTCCATTTTTAGCGGGTACTCTGCCAGATTTTCTATAAAATTTTCGGAACCTCAAATAAATTATAATTTCAATAAATAACTTAAATGAATTATATTTCATAAATTATATTCAAAACTATGATAAAAATAAATTAAGTATAAAAATGATTGAGATAAAATAGAGTGTTCCGGTACACCGTGTGACATATCTTATTCGGATATACTGTAGACGGGTAAGGGGTGTCACATTTAGTGGTATCAGAGCACGGTTTAGGCGTTTCTAGGCCTAGATTGAGTCCATACCATGCATTGCATTTGTAAGAGTTGAGGTAACACTAATGCAGATCTGTTTGTTATTTTGAATAGGATATGGACCCTACATCTCATAGGGCAGTTGAGGATGAAGTGGAGAGTCATGCTCCACCTGCAGCAGCTGAGATTGGGGGTAGGGGAGAACCTGCTCCGCCAGCTCAAGCAGAGCCTGCTCAGCCTCCACAGGCCATGTTCCAGCAAATCGTTGAATTCTTCAAACAAATGGTTGGGGTAATGCCACCACCACCACCACCTCCACAACCAAAATCACACCTGGAAAAATTGAGAAAATTTGGAGCAGTGGATTTCTTTGGCAAGAGAAATATGATTCTGTTGCAGCCGAAAATTGGTTGAACAGAACAGGCAGAGTTTTAAAACAACTCCACTGCACTCCAGAACAAAATCTAGAAGCTGCCATATCTCTGTTGCAAGATGATGCATATGAATGGTGGGATACTGTGTCCAGTGAAGTGCAGCCAGAAGTAATAACTTGGGACTTCTTTCTCTCCGAATTTAAGAAGAAATATGTGGGTAGTGTATACCTGGAAGAGAGAAGAAGAGAGTTCATTAACCTGAGGCAGAGACAGCTGACAGTGGCCGAGTATGAAAAGGAATTTGTCAGATTAAGCCGCTATGGAAGGGAGATAGTCCCTAATGAGGCCGAAAGGTGTAAGAGATTTGAAGGGGGATTAAATGACAACATAAAGATCATGATCACTGCCTTGGGAATCACCGACTTCACCAAGTTAGTGGAAGCTGCAATAAGGGTTGAAAAGGTTAGAATAAGTGAGCAGACCAGAAGAGAGAGACAGCAGAAGAGGGGCCCAGGTCAGTCTAGTTCATCTCCTGCATTTGGGAAGAAGTTCAAGGGTCCACTTGCACAGAGTTCAGGTCAACCACAAGGTCAGGGTCATCTCGGGGCCCAGCCACGGTTACCCCTAGGAGAGGTTAGTCCACACCATCAAGGGCGCTCTCCGAGGATGGGGTTCAGGGACCAGCCCCAAAGAACTTCGCATGTCCACATTGCCTCAAGTGGCATAAGGGAGAGTGTTGGAGAGTGGCGGTGCTCGCTAAGGTGTGGGTCAACAGAGCATCAGTTGAGGAACTGTCCACGCAGAACTACTACAGCTGCTCCAACACAAGCAGACAGGCCTACTCCTGCACCACAAAGGGGTAGGAAATCTGGCAAATCTGAGGCAGTGGGACCATCACAGAGGCCTCAGGCGAGCCAGAGAGGCCTAAGAGCAGGCCACCTACCAGAGCCTATGCCATGAGAGCTCAGGAGGAGCAAGATGCCCCGGATGTCATCAGGGGTATGTTCTCCCTCTACAATACATCTGTGCATGCATTGGTGGATCCAGGATCCACTCATTCATACATCTGCATCAACTTACCTATAGAAAGGGGGATATTAGTAGGGGAGAGTGACCAAGACATTCTGGTCACTAATCAATTGGGCCACAGTGTAGTGGTGAACAAAGTATACAAGGGTTGCCCGTTAAGGATTCAGGGGTATGAATTCTTGGCAGACCTGATTGAGTAGCCTTTCCATGAGTTTGACGTGATTTTGGGAATGGACTGGTTGTCACGTCATCAGGCAATAGTTGATTGCAAATTGAAGAGAATTTCTCTGAAAACTTCTGAGGGTGATGAGATCACTGTTGTGGGTGAAAGGACAGATTTCCTGTCCAATGTTATCTAAGCACAGCTGCAAGAAAACTGATCAGAAAAGGCTGTGAAGCCTACCTAGCACATGTGGTGGATACTAGGCAGGCTAAGCCAGATCTGTGTGACATATCCACAGTAAAAGACTTCCCAGATGTGTTTCCTAAAGAATTGCCTGGTTTGCCACCAGAAAGGGAAGTTGAATTTGCTATTGAGACACTGCCGGGTACAGCACCCATTTCCATTGCTCCTTATAGGATGGCACCTACTGAATTGAGGAAGTTGAAAACTCAGTTGCAAGAGTTGCTTGATAAGGGATTCATACGCCCCAGTGTGTCACCATGGGGAGCTCCAGTGCTGTTTGTGAAAAAGAAGGATGGGACTTTGAGGTTATGCATCGATTACCGGCAGTTGAATAAAGTGACTGTGAAGAACAAATATCCGTTGCCTAGAATTGATGATTTGTTTGATCAGTTGAAGGGAGCAGGAGTATTTTCTAAGATTGATCTCAGATCAGGGTATCATCAGTTGAGGGTGAAGGATGCAGATGTGCCAAAGACTGCATTCAGGACCCGATATGGGCATTATGAGTTCCTAGTGATGCCCTTTGGCCTAACAAATGCACTAGCGGCATTCATGGACCTTATGAACTGTATCTTCCATCCACACTTAGATCGGTTTGTAGTGGTCTTTATTGATGATATTTTGGTGTATTCCAAGACCAGTGAAGAACATGATGAGCATTTGAGGATTGTTCTGCAAACCCTGAGAGAAAAGAAGCTGTATGCTAAGTTGTCCAAGTGTGACTTCTGGTTAAATGAAATTGCATTCCTTGGACACATAGTGTCAGCTGATGGGATTAGAGTGGATCCCAAGAAAATAGAAGCAGTGATGGAATGGAAGCCTCCCAGGAATACAACTGAGGTCAGAAGTTTCTTGGGGCTAGCTGGGTATTACAGGAGATTTATGAAGGGATTTTCCTTAATAGCTGCTCCAATGACCAAGTTGTTACACAAGAATGTCATATTTGACTGGAATGACAACTGTCAGACCAGTTTTGAGAAGTTGAAGGCTATGTTGACAGAGGCACCAGTGTTAACACAGCCAGTGTCAGGAAAGGACTTTGTGGTCTACAGTGATGCCTCTCATAATGGGTTACGGTGTGTATTGATGCAGGAGGGAAATGTGGTCGCTTATGCTTCCTGACAGCTAAGGCCACATAAACAGAATTACCCTACCCATGATCTAGAGCTTGCAGCAATTATCTTCGCACTGAAGATATGGAGGAATTACTTATATGGTGAAAAGTGCTACATCTACACGGACCACACAAAGCCTGAAATACTTGCCAACCCAGAAGGAGCTCAACCTTAGACAGAGACGATGGATTGAGTTCCTGAAGGACTATGATTGTGTAATTGACTACCATCACAGGAAGGCAAATGTAGTTCTTGATGCTTTGAGCGAAAGTTCATCACGACTTTGAGATCATTGAATGCCCGTCTATCTTTGGTTCGAGATGGAGCTATTTTGGTGAGTTGCAAGTGAGGCCAAACACCTTTCTGACAGATTTTAGATGGGCAAAAGCGGATGAAAAATTAATGGCTATTATGAGCAAAATCTCGGAGGAAAAGCAAGCGACTATGAGGTAAAAGCGGATGGGTGTCTCTACTACAAAGGAAGAGTATGTGTACCGGATAATGGGAATTAAAAGCCAATATTCTGAAAGAGGCACATGCGATGTTTATGCTATGCACCGGAAGTACAAAAATGTATCATGATCTGAAACTTGGTATTGGTGGCACAGTATGAAGAAGGACATAGTGACTATGTGACTAAATGCTTGACATGTCAACAAGTCAAGGCGAACATCAAGTTCCATCGGGTTTGCTACTGACCTATCATACACGAATGAAATGGGATCGGTCACCATGAATTTTGTAAGTGGTCTACCTCTCACCCGGAAGAAACATGATGCGGTATGGGTGATAGTGGATAGATTGACGAAGTCGACACACTTCTGCCGATTAGGGTGACTACTCACTAGAGAAATTAGCGATTGTATATCAGTGAGATAGTTAGATTGCATGGAATTCCACTTTCCATCATATCTGATCGAGACCCAAGGTTTACATCGAGATTTTGGAAGAAGTTGCATGAGTCCTTGGGTACACAACTCCACTTCAGCACAGCTTTCCATCCTCAGACAGATGGGCAATCAGAAAGAGTAATCCAGGTAAACAGTTGAACCAATTGAATTAATACAAATATTGAACTAAAATGATAATAATAACATGAAATATATGTCAGGTCGTTGAGGATATGCTGAGGAGTTGTGTCATTGAGTTTGAGGGAAGTTGGAATAGATACCTCCCACTGGCAGAATTTGCATACAACAATAGCTACCAAGCTAGTATTCAAATGGCCCCGTATGAAGCACTGTATGGGAGGAAATGTAGAACTCCAGTGTCTTTGGGTGAATTGGCGAACAAGCGGGTGGGGCGGACACAGTGAAACAGACTGAGGAGAAAGTAAAACTAATCAAAGCCAATCTGAAGGTTGCCTCAGACAGACAGAAATCCTATGCCGACTTGAAGAGAAAAGAAATAGAATATGCGGTTGGCGATAAAGTGTTCCTCAAGGTGTCACCGTGGAAGAAGGTACTGAGGTTTGGAAGAAAAGGTAAGTTAAGCCCTAGGTTCATTGGCCCATATGAAATCATTGAACGTGTGGGTCCAATGGCCTATAGGCTAGCTTTACCACCAGAGCTGGACAAGATCCACAATGTGTTCCACGTGTTTATGCTAAGAAGATACCTCTCAGATCCTTCACATGTCATCTCCATGGAAGAAATTGAAGTACAACCGGATTTGACATATGAAGAAGAACCCATACGGATCCTGGCTCGGGAAGTGAAAGAATTGAGGAATAAGCAGATTCCACTAGTGAAAGTGCTTTGGAGGCACCACAACACCGAAGAGGCAACTTGGGAAAGTGAAGAGATGATGAGGCAACAGTTCCCTCAACTTTTTGCATCAAGTAAATTTCGAGGACGAAATTTAAATTAGAGAGGAAGAGTTGTAACACCCTCCCTGTAGCAATTCCGTACATTCTACTGTTCCGGTGATCGGTGTCGGTCCGGACAGCTACAACGTCTGGAAAAATATTTAAACTAAAGTGAGGAACCATAATTAACTCAAATATTGATAAGAAAAATTTAGAAAAAATTTTAGAAATAAAATACAACCAAGTTAAATGAGCTGGTGCCCAAGTGATGGGTAACCTAGTGAGAAGTTGCGGTTCTCGCAACTAGGAGCCCTAGACCCGAGAGAAAAATTATAAAATAATTTTTGGGACTCCAGAGAAAGGTCATTGAGGTTCCTATGGCATTATAATGCCAAGAAAATAATTAAAAAAAATTTTCAATCGGTACAAACAATTTTGACCCGTTAAGCCAAACGGAGGGCATTTTAGTCATATCGCCTTTAGAGGCAATTTTTGGCCGACTTGTCCAGTTAAGTAAATAATTATTATGATCTAAAATATGAATAAATATTGCTAAAAATTGAATTAAAAATGAGTAGAAAAGAAAAGAAAAGAAAATGAAATAAAAGTCATATTTATGACATGAGCATGATGCAATTAAAATATTTTCACCCAACCAAATTTTGACACATCATTAAAAACTGCTTAAACATGAATAAAAGGAGATAAAATTTGAAAAAATGGACAGCCATCTTCAATCTTTGGGCTGCAGAAACGTTGAGAGAGAGAGAGAGGAGAAAAAAACTCCATGAAAGCTCTTGTTCAAGCTTGATTTTCCCTAAGCTCTCCACCCCAAAACCCTAAACTTCCTTCACAAAAAATTATCCCTAAACCTTGAGGAAGCATAAAGCAGCAGAAATTTGAGGATATTTTGAAGTTGGGCAAGTCCAAGTTAGGTCACAAGTGAGGTTAGTGCCATCTTTCTTTTTTTTCTTTGGATAATCATGTTAAGGCACTAAGTTAGGCTAAGAAATTGTGGGATTTGAAGGGAATTATGCATGCTAGGGTAGAGGTAAATTTTGGCAGCCTATTGGGAGTGGGGATTTGATTGTTTTGATGGGCTTAGAATGGATTAGAGATGGTGTTTGAAGTGTATATACATATTGATAATGAATTAGTGTGTTTAACTAATGCATGTTGTGTGAATTGGAATGGGGAATTAGGGTTTTGAAGAGAAATTTGGACTTTGTTTATGTAATGTTGAATGAACATTCTAAGGGTCAATTAGTGACCATTTGAGGGAGATTGACCATAACTTGGAGTGAATTATAGCATTAGAAAACTGATTTGGTATGCTGCCTAGTGAGAGCAGCAGGTTTAGATGTAAGTCCAGCCTGTTTGGACAGCCACAACTTGGGCTGTGTAGGTTCAATTGGTATTTGGCCAACTGGACATGAAACTAGACACATAATGGCACAACTTTGGTGAAGAAACCATGCCCAAAAGACCAAACCAAGTAGACCAAAAACTTGCCTCAATCCGGGTGTCCTGCAACCAATTTCTGCAGAATGACCAAATGAACAGTGATTGTTCATTTGGCCATAACTCAGTGTAGAATGGCCCAATTGACCTGAAATCTTACCAAAAACAAGATGAGATATAGACCAACAACTTTCATGAAGGAACCTATCCCAAATTATGACCAGAACCTATTCAACAAGAGAGTGGAAATTACTGTTTACTGCAATGTAGATATGGTCAGTTCTGAAATTTTTCAATCCGACCAGTTGTGGTTTTTGGACCATAACTTGAGCTACAATACTCCAAATAGAGTGATTCCAAATAATAAATTCAACTAGACAAAATAAGGAACAACTTTCATGTTTATCATTTTCCCAAATTCCCACTACAACAACAACTAATGGAACAGTAAAGATTGGGTATGAAAACTGAAAATTCTGCTCCATTAATTTTAAGCTTAGAAATGGTATTGTTAACCAATACCAACAAATTTTGAATGCAAAATGTGGTATGTTGAGAGTGTTAAAACCAATGTACCTATTTTCTATGCAAAAGTCAACATTTTTGTTGACTAATGAAGGGAATAGTAACACCAAAACTTGAAATTCAAAAACTGTAAAATTCAAAAGTATCAAATGCCCTAGTATACCTAACAAGATTGGTTTGGATAGTTTGGCATGCCAATAGGTTCGATTAGCGATCGCACATGGCATTATGCCATTCAGTGATTTCATGGCTTTTAGCCATTCGACATTGTGTTGATATTTGGCCTTGTGCCTATTGTTATCTGACTTATTAGGCTGTTACATTTGCACCGGGAGATGCATATGTGACCGATGGTGTAACGGCCCTAGGTACTAGATACCCGGTGCGGTTACCGTTTATCGATCCGATCGTCGAAGATAGGTTACTTGGGCAACCAAAAATGAAAGTGGATAAATTTAATGAAATAATGAATATAACAAGTACAAAATAAGTAAGACTACAAATACTCATCGAAAATTTATTTGCAATAAGACACCGATACATTCACTGCATATTTACTTCCTGTTATTTCTTTTTATTTTATTATTGGCACCACTAAGCATTATTGCTTAGCACGTTGCTTTTGCCACGCGTAGGTTCTGGAGATACTGACCGAGAGCCCAGTAGACCACAGGCTGGGTGAGACCTCCTGCAGTTCTGCATAGTGTCCGTGTCACCTCACCATCTTCAGTGCATTGGTAGGACACTAGGTCTCATTTTGGTATTTTGTAACTAACTTTTATTTTCTTTTGTGTAATTGAAACTTATGTAATGTATTTTGATGTTCATGTAAATAATGGAAAATTGTGGTTATGAATGGAAAATTTGAGTATTTATTTATTGCTTATATATGAGTATCATGAGAAATGAATGATTGAGAAATGGAAATGTTGTTGAAAAATATTAAGATTTTGATATTGGAGTTTGAGAATGATTGGATATGATTATTGGAAGTGTTTTTCACAGGTTCCGAAGAACTGTTTTCTCCATTTTTAGCGGGTACTCTGCCGGATTTTCTATAAAATTTTCGGAACCTCAAATAAATTATAATTTCAATAAATAACTTAAATGAATTATATTTCATAAATTATATTCAAAACTATGATAAAAATAAATTAAGTATAAAAATGATTGAGATAAAATAGAGTGTTCCGGTACACCGTGTGACATATCTTACTCGGATATACTGTAGACGTGTAAGGGGTGTCACAAGTAGGGCAAGAAATTAGAGCTTGATTGAAGTAAAAATGGTGGAAGATGGGGTGGTGGTGTTTTCGGCCAGGGGAGCTCAAAAGGAAGAAGATGAGCTTTTTAATTCATTTATGAATTTTTGTCTCTTTTATATTTGTTATCAAATTTTTATTTGGTCTTAAAACTTTATTACCTCATGCTTAAGTCACTATGATGTCATAATTCCATTTTATTTTCCTTTTTCCTTTCTTCTTTTTTCTTTAAACCCTTCTACTTAAATTTTTATCAAAATTTCTTCATATTTTATTATATTAATTTTACTTAATTTAATTGATATTTTGGTCAAAAATCAACTATCCAAGTGAAATGACCAAAATGCCCTTTATTGAATTCATCAAGTTATAATGGCCTTTACCGATTAGCATTAAATTTTCTTGCATTTTCTTGACATTTTCATTTCCATTAATCCCTCACTTAAGTCCTAAATAAATGTCTCATAGGGTTCGTCATGAGTTTGGGGTGGCAACTGAACTTTCAGTTACTTTCCAGTAAGGTTACCCATCACCGAGACCTCCTGCTCATTTAACCGATTTGCACTTCGCTTCTTTCATTTGCCTTTAACTTTACTTGATTTTTGTTCAATCAATTTATGATTCCTCACTCTAGTTTAAGTGTGGCTCCAGACATCCTGGCTTTCCGAACAGATATTAGTCATCGGAACAGTAAAATATACGAAATTACCTAAAATGAGGATGTCACATTAGCTCTAGTCGAAATACACCTTGGATACCTTGAGAAAGGATCTAGGATACCCCAAGATTAATTTCCATTAAAGAAACAAACACTCAATCTATTGATAAAGCAAGATTGAAACTATAACTAAGTTAAAGTGTGAAATCTAAAATTCTAGAATTGTTCATAAAATTAGAATTCTCCTTAAGCTTCCAAATTTACTTTCTTTAATCCTTAATAGTCGCTCTGTCTTATTTTAGAACCTACCCTCTCATAACTTTTGGTAGTTTAAACAGTTAAGATTGTTGTATAGTTTAGTACTTACACCTTTAACTCCTCGTGGGAACGATACTCTACTCATCACTTTATTACTTGTTAGTGATCCATGCATTTGCGGTGGTTGTAAAACCAAGCAAACAAGTTTTTAGCGTCGTTGCCAGGGAGTTTAGTAATATTAGACGATAGGCAATTTAGCTAATTTAAACATTTATTTCTTTTGTTATTTTAGTTTGACTTTTTCTTCTTTCAAGTGCAGAAATTAGTACATGACTAGAACAACTAAACCTAAAGAAGAATTGTTAGAATTAGATCCTAAAATAGATAAGACTCTGAGAACCATCAGAAGAGCAAAAAGAAATCAAGAGCCAGAACCCGAACCTAAAGCTATAGCAGGTCCAGTTATGACTGATAACAATAATAACAGGCAAAGATCCCTAAGGGACAATGAAGCCCCTAATATTCAAGGATACCAATCCAACGTCACTAGGCTTACAATCGAGGTTAATAATTTTGAACTTAAACCAGCATGGCTCCGGATGATCCAGCAAACTCAGTTTGTAGGCTCACTTATGGAGGATCCACACTATCATCTACAGTGCTTCCTCTCTCTATGTGATACTTTTAAGATAAATGGAGTCTCTGATCAAGCCATTCGACTCCGAGCATTCTCATTCTCATTAAGAGATAAAGCAAGAAAGTGGCTGCTCTCTCAACCAGTTGGTACTTTCAATAATTGGGAAGGTCTTTCACAAGCCTTCCTAGCAAGGTACTTCCCACCTACTAAAAATGTAAAATTAAGGCTAGAACTGAACACCTTTAGGTAAAAGGAAGGAGAATCCCTCTATGACATATGGGAGAGATACAAAGACCTTCAAAGGGAATATCCCCACTATGGCATAGAAGATTGGCTCCTGGTCCAAAATTTCTACAATAGTTTGCTACCATCCACAAGGAGTTCAGTCAATTCAGCAGCAAGAGGAGACCTTATAAAGAAAACAGTAGCTGAAGCTTTGGAATTACTAGAAAGGGTTTCGTACCATAATTTTGAGTGGTCAAATGAAAGGGGAGATGCAAAAAGAATAGCAGGGGTCCTAGAATTGGATGCCTTTAGCATGATTAACGCTCAGTTTAACCAACTCACCAAAAGACTTAACAGAATGCAAGCCAATGTAATAGGAGCAAGTAACCAATTCTGAGATAGCTATGGGGGAGGTCATACAACTTTAAAATGCAGTCTTTACAGCGAGCCTTCCACAGAGCAAATGACCTATGTGAACAATGGAGGAAACTTCAACTAGAGGCTGATCAATAACACATATTCTGACACATACAACCCTGAATGGAGGAACTTCCCAAATTTCTTATGGTCCAACTCGCAGAATCCTCAAAACCAACCCATAAATAAACAACAAGGATATAGGCTACCACCACCACCACCACTAGGTTTCCATAATAGAGGACAAAATTTGATGCAGCAACAACCACCACTCCCTCAACCTCAACAGGCATAATCAAAGTTGACAGTAGAGTCCATGATGGAAAGCTTTTTAGCATTACAGTAACAGCAAAATGAGATGATAAAATAACTAGCTTATAGAGTGGATCAACTAGCCACCCACAATAAAATGCTTCAAAATTAGATCTCTCAGCAAGCTAGTTCTTCAAGTAAACAAGGTGGCAAATTACCAAGTCAACCTGAGGTGAATCCCAAGAAACATTGCAAAGCTGTCACATTAAAGAGTGGGAGAACACTACAAGATCTAGAAGAAAAGCAAAAACAGAAGGAGGAAACTCCTGGAAATTTGGACAATTAAGAAGAGGAAGAAGAGAAGCAAGCTGAGGAAAGCAAGGAGGAGGAGGAAAAGAGGAAAAAGAAACTGCCAGAACCTTACCAACCCCACTTACCTTTTCCTCAGAGATTCTAGAAAGCTAAATTGGATAAGCAATTTGGCAAGTTTTTAGAGGTTTTCCAGAAGCTCTACATTAACATTCCTTTTACAGAAGCATTATCTCGCATTATCTCATATGCCTTCTCACACAAAATTTCTAAAGGAAATCCTTTCCAAAAAAAGGAGATTAGAGGACTATGAGACAGTTGCCCTAATAAAAGAATATAGTGCCATCTTACAGAATAAGCTGCCTCCAAAATTGAAAGATCCTGGAAGCTTCTCCATACCATGCTTAATTAGCAATATGAATATTTAAAAAGCCCTCTGTGACCTTGGAGCTAGCGTGAGCCTAGTGCCCTTGTCTATATGTCAAAAACTAAAAGTGAGAGAACTGAGACCAACCACCATCTCCTTGCAATTAGCAGATAGATCTATCAAGTACCCAATTGGCATCCTATAAAATATCACCATTAAAGTGGGAAAATTTTTTATTCCAATAAATTTTATTATCCTGGAGATGGAGGAAGATGTCCAAATTCCCATTATATTGGGAAAACCTTTCTTAGCAACTGCTGGAGCAATCATAGATGTCAAAAATAGGCATCTAACCCTCAAAGTGGGGGATGAAGAGGTAGAATTCATCCTATTCCAAGCAATGAAGCAAAAGTC
The DNA here is from genome assembly GCF_030052815.1 of Hevea brasiliensis. Taxonomy (NCBI): domain Eukaryota; kingdom Viridiplantae; phylum Streptophyta; class Magnoliopsida; order Malpighiales; family Euphorbiaceae; genus Hevea; species Hevea brasiliensis. Next base: position 32,675,197 of record NC_079497.1, on the reverse strand, counting down.
TAAACCCGATAAGTGTTTAAGGGTTGACATCATAGACAAGCTAATGGAGGAAGAATTTCAAAAGAGATATCCTGAAGATCCTCTTGAAGCTTATACAGTGCATGGCCACACAGTGGAGAATGAGAACAAAGAAATTGCAGCATATGTAGAATTACTTGAGGTAAATCCACCTCTACCTTTGGCCCAAGCACTCCTGGTAGAAAATCTGCAAGAAAAGCAACCCAAGGATAGCCTTCAAAAAGGGACAAAATTGGTAGAATTAAAACTTCTTCCCTCTATACTTAGGTATGCATTCTTAGACTCTAACTCTAAACATCCTGTCATTTTAAATGCTAGTCTGAATTCTGCAAAAGAGGAAAAACTCTTAGGAGTACTTAGGACCCATAACAAGTCTATAGGGTACACCATAGAAGACCTCAAGGGAATCAATCCTTCTATTTGTATGCATAGAATACCTATGGAAGAGAACAGTAAACCAATCATTGAACACCAAAGGAGACTAAACCCTAACATGAAAGAAGTAGTGAAAAAATAGATTTTAAAACTATTAGATGCAAGTATTATATACCCAATATCTAATAGCAAATGGGTTAGTCTAGTGCACGCAGTGCCTAAGAGGGGTGGGACGACTGTGGTTAAAAATGACAATAATGAATTGATCTCTACTAAGGTAGTCACTAGTTGGCAAATGTGCATTGATTATAGAAAATTGAATAGTGCCACCAGGAAAGACCATTTTCCTCTTTCATTTATAAATCAAATGTTAGAGAGGCTAGCTAAACATTCCTATTTCCATTATTTAGATGGGTATTCTGGATTCGTCCAAATTCCCATTCATCCTAAGGATCGAGAAAAGACCATATTCACTTACCCTTATGGAACATTTGCATATAGAAGAATGTCCTTTGGTCTTTGTAATGTCCCTGCAACTTTTCAAAGATGCATGATGGCCATTTTTTCTGATTATATTGAAAATATAATGGAAGTTTTCATGGATGACTTTTCTGTTTATGGAACCAGCTTTGATGAATGCCTAACTAATCTTTTTAAAGTGCTTCAAAGATGTGAAGAATCAAATCTCATTCTTAATTGGGAAAAATGTCATTTCATGGTGAGAGAGGGCATAGTCCTTGGGCACCTAGTTTCAGAAAGAGAAATAGAAGTGGACAAGGCAAAAACAAAGATCATTGAAAAAATGCAACCACCTTCATCTGTCAAGGAAGTGTGAATCTTTTTGGGGCATGCAGGCTTTTACAGAAGATTTATCAAGGATTTCTCCAAATAACTAAACAATTAACAAATTTGTTAAATCAAAATGTCCCTTTTGACTTCGATGAAAGTTTCCTTATCGCATTTTATAGGATAAAAGAAGCCCTTATCTCAGCACCAATAATGCAACCACCACATTGGGAGCTGCCATTTGAGATAATGTGCGATGCAAGTGATTACGTAGTAGGGGCAGTACTTGGACAAAGAAAGGACAAGAAAGTTCATACCGTCTACTGTGCAAGTAAAATGCTTGATGATGCACAAGTCAACTACTCAACTACAGAAAAAGAATTCTTAGCTGTTGTGTTTGCAATTGAGAAGTTCAAATCTTATTTGGTTAACCCCAAAGTTGTTATCTACATCGATCATGCTGCCATTAGGTACCTCCTAAATAAGAAAGAAGCAAAACTAAGGTTGATCCAATGGATTCTACTTTTGTAAGAAATTGACCTTGAAGTTAAAGATAGAAAGGGGATCGAGAATGTGGTGGCCGACCATCTATCCAGGTAAAGCAGAAAGAACATGGGGATAGCTTTGATGACTTATCAATTGATGATTCCTTTCCAGATGAAAATTTGTTTGCAATCTCCCAAGCCCCTTGGTATGCTGACTTTGTTAATTACCTTGTATGCAGGGTTTTGTCACCCAACATGTCCTACCAGCAAAGGAAAAAATTCCTGCATGATGTAAGATACTATACATGGGAGGAACCCCTACTGTACAAGAGATGTTATGATGGCATGGTAAGGAGATGCATACCAGAGGAGGAGGTAAAGAGTATCCTATAACACTATCACTCATCACCCTATCGAGGACATCTAAGCACAACAAAAATGACAGCTAAAATTTTATAAGTAGGGTTCTATTAGCCCAATCTATTCAAAGATGTGCGATCCTTTGTGCTGACATGTGATCAATGCCAAAGAATAGGAAACATCTCAAGGAGCAATGAAATGTCACTACATGGTATACTTGAAATAGAGCTGTTTGATGTGTGGGGAATAGACTTCATGGGTCCATTCCCATCTTCATTCAGAAACAAGTATATTTTGATTGGTGTTGAATATGTATCAAAATGGGTGGAAGCAATAGCCACACCAACAAACGATGCTAGAGTAGTAACCAAATTCCTCAAGAAGTACATCTTCATAAGATGTGGCACCCTAAGGGAAATCATCAGTGATGGGGGAAGTCACTTCTGCAATCAGCAATTTGAGACATTACTAAAGAAGTATGGAGTGACTCATAAAGTGGCAACACCTTACCACCCTCAAACTAGTGGTCAAGTGGAAGTTTGAAGTAGAGAACTGAAGCAAATCCTTGAGAAAACAGTCAATCACTCAAGGAAGGATTGGTCTTTAAAATTAGATGATACATTGTAGGCCTACCGCACTGTATACAAAACTCTCATTGGAACAACTTCCTTTTGCTTGGTTTATGGGAAATCATGCTACCTCCTAGTCGAGCTTGAACACAAGGTCTATTGGGCAATTCAAACCCTAAAGTTTGACTTGAAAGCTACTGGAGAAAAAAGACTTCTACAGCTCAATGAACTAGATGAAATTAGGCAAGATGCCTACGAGAATGCTAAGATCTTTAAGGACAGAACCAAAAGATGGCATGACAGGAGCATAATCAGGAAAGAAATCAAAGAAGGAGACCTTGTCCCGCTATTCAACTCAAGGCTAAAGCTCTTCTCAAGAAAGCTGTGGTCAAGATGGTCTAGACCCTTCAAGGTTACTAAAATCTTCCCTCATGGAGCAGTAAAAATATAGAGCGAAGCCTCTAGTCCCTTCAAGGTTAATGGGCAGATATTGAAACCATATTTCTCAGGAGATACAATTGTGAAAGGATTCACGCAATCCTATAGCAATCCTCTAATTCAATCATAAAGCTGAACGACAGAGCAGCAACTCAAAATCTTGTGAAAGGGACTCCTATCGAAAATGCTACTTGGGATTTCTTTTATGATCTGAAGCTTAGGTTTGCACATATCTCCCTTGAGGATATAGAGAGGGCAACAATAGAGTGAAGAACTAAACAAGGAATATGTTTAAAGGATGTGAACATCAGTTGAAAAATCAATTTGTGAACTTGTTAGCTTAGCAAATTTAGAATGAGAATTCAAATTAAAGAGAAAATTATTTTTAAATTATTTGCTTAAAATTAATAGTCAATGATCATAGTAAAAATATATAAATTATAGAGTTTTATAACTTTATTTAAATTAGAATTAATAATGTTAATTCCTACTTAATAAGGAATCACAAATCAAATAAATTTTTTAAATAAATTAAAAAAAGTTATAAATTCTCTTAAAATAAATAGTCCTAAAATTTCTAAGATTTCCTACATCACTAATTGTAATCAATCGTATGTGGTCTTAACAACTCTATATATCTTTGGTCGTAACAACTCTATATATCTCAAGTGTAACTTACGAGCTCACTGTTAAGATCAATAACTAGATCCTTTAGCAATGAGCCATTTCCATAACTGTGAAAGTTTAAGCTCAAAATTCAGACAAAGCCTGTCACACCCTACTCCTCATAAAATGTAACATATTCCCGTAGTACACCTAATAAATTACCGTACTTCACCTACCGATAACCCATTAAATATACTACAAGGGATTTTAAAACAATTTTCGTTCATTTTGGAATTGGTGGGTAAAATTTTTTTCAAATTTTAAAACCTTTATTTAAAGTCCAAACATAAATTAAATTCTTAGATATTTAAAATCTCCGCAATTTTTACAAGAATTTCGGCAGAGTGCCGTCTGTATTTTAAGAAAACAGTTCTTCAAAACCTGAAAATAGAAACACTCCCAATATATTTCTCAATCATAACTCCATTTGCAACCACCAAACTTCAAATCAACAGCAATAGCAACACTTCAATTCAAAATCCAAATTTCAAATCAAGAATTAATATCTCAAAACATTTCATAACTCATGCACATTGCATTTTAAATCATTAATTTACAATCATAAGTTAATTTACAGATGCAAAATCTCAAAAATAATATTATTACAATTTTATCTGTATAACTGCTCAAATTACAGAGATACATATGCATACTATCATATTTACATCAAACTAAACTACTAGGGTATAAACAAATACCCGTACAAAAATTCTTCAATTGTGCTCCTCTCTAACTGTAGCAGCTCACTCTGCTGCTATGTCCTTTTCTCTATCTGCAACAGCAAGTTAAAGCTATCGCTGAGTATATAAATACTCAGTGGTGCACAATAAAGCATAAAATGCATAATATAAAACATTTATAAACAAATCATCATTCAAAAATCTCATAATCGCATTTCACAAATTTTTTCTCAAATCACATTTATAACAAATCATAATTTTCAAAGCTTAATATAGCACAACTTGATCAAACAATTTAATAAACATAGTATTATCAAACAATAACACAACTTAGGCCATTACACAAAATTTCTGAACATATCGTGTGTACATCACGACAAGGCATACTCACCCCACTAATCGAAATCAATGAGGGAGGTGGCTAGCTAGCTAATGAGTACTCATCCAAACTCGGCCCTCAGACTGAAAAGCCAGAGAGGGAGGAAAGTGATCAAATATCAAACTCACCCCACAAGTGGAGGAGGAACATATTAATATTGCCATGCCAAGTGTGAATCAAAAATAATTTAAATCAAGTTATTCAAACATTTCATATAATTCACAAATCATATTTCATTCCAAACTTTTCATTTATAAAGTAGGCAACACACTAATTTTTTTTCAATAAGATTTTCAAAGCCATAACTAAATTCAAAACCATATTGTTCAAATATTTCATACAAATCAATAAACAACTTTCATTCCAAATTTCCACTGTAGAATAGGCAACACAATATTCTCGAAATTCATAATGAACAAAACACATTCACAATGTATAACAAATCAATTTCCATTATGAAAACTATAATTTAAAAATTTTTTGTGCACAAACTTGACGTGAGTCGCCTCTAGGCCTTGACTCAGTCCCTTGTACCTTCCGGGTCTTTTTAGCTGAAACACAACATTTATAGTGTTTCAGTATCTTATTTCACAGTAAATCCAATAATTAATTCATAAATACTTAATTCAAGCCCAAATATGCTTAAACTAACATTCTTGGAAATTTTCATTTTAGAGTTACTATTCATGGTACTATTCAAGTCAATTTATTGACTTTCTAAGGCTTAATAGGTATGGGAACTTCAACTTCACCCATATACCACATTTTGGTCACTAAATTTGTTGGTTTTGGTTGTTTATTCAAATTCTAAGTCTTTTAGGTAAATTTGATAAATTTTCAGTTTTGGTATCTAAGGTTGCACTGTTCCATTGGTTATCTTACTGTTAGAATTTGGCAAAACTTTCTGAATAGAAAATGTTCCCTATTGTCTTAAGTTTATTCTCCTTTTTGAATCACTCCAATTGGAGTTTTTTAGCTTAAGTTATAGCCATTTGAACCATGGCTGCCGGATTGGACTCAACCCAGTTTTCTGGGCAAATTTTGGTTCTGGTAGTTTTAGGTCACCAACTTTGGGTGGCCAAATGATTTGATTAATGGCATAATTTGGGTTTGTGTTCTTCATGAAAGTTTTAGGTCTATATCTCATCTATCCACTGGTAAAAGTTCAGGTCATTTAGACCTGCCTAGCTCAAGTTATGGCTAAATGAACAAATACTGTTCATTTGGTCAGTTTGTACAGGGCAGACTGAGATTTTCCAAGTTTGGTCAATTTGTTCACTAGGTTTTGGTCACTTTTTGGGCATGCTTCCTAAATGAAAATTGTGTCATTTAGTGTCTATTTTCATTCCCAATTGATCTCATACCAATTGGACTTGTAAATTTTCAGTTTTGGTCCCTCAAAGGGACCTTGGTCATGCTGCCAGCAACATGACCGCACTAAATCCGAATTTGGTTTCAACTCCAACACTTTCAACACACTTCATTTGGTCATCATTGACCATTTCTTACTTCAAATTAGGTCAAAGACAACATTTACCAATTTTTCACATTTTTGTCTCTAAACCATAAGGGTCCAAAACCCTAATTCACAAATTCTTGCATTTAACCAATTCATTGCATATCAATCTCATTACCACATCCATACAAGCTTGCTTAACATATTAAATTCAATCAAACCATGCAAATACACCTCCAAAACATGCTAGCTGAAATTTAGTCATGGTCCCTCAACAATTTATTTCATTTCATTTTAAGTTTATTTCTAAGTTAATCAAGCTATAAACACAACTAATAAACTAACTTTGTAACTTAAATCACTAAACTCAATCTTTGATGTCCAATTCTTCAATTCTCTTCCTTTTTCTTTTTTTTCTTTGTTCTTCAATCTCCTCTTCTAGATACCAAAACAAGCTTTAACCATGGTAAAATAATTTTCTATGGTGAGATTTTTGGTTTTTCAAGCTCAAAGATGAGCTTTCATGGTGGTTTTGTGAGGGAGAGGATGAGAGAGGGAGCGAGGCGGCACTTAGGGAAGAAGAAGGACTTTTAGTTTTTTTTTTCTTTTCTTTTCTTTTCTTTTTTATGTCTTTAGGAAGACCAAAATTCAATTTAATTAAATTTATTAATTATAATCTTTATGGCATGTCATGCATGATGTCATCTCCCTACACCTTTTTCATTTTCTCTTTTTTTTTTTTTTTTTCTATTAGTCCTTTAATTTAATTCCCGACTCCAAAATTTTCTTTTCTCCGATTTTATTTGACAGTTAGGTCAGGAGTCAGCTCTCAGGGTCAATTGACCAAATTGCCCCTAGCTGATTCAACCCGGTTTGCAAATAATTCAATATTTCTTTCGGATCCCTGACTTAATTATTTAACTGGCTTAACAATTCTTTTTCGTAATTTTCTCTTATCCACTGTGTTCATAATGGTCTTAAGGACCGCGGCGTCACATTTTACGGTTCGAAATTTGAGTTTAAATTGACTTTGCAGTCGTTCCCGAGAAGGTCACCCATCGCTGTGACTCTCGGCTCATTTAACTTCTTATGTTCTGTTTTTCTTATTTGTATTTAACTAATTGACAGTTACTAATTATTTGTGTTTATGGTTTATCTATTTGTTTTAAATGTGGTTCTAATCTCCTCAATTGTCCAGACCGACACCGATCACCGGAATAGTGAAATATACCAGGCTATGCAAATAGGGGTGTTACAATTCTCTCCCCCTAAAATAATTTCATTCTCGAAATTATGTCTACTATCTGTCCTCAAATAGTCATTCATGTTGTTTTCTCATGTTTTTCTCATATCTTTATAGTCAGAATAATGGTCCATAGCACTTTAACCAACACTATTTACTCATCGATTGCTTCCCTCATGTGTCAAGTTTCCTTATGAGCTTCTGTCATAAGTTAGATTCAAATTCATTTCAATTTTAAAGGTAAGCAAATATGTGTGCTAGTGGATCCACTTTTCTAGGACCTCGTGTGATCCTATGGGTGAGAACTTAGTTTTACTCTTTTCTTATCAAATCTCTTAATCATTTAATGTAACCTTCAGTTTAGTTTAGAATATTTTAGTCTTTTCTTGCTATTGTTTTAGCAATATTTTCTTTTGTGGTCATTTCTTTCTTGGCTATAGGTCCATAACCATTATCTTACCATCTCCATTTATGACCAAGGCCTATGTGCTATTTTGCACTATCTTGTTTGCTTTGGTTTAACTTATTTCTTTCTTGATAAAACAATTAGGAATATCGTTACGCATCTAAAGTAAATTGCTTGCCTTGGTGGCAATTCCTCATCTAGTATTTTTCTCATTTCTTACTGTTCTATTTATTTTTATCTATCGATATTCTATAGCTTATTTTGCACTGATGTGTGGTTATTATTTTCTTTTGTACTAAACTATAACCTTTCAATATTCTAACTTTAGAGTTTTAAATCCCAGGTTAGGATTTTCAAACTCCTTTTTAAGAAGAAAACTTTATCTTATCATAACTGTACCAAAACAGATGTCGTTTGCAACTATTCTTATTCTTGTGTATTATTGGATAGTACATAGCTCTACAAAATAAATCCCAAGTCAGTACTGTAATCTGCAGCTTACAGCACAAACATCAAGAATATTGCATAGTTACTACGATACATCCCAATAGAACAACTTCCCTATATCTTATTTCTTTTAAATTCACTAATGTCTTGAACTTATTTTGATTATGGTACCCACTGACATCTATCAACAGTAATAGCCTTACCCGCATCTAAGGTAGCTATATTATTATAACTTACTTTTAGGTTCTCTTTCCTTACATAATTAGGCTTACTAATTAACTTTACAAATTCTTGTGTGCTAGCAAATACTTTTCACTGACAAACTCTTTCAAAATTAATTTTAAAAAGACTAGTCACTAACATATTAATTTTTTTTTTTTTTACACATATACATATCTCAGTTAAGAATTGAGAAAATACCAGCAACCATACTAAAAGTCTCATCCTCGTCCCTCTGTCGCATAGTGTATACTCTCACTAGAGCATCACCTTGTCCTGGTTGATTCACAGTACTCTGACTTCCAGGTATACTACCTCTACCTCTGCCTCTGCCTCTACCAACTGTTGGTAAACTCTTCGGGGTAGAAACTTGGGTTGACCCTTCTGCCGTGGTAAATGATCCATAACGGCGTAGACTCAGGCAATCCTTAGCAAAATGACCAGTCCCTCCACAATTGAAACATGCTCCTATAACTCTATAACATACTCCACTATGTGGTTTACCACAAGTCTCACAAAGTCGATCCGATAGCGTATTTCTACGTCTCTGTTGAGTTTGCTGATCGAATTGGGATTATTTCTGTCTAGAAGATATACCTCTACCCGATTTGCGCGAGCTAGATCCTTCAAAATGTTTTCTTTTCCCAAAGCCACTCTTAATAGCTTGACCAGTAACCTTTTCAGTTTTTTCCTTCTCTTGTGTACTCTTTTTCATTGCCCATTCTGATTCTATCCTTTTTAGTTCCAAGGCTTGTGAAATCAATTTAGAAAAATTCTTGTGTCAGAACCCTACCACTTGCATTCTCAAGTTAAGCCTTAACCTAGCCTCAAACCTTTTACACCGGTCTCTGGGGGTGGAGACTAAGCTTCCAGCATAATGGCTTAACCTTGAAAAGTCCCGCTCATACTCTGCTACAGTTCTATCCCCTTGCTTCAACCTTAAAAACTCTTGCAGCTTCATGTCTACATAAGTATCAAGGACCCACTTTTGCTAAAATTCCCTTAAAAAGTCTGCCCATGTGAGGACTAGTGGCTCTACCAGACTGTAGGGGATGGTCTTTCACTACTCATATGCATCCCCTTGCAGAAGTGATACTGAATATTTGAACTTCAACTCCTCAGCACACTGTAGTTTTCTGAAAACCCGTTCCATCCTCTCTAACCACTGTTCTGCTTCCAGTGGATCCACTGTTCCTTTGAATTCTGTAGCCCCAAATTTCATTAATTTCTCATATTGTCGAGCCGGAGGCTGTGGTTGTGCTACAGGTGCTTGTGCTTGTGCTTGAGGTGGCACAATTCCCGCCATTTGTTGAAAAAACGCAGCCATCTGTGTGCAAACTGAGTAGGGAACTGCGGTGCTTGAGGAGGAGCTGGAGTGGCTGACCCACTCACATTCTGGAGTGCTGGGGCCTCTCCTTGGGCCTCACCCTCGACAGATTGCTCTACGGAATGATCTCCCTCTTTCATTCTATTTTTCAGAAATTATCTACTCTCTGATAATAAACACAAGGAGGTTAACTTCTGTTAGTGCATATTCATGATGTAAATATGTCATATATATCAAATATTTGAGCAGTTTTATTTACCGACAAAACATTTCAAATTCACAGTTCAAAATTTATTTTAAAACCTTGCTCTGATACCACTAAACATGTCACACCGTACTCCTCGTAAGATGTAATATGTTCTCGTAGTACACCTAATGAATTACCGTACTTCACCTACCGATAACCCATTAAATGTACTACAAGGGATTTTAAAATAATTTTCGTTCATTTTGGAATTGGTGGGTAAAATTTTTTTCAAATTTTAAAAACCTTTATTTAAAGTCTAAACATAAATTAAATTCTTAGATATTTAAAATCTCCACAATTTTTACAAAAATTTCGGCAGAGTGCCGTCTGTATTTTGATAAGACAGTTCTTCAAAACCTGAAAATAGAAACACTCGCAATATATTTCTTAATCACAACTCCATTTGCAACCACCAAACTTCAAATCAACAGAAATAGCAACACTTCAACTCAAAATCTAAATTTCAAATCAAGAATTAATATCTCAAAACATTTTATAACTCATGCACATTGCATTTTAAATCATTAATTTACAATCATAAGTTAATTTACAGATACAAAATCTCAAAAATAATATTATTACAATTTTATCTGTACAACTGCTCAAATTACAGAGATACATATGCATACTATCATATTTACATCAAACTAAACTACTAGGGTATAGACAAATACCCGTACAAAAATTCTTCAATTGTGCTCCTCTCTAACTGTAGCAGCTCACTTTGCTGCTATATCCTTTTCTCTATCAGCGATAGCAAGTTAAAGCTATCGCTGAGTATATAAATACTCACTGGTGCACAATAAAGCATAAAATGCATAATATAAAATATTTATGAATAAATCATCATTCAAAAATCTCATAATCGCATTTCACAAATTTTTTCTCAAATCACATTTATAACAAATCATAATTTTTAAAGCTTAATATAGCACAACTTGATCAAACAATTTAATAAACATAGTGTTGCCAAACAATAACACAACTTAGGCCATTACACAAAATTTCCGAACATATCGTGTGTACATCACGACAAGGCATACTCACCCCACTAATCGAAATCAATGAGGGAGGTGGCTAGCTAGCTAATGAGTACTCATCCAAACTCGGCCCTCAGACTGAAAAGCCAGAGAGGGAGGAAAGTGATCAAATATCAAACTCACACCACAAGTGGAGGAGGAACATATTAATATTGCCATGCCAAGTGTGAATCAAAAATAATTTAAATCAAGTTATTCAAACATTTCATATAATTCACAAATCATATTTCATTCCAAACTTTTCATTTATAAAGTAGGCAACACACTAATTTTTTTTCAATAAGATTTTCAAAGCCATAACTAAATTCAAAACCATATTGTTCAAATATTTCATACAAATCAATAAACAACTTTCATTCCAAATTTCCACTGTAGAATAGGCAACACAATATTCTCGAAATTCATAATGAACAAAACACATTCACAATGTATAACAAATCAATTTCCGTTATGAAAACTATAATTTAAAAATTTTTTGTGCACAAACCTGACGTGAGTCGCCTCTAGGCCTTGCCTCAGTCCCTTATACCTTCCAGGTCTTTTTCAGCTGAAACACAACATTTATAGTGTTTCAGTATCTTATTTCACAGTAAATCCAATAATTAATTCATAAATACTTAATTCAAGCCCAAATATGCTTAAACTAACATTCTTGGAAATTTTCATTTTAGAGTTACTATTCATGGTACTATTCAAGTCAATTTGTTGACATTTTAAGGCTTAATAGGTATGGAAACTTCAACTTCACTCACATATCACATTTTGGTCACTAAATTTATTGGTTTTGGTTATTTATTCAAATTCTAAGTCTTTTAGGCAAATTTGATAAATTTTTAGTTTTGGTATCTAAGGTTGCACTGTTCCATTGGTCATCTTACTGTTGGAATTTGGCAAAACTTTTTTCATAGAAAATGTTTCCTATTGTCTTAAGTTTATTCTCCTTTTTGAATCACTCCAATTAGAGTTTTGTAGCTCAAGTTATAGCCATTTGAACCATGGCTGCCAGATTGGACTCAACCCAGTTTTCTGGGCAAATTTTGGTTCTAGTAGTTTTAGGTCACCAACTTTGGGTGGCCAAATGACTTGGTTAATGGCATAATTTGGATTTGTGTTCTTCATGAAAGTTTTAGGTCTATATCTCATCTGTTCACTGGTAAAATTTCAGGTCATTTAGACCTACCTAGCTCAAGTTATGGCCAAATGGTCAGTTTATACAAGGCAGACTGAGATTTTTCAAGTTTGGTCAATTTGTTCACTAGGTTTTGGTCACTTTTTGGGCATGCTTCCTAAATGAAAATTGTGTCATTTAGTGTCTATTTTCATTCCCAATTGATTTCATACCAATTAGACTTGTAAATTTTCAGTTTTGGTCCCTCAAAGGGACCTTGGTCATGCTACCAGCATCATAACCACACTAAATCCGAATTTGGTTTCAACTCCAACACTTTCAACACACTTCATTTGGTCACCATTGACCATTTCTTACTTCAAATTAGGTCAAAGACAACATTTACCAATTTTTCATATTTTTGTCTCTAAACCATAAGGGTCCAAAACCCTAATTCACAAATTCTTGCATTTAACCAATTCAATGCATATCAATCTCATTACCATATCCATACAAGCTTGCTTAACATATTAAATTCCATCAAACCATGCAGATACACCTCCACAACATGCTGGCCGAAATTTAGTCATGGTCCCTCAATAATTTATTTCATTTCATTTTAAGTTTATTTCTAAGTTAATCAAGCTATAAACACAACTAATAAACTAACTTTGCAACTTAAATCACTAACCTCAATCTTTGATATCCAATTCTTCAATTCTCTTCCTTTTTCTTTTTTTTTTTTCTTTGTTCTTCAATCTCCTCTTCTAGATGCCAAAACAAGCTTTAACCATAGTAAAATAATTTTCTATGCTGAGATTTTTGATTTTTCAAGCTCAAAGATGAGCTTTCATGGTGGTTTTTTGAGGGAGAGGATGAGAGAGGGAGCAAGGCGGCACTTAGGGAAGAAGAAGGACTTTTAGTTTTTTTTTTTCCTTTTCTTTTCTTTTCTTTTTTGTCTTTAGGAAGACCAAAATTCAATTTAATTAAATTTATTAATTATAATCTTTATATCATCATGCATGATGTCATCTCCCTACACCTTTTTTATTTTCTCTTTTTTTTATTTATTTTTCTATTAGTTCTTTAATTTAATTCCCGACTCCAAAATTTTCTTTTCTCCGATTTTATTTGACAGTTAGGTCAGGAGTCAGCTCTCGGGGTCAATTGACCAAATTGCCCCTAGCCGGTTCAACCCGGTTTGTAAATAATTCAATATTTCTTCCGGATCCCTGACCTAATTGTTTGACTGGCTTAACAATTCTTTTTCGTAATTTTCTCTTATCCACTGTGTTCGTAATGGTCTTAAGGACCGCGGCGTCACATTTTACGGTTTGAAATTTGAGTTTAAATCGACTTTGCAGTCGTTCCCGAGAAGGTCACCCATCGCTGTAACTCTCAGCTCATTTAACTTCTTATGTTTTGTTTTTCTTATTTATACTTAACTAATTGACAGTTACTAATTATTTGTGTTTATGGTATATCTAGTTGTCATAAATGTGATTCTAATCTCCTTAATTATCCGGACCGACACCGATCACCGAAATAGTGAAATATATCATTCTATACAAATAGGGGTGTTACAAAGCCAAATGAAAAGAAAAAAAGCAAACCGTATCCTATTTATCTCTGTTCTATTATCGGATTCTGTCTTTTCGCCTGTCTATTTTCCACCTTTTGAAATTCCAAATAGATACAAGATCCCCTTGCATAAATGATGCTATTCTTGCCTTTGCTTTTCCCTTTCAACTCTTCTCAATTACAATTCATTATTATAGGTCTTCACTGGGATGAAAACATGGCAATCTAGGCAAGAATTCAAGAGAGAGAAGGGAAGGGCAAACAGAATGAATCTTCCGTTAGATCATTTTTCGACTTTGTGAGAAATCCAAACAAATATTTATGTATTTTAAAAGCTACTAATTTTCATAATAGCCACCCAAAAACAGAAATCAATTCACTTTCTCAAACTATTTTCACATACAAATTATTCTTTGCTAAACAAAAAAGCCTAAATGTCATCACAATTCAAGAAGAAAACATGTTAAAACCAGCGAAGTGGAAAATCTCTTCAATGGTCACCGTGAACATGTAGTCATCCTCAATACACCAGTTCTTATAATTGCTAAAACAGCAGTCGACTTCAAGCTTGATGCAGACTTCTAATTCAGAATATAAGAAAGAATTGGAAACCCGGATGTGTTGAAACTCTATTGGCTGCCAATTTGCCATATCTGCCTATGTTCAACTGACGAGTTTTCTCAATACTGCTTCAGCACGCTGCTCAAATTTGGGTAGGGCCCATTCATGCTGGATTATGTCAAGACTGTCTTTCTCAGCACTCAAGCTCTGACAACAATGCACAAACAGGATTAGAAATAAAATGCATAGCCATTTAGTCGAGAAACATCAGAGAAGTTATGCAGTACAAATTTTTTTAAAGGCAATTTTCATCCTTGAACTGAACATTATTGCATTTATGCTTCCAAACAAACATTTAAATTGATCTTATTGAATACAAAACTTTCCCAATTTTTCATATGATAAAATCTGGGATACAAAGTAAAATTTGGGAGAGAATATCTTTTGAAGTCCCATCAGAAATATTCTTGACAAAGTAGGCATCTATCATCAAATTATGCATGAATTGTGTCTAAAGCTAAGAGAAGTACTCATTATGGCATGCTAAGAAGCTTTTCTAGGCATGATGAGATAGCCCTACAGGTTACATGATCATGTGAACCTACTTAAAAGGAGTAGCAAGACTGGTACTGCATGGGAAACAGCGAATGAGCAATGCATCAAAGAGGTAGTGTGCCAATGGCAGCAATGCTTGAGGGGTGAAGCAGCGTCAAGTGAGAGAGGGAGGACGAAAATTTAAGTTTTGGGACCCATTATGGCAGAAAATGTAATGGCTGTTCATCCATTAGGGTTATTGCCACCTAAATGCTAGTATCAGCCCCTTTACCAACTAAACAAGGAAATGCGCCTTATTATTTCATTCAATGGCCATTAGTTGGAACCAAGAATAGGTGTTGAACTATATATTACTTTGTGGTAGAGATATATGGGGTGCATATGCATGTGTACATGCAAGCAAAGGCGCTAGGCGCTAGCCCAAGCGAAGTGAGGTGCTAATTCATTCTAATATAATAAATAATTAAATATACAATGTAAAAGAATCTAATATATTACACAATCAATAAATTGCTAAATTTCATATTCATATTTCACAATATATTATATGTTTTAAGCTTCAAGATCAAAAGCATTCATCTATGTTTTCATGTTGTATCCTTTTTATTGTTTGTGTGTGATGATGCTATAGATTTTTAAGACATTTTTTATCCTAAACAAATAAAAAAAATTAAAAAAAATATCTATTATAAGAATTAAGAACACTAGAATAGACTAGATTATTATAATTGAGTACTCAAATAGATTGTAGTGTGTAATGCAACAGAATTTTAGAAAAATAATATTCATTGAATGTCCTTAAAAAATAATATTCAAGAGGGGTAAAAAAAAATTTAGGATGGGTAGCATATTTGGTGGAGTTAGGAATTTAAATCATAGATCAATGAATGAGAAGAATGAAAAGATTCTTTTACTTCCACTAATTGAGTATAAGAACAATGAAATCCAAAGAACTCCACGACACTTCTAATAAGAAGCAATAAAACAAGAAAAGGAACAATAAACATACTCGGCTAGAATAACAAAAATGTGATAGAATTTTAGAGAAAAAAATATATAGAATATATGCAGAATTTCAAATAATATACTGGTTTAAGAAAAAAAGTGACAGCAAAAAAAATAATTTCAGAATTTGAGACATAGAAGAGAAGAATGAAGAAAAATAATGGAAATGTTTAGCCAAAAAAAAAATAAAGAAAGAAAGAGGAGAAGGTGGCCATGTTCTCTTTCAACTTTTTTTTTTTAAAAATTTTTTGCATTTTCTCGCCTTTCCTCACCTTTTCTCACCGTTTCTCGACTCGCCTGGGCGCCTAGGCAGCGTCTGGTTGAAGTCGCCTCACCTAGAAGCTTCCCAGGCGAGGTGCCTAGATTTCGCCTCGCCCGGGTGCCTGATGACAACACTGCTCTAAACCAGGTCGGGTTTGTAATTGAACCAGATATGAAATTGACTTGGCACTAGGACTCGTGAATCCATGTAAGCCGTTGACTCGGCTAGTTTGACCAATAAATAGGAATAAAATTTTCTTTAGCGTTGGCAAGGGGAATTGAACTCAAGACCTCATAAAAGATAATTCAAAGTCGTAACAAATTGGGCTAGCATGACAGTTATATTGTATATCAAAAAAATAGTTACACATTTATAAAAAAATTTTATATATCATATTACTCGAATACTTTTTATATAAAATTTAAAAATACTATTAAAATTTATGTAATATAACCTAATAAATGCTAAAATTTTGACTTTAAATAACTAGATTTATTTATTTATATTAATAGATGTTATAATTAATTAATTTTAAATAATTTTTATATATTTAATTAATTTTTAATGATCCACTAATTGAACCACTTCCTCCGCCGGGTCAACCTTTGGGCCTAGTCAACCTTTGGGCCTAGTTTAATAACACTGCTAAAAAGAGTATCTAAACCTAAAAGCTATTTATTAAATAATGCTGACATGTTGAAAAATACATTGCCAATTGAACATCTCCTGCATCAAGTATGCTATTCAACAGTGTCATATGGTGGTCATTACACCTTGGGTCACTAGTTCTGTAAGCTATAACACCAATAACTCCCAAAATCCTTGTTGAATAGAGACGTCTCCCTCACCACGTGTCTTAGTTATCAGCAGCTCCCCAAAAACTCCTTGCTCTTTCTAGCTTTCCCAACCTTACAGAATTCCTGGCATACCAAAATTCTCGAGATCATCACAGTACTTCCTACCACAAGAATTGCAAAAAACCTATAGAAAAATATGGAAATTTTCTAGTCTTGTTTACTTTTCATTTACTATTAATTTCTGATACATCTGTAAATTTTTAGATCTACAAGATCTTTATGCTTTTTGAGTAATTTGCTCGGATCTGCAATATTTTGTGTTATTTTTCTTTTAATTTTAGGTATAATTTTCAAATTTGAATAAATAAATGGAACAAGAGAAAAGCAATGATCAATGGAAAAGTTTATTAGCTTGAAAATGTTATAACAAGTATGGGTCGTGCAATTTGACTAATTTAAGGTTTCCATACCAATTTCATAATTTTTAAAATTTTGAAAACTACTAATACAATTAATTTTAAAATTAATCTAATTTACTTTGTAAGTGATATATATATACACGAAAAAATTTTAATAATGTCAAGGCAATATCAATTTGAAAGGTCGTGCACATGACTGATACAACTAAAAAGAACTGGTCATAATTGCAAATAAAAGTTTGTACTTTTTTTGCCATTAGGATTTACGCCTAATGGAATTGGGGGGAAATATTAGCAATAATTTGAGCGGTTCTGGTGCTTTTGGTACCAATACTTTTAGATTTACTATACCCTCCAAAATGGGGGAGAGAGAGAGAGAGAGAGAGAGAGAGAGAGAGAGAGAGCGAAATTTTGTATTTTTCAATTGTGGCCCAATTCTCTAATGTGGCTGCCACATCAGCATTGCTTGGCAAGAATCTAGCAATAGCAATCATTATTATAATGTTTTGATTGGTTTAATGGTTTTTAAGTTTAGGGAGCTTGAGTGAGATTAGTCCCCATTTTGCCCAACCAAAACTTCTGTGCAGCAAGCCCTATTATCCAATTCAAATGCACAAGCTCTACATTGACTATCCCACAAGCTCTAAATATTCAATTTAAGTTGATGAATTCACTAAGTTTGCTTTTCAATTTTCTTTTTTCAAGGTTAACAACCAGTTAGCAACAAAACCACAGAGTTCCAGTTATAATGTTGATTTTTCCCCTCATTCTCACAACCTTTATCTCCAGCTCCAAGGCTATGAAGCACCAAGAAGTATGCAATGCAAGCCATATGCTAAACATGTGCATGCTTGGCACACCTACAGCACAAATCAAACATGCCAACCATGTCCAGCAAAAGGGGAGGGGGGGGGGAAATAGACACACAATCCAATACAACTTTATACATGTTGGACATATGCTAGATATTTCATGAGGTTTTTTGCCGAAAACAAAATTGTGTTGAGTGTGAACACAAATTTTTAAGAGAAAAACTCCATCAAAATTAAGGAAAAGATTAAACATTTCAATATGAAGTAAGATGCTTATTGATGGATGACTTTAATTTTGGCATTGATACCAAACACTTTATTAGATGTTATGGTTGAAATTTTCTTTTTCAGTTTAGATATAAATTTCTTTTGCAATATTGTGGATAACTTTTTTTTCCAATATAGAATGGATTTTTCTCATATAGACTTTAGAACTATTTGATGTTAATAAAAATATGGTAATGATGAAATGCAATATTTAATTGTTAACATAATAGGTATCGATAAATTATCAATTCTATGCAAAATTATTACATTAAAATTTCAAATTACTCAAGCACTTTATTATGTTAAAAACTTCCCTTTCTCCCAATAACTTATTAAGTTGACTAATTTTATCATATTTTGATTTACTTATGCTTTTAATAAACTACACTAGCTAAAATAAACTTTATACTACATTTATTATTTAGCTTTTTCAATTTCAGTCAACCCAGTTCTATCCCAGTTGAACCTCTAACTCATAGCCCCCTCCCTTTTAGAAGTTTGAAGACCAGGATGAGTGCAAAAACCTTGCCTATGGGTCTGAAATATTAGATAACCAGTTAGACCATTAGTCAACAGCCAACTATTCTTTTGATTGATTTCTGTATCTGTATCAGTTTTAACCAGGATCAAATGGTGGAAGCAGTTCATAGGAAACCCAATTCAAACAGCTTGCTCAATTCAAATTTGAAAACAAAGATTACAATCAATGTGCTTCAAATGATAACTACTTGTTCAACTAAACTGTTTAAAAAGCACAATAAATTTAAAATAATAATAATAATATCTAGAAGAAGAATGAAAAAGGAAAAAGGAGTAATTATAATTTGACAATTCAACCATATAAAAAATACGAAGCCCTAAATGCTCAATAAGGAAGCACTAAGATTGTACCTTTGTTGGATCAAAGCCAAATCCACTCATTTGCATCATGCGTTGTGTATCGTCCATAGCTGAATTAAAACATCATAATTTAATATCTAAAGTAATTCAAAAAATTCCAAGGCAAGCAAATCACTAAATAACACGTTAATGATTCTGCAAGAAGGAAAACAACATGAAAATTTAAATTAAATCATACAACACAAGAATGCAGTTTGTAAACCAAAACTAACCATTTTCTTCACCAAGAATGAGACTAAATAAACCCCTTAATCCAAACAAATTAAGGAAATACCTGAATAAAGATAGTACAGCATAATCAGAGAAAGCTAATTCAGTAAATGACTAAAATAGAAGAAAAATACTTTTTGGACCACTGGTTACAAGATATAGATTCTTGTTTATAGAAGTGGAGAAGTACCATGAACGACTACTGACATAACTAACATCAACAGTGCTCAAGTCAATCCCATTTTGCAACATTGATCTGAACCTCTGAGTCAGCGGAAAGGGTATCTTGGCTGGAAAGAACAAGAGAAGATCATTAACATATAGTTGCAAAAAGTAGCAAAAGAACATTCAACAAGGCAGGAGACCAATATGGTTAGTAATTATGATTGACAAGCTAAGATGATGCATGGGTGGAAATCCAGAAATAAACAAAATGACAAAGAAACATACCAGCAACAAATCCAGAGAAGAAAAAGTTGACCCACGCAAAAGTAAGAGTCTGGCCATCAGGAAAAAAAAAAATTACAAATCACAATTATAATCATCTACTTTCAGCAATCAGGAAAGGAAATAATGCCATACTATTTAATTATTAATACCTGAGGTATAATCATAGAAAGGTTTTTTTTCATCATATCCATGGCCATATTTGGATCAGAGAACATTTGTGCTTGTGCATTTTGTGCCTGGCCTTTCGGAACAAATAACAATCCATTTTCCTACAAACATCCAAAGGTTAAACCGTCATACTTAACATGTTAGCTGCCGAATAAGCTAGTCTGAAGAAACCCAAATTCCAAAGAAAGCTGCTGGATAAGAGGGCACTAAAATCAAATAAATTTTAAGTATTAGTTAATCAAAACTATATTGTGTTGAACCAGATTTCCAACTTTATTACTGGCTCAATAAAAATTTCAGCTTGGACTAAGTTTGAGTCCACATGACAGCAGCCAAAAGACCACATCGGGCCTTAATAAACCACTAAAACAAAATAAACTCTTTAGCCGCTTTCTTTTGACGAAGGAAAATAAGGCAAACCTCGTTGCTGAAATAAACCCTTCGAGCACGAAACGCCTTAGGAGGTATAAAATTAGCGCCAGAGCGCAAATTCCGAGCCCTGACAATTACTTGCCTGAAATTTATGGAAAATATATGAGCAGAGACGGATACATGTACAAATGAATAGACTGCGAGATTAGGGTTTAGGGTTCAGAATTCACCCTTCTTTGACGATCTTGGCATCCGGGACTTGATAAGAGCGCATAAGCTTGGAGACGAAGTAGCGGAGGACGCCAATGAGGACCATAACTACGGATAGAGGAATAAGTACCCAATCTCTTATCGCCGTATCGAGCACCAGATCTTCTGCCATGGCTGCAAATTCTCTTCGTCTCTGGGAGAGTACCTTTGCCCTCCTTTCGATTAGCTATATGGGCAAAGTGTCTAAACTAGCTCCTTGTACTTGAAGGCCACGGTGAAAAAAGCCTAAAATTATGATTTTGACTAAATTAGGGCATTGCATATGGCTAATACTAATATTTTAATTTATGAGAAAGGCAAAAAGATCTTTTGAATCTTGCGAAATAGTAAATAGTCATTTAAATTTCATTTAATTTATTTAGTTTATTTAACTCTCAAGATTAAAAAATAAAATAAAATAAAAAGAAACATAGAATTCACACCGTTAACTATAACCAAGGGGAAAAGATAGTGAAAACTATGCAAATTAACCTACAACTTACATTGTAATTATATAAGTGCATGAATCGTTAATAAGTAATAAAGTAATGAATAGAATATCATTTCTATGAGAATCCAATTGGGTATCAAACTACTAAACAATTGTAATTATCTAGACGATTGAATTATAGATAAGTAGTAATTAAATCTAATTAAAAGAAATAAAATCTAAAGCAATTAGTTAAATTTGAATATCAATTAATAAATGCATTCATGGAGTTCACACTTCAATTAATTATAGATCTAATTTAATTCATTCAATAAAAAGAAATTTATTATTTTGAAGAAAATTAATCTTAAATTATCTTAAATCCTCTTTCAAGACATTCAAGTTATATTTTAATTAACTCAAACCCTACTTTCGTAGTGAATAAATTAATTAAATGTATTAATGTAACACCCTCCCTGTATCAACTTCGTACATTCTACTGTTCCGGTGATCAATTTCGGTCCGGACAATTAGAACGTCCAGAAAAATATTTAAACTAAAGTGAGGAACCATAATTAACTCAAATATTAATAAGAAAAATTTAGGAAAAATTTGAGAAATAAAATACAACCAAGTTAAAATGAGTCGGTGCCCTAGCGATGGGTAAACTAATGGGAAGTTGTGGTTCTCGCATCTAGGAGCCCTAGAGCCGGGCGAAAATTCATAAAATAATTTTTGAGACTCCAGAGAAGGATCATTGAGGTTTCTATGGCAATAGAATGCCAAGAAAAGGTTTAGAAAAATTTTTAAATCGGTACAGACAATTTTAGTCTGTTAAGCCAAACGAAGGGCATTTTGGTCATTTCGTCTTCAGAGATGATTTTTGGCCGACTCGTCTAGTTAAGTAAATAATTATTATGACATAAAATGTGAATAAATATTGCTAAAAATTAAATTAAAATTTAGTAGACAAGAAAAGGAAGGAAAATTAAAGAATTTGAATTATGACATCATTATGATGTCATTAAAAATCCTCCCACCCAATCAAACTTTGACACATGACATTAACTTATTTAAAATGACTTAATGGGCAGAAAAAAAGAAAGAAAAATCAGTTGCTTCTTCAACCTTTGGGGCAGCCAAAAAGGTGGAGAGAGAGAGAGAGAGAGAGATGAAGGAAAACTCCATTAAAGCTCACCCAAGCTCCCAACCTCACCAAATCACACTCCAAAACCCTAGCCTTCTTCATAAAAAATTAACTTAGCACCTTGAGGAAGCTTTGGGCAGCAAAAAGAAAGAAAAATCAAGAAGTTTTCTAAGCTAGGGAAACTCTCCAACAAAGGTTAGTGTCAATTAATTCTTTAAACTTGTATATGCATCATTAGGAGTATGAATTAATCTATTGATTGTATGTGTTTGAAAAATTGAAATGCTAGAGCTAGGGTTTGGACCCAAAATTGAGATGTTGATCATGTAATGGTGAAAGTAAGTTTTAATGGTCAATTAGTGACCATTTGGTTATGTGTGAATGAGAAATGAAGTGGTTTATGTAGTGGGAAATGAAGTTGGTGTGGCTGCCCTTGGTGACCTGCAGGACTGGGCATGAGTCCAGCAGGTTTGGGCAGCAATAACTTGAATTGTAGAGGTTCAATTGGTGCAAGGCCAATTGGACATGAAACTAGACACATAATGACATAAGTTTGGTGAAGAAACCATGTCCAGAAAACCAAACCAAGTTGACTAAAAGCTTGCCCTAATCCGGGTGACCTGCATTCTGCCTGGGCAAAATGATCAAATAAACAGTGTTTGGTCATTTGGCCATAACTCAGCATAGAAAGGTCCAATTGACCTGAAATTTTACCAGCAACAAGCTGGGATATAGATCTACAACTTTCATGCTGAAACCTAACCCAAATTATGACCACAACATATTCAAAAAGTGAGTTTCAGTCACTGTTCCAAGTACTGTAGATTTGGTCAGTCCAGAAATTCTGAAAAAATTACAATCCGGCCAATTGTGGTTTTTGGGCCATAACTTGAGCTACAAAACTCCAAATTGAGTGATTTAAAAAAAGAAAATATAACTAGACAAAATAAGGAACAACTTTCATGTTGATCATTTTATCAAATTCCCACTGCAAAAAATGACTAATAGAACAGTAAACACAAAGCTTGAAATTTGAAAATTTTGAACAATTAACATTAAGCTTAGAAATTATATTGGCAACTAATACCAACAATTTTAGAATGCAAAATGTGGTATGTTGGGAGTATTAGAACCAATGTACCTATTGTCTATGCAAAAGTCAACATTTTAGTTGACTAATGAAATGAATAGTAACACCTAAACTTAAATTTCAAGAATTGTAAAGTTTAAAAGTGTAACATGCCCTAGTACACCTAACAAGATTGGTTTGGATAGGTTGGCATGCCAATAAGGTTCAGTTAGCAGTACTGCATATGGCATTATGCCATTCTGTGATTTTATGGCTTTTAGCCATTCTGACATTGTGTTGATACTTGGCCTTGTGCCTAATATTTATTACAGCTTATTAGCTGTGCTGTTGCACACCGGGAGATACATATGTGACCGATCTTTGTGGCACCGAGGTACTTGATACCCAAAGGCGGTTACCCGTTTATCCAGTCCAGTCATCCAGTATAGGTTACTTGGGCAATTAAAAATGGAAATAGATAAATTTAATAAAATTATGAATATAACAAATACAAAATAAATAAGATTACCAATAATGATCGAAAAATTGTTTGCATAAGACATCAGAACATGCACTGCATATTTATTCTCTATTATTTCTTTTTATTTTATTATTGGCACCACTAAGCATTATTGCTTAGCGCGTTGCTTTTGCCACGCATAGGTTCTGGAGAGACCGACCGAGAACCCAGTAGACCACAGATTGGGTGAGACCATCTGCAGCTCTGCATAGTATCAGTGTCACCTCACCGTCTTTAGTGCATTGGTAGGACACTAGGTTTCATTTTGGTATTATGTAATCAAACTTTTATTTTCTCATGTATAATAAGACTTATGTAATGTATTTTGATATTAATGTAAATAGTGAAAATTGTGTTTATGAATGGAACATTGAGTATTTATTTATGACTTATATATGAATATTATGTGAAATGAATAAATGAGAAATGAAAATATTGTTAAAAAATATTGAGACCATGCTGATGGTTATTTTTGAGAATGATTGGAAATGATTATTAGTTTTTCACAGGTTCCAAAGAACTGTTTTCTCCATTTTTAGCTGGCACTCTGCCGAATTTTTTATAAAATTTGCGGAACCTTAAATAAATTATAATTTCAATAAATGACTTAAATGAAATATATTGTACTTCATAACTATAATAAAAATAAATTAAGGAAGAATAAAAAAAATGATTGAGATAAAATAGTATTCCGGTACATTGTGTGACATATCTTACTCGGCTATACTGTAGACGGGTAAGGGGTGTCACATTTAGTGGTATCAGAGCACGGTTTAGGCGTTTCTGGGCCTAGATTGAGTCCATACCATGCATTGCATTTGTAAGAGTCGAGGTGACACTAATGCAGATCTATTTGTCTTTGTTATTTTGATTAGGATATGGACCCCATATCTCAGAGGGCAATTAAGGAGAAAGTGGAGAGTCATGCTCCACCTGCAGCAGCTGAGACTGGGGGTAGGGGAGAACTCGCCCGCCACTCAAGCGAGCTGCTCGCCACCTCCACAGGCCATGTTCCAGCAAATGGCCGAATTCTTCAAACAAATGGCTGGGGTAATGCCACCACCACCACCACCTCCACAATAGAAATCACACCTGGAAAGACTGAGAAAATTTGGAGCAGTGGACTTCTTTGGTAAGAGAGAAGATGATTCTGTTGCAGCCAAAAACTAGTTGAACAGAACAGGTAGAGTTTTAAAGCAACTCCACTGCACTCCAGAACAAAATCTAGAAGCTGTTGTATCTCTATTGCAAGATGATGCATATGAATGGTGGGATACGGTGTCCAGTGAAGTACAGCCAGAAGTAATAACTTGGGACTTCTTCCTCTCAGAATTCAAGAAGAAATATGTGGGTAGTGTATACCTAGAAGAGAGAAGAAGAGAGTTCATTAACCTGAGGCAGAGATAGCTGACAGTGGCAGAGTATGAAAAGGAATTTGTCAGACTGAGCCGCTACGGATGGGAGATAGTCCCTAATGAAGTTGAAAGGTGTAAGAGATTTAAAGAGGGATTAAATGATAATATCAAGATCATGATCACTGCCTTGGTAATCACAGACTTCACCAAGTTAGTGGAAGTTGCAATAAAAGTTGTAAAAGTAAGAATAAGTGAGCAGACCAGAAGAGAGAGACAGCAGAAGAGGGGCCCGGGTCAGTCTAGCTCATATCCTGCACCAGGAAAGAAGTTCAAAGGTCCACCTGCACAGAGTTCAGGTCAACCACAAGGTCAGGGTCAGTCCCAGAGACCCAGGCCACAGTTCACCCCTAGGAGAGGTCAGTCCACACCATCAGTGGGCAGCTCTCAGTGGATCGGTTCAGGGACCAGCCCAGATTCATCTGCATGTTCGCATTGCCTGAAATGGCATAAGGGGGAGTGTTGGAGAGTGACTGGTGCCTGCTTAAGGTGTGGGTCGACAGAGTATCAGTTGAGGAACTGTTCACGCAGAACTACTACAGCTGCTCCAACACAAACAGACAGACCTGCTCTTGCACCACAAAGGGGTAGGAAATCTGGCAAATCTGAGGCAGTGAGACCATCACAGAGGCCTGCATCTGAGGTAGCAGAGAGGCCTGAGGGCAGACCACCTGCCAGAGCCTATGCTATGAGAGCTCAGGAGGAGCAAGATGCCCCGGACGTCATCAGGGGTACGTTCTCCCTCTACAATACATATGTGCATGCATTGGTAGATCCACGATCCACTCATTCATACATCTGCATCAACCTACCTGTAGAAAGGGAGATATTAGTAGGAGAGAGTGACCAAGACATTCTAGTCACTAATCCATTGGGCCACAGTGTAGTAGTGAACAAAGTATACAAGGGTTGCCCATTAAGGATTCAGGGGTAGGAATTCTTAGCAGACCTGATTGAGTTGCCTTTCCATGAGTTTGACATGATTTTGGGAATGGACTGGTTGTCACGTCATCAGGCAATGGTTGATTGTAAACTGAAGAGGATTTCTTTGAAAACTCCTGAGGGTAATGAGATCACAATTGTAGGGGAAAGGACAGATTCCTTGTCTAATGTCATCTCAGCCATAGTTGCAAGAAAACTGATGAGAAAAGGCTGTGAAGCCTACCTAGCACATGTGGTGGATACTAGGTAGGCTAAGCCATATCTGTGTGACATACCCACAGTAAAAGACTTCCCAAATGTGTTCCCTGAAGAATTGCCTGGTTTGCCACCAGAAAGAGAAGTTGAATTTGCTATTGAGATACTGCCGGGTATAGCACCAATCTCTATTGCTCCTTATAGGATGGCGCCCACAGAATTGAAGGAAATAAAAATCCAGTTACAGGAGTTACTGGATAAGGGGTTTATACGCCCCAGCATGTCACCATGGGGAGCTCCAGTGCTGTTTGTGAAGAAGAAGGATGGGACTTTGAGGTTATGCATTGATTACCGGCAGTTGAATAAAGTGACAGTGAAAAATAAGTATCCATTGCCTAGAATTGATGATCTGTTTGATCAATTGAAAGGAGCAGGAGTATTTTCAAAAATTGATCTCAGATCAGGGTATCATCAGTTGAGGGTGAAGGATGCAGATGTGCCAAAGACTGCATTCAGGACCCAGTATGGGCATTATGAGTTTCTGGTGATGCCTTTTGGCCTAACAAATGCACTAGCGGCATTCATGGACCTTATGAACCGTATCTTCCATCCATACCTAGATCGGTTCGTAGTGGTCTTTATTGATGATATTTTGGTGTATTCCAAGACCAGGGAAGAACATGATAAACATTTGAGGATTATTCTGCAAACCCTGAGAGAAAAGAAGCTGTATGTTAAGTTGTTAAAGTATGACTTCTGGTTAAATGAAATTGCATTCCTTGGACACATAGTGTCAGCTGATGGGATTAGAGTGGATCCCAAGAAAATAGAAGCAGCGATGGAATGGAAGCCTCCTAGTAAGATAACTGAGGTCAGAAGTTTCTTGGGGCTAGCTGGTATTACAAAAGATTTGTGAAGGGGTTCTCTCTTATAGCTGCTCCAATGACCAAGTTGTTGCACAAGAATGTGAAATTTGGCTGGAACGACAAGTGCCAAGCAAGTTTTGAGAGGCTAAAGGCTATGTTGATAGAAGCACCAGTGTTAACACAGCCAGTGTCAGGGAAAGACTTTGTGGTCTACAGTGATGCCTCACATAATGGGCTAGGGTGTGTATTGATGCAAGAGGGGAAAGTGGTCGCCTATGCTTCTAGGCAATTAAGGCCACATGAACAGAACTACCCTACTCATGACCTGGAGTTAGCAGCAATTATCTTTGCACTGAAGATATGGAGGCATTATTTATATGGCAAAAAATGTTACATCTATACAGAACACAAGAGTCTAAAATATTTGCCAACCCAGAAGGAGCTCAATCTTAGACAAAGGCAATGGATTGAGTTCCTAAAGGACTATGATTGTGTGATAGATTATCATCCTGGGAAGGTAAATGTAGTTGCTGATGCTTTAAGCAGGAAGTCCATCACAGCTTTAAGATCACTAAATGCCTGTCTGTCCTTAGCTCAAGATGGAGCTATTTTGGCTGAGTTGCAAGTAAGGCCAAACCTGCTACAGCAGATACAAGATGGGCAGAAGGTAGATGAGAAATTAATGACTACTGTGAGTAAAATCTCAGAGGGAAAAGCAACTGACTATGAGGTGAAAGTAGATGGGTGTCTGTACTACAAAGGAAGAGTATGTGTACCAGATAATGGGAAATTAAAAGCCAGTATTCTGAAAGAGGCACATACCAGTGTTTATGCTATACACCCAGGAAGTACAAAAATGTATCATGATCTGAAGCTTCAGTATTGGTGGCCTGGTATGAAGAAGGACATAGCTGATTATGTGACTAAATGCTTGACATGTCAGCAAGTCAAGGCAGAACATCATGTTCCATTGGGATTGCTACAGCCTATATGTATACGTGAATGGAAATGGGATCGGGTCACTATGGATTTTGTAAGTGGTCTACCTCTCACCCAAAAGAAGCATGATGCAGTATAGAGAATAGTAGATAGATTGACGAAGTCAGCACACTTTCTGCTAGTTAGGGCTGACTACTCACTAGAGAAATTAGCAGAATTGTATATCAGTGAGATAGTTAGACTGCATGGAATCCCACTTTCCATCATATCTGATCGAGACCCAAGGTTTATATCGAGATTTTGGAAGAAGTTGCATGAATCCTTAGGTATATAACTCCACTTTAGCACAGCTTTCCATCCTCAGACGGATGGGCAATCAAAAAGAGTAATCCAGGTAAACAATTGAAACCAATTGAACTAATACAAATATTGAAACGAAATGATAATAATGACATGAAATATATGTCAGGTCCTTGAGGATATGCTGAGGAGTTGTGTCATTGAGTTTGAGGAAAGTTGGGATAGATACCTTCCACTGGCAGAATTTGCAAACAACAATAACTACCAAGCTAGCATCCAAATGGCCCCGTATGAAGCACTGTATGGGAGGAAATGTAGAACTCCAGTGTGCTAGACTAAATTGGGTGAAGATAAATTGGTAGGGCCAGACCTGGTGAAACAGATTGAGGAGAAAGTAAAACTAATCAAAGCCAATCTGAAGGTTGCCTCAGACAGACATAAATCTTACGCCGACCTAAAGAGGAAAGAAATAGAATATGCGGTTGGCGACAAAGTGTTCCTCAAGGTGTCACCATGGAAGAAGGTACTGAGGTTTGGAAGAAAAGGTAAGTTAAGCCCTAGGTTCATTGGCCCATATGAAGTCATTGAACGTGTGGGTCTAGTGGCCTATAGGCTAGCTTTACCACCAAAGCTGGACAAGATCCACAATGTGTTCCACGTATCTATGCTAAGAAGATACTGCTTAGATCCTTCACATGTCATCTCCATGGAAGAAATTAAAGTACAATCGGATTTGACATATGAAGAAGAACCCATACGGATCTTGGCTCGGGAAGTGAAATAGTTGAGGAATAAGCAGATTCCACTAGTGAAAGTGCTTTGGAGGCACCACAACACCGAGGAGGCAACTTGGGAAAGTGAAGAGACGATGAGGCAACAGTTCCCTCAATTGTTTACATCAGGTAAATTTTGAGGAAGAAATTTAAATTAGAGGGGAAGAGTTGTAACACCCTCCAACTGTAGCAACTCCGTACATTCTACTGTTCTGGTGACTAGTGTTGGGCCGGACAGCTAGAATGTCCAAAAAAATATTTAAACTAAAGTGAGGAACCATAATTAACTCAAATATTAATAAGAAAAATTTAGGAAAAATTTGAGAAATAAAATACAACCAAGTTAAATGAGCCGGTGCCCTAGCGATGGGTAAACTAGTGGGAAGTTGCGATTCTCGCATCTAGGAGCCATAGAGCCAGGGGAAAATTCATAAAATAATTTTTGAGACTCCAGAAAAGGGTCATTGAGGTTTCTATGGCATTAGAATGCCAAGAAAAGGTTTAGAAAAATTTTTAAATCGGTACAGACAATTTTAGTCTGTTAAGCCAAACGGAGGGCATTTTGGTCATTTCGTCTTCAGAGATGATTTTTGGCCGACTTGTCTAGTTAAGTAAATAATTATTATGACATAAAATGTGAATAAATATTTCTAAAAATTAAATTAAAATTTAGTAGACAAGAAAAGGAAGGAAAATTAAAGAATTTGAATTATGACATCATTATGATGTCATTAAAAATCCTCCCACCCAATCAAACTTTGACACATGGCATTAACTTATTTAAAATGACTTAATGGGCAGAGAAAAAGAAAGAAAATCAGTTGCTTCTTCAACCTTTGGGGCAACCAAAAAGATGGAGAGAGAGAGAGAGAGGAAGGAAAACTCCATTAAAGCTCACCCAAGCTCCCAACCTCACCAAATCTCACTCCAAAACCCTAGCCTTCTTCACAAAAAATTAACCTAGCACCTTGAGGAAGCTTTGGGCAGCAAAAAGAAAGAAAAATCAAGAAGTTTTCTAAGCTAGGGAAACTCTCCAACAAAGATTAGTGTCAATTAATTCTTTAAACTTGTATATGCATCATTAGGAGTATGAATCGATCCATTGATTGTATGTGTTTGAAAAATTGAAATGGTAGAGCTAGGGTTTGGACCCAAAATTGAGATGTTAATCATGTAATAGTGAAATTAAGTTTTAATGGTCAATTAGTGACCATTTGGTTATGTGTGAAGGAGAAATGAAGTGGTTTATGTAGTGGGAAATGAAGTTGGTGTGGCTGCCTTTGGTGACCTGCAGGGCTGGGCATGACTCCAGTAGGTTTGGGTAGCAATAACTTGAATTGTAGAGGTTCAATTGGTGCAAGGCCAATTGGACATGAAACTAGACACATAATGGCACAACTTTGGTGAAGAAACCATGTCCAGAAAACCAAACCAAGTTGACCAAAAGCTTGCCCTAATCCGGGTGACCTACATTCTGCCTGGGCAAAATGACCAAATGAATAGTGTTTGGTCATTTGGCCATAACTCAGCGTAGAAAGGTCCAATTGACCTAAAATGTTACCAGCAACAAGCTGAGATATAGATCTACAACTTTTATGAAGAAACCTAACCCAAATTATGATCATAACATATTCAAAAAGTGAGTTACAATCACTGTTCCAAGTACTATAGATTTGGTCAGTCCAGAAATTCTGTAAAAATTATAATCCGGCCAATTGTGGTTTTTGGGCCATAACTTGAGCTACGAAACTCCAAATTGAGTGATTCAAAAAAGAAAATATAACTAGATAAAATAAGGAACAACTTTCATGTTGATCATTTTGCCAAATTCCCATTGCAAAAAAATGACTAATAGAACAGTAATCATAAAGCTTGAAATTTAAAAATTTTGAACAATTAACATTAAGCTTAAAAATGGTATTGGCAACCAATACCAACAATTTTAGAATGCAAAATGTGGTATGTTGGGAGTATTAGAACCAATGTACCTATTGTCTATGCAAAAGTCAACATTTTAGTTGACTAATGAAATGAATAGTAACACCTAAACTTAAATTTCAAGAATTGTAAAGTTTAAAAGTGTAACATGCCCTAGTACACCTAGCAAGATTGGTTTGGATAGGTTGGTATGCCAATAGGGTTCAGTTAGCAGTACTGCACATGGTATTATGCCATTCTGTGATTTTATGGCTTTTAGCCATTCTGACATTGTGTTGATACTTGGCCTTGTGCCTAATATTTATTACAGCTTATTAGCTGTGCTGTTGCACACCGGGAGATACATATGTGACCGATGCTGTGACGGCCTGAGGTACTTGATACCCAGTGCCAGTTTACCCGTTTATCCAGTCCAGTCATCCAGTATAGGTTACTTGGGCAATTAAAAATGGAAGTGGATAAATTTAATGAAATTATGAATATAACAAATACAAAATAAATAAGATTACCAATAATGATCGAAAAATTATTTGCATAAGACATCAGAACATGCACTGCATATTTATTTTCTATTATTTCTTTTTATTTTATTATTGGCACCACTAAGCATTATTACTTAGCGCGTTGCTTTTTACCACGCGTAGGTTCTGGAGAGACTGACCGAGAGCCCAGTAGACCACAAAAAAGGTGAGACCATCTGCAGCTCTGCATAGTGTCCGTGTCACCTCACCGTCTTCAGTGCGTTGGTAGGACACTAGGTTTCATTTTGGTATTATGTAATCAAACTTTTTATTTTCTCATGTATAATAAGACTTATGTAATGTATTTTGACATTAATGTAAATAGTGAAAATTGTGTTTATGAATGGAATATTGAGTATTTATTTATGACTTGTATATGAATATTATGTGAAATGAATGAATGAGAAATGGAAATATTGTTAAAAAATATTGAGACCATGTTGATGGTTATTGGAGTTTGAGAATGATTAGAAATGATTATTGGGAGTGTTTTTCACAGGTTCCGAAGAACTGTTTTCTCCATTTTTAACTGGCACTCTGCCGAATTTTTTACAAAATTTGTGGAACCTCAAATAAATTATAATTTTAATAAATGACTTAAATGAAATATATTGTACTTTATAACTATGATAAAAATAAATTAAGGAAGAATAAAAAAAATGATTGAGATAAAATAGAGTGTTCCGATACACTGTGTGACATATCTTACTCGGCTATACTGTAGACGGGTAAGGGGTGTCACAATTAAGTTCTTTGATTAATTGTTAATTCCACATAGAATTCTAACCTAACTCCAGATCAAGAATTCTTAGTTTAAAATCCTATTATTCCAATATTAATTTTCACCTTTTAGTCTTTCAATTAATATCTAGAACAATACTAAGTGGAGCTCAACATAAAGCATGCATTAAAAATACAAGAAATTGAATTAAAGAACAAAATAGGTAATATATTAAATAAAATCAAATCAAACCTATAACTAAATTGAAAGTGCTATTTCCTTAACATTGGAATAAGGAAAACTACTCACACATGGTGAGTTTTACAATCAAATTTATAAAATAAAAGAGAATAGCTATGAGAAGAAAATAAGAAAAAAGAACCCAAAATGGAGAATCATAGCCTTGGACTTTTTGTACTTCAGTTGAAAACACTTTTGACAATCTTGCAGATCTATTTCTCCACTTGCCTCCCTTGAAGATAATGTGCTCTCTTGAATGTAAAAAAGGTTCCTCTAGTGTGAAACCCTGACTTCTTGTCTTTATATCTGTCAAAATTTTTTTCAGAGTCCTAAAAGCTTTAGAAAACCTCTAGGAATGGCCAAGAGTCATAGAGGGTCGAATTTAGAAATCTGTCACTGACAATAGTACGGGCTGTGTAATATTTTTAATTTACGCAGCCCCACTGTAACATCCTCACTGCAGGTAGTTCCGTACATTCCACTGTTCCAGTAACCAAGGTCTGTTCGGATAGCTAGAATATATGGAATGACACTTAAATTAGAGTGAGGAGTCGTAATTAAATTAAATAAGGATCAATTAAGGTTGAAAAAAAATAAAAGAAGTGGAGTACAAATCGGTTAAATAAGCACAAGCCCTGGTAATGGGTAACCTCACTGAGAAAGGATAGTGAGTTCAGTGCTACTCTAAATTCATGTAGAACCTTGTAAGACCCTTGATAAAGACTCAATTGAGAAAATTTCTTTGAATTAATAAGGTAAAGAAATAAAAAAAAAATAAGCACAAATAAGGACTTATCGATTATTATGAAAAAGATAGACATAAACCCGATAAAAGCAAAATTTGATCAATTAAATTTAAAAGTTCAATGACAAAAAATGAGAGTTATTAAATTAATGAAGTAAGATTAATTTAATTAATTAAGATTATGAAAATTAAACATAATTATTGAAAAATTCAAAATCTAATGATTTGGAATTTCAAGTTAATTACAAAATTGTCATTCCTCATATTTACAAAATTGCTATTATATATTTAATTAATATAAATACCAATAATTGAGCTAAATATTCAGTCATCTTCTTCTTCTTATTCCCTTTACCCTTGCTCTCTCTCTCTTCTCTCTCAAAGTCCTCCATTAAAATACCTTACTAAGCTTAGAAACCCTAATATCCACCCATGATTTCTTTAAGAAATCCATAGCAAACCCTAAGTTAAAGCTTAATTTGAAGAAAGCACTCAAGAAAACCAAAAGAATTTGGAAGTTTAGAAGGAAGGGAATTTGGCCAAGGGGGTTCAACAAAGGGAGTGAAGACTTTGGTTGAATTAAAGCTTGATTGAGATTAAGGAGAGCTTGAAGAACAAGGTTAGTACTATGAATTCTTCATATTTTTGAAGTTTTAAGAAGTATGGCTAGGGTTTGGTATGATTAGGGTTTTTCTTGTTTGTTCCCTAATTAATGTAATTGAGTGTACATTATAACTCTTGGATGTGTAGATGTTGTGATGTGATAATGAGATGCCAAAATAATGGATAAAAAGTAGAATTGTATGTTGAGGCAGATTCTGGACAGCTTAAGTCTAGTGTACTCAATTGACTATAAGTTGAGCTATATAAATCCAATTGCTATGAAACTCAAACTAACTTAAAATAAGACATATAGCTACAACTTTTATGTTTTGGCCTAGGCCAAAATCCTAGGGCAAATGGGTGGAATTGCTAAGAAAAATACCAAACACTGAAACTGGAATTCTCTGCGATTCTAGCAAAATGCCCTGTGACCCCCATGTAGTAATCAGGGAATAACTTTCACTGTATAAATCCAAATGAGATGATTCAAAATGATCTAGAAACTTAAGACATAGACCTACAACTTTGGTTCAGAGACTATACCCAAATTCTAGGTGTAAGACACTTGAATGTTGAGTGCAAAACTGATTTAAAAACCTGAAAACCTGAGAATTGTAGGAAATTTTATTTGTGAGTAAGGGTTGATCAATCAGCCTTAACTCACTCTACCAAACTTCAAATTGAGTGATTCCTGAACCTGTGTAACCTTGAGAAATAAAGGAACAATTTATATGAAGAATATGGAGTCAAATTATGACTGTAACCTATCCAAAATGGCTTGACAAATTAGTTCCAGAAACCTGTCTTGTTCTAGACTGACTTGAACCTAAAATTGGTCACTGGACCAGTTTTGGTAAAATTGCCATAACTTAAGCTACACAAATGCAAATTAACTAATTCCAAAGCCAAATTAAACCTACAACTTTCATGAAAAAATTACGGTAAAATTGATTCTATATCTTGGCCAAATCTATGAGGAAATTTAAAGTACCAATTCTGAAATTCTTGGAACATTCACAAAATGACTTGAATTGTGGTTTGTATTTAACACTAATGGTTTGATGAACATATATACTCTGTGAATATGTGATTGGGACTTATGTTTCCACTATGATTGGAATGATACATATGATGAGATATTAAGAACATGGAATAACTAAAGATGCTAAATTGCCCATGTATGCCTAGACTTTAGTGTATGGGTTGGATAGATTAACATACCAAGAAGGGACGAGTTTAGCAGTAATGCCTATGGCTTTTAAGCCGATTATATTGCATACCTGATAGACATTCATATGTTCGATGGTATGACGGCCCAAGGCACTGAGTGTCTAGTGCTGGTTATAACTATTCCACATCTATTACTATTTTGGCTTTTAAGCCATTATATTGCATATCTGGTAGACACTATGTGTCTGATGGTATGACGGTCTGAGGTACCAAGTACTCAGTGCTAGTAAAACCTACGTATCGAGTCCAATCAGTTCTGTTATAGGTTGCTTGGGCATTGAAAAGAGTTAAAAATGTAGAATATTAAACAAATGAATAGAAAAGATCCCAATGAAATAATTGCTTTTAAGGATCAATAAAAAAATGTGAAATGGCTCATAATTAATTTGAAATGCATTACTCTTATGTTACTATAAACATAAAATAGTTACTTTTATTTGTATAGAATATTTTCATTCTATTAGTGCACCACTAAGCAGAAATGCTTAGCACGATGGTTTCTCCTCTCGTAGGTTCAGGTGAGAAGACCCAATAGTCCTTAGCACAGGGAGTTGCACAGATGTGCAGTATAGTTATTGTCACCTCCATTCACTATTTTGGTAGACTGCAAGGGCCTTCACATGCATGATATGTATTTATAATTAAATACTAAGTTTGTAAATTAAATTTTGAGTTGTAAATAATTATGTACATTTTGTAAGTAAATCAAATGGATGTTTAATGATATGAATGAGTATGAAATGATGATATCGATCAATATGAAAATATGATTGCAAATTATGGTTGAGGATGAAATTTA
The DNA here is from genome assembly GCF_030052815.1 of Hevea brasiliensis. Taxonomy (NCBI): domain Eukaryota; kingdom Viridiplantae; phylum Streptophyta; class Magnoliopsida; order Malpighiales; family Euphorbiaceae; genus Hevea; species Hevea brasiliensis. The sequence continues at coordinate 32,638,950 of NC_079497.1, read as the reverse complement.
GATTGTCTATTATGTTGAAATTTTAAATAGGTAATATTTTAACAGGTCTAACATCAATAAAATAGGGAAAACTCTAGCAGTTTCTTCGTTTAAAAATAATCTGATTTAAATAAAGATGAACTTAAAATGAATAATGAATATAAAGTAAGTTAAGACAAGGTGCTCCAGCACAAAATGTGGCATTTCTTGCTTGACTACACTGTAGATCAGGTAAGGGGTGTTATATTTAGTGGTATCAGAGCACAGTTTAGGCATTCCTAGACCTAGATAAATAGAAGAACATAGAGCAGATGTCATGCATTGCATTCATTAAGAGTCGAGGTGACACTAATGCAGATCTGTTTTCCTATCTATTTAGGTTATAGAATGGCCTCAGCATGTCAGAGGGCAATTAAGGAGCAGGTCGAAAGTCATGCCCCTGCTCGAGATGGTGATAGAGACAGGGGAGAGCCAGCTACACAGGCATCAGAAGAGCCTGCACAGTCTCAGCAACAGTTCTTTCAGCAGATGGCTGATCTGCTTAGGCATGTGACGGGGACTTAGACACAATCTGTATAAAAATCCCCTATGGAGAAGCTCCATAAGTATGGGGTGATGGATTTCATGGGGATGAAAGAGGATAATCCTGCCACTGCTGAACATTGGTTAGAGAGAACAGAAAGGATTTTTCAGTAGTTGCACTGTACTCCAGAGCAAAACCTAGAGTGTGCAGTCTCCCTTCTGCAAGAGGATGCGTATCAATGGTGGAATACAGTATCCAAGGTAGTGCAGCTTACAGAAGTAACCTGGGAGTATTTCTTGGCTGAGTTCAGGAAGAAGTATATCAGGTATATATACTTGGAAGTTAAAAGGAGGGATTTCATTAATATAAGGTAGAGGCAGCCCATGGTGTTAGAGTATGATTGAGAATTTGTGAGGTTAAGATTGTAACACCCCTTACCTAGTCCACAGTGTAGCCGAGCAAGGGACGTCACATTCTGTGCCGGAGCACCTTATCTTATCTTGTCTTGTTCATTATTAGTTTTAATGTCATCATATTTTAAATCACCATATATTTATGGAGAAACTAATAGAGTTTCTCCTATTTTATTAACATTTTACCTATTAATCAATTACCTGTTTATAAATCTCATCATAACTTCAAGTCATTTCAATTCATATCTCATCATATCCATATCACACCCTGTCTTCATCCACTCATAAAATTTCTTACAATCATTCATGTAAATTCATCTCATTTCATTTATAAAGTTCATGCACATAATTTACAAAACTTATACAATCCCAAAATTTAATTACAACTTTTCCCATTTACAATGATCAAAATGAATATACATCTGGTATCCATGGGCCCTACCAATATGGACAGCTGAGGTGGCCACTCTCCTACTGCAGGTTTGATCACTACTGGGCTCCATCTCCAGTACCTACGCGTGGACAAACCAACACGCTAAGCATATTGCTTAGTGGTGCAATAATATATGATGAAAATTGTAACGCCCTCACTTTAGGTAGTCCGTTCGTTCTACTATTCTGATGACTAATGTCTGTTCTGACAGCCAGGATGTCTGGAACTACACTCAAATTAGAGTGAGGAGTTATAAATTGATTAAATAAAGATCAAGAAAAATTAAGAAAAAATAAAAAAAAATAATAGTAAATGAGTTAAACGAGCTAGAGTCACGGCGATGGGTGACCGTACTGGGAAGCGATTATGAAGACAGTTGCCGACCCCAGACTCGCGAGAAACCCTAGGAAATAATTTTTAGGACTTAATTAAAGATTTATTGAGGTAAAAATGATATTAAAAATGCCAAAGAAAATTCAAGAAAGTAGCCAATCGGTAAAGGGAATTTATAACCCGATAAGCATAACAAAGGGCATTTTGGTCATTTTACCCTCATTGTTGAATTTTGACCAAAATGTCAATTAAAATGAGAAAGATTAAAAATCATAAAATAAATTAAAATCATGAAAAATGCAATGGAAATGGAAAAAGAAAAGAAAAGAAAAAGAAACAGGAATTTTGATGTAAGCATGACCTCATGCTAATCTAAGCATGAGGCAAAAATTACTTCATAAAAATTTAATATACATTATTATGGGATAAATATGACTACATAAGAGAAAAATTGACCCAAAAAGCTTATCATCTTCCTCCTTGGTCTTCCATGGCTGAAAATCCTTTCTAAAATACTCCCACCATTTTTCAAGCTTTAATCTTGAAATCCCTCCTTTTCTCACCATAGAAACCCTAGATCCTTTCATTAAAAATCACTCCCACACCATAAGGAAGATAGTGGTTGCTAAGGAAGTGAAGGAAATTGGAGTTTTAGCAAAGTGAAGAAGTAGTCCATAAGGTTAGTGCACTATATGACCTTCCTTCTTTCTTTTGTAGTTGTTAACATACAAAATTAAGTCAAAATAACATGAAATTGAAAAGAATACCTTGGGAATATGGAACCCTAATTTTCAGCAGCCAAGACAAGATTTGGGATTTATGATTTTTGATGAGATTAATCTTGTTTATTAGTGTTATTAATGAACACATGTGAAAGACAAGTTGATTGGATATGAGCTTGGTGTGTATTGCATGTAAATTGAGTATGGAAGTTAGGGTTTGTAGCACCTCTCACCCGTCTACAGTGTAGCCGAGCAAGGCATGCCACATTCAATGCCGAAGCACCTTGTTCTTTCTTGTCGTGTATAAAATTAATTTAATTTTCTATTTAATTATATTATCTTAAGTGTAGAAATTTTTTTTTTATCATTTCATTTTTATGAGACTCAGACAGAGTCTCCTCTATTTTATTAGTGCATAGTGCATTTTCTTATTTACCTGTTAAAATCAATTACATCCATTTCATCATATCATTTCTCATATCAATTATTCATGTACCATATCATACCATTACCCATAAAAATTTTTAGGAAAATAAACTTTCATTTCATTCACATAACATTACATATAATAATGTACAATTATATACAATCCAAAATTTAATTGCATGTCTCTAAATAATTTACAATATTTTCTTATGTATAATGATCAAAATGCAAAACCTAAATTTACACAAGCCTACCAAAACAAACTACTGAGGTGACAATCTGCTCTGTAGCAGATCTAATCAAGTCCTGTCTAGATTCTACCACTGCTGTTGGGGGTCTCCTGTACCTACTCGATGGAAAAACTAACGCGCTAAGCATTTCTGCTTATTGGTACAGTAATTTGAAATAAAAATAATAAAATAATTGAAATAATTATCCATATACAATTTACTAAAATTTTGAATTAATTACATATTTATGAAACTTTGGGAGCAACAAATTATCGAGATTTTTTTATTCATATTTTTCATATTCAGTATTATTAAATCCATGATAGTGATCTCTTCATGTACGTATTTAAATTTAAAATGTATTACTAATATCTGTGCCCAAGTAACCTATGACAAACTATAAAGACTGGATACACGGGAGTATACTAGTTAAACATCCATATTTCAAACATGTATACATCTGTCATGTCAGGCACAAGATCAGCGGGCATGCAAGTAGTCAGAAATAAAATTAGGCACAATGGCTAACGGGAAGGCATAAAGACTGAAGAACAATCATATCAGACATATGTTATCTGTCAATGATCATTCCTGTAGGCAATACTTTAATCTGTAGTCCCTAATTGGTATACCAATCGATCCATGCTATATAAATAAGTATAGATGTACTTTACGCAAATTAAATTTTTCTAATTACTTATGATCTTATCATTTCATATCATGCACTATTAGTACTTTATAGTAGTTTCATGTCAATTTATAGTAGGAAAATAGGTTCCCCTTTCATTTTCATGTAACTTATGCATTTAGCAATTCATATAGGTAATTTACATGTCATGTCTCACATAATATCTTGAACCTTTCTTTAGGTCCAGATTTGGTATCTTATCTTCTCCTAGAAATTTGGCTAAGATGTGGTCACTGTTTGGCTACACTTCCTTCATGGAAGTTGTCTCTCTATGTCTTGTCTTTGTTTTCCTTTTTGAATCATGTCATTTGGAGTTTTAGAACTCAAGTTATGGTCAAATAACCAAAACTGGTTCTTTAACTCATTCAAGTTCTAGAACCAGGCAGATTCTAGAGTTAATCTTTTCCTAATTATTTGGACATGTTACAGCCACTTTTAGGCCTAGTGTTCTTCATAGAAGTTGTTATCCTATGTCTTATGATTACTCAAAAGTTTGAATTACAATTTTCAGGTCTTGTAGAATCAATTATAGCAAATTAACTAGCCTAGACTCAGGTGCCCTGTGTCTGCAGGATTCCAAGTTCAAGTCAGTGGCTTTGACTCTCATTTTAGGGTTCTTACACTCAAATTTTGAGAAAAGTTTCTGAATTAAAGTTGAAGCCCTATCTCTTAGGTTTCTAGAACAGTTTGGCTCATCCCATTTGGGATTTCCTAGTGAAAGTTATGATATAAATTCTGTTCTAGGGTCAAGTGGTAGTTGAGGCAAATTCCAAGATTTAGTGTACTAATTTGTTCTAACAATTTGACTTAGTTCTCTTGGGTTCTGAGTTCTAGTCAAAACATCAATATTGTAGATCTATGTCTTACAAAACGTTTGGAAGTAGTTCCATTGCTTTTGCAATTTTGTGGACCAAGTTATGGCATTTTTACCAAAACTGGTCGAGTATGCCTAAGTCCAACAAATTCTGGGCAGATTGGTTCTGGATAGTTTTGTTAATCTAATTTGTGCTAACAATTTGACTTGGTTAGAGGTAGATCTGGGTTCTATGTTCTTCATGAAAAATGTGCTCCTATGTCTCAATGGTTCAAGAATAAGGTCATTCTGATTTTCCTAGTGTGAGTTATGGCTATTTGAACATTTACTATTCATTTGGTCATTTTTCCAGGTCTAGATTCGGGTTACCTGGATTCAAGACAATTTTAGGCTAGGTTAGGGACAGTTTTTGGGTATGATTTCTTTATGAAAAATGGGGAATTATGACCCTAGTTTCATTTCCAATTGGCCTCATACCAATTAGAGCAACACAACTCTATTTATGATTCAAAAACCTCACTGAACTCATAGGTCCGAATTTCCTGCAAGAGAAATTGCACTCCCAATTTCAATTCCTCTAACTCCCAAACTTCATTTGATATACATGGCACTTCTAATAGTCAACAACCAATCTCAACATCATCAATTTCATATCATATACAAAATTCCCAAAGGTTAGGGCAAAACCCTATCTCTAATTTCTAAATTTTCATGCAAACTCATTTATCACATATTCTCATCAATATCACTAATAAACAAAATTAATTTCATCAAAATCATCAAACCCCCAATTCTTATCATGGCTGCCAAATTTTAGCTTTTTCATACCCCCATCATTTTCTTTCAATTTCAAGAAATTTTAACTCAATTCAATGAGCTAACAATGCTTAAGGAAGAAAAAATGTTATATATTGCATTAACCTTGCTTGTGTCCAATTCCAAGCTCTCAAAACTTCAAATTTTCTACTCTTTTTTGCTACTAGTAGACTCCCCAAGGTATAAAATTAAGTTTTAATGAAGGGACTAGGATTTTTTATGGAGAAATTTGATGAGAGTTGAAGCTTGGAAGGAAGATCAACAATGGAGATTTTGAAGTGTGTGGTTCGGCCATGAAGGGGAGAAAGAAGAAGATTTGGTCAATTTGACTCCTTTTTCCCTTCTTTCTTATCCTTTAATAACCCTTGTAAATTTCCCATTGGCTAATAATTTAAATGATGTCATTATGACATCATGCCCATGCAATATATATTTTGTTTCATTTTCTTTTCTCTTCTTTTCCCATTTCTATTATATAATTCATATTTTAATTTATTTGGTGTGTTTTAATCTCCCTTATTTTAATTGACATTTAGGTCAAAATTCAACTCTGGGGTTGAAATGACCAAAATGCCCTTCACTAGGCTCACGATTATTTTTGATTTATACCGATTAACTAATTTTCTTGAATTTTCTTTGATATTTTTAACGTCATTTAGTCCTCAATAAACCTTTAATTAGGTCCTAAAAATTATTTCCCTAGGGTTCCTCGCGGATCTGGGGTCAGCAACTATCTTCGCAGTCACTTCCCTATACGGTCACCCATCATTGTGACCTTGGCTCGTTTAACCGAGTTGCACTTTGCTTATTTTATTTTTCCTTGATTTTTTTAGTCTTTATTCAGTCAATTTATGCCTCCTCACTCTAGTTTAAGTGTAGTTCCAGATATCCTAACTGTTCGAATAGACATTAGTCATAAGAACAGTAGAATGTACGGATTACCTAAAGTGAGGGCGTTATAATTCTCCCTCTCTAATAAAAATTTCATCCTCGAAATTTAGCCAGTATAAATAGTCAAGGAACTATTATCTTCTTAGTCTATCTTACTAGTTTTGGTTTTACGATCTTATTCTCAACTAGTTCTACACCTATCTTCTCTCATCTCATTTACAGGGTCATTAATACATATACTAAAGTACTTAAGAGAAAATATACCTCTGCTGGATCTGGCTCCTCTCGAACCATAGCATATACTCGAGGTGCCATTAGGGCCTCGAGTCACTTGATAGTCTCTACGGTAGGTTTCTGTGAGGTACCCGTCACCTCTGGCCTTGTGGGTCATCTACCCCTCTGTGCTGCGGGGGCAGATCTCTCAATCGGTGGTGGGGCAGTGGGAACACTTTGGTGGGGACAAACCCTTAGAAAGTGATCAGTAGCTCCGCATAGGAAGCATCCCCCAGTCAACAGTTGGCACTCCCCTCGGTGCCTCCTCTCACAATGGGTATATAATGGTATGGAGGCTAATCCCCCTACTGCTGTGTCTAGAGAACTCCCCACTGATGCTCTAGACTGTCCTCCTCTCTAGCTAAATTGAGACCTTTGTCTCTGGACTTGGCCCTGGGAACCCTTGGGCCTCTTACTCTCAGAAACTGGTATACTGGACTAGCCCTGCCCAAAGCCTCTCTTTCGCTATCTACCCTTTCTAAATTGCTCATCATTTCTTACTCTTTCTACATTAAGAGCTGCGGCCACTAACATTGAGAAGTCTGTATACCCATGTGCCATCACTATAAGTTTGATATTATCGTTCAGTCTATCCTTAAACCTACAGCACTGATCTGCCTCTGTAGGCATTATCTCCTGGGCATATCTACCTAACCTTACAAACTCCCTCTCATACTCAGAGACCGTGAACTACCTCTGCCTCAAGGTCAGAAACTCTCTCCTTCTAGCCTCTAGGTACACATGACTAATATACTTCTTTTTGAACTCAGTCAGAAAGAAATCCTAAGTAATCGCTATCGACTGCACTGCTCTAGACACCGTATCCCACCACTGGTAGGCTTCCTCCTGTAGTAACGACAGAGCACACTTTAGCTACTGCTTTGGTGTGTAGTGTAACTGCTTCAACACTCTCTCAGTCCACTCTAGCTAATGCTCAGCAGTGGCTGGGTCATCCTCCTTCTTACCCATAAAGTTGATGGCCCCATATTTTCTTAACTTCTCTAGTGGGGACCGCTGTGTAGGCTGTGGCTGTGGGTGTGGGATAGCTCTGGTAAACTGGAGGAGCATTTGAGTCATTTGCTCCAAAAATGCCTGCTACGCTCTACCCGCAGCACCATGTGATGACTCCTCTCTCCTGTCTCATCCCTGACTACAGACAGGTGCATGGCTACCAATCTCCTCGTCCTTAGGTCTGTAGGACCCTTCCTCTGAAGGATTGGACTCCATCAATCATATAAAACAGACAAAGAACAGATCTGCATTAGTGTCACCTCTACTCCTAAATAAGGGCTCATGCATGTTATGCACACTATATCTTTTTGTCTACCTATGCCTAAGAACGCCTAAACCTTTGCTCTGATACCAATAAAAGTAACACCCCTCACCCATCTACAGTGTAGCCAAGCAAGGCGTGCTACATTAGGTGCCGGAGCAACTTGTCCTTTCTTGTCGTGTATAAAATTAATTTAATTATCTATTTAATTATATTATCTTACGTGTAGAATTTTTTTTATCCCATTTCATTTTCATGGAGACTCAGACAGAGTCTCCTCTATTTTATTAGTGCAAGGTGGGTTTCCTTATTTACCTGTTAAAATCAATTATATCCATTTCTTCATATCATTTCTCATATCAATTATTCATGTACTATATCATACCATTACTCATAAAATTTTTAGGAAAATAAACTTTCATTTCATTCACATAACATTACATATAATAATGTACAATTATATACAATCCAAAATTTAATTACATTCCTCAAAATAATTTACAACATTTGCTTATGTACAATGATCAAAATGAAAAATCTAAATTTACATGAGCCCTATCAAAACGGACTGCTAAGGTAACAATCTACCCTGTAGCGGATCTAATCAAGTTCTGTCTAAGCTCTACTGCTACTGCTGGGGCTCTCTTGTACCTACGCAATGGAAAAACTAACGCGCTAAGCATTTCTGCTTAGTGATACAATAATTTGAAATAAAAATAATAAAATAATTGAAATAATTATCCATATACAATTTACTAAAATTTTAAATTAATTACATATTTATGAAACTTTGGGAGCAATAAATTATCATGATCTTTTTTATCATATTTTTCATATTCAGTATTATTAAATCCATGATAGTGATCTCTTCATGTACATATTTAAATTTAAAATGTATTACTAATATCTGTGCCCAAGTAACCTATGATAGACTATAAAGACTGGATACATAGAAGTATACTAGTTAAACATCCATATGTTAAACATGTATATATCTGTCATGTCAGGCACAAGGCTAGCGGGCAGGCATGTAGCCAAAAATAAAATTAGGCACAATGCCCAGCGAAAAGGCATAAAGACTGAAGAACAATAATATCATACATATGTTATCTGTCAATTATCATTCGTATGGGCAGTACTACAATCTGTAGTCCCTAATTAGTATACCAATCGATCCATGTTACATAAATAAGTCTAGGTGTACTTTGGGCAAATTAAATATTTCTAATTACTTATGATCTTATCATTTCATGTCATGCACTATTAGTGCTTTATAGTAGTTTCATGTCAATTTATAATAGGAAAATAGGTTCCCCTTTGATTTTCATGTAACTTATGCATTTAGAAATTCATATAGGTAATTTACATGTCATGTATTACATAATATCTTGAACCTTTCTTTAGGTCCAGATTTGGTATCTTATGCGGCCACTGTTTGGCTACACTTCCTTCATGGAAGTTGTCTCTCTATGTCTTGTCTTTGTTTTCCTTTTTGAATCATGTCATTTGGAGTTTTAGAACTCAAGTTATGGTCAAATAACCAAAATAGGTTCTTTAACTCATTCAAGTTCCAAAACTAGGTAGATTATGGAGTCAACTTTTCCTAATTATTTGGACATGTTACAGACATTTTTAGGCCTAATGTTCTTCATAGATATTGTTACCCTATGTCTTACAATTACTCAAAATTTTGAATTATAATTTTTCAGATCTTGTAGAATTAATTATAGCAAATTAACTGGCCTAGACTTAGGTGACTTGTGTCTATAAAATTCTAGGTTTAGGTCAGTAGCTTTGACTCTCATTTTAGGGTTCTTACACAAATTTTGAGAAAAGTTTCTAAATTAAAGTTGAAGCCCTATCTCATATCTTTCTCGAACAGTTTGGCTCATCCCATTTGGGATTTCCTAGTGAAAGTTATGATATAAATTCTATTCTGGGGTCAGGTGGTAGTTGAGGCAAATTCCAGGATTTGGTGTACTAATTTGTTCTAATAATTTGACTTAGTTTCCTTGGGTTCTGGGTTCTGATCAAAACATCAATATTGTAGATCTATGTCTTATAAAACTTTTGGCACTAGTTCGATTACTTTTGAAATTTTGTAGACTAAGTTATGGCATTTTTGCCAAAACTGATCGGGTATGCCTAAGTTCAACAAATTCTGGGCAGATTGGTTCTGGACAATTTTGTTGGTCTAACTTGTGCTAACAATTTGACTTGGTTAGAGGTAGATCTGGGTTCTATGTTCTTTATAAAAAATGTGCTCCTATGTCTAGCCTTTCCAATGGTTCAAGAATCAAGTCATTCTAACCTTCCTAGTGTGAGTTATGGCCATTTGAACATTTACTGTTCATTTTGTCATTTTTCCGGGTCCAGATTAGGGTTACCCGGATTCAAGCCAATTTTAGGCCAGTTAGGGACAGTTTTTGGGTATGGTTTCTTCATGAAAAATGGGGCATTATGACCCTAGTTTCATCTCTAATTAGCCTTATACCAATTGGAGCAATACAACTCTATTTATGATTCAAAAACCTCACTGGACTCATAGGTCCAAATTTCCTACAAGAGAAATTGTACTCCTAATTTCAATTCCTCTAACTCCCAAGCTTCATTTGATATACATGGCACTTCTAATAGTCAACAAATAATCTCAACATCATCAATTTCATGTCATATACAAAATTCCCAAAGGTTAGGGCAAAACCCTAGCTCTAATTTCTAAATTTTCATGCAAACACATGCTAATCAACTCATTTATCACATATTCTCATCAATATCACTAATAAACAAAATTAATTTCATCAAAATCATCAAGCCCCCAATTCTTATCATGGTTGCCGAATTTTAGCTTTTTCATATCCCCATCATTTTCTTTTAATTTCAAGAAATTTCAACTCAATTCAATGAGCTAATAATGCTTAAGGAAGGAAAAAGGTTATATATTGCATTAACCTTGCTTGTGTCCAATTCCAAGCTCTCAGAACTTCAAATTTTCTACTCCTTTTTCATACTAGTAGACTCTCCAAGGTATAAAATTAAGTTTTAATGAAGGGACTAGGAATTTTTATGGAGAAAATTGATGAGAGTTGAAGCTTGGAAGGAAGAGCAACAATGGAGATTTTGAAGTGTGTGGTTCGGCCATGAAGGGGAGAAAAAGAAGATTTGGTCAATTTGACTCCTTTTTCCCTTCGTTCTTATCCTTTAATAACCCTTGTACATTTCCCATTGGCTAATAATTTAAATGATGTCATTGTAACAACATGCCCATGCAATATATATTTTATTTCATTTTCTTTTCTCTTCTTTTCCCATTTCTATTATATAATTCATAATTTAATTTATTTTGTGTGTTTTAATCTCTCTTATTTTAATTGACATTTAGGTCAAAATTCAACTATGGGGTTGAAATGACCAAAATGCCCTTCACTAGGCTCGTTGGTTATTTTTGATCTGTACCGATTAACTAATTTTCTTGAATTTTCTTTGATATTTTTAATGTCATTTAGTCCTTAATAAACCTTTAATTAGGTCCTGAAAATTATTTTTCTAGGTTCCTCTCGGATCTGGGGTCAACAACTGTCTTCGTAGTCGCTTCCTAATACGGTCACCCATCGCTGTGACCCCGGCTCGTTTAACCGAGTTGCTCTTTGCTTGTTTTTTTTTCCTTGATTTTTCTTAGTCTTTACTCAGTCAATTTATGCCTCCTCACTCTAGTTTGAGTGTAGTTCCGGACATGCTAACTGTCTCAAGAGACATTAGTCGTCGAAATAGTAAAATGTACGGACTACCTAAAGTGAGGGCGTTATAGGGTTTTTGACCTAACTTTGATAACTTTGTGTATGGCTTGAAATTGATGATGTTGAGATGATTTTTTGATCATTAGAAATGCCATCTATGTCAAATGAAGTTTGGGAGTTGGAGGAATTGAATTTGGAAGTGTTGATTTTCATGTAGGATTTCTGGACCTATGAGTCTAGCATGCTTACACAGCCATAAGTTGAGTTATGTTGCTCCAATTGGTGTGACACCAATTGGAGATGAAACCTAGGACAATTTGCCACATTGTTTATGAAGAGACTATGCCCAAAAACTGAATTTAACCTGACCTAAAATTGGCTTGAATCTGGGTAACCAAAATCTGGACCTGGAAAAATGACCATATGAACATTAATTATTCAATTGGCAATTACTCCCTCTAAGAAGGTCATAATGACTTGATTTTTATACCATTGGAAAGGTTCGACATAGGAGCACAACTTTCATGAGGAACACAGAACCTAGATCTGCGTCCAACCAAATCAAATTGCTAGCACAATTTAGGTCAACAAAACTGTCCAGAACCAAACTGCCAGAATTTCTGGACTTAGGCTCACCCGACCAGTTTTGGCATAAATGCCATAACATGGACTACAAAATTGTAAAAGTAATGAAACCAGTGCCAAAATTTTTATAAGACATATATCTACAATATTTATATTTTGACCAGAACCCAGAACCTAAGGGAACTAAGTCAAAATATTAGAAAAAATTAGTACACTAAATCCTGGAATTTGCCTCAACTGCCACTTGACCTCAGAACAGATTTTATACTATAACTTTCCCTAGAAAATCCCAAATGGGATGAGCTAAACTGTTCTGTAAACCTAAGAGATAGGGCTCTAACTTTGATTTAGAAACTTGCCTCAAATTTAGAGTATAAGAACCCTAAAATGGGAGTTAAACCACTGATCTAAACTTGGAATCCTGTAGACACTAGGTACTTGAGTCCAGGCCAGTTAATTGGCTATAACTAATTCTACAAAACTTAAAAAATTGAAATTCAAAATTCTAAGTGATCATAAGATTAGGCTAATAACTCCTATGAAAAACGTTAGGCCTAAATTGTTAGTAGTATACCCTAGAGCATATCATTTAGTATGTATCTTGTGTATGTTTTATTAATAAAAGGCATTTTTACTTTTCTGTTTACATAATATATTTATGTGTAATAGAAAAGGTCCATTGATATTTTGTTAGAAATTCTATTTTTAAGTTGTTAAGAATATGAGTGACAGTATTTCTAGTACGAAGTATCATAAATAGGTTCACAATCGAGGATACTTCACAATAAGGACATGACTTATCTAGAAAGATTGTAATCATGCTTGTTCCCAAGTTATTTATATGAGATGTAAATAAGATGGAATGGTGAGTCTCATGCCATATAACAAACATCATAGGCACTTATAAATGATAAGTAGGCTGAACTAGTGACACTTATGACAAGCACATGGAGTTTACTCTTGTCAATGCATTGTCGTAAATCATATCAGTGCATATAATCTTTAGACCTGAGATAACACAGTTATCTTGTATATAGGTGGTTTGAGTTTGATACTACTTTCATACTTGTATTGTGTATGGATATATGGGCATGTGTTGGCTCCTACTAGTTATATATGGAGGTAGGTGTTGATCAAGATGGAATCTATTCCTCTAAGTAAATAGGGATAAAATCCTATGTTCATTTAATTGTTCTTGATGTTTCAAGTTCCTGGCCAGGACAGATAGATTTAATTAGAAAAGAGTTTCTGATGAGAAAAATCTTTTAATTAAGAACTGGAATTCAAAGAGAACATAATATTCATAGCAAATAGGGTTTGACATAAACCATGACTCCAGCTCGAATTGGGATTTTATAATAGAGAGATTCTAGTGCCTGGTAATATATGATTAGAGGTTCATTTAAAGTAAACCTTATTACTAATTGGGTGGCCATGGCATGCTATGCTGGGTGTTAACCATGGTCTATGAGGTGCATAAAATGATTTAGAGAAATCACTTATGCTAAGGAAGAGTTCTGATGATATTAAGAGTTGATATCATGTCACATTGCTAATTAGTGATGAGCCTAGTAAGTCACACACATACAGAAGTAATCTCCAAATTAAATATGATTTAATTAATTAATTAAAGAGTTTAATTGATTAATTAAATAGGTTTGGTTTGCAATTAGATTGCGAAGTCCCTAGCATGGCTTGAAACCAAGTCTAGGTTATTGGATGTATAGTATAAGTAAAATTTATATTTAAAGTGTTTAAATATGAATTTAATTAATGAGAAATTAATTAATAGAGAGTAATTAATTAATTTATATTTGATATAAATTGATCAGAAGAAGAGAAATAATTATTTTGGATTGAGAACTCAAAATTAAGACACAGGGGTATTTTGGTCATTTCACAGGGTGACATGTGGCACCATGAGATGGTGACACACGGCACTACACATAAGCTTGCCATATGTCTTTTAATCATGTAAGATGATCAAAGTCAAGATTAAATATAGGTTTGACACTTGGCACAATATGATTAGGTCAATTAAAACCTAGAGCCAATCAGAAGGTGACATGTGGCAAGGGTTTTAGGTGGTGACCTAGTTATATAAGTGTTGTTATGAAAAGAAAAACATACAAGCTGCCATTCTCTCTTTGTGCTGCCACCCTTGGCTGCCCTCTCCCCTTTTCTTCTTCATCTCTCATCAATTCAAAGAGATTAGCAAATAATCTCTTGAATTAAAAATACTAAAAATTATTTTTAGTGTCTTGTTTACATTTGTAATCTCTCAAAAGGCAAAACTTAATTTTCTAATTCATAGAAAAAGCTTTAGAAGCTGTTCAAGGGCTACCATAGGTGATCTTGGTGTGGACAAGCTAGAGGGACAACATCTGGTGTCCTAAAGACGTATCCCAAAGGTGCCAAACACAATACATTGCATCAAAAGATTAGTGCACTTGTTCTTGATCTAATATAGGGTTTTGATGGATTAATCTATTAATTCTAAAATCTTAAATGGCAAATGTAGATCCAAAAATATATTAAAAGAGTTTTAATATGCTGTTTATCATTGAAATCAAATAGATAAAAATAAATCTTGCATGATGCATGTGACCCTAGATGAAAAATTTTGAATTTCAATGATGTAAACTTATGTTTTTCATGCTTCCGCTCCTTCATAAAAGTGGCTATAACATGTCCAAATAATTAGGGAAAGATTGACTCCAAAATTTGCCTAGTTCTAGAACTAGAATGAGTTAATGAATCAGTTTTGGTTATTTAACTATAACTTGAGTTCTAAAACTCCAAATGACATTATTCAAAAAGGAAAACAAAGATAAAACATAGAAAAATAACTTCCATGAAGGAAGTGTAGCCAAATAGTGGCCACATCTTGGCCAATTTGATAGATAAAGTTAAGGCACCAGTTCTGAACCTAAAGAAAGGTTCATGAAATCATTTGATACATAAAATGTAAAATACCTAAATGGTTTGCTAAACACATAAGTCATATGAAAATACAATTGGAACCTATGTTTCCATTATATATGAAATAATAATACTATAAATATATATAGTACATAACATAAAATATTGAGAGTGATAAATACATAAATTATATGAATATGTACTTGGGACCTATGTTCCCATTATAATGACATGAAAATGGTATAAAGCATAGATAGTACATGAAGTAAAATAATAACATGTTACAAACCCTTAATAGTACATTGCATGAAATAATAAAACTATAAGTGCTTAATAATACTATTTTGCCCAAAGTATACCTAGACTTATTTATATAGCATGGATCGATTGGTATACCAATTAGGGACTACAGATTACAGTACTGCTCACAGGAATAATCATTGATGGACAATATATGTCTGATATGATTATTCTACTGGCTTTATGCCTGCCCATTGGCCATTGTGCCTGATTTTATTTCTGCCTTTGTGCCTGCCCACTGGCTTTGTGTCTGATATGACAGATGTATACATGTTATACATATGGATGTTTAACTAGTATACTCCTGTGAATCTAGTCTTTATAGTCTGTCATAGATTACTTGGGCACAGATATCAGTAATAAACCTTAAATTTAAATAAGTACATGAAAAGATCACAGGTATAATTAATAAGACTGAACATGGAATAAACGAACATAAAAGATCTAGATTAACATAAGTGCTTCCAAAGTTCTATAAACATGTAAAACACTATAATCTCATGAAATCTATATTTCTTTATAAAGTTATACGTGGAATAATTATTTCAATTATTTAGTTATTTTTATTTCAATTTATGCACCACTAAGCAATATGCTTAGCGTGTTGGTTCTTACTACGCGTAGGCATAGAAGACCAGTACCAAAAACAGCAGCAGCAGTAGAGTTTAGACAATATTTTCATCAGATATGCTACAGTGTAGGTTGTCACCTTAGCAGTCCATTTTGGTAGTGCTCATGTATATTTAGATTTTGCATTTTGGTTATTGTATATAAGTAAAAGATGTAAATCATTTTGTGATTGTAAATAATTTATAAATTATTGCACCTGAATTTAATATGAATGAAATGAAATATTTTATTTATTTGAAATGGTCATGAGTATTATGATGACATGACATGATTTATGGAAAATGATATGGATATGGGATTTTAACAAGTAAATAATAGAATCTGCCAAACACTAATAAAACAGAGAAGACTCTGTCTGGGCCTCCACAAAAATAAGATGTGATAAAAAAAAATTTTACACATAAGATAATATAATTAAATTAATATTGTATACGATAAGACAGGATAGGGTGCTTCGGCACTGAATGTAACATGCCTTGCTCAGTTACACTGTAGACGGGTAAGGGTTGTTACATTTATTGGTATCAGAGCAAAGGTTTAGGCGTTCCTAGGAATAGGTAGATAGAAAAATGTAGTGTGCATAACATGCATGAGCCTTTATATAAGAGTCGAGGTGACACCTATGAAGATTTGTTTTCTCTAGTTATTTTAGGTTAAGGTATGGATCCCAGTCCATAGAAAGTCATAGATTCGAAAAGGATAAGTGTAGGAAAAATCTAATCTATTGGGATAGACCGTGGTAACTATGCAATGTTCTTGATATTTTTACTATAAGCTGCAGATTACAGTACCAACGTGGGACTATTGTGTAGAGCTACCTATTTCCGATAGTACATCGAGATAAGGATATTTGCATATGGTCTCTGCTTTGGTATAGTTATGCCAGAACAAAATTCTGTTGCTAGAAATGAGTTTGAAAATACTATGGAAAAACCATAGGAGAGAGGGTGCAAAGGAAAAAGGTTAAAGATAAACATGTAGAGCTAGATTAAGTAAGATAGACTAAGGAGAAAGTAAAGTATTATAAGACGAAAAAGTGGAGAAACGAGGAGATAGTAGTTCCGTGACTATTTAGACCGAGTAAATTTCGAGGATGAAATTTTTTATTAGAAGGGAAGAATTGTAACGCCCTCACTTTAGGTAGTTCGTACGTTTTACTATTCCGATGATTAATGTCTGTTCGGACAGCCAGGATGTCTGGAACTACACTCAAACTAGAGTAAGTAGTTATAAATTGATTAAATAAAGATCAAGAAAAATTAAGAAAAAATAAAAGAAAAGAATTGTAAATGAGTTAAATGAGCCGGAGTCATAGTGATGGGTGATCGTATTGGGAAGTGATTGCGAAGACAGTTGCCGACTCCAGACCCTCGAGGAACCCTAAGAAATAATTTTTAGGACTTAATTGAAGGTTTATTGAAGTATAAATAACATTAAAAATATCAAAGAAAAATCAAGAAAGTAGCCAATAGGAAAGGGGAATTTATAACCCGATAAGCATAATGAAGGGTATTTTGGTCATTTCACCCTTAGAGTTGAATTTTGACCTAAATGTCAATTAAAATGAGAAAGATTAAAACTCAAAAAATAAATTAAAATCATGAAAAATGCAATGGAAATGGGAAAAGAAAAGAAAAGAAAAGAAAAAGAAATAGAAATTTTGATGTAAGCATGACCTCATGCTAACCTAAGCATAATCTAAGCATGAGGCAAAATTACTTCATAAAAATTTAATATACATTATTATAGGATAAATATGACTACATAAGAGACAAATTGACCCAAAAAGCTTGTCATCTTCCTCCTTGGTCTTCCATGGCTGAAAATCCTTTCTAAAATACTCCCACCATTTTTCAAGCTTTAAACTTGAAATCCCTCCCTTTCTCACCATAGAAACCCTAGATCCTTCCATTAAAAATCACTCCCACACCATAAGGAAGATAGTGGTTGCTAAGGAAGTGAAGGAAATTGGAGTTTTAGCAAAGTGAAGAAGTGGTCCATAAGGTTAGTGCACTATATGACCTTCCTTCTTTCTTTTATAGTTGTTAACATACAAAATTAAGTCAAAATAACATGAAATTAAAAAGAATACCTTGGGAATGTGGAACCCTAATTTTCAGCAGCCAAGATAAGATTTGGGATTTATGATTTTTGATGAGATTAATCTTGTTTATTAGTGTTATTGATGAACACATGTGAAAGACAAGTTGATTGGATATGAGCTTGGTGTGTATTGCATGTAAATTGAGTTTGAAAGTTAGGGTTTTTGACCTAACTTTGAGAACTTTGTTTATGGCTTGAAATTGATGATGTTGAGATGATTTGTTGATCATTAGAAGTGTCATGTATGTCAAATGAAGTTTGGGAGTTGGAGGAATTAAATTTGGAAGTGTTAATTTTCATGTAGGATTTATGGACCTATGATCCAGCATTCTTAGATAGCCATAAGTTGAGTTATGTTGCTCCAATTGGTGTGAGGCTAATTGGAGATGAAACCTAGGACAATTTGCCACATTTTTCATAGAGACCATGCCCAAAAACTGAATTTAACCTGACCTAAAATTGACTTGAATCCGGATAACCAAACTTTGGACCTGGAAAAATAACCATATGAATAGTAATTGTTCAATTTGCCATAACTCCCTCTAGGAAGGTCAGAATGACCTGATTTTTATACCATTGGAAAGGTTAGACATAGGAGCACAACTTTCATGAAGAACATAGAACCTAGATCTGCGTCTAACCAAATCAAATTACTAGTAAAATTTAGGTCAACAAAACTGTCCAGAACTAAACTGTCCAGAATTTCTGGACTTAGGCTTGCCTGACCAGTTTTGGCAAAAATGCCTTAACTTGGTCTATAAAATTGCAAATGCAATGAAACCAGTGCCAAAATTTTTATAAGACATATATCTACAATATTGGTGTTTTTACCATAACCCAGAACCCAAGGGAACTAAGTCAAATTGTTGGAACAAATTAGTACACCAAATCTTGGAATTTGCCTCAACTACCATCTGACCCCAGAATAGAGTTTATACCATAACTTTTCCTAGAAAATCCCAAATAGGATGAGCCAAACTGTTCTGGAAACCTAAGATATAGGGCTCTAACTGTAACACCCCTATGTTCGGTAGTGCGTTCTACTGTTCCGGTGGCCAGTGTTATCCGGACAGCTAGGATGCTTAGAACTGCACTTCGTTATGAGTGAGGAGACATAAAATAATGAAATACAAGAAAAGAAAATACAAGAAAAACAAAGGAAAAATAATAGCAAAGAAATGTAACCAAGTTAAGCGAGCCGAGAATCCTAGTGATGGGTGACCGCACCGGGAAGTCACGGCATGGACCGTTGACTAGCCCTGGACTGCGGAGAACCCTGAAAAATATTTTTAGGATTTAAAGAGACATCAATTGAAGTATAAATATCATTAGAAATATCAAAGAAAAATTAAAGTATTAGTACAAGGAAAAGTGAGAAATCGAAAAACAGACAAAACCCGGTGTTACCGAAAAATCGGGAATGCAACCCGAACAGGGGCATTATGGTCAATCGACATCCCGAATTGTCTTCTAACCTAAATGTCCATTAAAAATAAATAATATTACACCTGGAAAATATAATGAAAAATTAAATTGGCGGTACCTAAAGTAAATAATAAAAATTAAGGGTTTAATGTGGAATAAATGGGAGTTAAACTTATTATATGATTAATTTGAGTAAGTGGACCACTAAGAATTTTAATATGGATTAAATATAATCATAAGTGGGCAGATTTCTCCGACTCAAACTTCATCTTCCTCATTTATTCATCCATTGCCATAAGGAAGAACTCCTAAAGCCCTTCCATGGCCACCCCATTTGCATGGCTTCATTTCTCCCATTTTCAAGCTAGATTTTGATTACTTGTCTTCATTAAAAATTATCCCCACTTCACAAGGAAGAAGTAGATACCAAAATCAAGAAGTTTAGTGAAGGTTTAGCAAGTCCCAACAATAGGTAAGTTTGAGATTTTGAATATTGCTTTGTTAAACTTTGTATACATGTTATGGGTGTGTGCTTTGTGAAGGAATTTTTAAGTTTTGAGAAGTTCTTAATATATCCAGTTTGGACAGCCATGGAGTTGTATATTTGATGATTTATTCTTACATTTATTTGATGGGAAATTATGTTGAGTAGGGTGATTAATGTCCTAGTAAGTTAATTCCATGCATATATGTGGTGATTGTGCAATTGGGATGGAAGTTGACGAATTGTGGGACACTTTGGCATTGTGGAGCATTTCGGCAGCTTTGGGACTCCTTAATGAATGTTTGAATTCATGGAGATATTGGATAAATTGTGATTGAGGATTGATGAATATGTATGTAAATTGGTTGTGTAAAGTGTATGTAAGAATTAGAAATGTTTATGTGTATATGTGGTTGTATTTGGACTTTATGAATTAGAGTTTTAATTGGTGTATTAAGGATGTTTGTATTCTGCCCAAAGTGACTTTAAAGTGAAGTGGTATATGGTTTTGGTAATGTACCAAAACAGAATTGGGTTGAGGAGTGGATTTATGGTAAGGTAAATGTGTAATTGCTACATGTTTAAGCGAGGTAATTAAGGACAACTTACATTTTAGCCCATAACTTTAAATGTGTAACTCCAATTGGTATGAGACCAATTGGAGGTGAAACTAGGCACAAAATGTGCCAACATTCATTGAGAAAGCATACCAAAATTCTGCTTGCAAGGTAGCATGAAAAATGACCAATTCGGATTAAGTACAATTGAGGCCTGAAAATTGACCAATTGGGCAGCAGTTAGTGTTTAAGCCATAACTCACTCAAAACAAGTCCAATTGACCTGAAATTTTAACCATGAATAGTTAAGACCCATACCTACAAGTCTTATGAAGACACCAAAGCCCAGAAATGACCATAAGCAAGTCAAACAGCTTGCACAAATTCGGGTCCAAAAACTGGCCGAACCAAAGTTGACCAAAATTGACCTAAAATGACCAAATTTGATGCCATTTGACTAGCAATAGTAAAATGACCATAACTTGGTCTACATAACTCAGAATGACCTAAAATTTTGCCCCGCGTTCCGTAAGACATTGATCTACAAGTTTGTAGTTTTGACCAAAACCCGAAAACCGAGGGAACTAGGTCTTCCGGCTAGGTCAAACTAGTATATCAGAATCTAGCAAGTTGCAATAAAATGCACTAAACAAGGAAATGAAATTGGTAACGTGTACCAACCCTAAAACACTATCGAATGTGACATATTAGTGACACTAAAACCTAATTTACCTAAAATGCGTCGAGGGTTGATATATTAGGTGATTAAGCAAATAATAGCTTTCAGTGAATTACTTATCAAGCATTATCGATAGAGACAGTTTAATTTAGTACAGAAACACTTCAAATTGTGTTTCTCAGTTAGTAAAGACTCAGGGAAAGGGAAGGAAACACTGAGTCCAAACCAGGAGACAGTTATCAGAGGTTTGTGCACAACAACTATTTCTTTTGAATTTTTCAATTGAAATGAATTATGACTATTTGTACATTATTGTTTTAAATTGTGGAAATGTGTTTGAATGGATATTTATCACTTGAAAAGCATTGTAAATGGTTTGAAATTGTGAGAAATTATTTGAATGATATTGATGGATACTTATTGATTGAAAAGCATTGGAAATGGTTTGAAACCACAACTATCATGTATATTGATTGTATTCCTCACTAGCTTGTCTAGTGGGACGAATTGAATTCCCTCTCTGGTTGAAGTGTTGAGGTGTGTGCCTGTTGAGGACGAATTGGATGAGTACTCATATTTTTGCTAGCTAGCTATGTTATTCCTCATTAGTCATTGACTTTTGGGACGAATTGAATACCTCATTAGCCATCGGCTTTTGGGACGAATTGAACTTTTGAACATGATTAAGCTGTGTGTGATTTATTGATTTGTATTATGAGATTGTGAAATGGAGTTAAATCCTTATTGACATTCACTGTCTTTAGAAGCTAACTATGTTTGATCTCTGAGATTTATTGTGATATTGTGTTAAATTCCTTCTGACACTCATTGTCTTGAATTTAACTATGATTTTACATATCCATCATTTAAATGATTTATGAACTGTGATTTAAGTTGTATTTGGTTAATGTTGTGCACTACTGAGACATTGTCTCAAATGATAGCTTTATTCTTTGTCGCGGTGAGCAGACAGAGCAGCGTGAACTAGGCTGCTAGTACCTCCAGCGAGAGATTACTGGGTATAATGAGTATACCACATTTTGTATTTGTACTGTAATGTATGACCACTGTATGTACATACTTTTTTTTGGTTTTGAGCAGTTGTAAATTAAAATTGTACATTGAAGTTGTAAAATAATTATGAGTTATTTTGGCTTGTAAAAATTGTATTATATTTCTTTTATCTCAGTCTTTGAAAATCACTGTGGATTTGAGTTGAGAAATATGTTGTGTTGAGAAATATGTTGGAGTTGAGATTTGAAAAATCTTGAAGTGCTTTTCTGAGGTTTTACAAGAACTGTTTTATCCAAAATACAGATGGCACTCTGCCAAAATTTTTACAGAAATTCCAAATAATTCAAATGTGTTAGTTCTATCACTTCAGTTCAAAAAGGTTTTTAACACCTGTAAATAGTGCTCACCACTGTAAAAGAAGTAAGAAAAGTTTTTAAAATCCCTTGTAGTGTATTTAATGGGTTATCAGTAGACAGAGTTGGTAATTCATTAGATATACTACGGGATCATGTTATGCCTTACAGAGGGGTAGGGTATGACATGTTTTAGTGGTATCAGAGCTAGTTTTTAAATTCTATTTTCACCTGTTATTTGAATATTTTTTTTCTTCATAGGACAACTGCTCAATATCATTGTTTGATACATACAGTACATTACATTATAAATATGCACTAACGGGAGGAAATCTCCTTGTGTTATTTGTTCAGGAGATCTATAATCCTCGCATTGACTATGGAAGAGGGTGATCGTTCAGTCGATCAATCTATTGAGGCTGAGGTGCAAGGGGATGCCCTAGGCCTACATAATATCAGTGGTTCAGCAGCACCAGCCCCTGCAGTACCGTAGTTCCCTACTCAGTTTGCTCAGCAGATGGCTACAATGTTCCAACAAATGGCTGGTAATGTGCCTACTCAAGTCCCAATACAGACATCAGTGGTACAACCACAATCTCCTACTAGGCAGTATGATAAATTGATGAAGTATGGGGCTACAGAGTTTAAGAGGACAGTAGATCCTCTAGAGGCTGAACAGTGGTTAGAAAGGATGGATAGGGTATTCAAGAAACTGCATTGCATAGAGGAGCTCAGATTCGAATACTCTGTATCTTTGTTCTGAGGAGATGCTTATGGTAGTGGAAAACCATTCCCCATAGTCTAGTAGAACTGCGGTGCTAACATGGAATGACTTTCTCGGGAATTGAGACAGAAATATGTCACGATGCTTATGTAGACCGAAGTTACAAGAGTTCCTAAGTCTAAAAGCAGGGAGCAGATCGGTGGTGAGTATGAAAGAGAATTTTCCACTTTGAGCCATTATGCGGTGAGTTTACTTTCTACCAGCGGGGAGAGATGCAAGAGGTTTGAAAGCAGGCTTGAAGCCCGATGTCAGTTACAAGTAGTCGGTTCAAACACACTAACTTCTCTGAACTTATTTCTCAAGCCCTAGAATTTGGAAAGAATTGAGTCTGAAGTCGCTCTGAGAAAAGAAATCGAGAGAAGGCAGAGAAAGAGGGAAAATCAGAGAACGAGTTCAGTGGTCCCTCTTGGAAAGAGGAAGAATCATGGGGACATGGCGGAGGTGGCAAGAAATGCGGTAGGGGAAGATATTCGGGGGACACCTCCCTATCTGGTCGGCCAGTACGAGAGGTTCCTACCCTCCCGCCAATGTGAGACAATTCGAAGAAATCAAGGTCGGATCTGCTACAAGGCTATTAGAGCCTGTTATAACTGTGGAGGCACGGACACTTTGCCAAGGAGGCGCACGGTAGTCATAGAGTTGGACCACCTCCTACTCTGCGGAAGGGTCGATTCGAGCCACTGTCACGAGAAGTTTGCAACCACCCAGAGAGGTAGAGGCGGGGTAGAGGTAGCTCAAGACGGCCAAGGCACGATGAAACAATCGAGCAAGACGATTGCTCGATCGAATGTATGCAATGAGACAGAGGAAGAGGCGAGACATCGATATTGTGGCTGGTACCTTCTCAACTTTTAATCGAATGTGTTTGTGTTATTTGATCCGGGTTCTACCCATTCTTATGTGAGTGCTAGCATCATTGATTGCATTGCTGTTCCATGTATACAAATGGACTTTGAGGTGCTAGTAACAAGTCCACTAGGACAGGAAGTTAGGGTTAATAGAATGTATAGAGATTGTCCTTTGGTGATCCAAGGACACACTTTTCTGTCTGATCTCATTGAAATACCCTTCAGAGATTATGATATCATCTTGAGCATGGATTGGTTAGCTAGGCATCATGCCCACGATTGGTATGTAGGTGAAGACAATCACTTTTGGTCTCCTCGATTACAATGATGTGGTAATACATGGGGAAAGCGATTATTGTCATCAAACATCATTTAATTTGCACTAGCCAGAAAAATGATCAGAAAGGGGTGTGAAGCCTACTTGGCACATGTGGTAGATACCCAAGTGGGGAGTCCAGCATTGAAGGACATCCCTACAGTATATGACTTTCCAAATGTGTTTCCTGATGAATTGCCAGGATTACCTCCGGAAAGAGAAGTGCAGTTTGAAATTAATGTTATGCCTGGTGTGGAACCAATCTCCATAACACCATACAGAATGGCACTAGCAGAGTTGAAGGAGTTGAAGATACAATTGCAAGAACTACTTGAAAAGGGCTTCATCCGCCCTAGTGTGTCACCTTGGGGAGCACCAGTGTTGTTTGTTAAGAAGAAGGATGGTACTCTCCGCTTATGCATTGACTACCGGCAGTTGAATAAGGTGACAATAAAGAACAGATATCCATTGCCTTGCATTGATGATCTGTTTGGTCAGTTGAAGGGTGCAGCTGTATTCTCCAAAATTAATTTGCGATCTGGTTATTATCAGTTGAAGGTGCAAGAGCAGAGTATTCCAAAAATTACTTTCAGAACTCAGTATGGCCACTATGAGTTTCTAGTAATGCCATTCGGGTTAACAAATGCTCCATCTGCTTTTATGGATCTGATGAACACTATCTTCAGACCATATCTTGATCAATTTGTGGTGGTGTTTATTGATGACATTTTGATATATTCAAGGAATGCAGAGGAGCATGACAGACATCTGCGGATTGTACTGCAGACTTTAAGGGAGAAACAGCTATACGCCAAATTGTCGAAATGTGAATTTTGGCTGAAAGAAATCTCCTTCTTGGGACATGTTGTGTCAGCTGAAGGGATCAAGGCAGATTCTAGTAAGGTAGAAGCTATCCTTAATTGGAAGCCGCCCAGGAACATCACAGAAATTCGCAGTTTTCTGGGTTTAGCTGGATATTACTGTCGGTTTGTGAAGGAGTTTTCTATGTTATCTTCTCCATTGACCAAACTGCTTCGGAAAGATGTAAAATTTCAGTGGACATATAAATGCCAGCAAAGTTTTGATGAGTTGAAAAGGTGTTTGACTGAAGCTCCAGTCCTCACTTTACCTACTCCGGGTAAAGAATATACAGTTTATAGTGATGCTTCTCACAATGGGTTAGGCTGTGTACTGATGCAAGATCGGAATGTCATTGCTTATGCATCACGCCAGCTGAAACCGCATGAGAGGAACTACCCAACACATGATCTAGAGCTAGCGGCTATTGTTTTTGCTCTGAAGATCTGGAGACACTATTTGTATGGGGAGAAATGCTATATTTACACTGATCATAAGAGCTTGAAGTACTTAGGCACCCAAAAGGAATTAAATTTGAGGCAGAGGAGATGGTTAGAACTCATCAAAGATTATGATTGCTTAATAGACTATCAGCCAGGGAAAGCAAATGTGGTGGCTGACGCCTTAAGTCGCAAGACTATGGCAAGTCTTAGAGTTTCTCCTTTGTCCATGGTATGTGAATTGAAAGCCTGACATGCGGTTTAGAGATTGATGATGAGGGCGACGGTAGTTGCATGGCATGTACGGCCGGTGTTGATTGATCGGTCGAATGGCTACTCGAGTGATGAAAAATATCGAAGCTCTTGAAAGAAGTCAGCGGGGCAAGAAACACGAATTCTCTGTGAGAGATGATGGTTTATTGCTACATCGAGCGAATGTGCATTCCTAATGATCTTTGAATTGAGACAGATCATTATGAAGGAAGCACATGAGTCTCCATTTGCTATGCACCCTAGTGGAACTAAAATGTACAGAGAAATTTGAAAGAGCATTCTTGGTGGATGGGTATGAAGAGAGATATAGCTGAATTTGTTTCCAAATGCCTAACTTGTCGACAAGTAAAGGTAGAACATCAAGTTCCAGGTGGTTTGTTACATCCTTTGTCGATGCAGTGGAAATGGGAGCGAATAACTATGGATTTTGTTACAGGACTTCCAAAGACACGAGTAGTCATGATGCGGTATGGGTTATAGTTGATGATTGACTAAGTCTGCTCACTTTTGCGATTCGGATGGACTATAGCACGGAAAGATTGGCGGATTGTACATATATGAGATTGTAAAATTGCATGGAGTGCAGTATCAATTGTATTTGTGAGAGATCCTAGGTTCACTTATAGATTCCAGGGTAGTCTTGAGAGCCCTAGGAACTAGATTGAACTTCAAAGACTGACATTCCACCCTGAGATAGATGGCTAGTCCGAAAGGGTTATTCGGATATTGGAGGATATGCTACGGGCTTGTGTGATTGAATTTGAAGGTAGTTGGGATACACACTTGCCTTTGATTGAGTTTGCTTATAACAACGACTACCAATCAAGCATTGGGATGCCTCCATATGAAGCTTTGTATGGCGAAAGTGCAGAACTCCCTTATGTTGGGATGAAGTAGGTGAAAGGAAGATGATTGGGCGAGAAATTGTTCAGTGACAGAGGAAAAGATCAGTTAATTAGAGATAGACTCAAGGCTGCATCGGACCGTCAAGTCCTATGTTGATTTGAAAAGAAGAGATATTGAATATGCGATGGGTGATAAGGTATTCCTCAAAGTTTCTCCTTGGAAGAGGATTATGAGATTTGGCGAGAAAGAAGCGAGTCCTCGTTTCATCGGACCATATGAGGTTACGGAAAGAGTGGGTCCGTTGGCAGATCGGTTGGCCTTACCTCCCGAGCTAGCAAGGATACAGTGTCTTCCATGTGTCCATGTTAAGGAGGTACAGATCGACCCATCTCATATACTATCGATTGAAGAGATTGAGGTAAATCGGACCTCTCATATGAGGAAGAACCCATAAAAATTACGGCTTATGAGGTGAAGCGGTGAGGAACAAACAGATACACAGTTAAAGTCTTTGTGGAACCATCATTCAGGCCAGGAAGCTACTTGGGAACGTGAAGAGGATATGAGGAAACAGCACCCACAGCTGTTCAGAGACTAATGCCAGGTAAAATTTTGAGACGAAATTTATTTAGGGGGGGGGGGGAATTGTAACACCCCTATATTCGGTAGTGCGTTCGACTGTTCCGGTGGCCAGTGTTATCCGAATAGCTAGGATGCCTAGAACTACACTTCGTTATGAGTGAGGAGACATAAAATAATGAAATACAAGAAAAGAAAATACAAGAAAAACAAAGGAAAAATAATAGCAAAGAAATGTAACCAAGTTAAGCGAGCCGAGAATCCTAGCGATGGGTGACCGCACCGAGAAGTCACGGCGTGGACCGTTGACTAGCCCTGGACTACGGAGAACCCTGGAAAATATTTTTAGGACTTAAAGAGACATCAATTGAAGTATAAATATCATTAGAAATATCAAAGAAAAATTAAAGTATTAGTACAAGGAAAAGTGAGAAATCGAAAAACAGACAAAACCCGGTGTTACCGAAAAATTGGGAATGCAACCCGAACAGGGGCATTATGGTCAATCGATATCCCGAATTGTCTTTTGACCTAAATGTCCATTAAAAATAAATAATATTACACTTGGAAAATATAATGAAAAATTAAATTGGTGGTACCTAAAGTAAATAACAAAAATTAAGGGTTTAATGTGGAATAAATGGGAGTTAAACTTATTATATGATTAATTTGAGTAAGTGGACCACTAAGAATTTTAATATGGATTAAATATAATCATAAGTGGGCAGATTTCTCCCACTCAAACTTCATCTTCCTCATTTATTCATCCATTGCCGTAAGAAAGGACTCCTAAAGCCCTTCCATGGCCACCCCATTTGCATGGCTTCATTTCACCCATTTTCAAGCTAGATTTTGATTACTTGTCTTCATTAAAAATTATCCCCACTTCACAAGGAAGAAGTAGATACCAAAATCAAGAAGTTTAGTGAAGGTTTAGCAAGTCCCAACAATAGGTAAGTTTGAGATTTTGAATATTGCTTTGTTAAACTTTGTATACATGTTATGGGTGTGTGCTTTGTGAAGGAATTTTTAAGTTTTGAGAAGTTCTTGATATATCCAGTTTGGACAGCCATGGAGTTGTATATTTGATGATTTATTTTTACTTTTATTTGATGGGAAATTATGTTGAGTAGGGTTATTAAAGTCCTAGTAAGTTAATTCCATGTATATATGTGGTGATTGTGCAATTGGGATGGAAGTTGACGAATTGTGGGACACTTTGGCATTGTGGAGCATTTCGGCAGCTTTGGGACTCCTTAATGAATGTTTGAATTCATGGAGATATTGGATAAATTGTGATATTGAGGATTGATGAATATGTATGTAAATTGGTTGTGTAAAGTGTATGTAAGAATTAGAAATGTTTGTGGGTATATGTGGTTGTATTTGGACTTTATGAATTAGAGTTTTAATTGGTGTATTAAGGATGTTTGTATTCTGCCCAAAGTGACTTTAAAGTGAAGTGGTATATGGTTTTGGTAATGTACCAAAACAGAATTGGGTTGAGGAGTGGATTTATGGTAAGGTAAATGTGTAATTGCTACATGTTTAAGCGAGGTAATTAAGGACAGCCTATATTTTAGCCCATAACTTTAAATGTGTAACTCCAATTGGTATGAGACCAATTGGAGGTGAAACTAGGCACAAAATATGCCAACTTTCATTGAGAAAGCATACCAAAATTCTGCTTGCAAGGTAGCATGAAAAATGACCAATTCGGATTAAGTACAATTGAGGCCTGAAAATTGACCAATTGGGCAGCAGTTAGTGTTTAAGCCATAACTCACTCAAAACAAGTCCAATTGACCTGAAATTTTAACCATGAATAGTTAAGACCCATACCTACAAGTCTTATGAAGACACCAAAGCCCAGAAATGACCATAAGCAAGTCAAACAGTTTGCACAAGTTCGGGTCCAAAAACTGGCCGAACCAAAGTTGACCAAAATTGACCTAAAATGACCAAATTTGATGCCATTTGACCAGCAATAGTAAAATGACCATAACTTGGTCTACATAACTCAGAATGACCTAAAATTTTGCCCCGCGTTCCGTAAGACATAGATCTACAAGTTTGTAGTTTTGACTGAAACTCGAAAACTGAGGGAACTAGGTCTTCCGGCTAGGTCAAATTAGTATATCAGAATCCAGCAAGTTGCAATAAAATGCACTAAACAAGGAAATGAAATTGGTAACGTGTACCAACCCTAAAACACTATCGAATGTGACATATTAGTGACACTAAAACCTAATTTACCTAGAACGCATCGAGGGTCGATATATTAGGTGATTAAGCAAATAATAGCTTTCAGTGAATTACTTATCAAGCATTATCGATAGAGACAGTTTAATTTAGTACTGAAACACTTCAAATTGTGTTTCTCAGTTAGTAAAGACTCAGGGAAAGGGAAGGAAACACTGAGTCCAGACCAGGAGACAGTTATCAGAGGTTTGTGCACAACAACTATTTCTTTTGAATTTTTCAATTGAAATGAATTATGACTATTTGTACATTATTGTTTTAAATTGTGGAAATGTGTTTGACTGGATATTTATCACTTGAAAAGCATTGTAAATGGTTTGAAATTGTGAGAAATTATTTGAATGATATTGATGGATACTTATTGATTGAAAAGCATTGGAAATGGTTTGAAACCACAGCTATCATGTATATTGATTGTATTCCTCACTAACTTGTCTAGTGGGACGAATTGAATTCCCTCTCTGGCTGAAGTGTTGAGGTGTGTGCCTGTTGAGGATGAATTGGATGAGTACTCATATTTTTGCTAGCTAGCTATGTTATTCCTCATTAGTCATTGACTTTTGGGACAAATTGAATACCTCATTAGCCATCGGCTTTTGGGATGAATTGAACTTTTGAACATGATTAAGCTGTGTGTGATTTATTGATTTGTATTATGAGATTGTGAAATGGAGTTAAATCCTTATTGACATTCACTGTCTTTAGAAGCTAACTATGTTTGATCTCTGAGATTTATTGTGATATTGTGTTAAATTCCTTCTGACACTCATTGTCTTGAATTTAACTATGATTTTACATATCCATCATTTAAATGATTTATGAACTGTGATTTAAGTTGTATTTGGTTAATGTTGTGCACCACTGAGACATTGTCTCAGCGATAGCTTTTTATTGCTGTCGCAGGTAGACAGACAGACAGGGCAGCAGACTAGGCTGCTAGTACCTCCAGCGAGAGATTACTGGGTATAATGAGTATACCACATTTTGTATTTGTACTGTAATGTATGACCACTGTATGTACATATTTTTTTTTGGTTTTTAGCAGTTGTAAATTAAAATTATACATTGAAGTTGTAAAATAATTATGAGTTATTTTGGCTTGTAAAAATTGTATTATATTTCTTTTATCTCAGTCTTTGAAAATCACTGTGGATTTGAGTTGAGAAATATGTTGTGTTGAGAAATATGTTGGAGTTGAGATTTGGAAAAATATTGAAGTGCTTTTTACAGGTTTTTCTGAAGAACAGTTTTATCCAAAATACAGATGGCACTCTGCCAAAATTTTTACAGAAATTCTAAATAATTCAAATGTGTTAGTTCTATCACTTCAGTTCAAAAAGGTTTTTAACACCTGTAAATAGTGCTCACCACTGTAAAAGAAGTAAGAAAAGTTTTTAAAATCCCTTGTAGTGTATTTAATGGGTTATCAGTAGACGGAGTTGGTAATTCATTAGATATATTACGGGATCATGTTATGCCTTACAGAGGGGTAGGGTGTGACACTAACTTTGATTCAAAACTTGCCTCAAATTTAGAGTTTAAGAACCCTAAAATGAGAGTAGAACCATTGACCTGAACCTGGAATCCTGTAGACACTGGGTACCTGAGTCCAGGCTAGTTAATTAGCTATAACTAATTCTAAAAAACTTGAAAAATTGAAATTAAAAATTTTGAGTAATCATAAGACATAGGGTAACAACTTCTGTGAAAGACGTTAGGCTTAAAAGTGGCTATAACATGTCCAAATAATTAGGGAAAAATTGACTCCAAAATCTGCCTGGTTTTGGAACTAGAATGAGTTAATGAACTAGTTTTGGTTATTTGACAATAACTTGAGTTCTAAAACTTCAAATGACATTATTCAAAAAGAAAAACAAAGGTAAGACATAGAAGAACAACTTCCATGAAGGAAGTGTAGCAAATAGTGGCCACATCTTGGCCAATTTGATAGATAAAGTTAAGGCACCAGTTCTAAACCTAAAGAAAGTTTCATGAAATCATTTGATACGTAAAATATAAATTACCTAAATGGTTTGCTAAACACATAAGTCATATGAAAATAAACTTGGAACCTATGTTTCCATTATATATGAAATAACAATACTATAAATATGTATAGTACATGACATAAAATAATGAGAGTGATAAATACATAAGTTATATGAATATGTACTTGGGACCTATATTCCTATTATAATGACATGAAAATGGTATAAAGCATAGATAGTACATGAAGTGAAATAATAACATATTATGAACCGTTAATAGTACATAGCATGAAATAATAAAACTATAAGTGCTTAATAATACTATTTTGCCCAAAGTATACCTAGACTTATTTATATAGCATGGATCGATTGGTGTACCAATTAGGGACTACAGATTGCAGTACTGCCCACAAAAATAATCATTGATAGACAATATATGTCTGATATGATTGTTCTACTAGCTTTATGCCTGCCCATTGGCCATTGTGCTTGATTTTATTTCTGGCTTCATGCCTGCCCGCTCGCCTTGTGCCTGATATGACAGATGTATACAGGTTAGACATACGGATGTTTAACTAGTATACTCCCGTGAATCCAGTCTTTATAGTCTGTCATAGGTTACTTGGGCATAGATATCAGTAATAAACCTTATATTTAAATAGGTACATGAAAAGATCACAAGTATAATTAATAAGATTGAACATGGAATAAACAAACAGAAAAGATATCGATTAACTTAATTGCTTCCAAAGTTCTATAAACATGTAAAACACTATAATCTCATGAAATCTATATTTCTTTATAAAGTTATACGTGGAATAATTATTTCAATTATTTAGTTATTTTTATTTCAATTTATGCACCACTAAGCAATATGCTTAGCGCGTTGGTTCTTACCACGCATAGGTATGGAAGACCAGTACCAACAACAGTAGTAGCAGTAGAGCTTAGACAAGATTTTGATCAGATTTGCTAAAGTGTAGGTTGTCACCTCAGCAGTCCATTTTGGTAAGGCTCATGTATATTTAGATTTTGCATTTTGGTTATTGTATATAAGTAAAAGATGTAAATCATTTTGTGATTGTAAATAATTTGTAAATTATTGTATCTGAATTTTATATGAATGAAATGAAATATTTTATTTACTTGAAATGGTCATGAGTATCATGATGACATGACTTGGTTTATGGAAAATGATATGGATATGGGATTGTAACAAGTAAATAATAGAATCCGCCAAACACTAATAAAACAGAGGAGAGTTTGTTTGGGTCTCCACGAAAATAAAATGTGGCAAAAAAAAAAATCTACACGTAAGATAATATAATTAAATTAATATTGCACACGACAAGACATGATAGGGTGCTCCGGCACCGAATGTAGCATGCCTTACTCGGCTACACTATAGACGGGTGATGGGTGTTACATTTATTGGTATCAGAGCAAAGGTTTAGGCATTCCTAGGCATAGGTAGATAGAAAGATGTAGTGTGCATAACATGCATGAGCCTTTATATAAGAGTCGAGGTAATACTAATGCAGATCTGTTTTCTCTCGTTATTTTAGGTTAAGGTATGAATCCCAGTCCATAGAAAGTCATAGATTCAAAAAGGATAAGTATAGGTAAAATCTGATCTATTGGGATATACTATGATAACTATGCAATGTTCTTGATGTTTGTGCTATAAGCTGTAGATTATAGTATCGATGTGGGACTATTGTGTAGAGCTACGTATTTCCGATAGTACATTGAGATGAGGATATTTGCATATGGTCTCTGATTTGGTATAGTTATGCCAGAACAAAGTCCTATTACTAGAAATGAGTTTGAAAATACTATAGAAAAACCGTAGGACAGAGGGAGCAAAGGAAAAACGTTAAAGATAAGCATGTAAAGCTGGATTAAGTAAGATAGACTAAGGAGAAAGTAAAGTATTATAAGACGAAAAAATGGAGAAACAAGGAGATAGTAGTTCCTCGAATATTTACACAGAGTAAATTTTGAGGACGAAATTTTTTTATTAGAGGAGAAGAATTATAACGCCCTCACTTTAGGTAGTCCGTACATTCTACTATTCCGATAACTAATGTTTATTTGGACAGCCAGGATGTGTGATGCCCCTCACCCGTCTACAGTGTAGTCGAGCAAGAAGTGCCACATTCGGTGCCGGAGCACCCTATCTTGTCTTATTATATTCATTATAAATTTTTAATATTATTTAAAAACAGGTATTCCATATGTGAATTTTTTTTATAACAATTTATTTCTGTGGATACCCAGGTAGAGCCTCTTCTATTTAATTGGCATTTGACGGGTTCCACTAGTTACCTGTTAACAACAATTTCATATCTCTACATGTTATATCATGTCATTTCTGCTCATACATTTTCAAGTTCATTCATTCATCTAGGAATTCATATGCAGAAATTCATAACTTTATTTACAATCCAAAATATGTAATTACAATTTTTATTTACATCACAAACTAGTAATTACATCATGATTATACACAATGAACCAAAATACTAGTCTATAAATGGGCCCTAACAAAATATAAAAGACTAATGAGGTGAACTCTGAACTGTATGCAGATCTGGTCAACTGCGGTCAGAACACTGTTGTGGTGGCTGCCGCTGTGGCGGCTACTGACCTCCAGTACCTATACAATGAAAAATCCAACAAGTTAAGCAAATTGCTTAGTAGTGCATAATCTTTAAGCAGAATAACTAAATAATTTAAAATGACGATAATATGTGTAATTCTATAATTCTAGGCCAATGGCATATTTTATAACACTTTGGAATCAATATTTTTATCAGGATCTTATCTTTGCATATATTTCATTTTCAGTCTCCCTAAACTCATATCAGTAGATTGTCATCAATTCTAAGTCATTTATAAATTTCCTACACTTTGGGAACAGTTAAATTCAACAGTATCTTTTTTGTTCATTACTTATATAGTTTAAGTCATTTATGACTTTTTTGTACTTTGGAAATAAATTAATTATCAATATCTTTTCTATGTATTCACTTCATTCTCTGGCTTTTTAAACTCATATTAGAGTCTTTGGAATCATATCAGCATATTTTATGTCATATTGGTGTATTTTATGTCATATCTGTATATTTGTGCCCAAGTAACCTATAACAAACTATAATGCTGGATACACGGGAGTATATAGGTTAGACAACCATATGTCTACCCTATATACATCTGTCAGGCACGAGGCCACCGCCGCACGACCTGTGCACGAGGCCACGAACTCTTTATCGAACTTGTAAAGCCTGAAATAAGGTTAGGCACAATGGCTAATGGGTAGGCATATAGCCTGTAGAACAATCATATCAGATATATATTGTCAGTTCATGATTTGCTCTATAAGCAGTACTGCTTTCTGTGGTCTCTAATTGGTACACCAATCGATCTAACTATATACATATAAGCCTAGGTATACTTTAGGCAAATGAGTACTATTAAGCACTTATAGTTTTATTATTTCATGCTATGTACTATTAAGGATTCATAACATATTGCTATTTCACTTCATGTACTACCTATGTTTTATACCATTTTCATGTTATTATAATAGGAACATAGGTCCCAAGCATTTATTCATATAACTTATGTATTCATCACTCTCATTATTTTATGTCATGTACTATACATATTTATAGTATTGTTATTTCATATATGATGGAAACATAGGTTCCAAGTGTATTTTCCTATGAATTATGTGTTTATCAAATCATTTAGGTAAATTTACATTTTATGTATCAACTAATTTCATGTCACCTTGTAGTGGGAAAGTAGGTCCCACATACCTATTTCATATAATTTAGCACGTAGTGACTTATTAGGGATAAGTCCTTACCAAAAACAATTTAATTCAAGAACCTTTCTCTAGGTTCAGTTTCACTGTTTTGACTTTACATATCAAATTGAGTAATTACACATTATTATTTATTTCTTTGAAATGTACATATCACTTTATAGTGGGAAAATAGGTCCCACATACCCTTTCATGTGGTTTAGTGTTTAATGGTTTGTTAGGGTTAAATTCCTACCATAAGATAATTCATCTTATGGACCTTTCTTTGGTTTCAGTTTTTGTGTCTTACTTTTACCTGTCCATATGATCAGTTTGTAGCCACTGTTTGGCCACACTTCCTTCATGGAAGTTGTTCCTCTATGTCTCATCTTTATTTTCCCTTTTAAATCATGTTAATTTGATTTTTAGAACTCAAGTTATGGTCGGATAACCATAACCAACTCATTTCCATATTCTGGTTCCATAACTGGGTAGCTTTTGGACTTAGAGTTTACCTAATTAATGGATCAGGTTGCAGTTAATTTTAGACATGGTGATCTTCATAGAAATTGTTTTCTTATGTCTTATGATCATTAAGAAATTTGAATCACAATTTTTCAAGTTTTTTGGAATTATTTAGATCCAATTAACTGACCTGGACTCATATACCCAGTGCCAAAAGGTGTTCAGTTCAAGTCAGTGACTGCAAGTCACTTTTTGAGATTCTTAAATTCATAATTTAGGGAAGGTTCCTGAAATAAAGTTGTAACCCTGTCTCTCAGGTTTCTAGAAAGGTATGGCTCATCTCAATTGGATTTTTCTAGTGGAAGTTATGACTAAAAGACTATTATAGGGTCAAATGAAGTTTGGTCAGATTGCATGTTTTGATGCATTGACCTAGTTCTCTTAATTTCTGGCTTTTAGTCAAAATACCAATTTTGTAGATTTGTGTCTTATGGACATTTTTCCACTGGTTTCATTACATTTTCATTCTTGTAGACCAAGTTATGGCCATTTTTCCAAAACTAGTCGGGTGAGTTTATGTCCCACAGTTTCTGGGCAACACAGGTTTAGACAGTTTTGTGACCCAACTTGGGCCAGCAATTTGGTTTGGTTTTTGGCATTTCTGGGTTCAGTAGTCTTCATGAAAATTGTAGCCCTATATCTAAGCTTTCCAATAGTATTAAATTCAGGTCATTTGGACTAATATATAGTGAGTTATGGCTAAAAGACTGATTACTGTTCATATGATCAAATTCTGGGTTCACATTGTAGGCAATCCAGATTTGGTCACTTTTTAGGTCACTTTCTAGGCAAAATTTTAGCATGACCTCTACATGAAAATTGGTCTATTATAGGTTATATTTCACCTCCAATTAGCCTCATACTGATTGGGGTCACACAATTTCATTTGTAGCCTAAAATGTATACTGCCCTCAACAAACATAGCCTGCACAAAATAGCACTCCCAATAATTTATTTCTCCTCCAACTTCCTTACTTCAATTTGACATTCAAGGCACTTCTAAATATCATCAACACATCTCAACAATCCCAATTGCAAGGTATAATATAAAAATACTAAA
This sequence comes from Hevea brasiliensis, assembly GCF_030052815.1. Lineage (NCBI taxonomy): Eukaryota > Viridiplantae > Streptophyta > Magnoliopsida > Malpighiales > Euphorbiaceae > Hevea > Hevea brasiliensis. Next base: position 32,601,757 of record NC_079497.1, on the reverse strand, counting down.
GTTAGGTCAAACCCTAACTCACAATTTTAACCTCATAAAATCTCAATATAAATCAACTTCTAACACTTATAAATGTATCAACCAACATCATTAAATCACTTTATATACATCAAAGTCATCAAAGACCCTCACTTACCATGGGTACCAAAATTTACTCCCTTTATAACTCACCAATTTCTTTTAGTTTCTTTCAAATTTCACTTCATTTTAACCTTAACTCAAGGATTAATAAAGGGAGAAAAGAAGATTAGGCACTAACCTCTTGTGACCCACTTCAAACTTCAACTCTTCTTCTTCTTATGGGTATCTAAAGCTTCCCTATGGAGTGGGCTAAATTTTTAATGAAGAGAGGTTAAGGTTTTATGGGGAGGAAGCTTGGGAAATCAAGCTTTGAGGAAGAAGAAAATGGAGAGAAAGAGCATCCATGGGGCCGGCTCAAAGGAGGGAGAAAAGAGATGAGGAAGATGACTTGGTAGGTAGATTTTGTCTCTTGTGCCATTTATATATTCTATAATTATTGTACTTTAGTCTTTATTTTATGCCATAAGCTTTTTCTTTTCTTTTCTTTTCTTTTCTTTTCTCTTCTTCTTTTTCCTAATTCAAATTCATAAACTTATAATTTTAATTTATGTTAATTATTTCATTCTCTAAATTTTAATTTGACATTTAGGTCAAAATTCACCTCTGGAGGTGAATGACTAAAATGCCCTTCATAGTGCATATCGGGTTATTTTTATTATTTTTGTACCAATTAATAAATTCTTCTTAAATTTTATGTTATTTTCTCTTAATTTTCTTTAACATATTTAATGTCATTTTTACCTAAATAAACCTTTAATTAGATCCCAAAAATTATTTCCTATATTTTGTTAAATTTTTCTTGACATTTATTCTATCAATTTATGTCTCCTCATTATATTTTAAGTGTAGTCTCAAATAGTCTGTGTCACACCCTACTCCCCCGTAAGATGTAACATGATCCTGTAGTATACCTAATGAATTACCGTACTTCGCCTACCAATAACCCATTAGATATACTACAAGGGATTTTAAAACAATTTTCATGAAATTTAAATCATCGATTAAAATCTGGTGTTATAAAAATTTTTCAAAATTTCGGTAGAGTGCCGGCTGTATTTTGAGAAAACAGTTCTTCAAAACCTGCAAAGAAACACACTTCCAATATGATTTCTCAAATAAAACTCCAATAAACTTCATTTCATCTCACAATTCAATCTCAATAATCAAATCAATTTATTTTCAAACCAACCTCATCATAAAAGAAACATTTTATTGATTATAAGACTCAAAATTAATATTATAAAACTATTCAGGTAAATGAAATCTCAAATTTACATTTACAATAATTTACATTTAATTACATACCAAAATATTTTACAAGAGTTTTTATACAACTGCTCAAATAATTTACATACATATTATTACATGCATACATCAAAACCTGTGTACATGGGTAAACCTAGAGTTGATCTGAATGTGTCTTCAGAGAAGCTTATTCAATTGCTCTATGCTCTTTTCACCAGCGACAGCATACAAAGTTATCGTTGAGTGGTGAACTTAGTGGTGCACAACTATAATTTAAAATATAGTACAATATACCTTAACAAAAATTACAACAAATAATTTGAAAATCTGGATACTCATCAAATTCCAAAACTCAAAATATTCATTGCCAATAATATAAATCATTTGTATAAAATGACTTTGATCACGAAATTCAATTTATCAAATCATAACTAACCATTTAAGGTAATTCCAACAAAATCAATTATACATAAATCGTAATTGAAATCACAATTCTTTACTATTCAAAAACATTTTTTTTTATCTCGAAAACCATTCTTTATCTCACTAACTATGCAAGACTAATCTGAAAAGGCCATATTCGGGGTGATTCTAACCCCCTATGGTCGGGGAGGTCGAATCATCATGCACAGTACATACCACAATAATGAATATTTCGAAAGGGCCATAACATAAAACTTAGATCTAACCTCTAATAAGAGGAGAATCTAAGACTGTGCACGTATCATGGTAATCAAAACACAACTAACTCTATTATCTTCTCAACAAATGAGAGAGACAGGTAATAACCTAGTCTAGCATCTATAGTGAGATATAAAATAATATCATAATCCTTTTAGTAAGCATAAATCATAATACAATTCGATTCAAAGTCAATTCAAATATCCAATAATTTTTATGCTCATTACAATTCAAATCATAAATTTGCATTTTTCCATGCAAATTGCCCATCACAATTAAAAACATGTTCTATCACAATTTTTCAAAACATAATTTATTCAATTCACAATAATACTTAATACTTGTGGAAATATCATTTCACAAAGCTAAATTCATACATACTATAACAATTTAAATAATCATTGAATTAAATCCAATGCTTGTTAAACATAATACATAAGAAAAATATGTCATTTAATCACATGAAATATTCAGAAAAAAATCAGTTAAAAACTAGTTGTGCACAAACTTCTGATAAATGCCTCTTGGCTCTGACTCAGTGTTTCCTTCCCCTTCCCTGAGTCTTTGCTAACTGAAACACACAATTTGAAGTGTTTCAGTACTCATTTAAACCGTCTCTAACAATAAGGCTTAATAATTAATTTATTGAATTCTATTATTTCTTTAGTCAACCTAAGATGTTGACCCTCAATGCATTCTAGGTGAATTAGGTTTAATGTTACCAATATGTCACATTTTATAGCCCTTTAGTGTTGGTATATGTTACCAATTTCATTTTCAAGTATATTGCATTTTATTGCAATTTGCTAGATTTCGGTATACTAATTTGACCTAGCTGGATGACCTAGTTTCCTCAGTTTTCGGGTTTCGGTCCAAACTACAAACTTGTAGGTCTATGTCTTATTGCACGCGGGGCAAAATTTCAGGTCATTCTGAGTTGTGTAGACCAAGTTATGGTCAATTTACCAATGCTGAATAGAATGCACCAAAATGGTAACTTTAGGTCATTTTTAGGTCACTTTTGGTTCGGCCAGTTTTGGTACCTGAAATTGTGCAAGCTATTTGGCTTGGTTCTGGCCATTTCTAGGCTTTGGTATCCTCACAAGAATTGTAGATCTATGTCTAAACTATTCATGATAAAAATTTTAGGGTCATTTGGACCTGTTTTGAGTGAGTTATGGCCAAAACACTAACTACTGCCCAAATGGTCAATTTTCAGGCTTTCAAGTCACTAATCCAGATTTGGTCATTTTTCAAGTCACCATCTAGGCAGAATTTAGGTAAGCTTCTTCAATGAAAGTTGGCACATTTTGTGCCTAGTTTCACCTCCAATTGGTCTCATACCAATTGGAGTCACACACCTAGGGTTCTAAGCCAAAATATACACTGCCCTACTACACACTTCTCATCACTTGCCAATTACATATTCAACACTTACCGAATTACTTCCTTCATGCCAATTCTAGTTTGTACCTTACCATTAACACCTTTAACAACACATTTTTGGTCATTTTGGACAGTTTGTAACCATTCTCAATATGCACACTATAATACATAATTTTCCAAAGTTCATTTACATCATTTAACCACATGAACATACCCCATTTACATACCCAATTCCAAACCATTATACACATATCCATGCTGCCATCAATAACAACATCTTAAACAACCATAAACAAGTAAAAACAAGCTATATATACTGAATTTCCATGGCTTCCAAAATGTACATCTCTATTAAAACATCAAACTTCAAAAATTCTTCCATAAATCAACTACCCACAACCTTAGTTACACTTTTAATGAAACAAGAATTGAAAACACTCACTTACTACTTTTGAAGTTCTTCAAAACCTCACCCAAACTTCTTCTTTTTTGCTGCCAATGTTTACCCCAAGCTGAGTATGCAAGGTTTAATGAAGGATTTATGGTGAAAGGAAGCTTGAATCATGGATGCATGGGTGTGGATGTGAGTTTGGCCATGGAGTCTCCCATGGAGTTCATTTCGACAACTCTTCCAAAGGTTGAAGATGATAGAATTTTCTGTCCAAAGGTTGATTAAAGGTCCACTTAAGTGATGTTAGTGGAGCACTAATTGATTAAAAATCTATTTTAATGTTAAACTTTCCAATTTTTGCAATTTGGCCACCACACTTTCACTATTTACATAATGTATCTCATTTTAATTTTTTTATGGTATTTCCAAAGTTTAATATCATTTATTTTTAATGGACATTTAGGTCACAAAATAACTCAAGGTGTCAAATGACCACAATGCCCCTATTTGGATTGCATTCTCGATTTTTCGGTAACACCGAGTTTTGTCGTTTTCTCGATTTTCTTTGTACTAATTAATTAAATTTTCTTTGATATTTCTAATAATATTTATACTTCAATAGATATTTATTTAAGTCTTAAAAATATTTTTCAGGGTTCTTCGTGATCCAGGGCTAGTCAATGATCCACGCCGTAACTTCCTAGTGTGGTCACCCATCGCTATGGTTTTCGGCTCGTTTAACTTGGTTACATTTCACTGCTATTATTTTTCCTTTGTTTTTCTTGTATTTTATTTTCTTGTATTTCATTATTTTATGCCTCCTCACCCATATTTAAGTGTAGTTCTAGGCATCCTAGCTGTCCGAACAACACTGGTCACTGGAACAGTAGAACGCATTACCGAACATAGGGGTGTTACAATTCTCCCCCCCTTAAAATAAATTTCATCTTGAAATTTTACCTGACTTCAGTTTCTAAACAGCTGTGGGTGCTGTCTCCTCATGTCCTCTTCCAAGGAAAAACTTTAAGGAATACCTTATTACCCACTGCATATTCAATATCTCTTCTCTTCAGATTAACATAGGATTTCTGACGGTCTGATGCAGCCTTGAGTCGATCTCTGTCCTCTATCTGCTGAACAATTTCTAGCCCAATCATCTTCCTTTCAACTATTTCATCCCAACATAGGGGAATTCTGCACTTTTTGCCATATAAAGCTTCATATGGAGGCATCCCAATGCTTGATTGGTAGCTGTTGTTATAAGCAAACTCAATCAAAGGCAAGTGTATATCCCGACTACCTTCAAACTCAATCGCACAAGCCCATAGCATATCCTCCAATATCTGAATTACCCTCTCAGACTGGCCATCTGTCTGTGGGTGGAATGTTGTACTGAAGTTCAATCTAGTTCCTAGGGCTCTTTGAAGACTATCCTAGAATCTAGAAGTGAACCTAGGATCTCTGTTAGATACAATCGATACTGGCACACTATGCAGTTTGACAATCTCATTTATGTACAATCTGGCTAATCTCTCCAACTATAGTCCATCCGGACTGGCAAAAAGTGAGCAGACTTGGTTAGTCTATCAACCATGACCCATACTGCATCATGACTATTTTGTGTCCTCGGAAGTCTCATCACAAAATCCATAGTTATCTGTTCCCTTATAATGTTTCATAGGGTGCTATTTGTATGCTAGCTTGACACTTATTATTGTATACAAATTCTGTTAGTAGAAGGCATCTGTCCTATCTCCTCTCGGATTCAAGGACACAAGTTCTCAGTATATTCTCGAGGGCTTATTACATCTTACAGGTTATTATTATCATTTCATTTCATTATTTACAGAAACTCAATGAGTTTCAGAATTTACTTGAATTACTTGTCTCGACTGTCCATCAGTTTGAGGATGATAAGTCGTACTGATATCTCTAAACTTATAGCAATTACTGTGGTACAGGTAGTTCACATTATTGTAACCAAGTTACTGACTCGAGCTACCTTATAAGTGTAGTCTTTCGACAGGCTAGTTCTGAAGTTTTAAATTTCTGACTAAAATTTTCATATTTATTTCTCGTAATAGTACTCTATTCGGGTGTAACTGTGTCAATTTATAGATTACTTATAAATATTCTTATTTTATTGTACCACGAGGAAGCACGTAGCTCCACACAATAATCCCATGTCGATACTGTAATCTGCAGCTTACAATATAAACATCGAGAACATTATATAGTCATTACGTTATAACCTCATGGACTAGGTTTTCTAACATTTTATCTTTCTCGAATCCACTAATATCCTAAACCGATTTTGATTACAATATCCCTTGATAATTACTAACAGTAACATCTTTGCCCTCATCTAGAGCAATTCTATTACTGTAACTTACTTTTAGGTCCTCTTGCCTTACATTAAGTAGGCTCGCCAATTAGCTTTATAATTTATGGTGTGTTAGAAAATACTTTTAGCTAACAATTCTTCCAAAATTAATGTCAATCATACTTGTTATTATAGTTTTTATCCTAAAGGACTAGTCACTAATACATTAAAATTCATTCCCATGTAAAGGAATAGCAATAGAACATATAGTTCTAACACTAGCACACAACTAAGTAATGCTGGGATTAAATAATAACTAATTGTTTCTTTCAAAAATTAAAAACTTACCAGCAGCTACATCCGGAGTTTCTGTTCTTTCTCCATGGTGCATAGTGGATACTATGACTGGTGCGCTACTATATTCGGGTTGTTCACTGTGTTATGGTGGTGAGGAGTACCAACTCTATTTCTATCTCGACTCTGACTGACTGTTTGTGAACTCCGGAGAGCAGATCGAGGTGCTCTAGTATAATCTCTAATAAAGTGTCCAAGCTTTCCATAATTGTAGCAGGCTCCAGTGGCCTTACTACAAATACCTCCATGTAGCTTACCACAAACATGGCAGAAACGGGAAGAATAGGAACTTCTAGTTGTTCGACGACTAGATCTTAGTGTTCTCTACCCTGATGATCCGCCTTTGTCATATCCCTGAGCTCGGAGCTCCTCAAATTCTTTTCTCTTCCCCAAATTACTGCTCGAGCTCTGACCCATATGTTTCTCCCTCTTCTCCATTTCACACTGCCTTTGTGGGGGTTGGGTTTGTGCTTAAGCTTGAGCTGACAGAGTATTAGCCATTTGTTGAAAGAAACTGGCCATTTGCTGGGCCATTTGTGCAGTAATTTGTACCTGTAAAACTGGTACAGTCAGGCCTTCGACACTTTGTGGGGCTGGGGCCTCAACTTGTACTTCTACCATCACAGATTGTTCTATTGTCTCATTCTTCTATTCCATATCTTTTCACAGGATTTTCTATTCCTGTACAACCAACACAAGGAGATTCCTCTCTATTAGTTCATATTTATGATGTAAATGTACTATATGTATCAAACATTTGAGCAGTTGTAGTTACCGATAAAAAGATTTCAAATTCACAGTTCAAAATTTACTTTAAAACCATTGCTCTGATACCACAAAATATGTCACACCCTACTCCCCCGTAAGATGTAACATGATCCCGTAGTACACCTAATGAATTACCGTACTTCGCCTACCGATAACTCATTAGATATACTACAAGAGATTTTGAAACAATTTTCGTGAAATTTAAATAATCGATTAAAATCTGGTGTTATAAAAATTTTTCAAAATTTCAGCAGAGTGTCGGCTGTATTTTGACAAAACAGTTCTTCAAAACCTGCAAAGAAACACACTTCCAATATGATTTCTCAAATAAAACTCCAATAGACTTCATTTCATCTCACAATTCAATCTCAATAATCAAATCAATTTATTTTCAAACCAACCTCATCATAAAAGAAACATTTCATTGATTACAAGACTCAAAATTAATATTACAAAACTATTCAGGTAAATGAAATCTCAAATTTACATTTACAATAATTTACATTTAATTATATACTAAAATATTTTACAAGAGTTTTTATACAACTGCTCAAATAATTTACATACATATTATTACATGCATACATCAAAACCTGTGTACATGGGTAAGCCTAGAGCTGATCTGAATGTGTCTTCAGAGAAGCTTACTCAATTACTCTATGCTCTTTTCACCTGTGACAGCATACAAAGCTATCGCTGAGTGGTGAACTCAGTGGTGCACAACTATAATTTAAAACATAGTACAATATACCTTAACAAAAATTACAACAAATAATTTGAAAATCTGGATACTCATCAAATTCCAAAACTCAAAATATTCATTGCCAATAATATAAATCATTTGTATAAAATGACTTTGATCATGAAATTCAATTTATCAAATCATAACTAACAATTTAAGGTAATTCCAACAAAATCAATTATACATAAATCATAATTGAAATCACAATTCTTTACTATTCAAAAACATTTTTTATCTCGAAAATCATTCTTTATCTCACTAACTATGCAAGACTAATCCGAAAAGGCCATCTTTGGGGTGATTCTAACTCCCTATAGTCGGGGAGGTCAAATCAAATTCTAACTCCCTATGGTCGGGGAGGTCGAATCATCGTGCATAGTACACACCACAATAATGAATGTTCCGAAAGGGCCATAACATAAAACTTAGATCTAACCTCTAATAAAAGGAGAATCTAAGCCTATGCACGTACCATGGTAATCAAAACACAACAAACTCCATTCTCTTCCCAACAAATGAGAGAGACAAGTAATAACCTAGTCAAGCATTTATAGTGAGATATAAAACAATATCACAATACAATTCGATTCAAAGTCAATTCCAATATGCAATAATTTTTATGCTCATCACAATTCAAATCATAAATTTGTATTTTTCTATGCAAATTGCCCATCACAATTAAAACCATGTTCTATCACAATTTTTCAAAACATAATTTATTCAATTCACAACAATGCTTAATACTTGTGAAATACCATTTCACAAAGCTAAATTCATACATACTATAACAATTTTAATAATCATTGAATTAAATCCAATGCTTGTTAAACATAATACATAAGAAAAATATGTCATTTAATCATATGAAATATTCAGAACAAAATCAGTTAAAAACTAGTTGTGCACAAACCTCTGATAAATGCCTCTTGGCTTTGACTCAGTGTTTCCTTCCCCTTCCCTGAGTCTTTGCTAACTGAAACACACAATTTGAAGTGTTTCAGTACTCATTTAAACCGTCTCTAACAATAAGGCTTAATAATTTATTTATTGAAGTGTTGACCCTCGATGCATTCTAGGTGAATTAGGTTTAATGTTACCAATATGTCACATTTTATAGCCCTTTAGTGTTGGTATATGTTACCAATTTCATTTTCAAGTATATTTCATTTTATTGCAATTTGCCGGGTTTCGGTATACTAATTTGACCTAGTCGGATGACCTAGTTCCCTTGGTTTTTAGGTTTCGGTCTAAACTACAAACTTGTAGGTCTATGTCTTCTTGCACGTGGGGCAAAATTTCAGGTCATTCTGAGTTGTGTTGACCAAGTTATGGTCAATTTTCCAATGCTGGACAGAATGCACCAAAATGGTAACTTTAGGTCATTTTTAGGTCACTTTTGGTTCAGCCAGTTTTGGTACCTGAAATTTTGCAAGCTATTTGGCTTGGTTCTGGCTATTTCTGAGCTTTGCTGTCCTCATAAGAATTGTAGATCTATGTCTAAACTATTTATGGTAAAAATTTCAAGTCATTTGGACCTGTTTTGAGTGAGTTATGGCCAAAACACTAACTACTGCCCAAATGGTCAATTTTTAGGCTTTCAAGTCACTAATCCGGATTTGGTCATTTTTCAAGTCACCATCTAGGCAGAATTTAGGTAAGCTTCCTCAATGAAAGTTGGCACATTTTGTGCCTAATTTCACCTTCAATTGGTCTCATACCAATTGGAGTCACACACTTAAGGTTCTAAGCCAAAATATACACTGCCCTACTACACACTTCTCATCACTTACCAATTACATATTCAACACTTACCAAATTACTTCCTTCATACCAATTCTGGTTTGTACCTTACCATTAACACCTTTAACAACACATTTTTGGTCATTTTGGACAGCTTGTAACCATTCTCAATATGCACACTATAGTACAGAATTTTTCAAAGTTCATTTACATCATTTAACCACATGAACATACCTCATTTACATACCCAATTTCAAACCATTATACACATATTCATGCTGCCATCAATAACAACATCTTAAACAACCATAAACAAGTAAAAACAAGCTACATATACTGAATTGTCATGGCTGCCAAAATGTACATCTGTATTAAAACATCAAACTTCAAAAATTCTTCCATAAATCAACTTCCCACAACCTTGGTTACACTTTTAATGAAACAAGATTTGAAAACACTCACTTACCACTTTTGAAGTTCTTCAAAACCTCACCCAAGCTTCTTCTTTTTGCTACCAATGTTTTCTCCAAGTTGAGTATGCAAGGTTTAATGAAGGATTTATGGTGAAAAGAAGCTTGAATCATGGATGCATGGGTGTGGATGTGAGTTTGGCCATGGAGTTTCCCATGGAGTTCATTTCGGCCACTCTTCCAAAGGTTGAAGATGACAAAATTTTCTATCCAAAGGTTGATTAAAGGTCCACTTAAGTGATGTTACTGGAGCACTAATTGATTAAAAATCTATTTTAATGTTAAACTTTCCAATTTTTGTAATTTGGCCACCACACTTTCACTATTTACATAATGTATCTCATTTTAATTTTTCATGGTATTTTCAAAGTTTAATATCATTTTTTTTAATGGAAATTTAGGTCAAAAGACAACTCGGGGTGTCACATGACCACAATGCTCCTATTTGGGTTGTATTCCCTATTTTTCGGTAACACCGAGTTTTGTCGTTTTCTTATTTTTCTTTGTACTAATTAATTAATTTTTCTTTGATATTTCTAATGACATTTATACTTCAATAGATGTTTATTTAAGTCTTAAAAATATTTCCAGGGTTCCCCGCGATCCAGGGCTAGTCAACGGTCCACGCCGCAACTTCCTAGTGCGGTCACCCATCGCTATGGTTTTCAGCTCATTTAACTTTGTTACATTTCATTGCTACTATTTTTCCTTTGTTTTTCTTGTATTTCATTATTTTATGTCTTCTCACTCATATCTAAGTATAGTTCTAGGTATCCTAGCTGTTCAGACAACACTGGTCACTGGAACAGTAGAACGCACTACCGAACATAGGGGTGTTACAGTCTGACTGTCCGAACAGACATTAGTCATCAGAACAGTAAAATATACTGACTACCTACGGTGAGGGCATTACAGGATGTATGAAACTACACTCAAATTAGAGTGAAGAGTTATAAATTGATTAAATAAAGATCAAGAAAAATTAAGGAAAAATAAAAGAAAAGAATTGTAAATGAGTTAAATGAGCCGGAGTAACGGCGATGGGTGACCGTACTGTGAAGCGACTGCGAAGATAGTTGTCGACCCTAGACCCGCGAGGAACCCTAAGAAATAATTTTTAGGACTTAATTGGAGGTTTATTAAAGTATAAATGACATTAAAAATGCCAAAGAAAATTCAAGAAAGTAGCTAATCAGTAAAGGGAATTTATAACCCGATAAGCATAATGAAGGGCATTTTGGTCATTTCACCCTCAGTATTGAATTTTGACCTAAATGTCAATTAAAATGAGAAAGATTAAAACTCATAAAATAAATTAAAAATCATGAAAAATGCAATGGAAATGGGAAAAGAAAAGAAAAGAAAAAGAAATAGAAATTTTGATGTAAGCACAACCTCATGCTAACCTAAGCATGAGGCAAAAATTACTTCATAAAAATTTAATATACATTATTATAGGATAAATATGACTACATAAGAGACAAATTAACCCAAAAAGCTTGTCATCTTCCTCCTTGGTCTTCCATGGCCAAAAATCCTTTCTAAAATACTCCCACCATTTTCCAAGCTTTAAACCTGAAATCCCTCCCTTTCTCACCATAGAAACCCTAGATCCTTTCATTAAAAATCACTCCCACACCATAAGGAAGATAGTGGTTGCTAAGGAAGTGAAGGAAATTAGAGTTTTAGCAAAGTGAAGAAGTGGTCCATAAGGTTAGTACACTATATGACCTTCCTTCTTTCTTTTATAGTTGTTAACAAACAAAATTAAGTCAAAATAACTTGAAATTGAAAAGAATACCTTGGGAACATGGAACCCTAATTTTCAGTAGCCAAGACAAGATTTGGGATTTATGATTTTTGAAGAGATTAATCTTGTTTATTAGTGTTATTGATGAACACATGTGAAAGACAAGTTGATTGGATATGAGCTTGGTGTGTATTGCATGTAAATTAAGTATGAAAGTTAGGGTTTTTGACCTAACTTTGAGAAATTTGTGCATGGCTTGAAATTGATGATGTTGAGATGATTTTTTGATCATTAAAAGTGTCATGTATGTCAAATGAAGTTTGGGAGTTGGAGGAATTGAATTTGGAAGTGTTGATTTTCATGCAGGATTTCTGGGCCTATGAGTCCAGCGTGCTTAGATAGCCATAAGTTGAGTTATATTGCTCCAATTGGTGTGAGGCCAATTGAAGATGAAACCTAGGATAATTTGCCACATTTTTTAAGAAGAGACCATGCCAAAAACTAAATTTAACCTAAACTAAAACTGGCTTGAATCCGGATAACCAAAATTTGGACCCGGAAAAATGACCATATAAACAGTAATTGTTCAATTGGCCATAACTCTCTCTAGGAAGGTCAGAATGACCTGATTTTTATACCATTAGAAAGGTTAGACATAGGAGCACAATTTTCATGAAGAACACAGAACCCAGATCTGCGTCTAACCAAATCAAATTGCTAGCAAAAATTAGGTCAACAAAATTGTCCAGAACCAAACTGTCCAGAATTTCTGGACTTAGGCTCACCCGACCAGTTTTGGCAAAATTGCCATAACTTGGTCTAAAAAATAGCAAAAGTAATGAAACTAGTGCCAAAATTTTTATAAGACATATATCTACAATATTGATGTTTTGACCAGAACTGTAACACCCTCGCTGTATCCATTCCGTACATTCTATTGTTCTGGTCACCGGTGTCGGTTCGGACAGCTAGAACGTCTGGAAAAATATTTAAACTAAAGTGAGGAACCATAATTAACTCAAATATTAATAAGAAAAATGTAGGAAAAATTTTAGAAATAAAATACAACCAAGTTAAGTGAGCCGGTGCCCTAGAGATGGGTAACCCAGTGGAAAGTTGCAGTCCTTGCAACTAGGAGCCCTAGACCCAGGAGAAAATTCATAAAATAATTTTTGAGACTCTAGAGAAGAGTAATTGAGGGTTTTATGGCATTAAAATGCCAATAAAAGGTTTAGAAAAATTTTTCAATCGGTACAAACAATTTTAGTCTATTAAGCCAAACGGAGGGCATTTTGGTCATTTCGTCTTCAGAGATGATTTTTGGCCAACTTGTCCAGTTAAGTAAATAATTATTATGACATAAAATGTGAATAAATATTGCTAAAAATTAAATTGAAAATGAGTAGAGAAGAAAAGAAAAGAAAATGAAAGAAAATGTCAATTATGACATCACATGATGTCACTAAAGCACTCCCACCCAATCACATTGTGACACATATCTATAAACCACTTAAAAAGCATAAATGGGCTGAAAATTTGAAGAAACCAATCTGTTTCTTCCTTTTCCCATTTCCAGCCGTGACTCTCATCTTCCCTCTCCCTAACCCATTCCTCTATGAAAGCTTAAGGTAAGCTTAGAACCACCCACCAAATCACCTTGAAACCACTACCTTGCTTCACAAAAAAGTGATCTTGCATCTTGAACAAACTCCAGCCAGCAAAAAGAAGAAGAAAGAAGGAAGTTTTGGAGACTTGGAATAGTTAGCAAAAAGAGGTTAGTGTCCAAATATTTGATTCTTTCCTTTAAATTTTTGTTAGAATGCAAATTTAAACTAGGATAATTGTAAGTTCATTGAAGATAAACATGTTAAGCTGTTACCCTATTTTTGGCAGCCATGGATTTGTTGTGGTCTTGATGGTTTCTTTGGATTAAATGAGTGAATGGGCTGCCCTTGATATGATTGTATCACTCAAAACATTAGTTTATGAGTTTAGTGCAAGAAAATGTAACTTCGGAATGTTAGGGTTAGGGTTTGAAACTCAAATATGTGAGTAGATATAATTGGATAAAAAATGATGTTGTAATGTTCAATTAGTGACCATTTTAATATGTGTGAAGAGGAATTGAAGTGAGTAAGGATAACCAAGTTGACCTTAGGCATGCTGCCCTTGGTGACCTGCAGGACTGGTTGTGAGTCTAGCAGGTTTGGGCAGCTATAAATGGAGTTGTATAGGTTCAATTGGTACAAGGCTAATTGGACATGAAATTAGATACATAATGGCATAACTTTGGTTGAGAACTCTGCTCAGAAAACCAAACTAAGTTGACCTAAAAATTGCCTTAATCTGGGTGACTTGCATTCTGCCTAGGCAAAATGATCAAATGAATAGTGTTTATTCATTTGGTCATAACTCAGTGTAGAAAGGTCCAATTGACCTGAAATTTTACTAGAAGAAACCTGAGACATAGAACTACAACTTTCATGAAGAAACCAAACCCAAATTTTGATAATAACATATTCAAAAACTAACCTGCAGTCAGTGCACAAAACCTGTAGAATTAGTTCAACATAGAAAAATCTGGAAAATTTGCAATCCAGCCAGTTATGGTGTTTAGGCCATAACTTGAGTTACAAAACTCCAAATGGAGTGATTCAAAGAAAATGTAACTAGACACAATAAGGAACAAATTTTATGAAGATAACTTTGCCAAATTCCTACTGTACAAATGACCAATGGAACAGTAAACTTAGTGCTTAAAATCTAAAAATTATGAATAACTAATACTATGCTTTGAAATGGAATTGGCAACCAATGCCAACAACTTTAGAATGCAAAATGTGATATGTTAGTGATATTAGAATCAATATACCTATTGTCTATAAAAAAGTCAACATTTTAGTTGACTAATGAAATGAATAGTAGCCATAAAATTTGTAACATCCTCACTTTAGCTAGTCCGTACAGTCTACTGTTCCGGTGACTAATTTCAGTCCGGGCAACTAGAATGTTTGAAATTATAATTAGACTAAAGTGGGGAGTTATAAAGAAAATGAATAATGCTCATAAAAATCAAGAAAAATTTATAGGAATGAAATACACTAAGGTTAAACGAGCCAAAACCCCAAGGATGAGTAACTTGAAAGGGAAGTGACGGTGAAGGCCGTTAGCAACCCTAGACCCAGGGAAAACTTCATGAAATAATTTTTTGGACCTTAGAGAAGGATTATTGGGGTCCCAATGACAACTAAATGTTAAGAAAACACAAGGAAAATTTTAATCAATCGGTGCACACAATTTTAGCTCGTTAAGCCAAACGGAGGGCATTTTTGTCATTTTGTCTTCAGAGATGATTTTTGGCCAACTTGTCCCATTAACTAAATAATTTATATGACATAAAATATGAATAAATATTATTAAAGACTTAATTGAAATTAATTAGACAAGAAAAGAAAAGAAAATGAAAAGAAAATGGGATTTATTACTTCATGCTTATGTAAGCATGAGGTAATAAAAAAGCTTGGCCAATAAAAAATCACTAAACATATTTAAAATACATCAAAAAAGAGGAAAAGAGGTCAGAAATCTAGAACAAACCAACAGCCTCCCACTCTTCTTCCAAGCTGCACCAAGCCTCTCCCTCACTCCTCCATAGCTAAGCTCACCAAAAGCTTGCTTTCCCTGGTTTTCTTTCAACAAAAATCCCAAGTGTTAACACAAAAGCTTGCTCTTTCATCTTGGTGAAGCTTTTGGGAGTAAAAATAAGTGTAAAGGAAGAGCTCTTGCAAGATTGAAATTCACTCCATTAGAGGTTAGTGACTAAATTTGATCTTTCTCTTTCCATTCATGTTGGAGGAGTGAAAATAAGTGTAAATTTAGAAAGAAACTTAACAAACATCATGTATATGCCCATCCCAAAATTTCAGTAGCCTTGAACTTGGTTGAGTTTTGTAGATTTCTGAGAATTAAAATGATATTGTGGCTGCCTTTAACACTAATATATTATTTAGGATAATCAAAGGAAGGTAAATGCATGATGGGAGATATTAGGGTTAGGGTTTGAGCATGAACTTGAGACCTTGATCATGTAATGGTGAAAGTAAGTTTTAATGATCAATTAGTGACCATTTGGTTATTTGTAAACAAGAAATGAAGTGGTTTGTGTAGTGGGAATTGAAGTTAGTGTGGTTGCCCTTAGTGACCTGCAGGACTAAGCATGAGTCCAGTAGGTTTGGGCAGTAATAACTAGAGTTGTAGGGGTTCAATTGGTGCAAGGCTAATTGGACATGAAACTAGACACATAATGGTATAACTTTGGTGAAGAAACTATGCCCATAAAACCAAACCAAGTTGACCTAATGATTGCCCTAATCCGGGTGACTTGCATTCTGCCTGGGTAAAATGTCCAAATAAACAGTGTTTATTCATTTGGTCATAACTCAGTGTAGAAAGGTCCAATTGACCTGAAATTTTACCAAAAATTATTTGAGACATAGATCTACAACTTTCAAGAAGAAATCTAACCCAAATTTTGACCATAACATGTTCAAAAGGTGACCTACAGTCACTGCCCCAAACACTGTAGATTTGGTCAGTCCAGAAAATCTGGGAAGTTGGCAATCCGGCCAGTTATGGTGTTTAGGCCATAACTTGAGCTACAAAACTCCAAATGGAGCGATTCAAAAAAATAAATGTAACTAGACACAATAAGGAACAACTTTCATGTTGACCACTTTGCCAAATTCCCACTGCAAAAATGACTAATGGAACAGTAAACACAAAGCTTGAAATCTGAAAATTTTGAACAATTAACATTAAGCTTAGAAATAGTATTGGCAACCAATACCAACAATTTTAAAATGCAAAATGTGGTGTGTTGGGAGTATTAAAACCAATGCACCTATTGTCTATGCAAAAGTCAACATTTTTGTTGACTAATGGTGAATAGTAACACCTAAACTTAAATTTCAAGAATTGTATAAATGAAGAGGGTAACATGCCCTAATACACCTAGCAAGATTGGTTTGGATAGGTTGGCATGCTAATAGGGTTCGGTTAGTAGTACTGCATATGGCTTCATGCCATTCTGTGTTTTATGGCCTCACTTGCCATTCTGTGATAAAATAGCATTTGGCTATGTTAATTGAGATATTATACTTGGGTTTTATCCCTGATAATTATTATAGCTTATTAGCTGTTCTGTTGCACACCGGGAGACACAATGTGACCGATGGTGTGATGGTCCGAGGTACTTAGTACCCAGTGCCAGTTTACCTATTTATCCAGTCCAGTCGACTAGTATGGGTTACTCGGGCAATGATAATGAATCTTAAAAAATTTTAATCGAATTATACTGTAATAAATGCCAGAAATTAAGTCTACCTAAAATACAAACATATATTCTGCATATTTATGTTATTTTAGTTATTTTATTTTATATTGTCACCACTAAGCAGAATTGCTTAGCGCGTCACTTTTGCCACACGCAGGTACTGGAGACATAGCTAGGGAGTCCAGCATACCTCATACTGGGTGAGCTTTCAGATCTGCACACAGAGTCCAGAGTCACCTCACATTTGCAGTGCATTTGGTAGGACATTAGGCCACTTTTGGTATTTTGGTATTTTGTATTTTGTAAACTTCGGTAATGTATATTATAAACTCATGTAATTATGCTTTTGATGTAATTATCTATGAACTATGTTCAGTAATAAATGTGAGCATTTCTCATTGAATTGAGTGTGATATGAAATGAATTGAATTTTGAGATATTGAAGTGATTTGAGAAATTGTTGAAAGTATGTTGGTGGTTGACTGAGATTGAAATTATGATTATATTGGAAGTGTTTTTAACAGATTCAGAAGAACTGTTTTTTCAATTTACAGCCGGAACTCTGTCAGATTTTCTATAGAATTTGCAGAGAATTCATATCAATCAAAAATTATAAATAAATAAGTAAAAAGGGTAAATTGAATTGAAATATGATTTGGTGCTCCGGCACATTGTGTGGCATATCTTGCTTGGCTACACTGTAGACAGGTAAGGGGTGTCACAAAATTTCAATTTCAACGAATTACATAAATTAAAAGTGTTAAATGCCCTAGTAGACCTAATGTGATTGGTTTGGATAGGTTGGCATGCCAATAGGGTTCTGATAGCAGTACTGTAACACCCCTATTTGTATAGCCTAGTATATTTCACTATTCCGTTGACCGGTGTTGGTCTGGATAATTAAGAGGATTAAAATCACATTTAAGACAACTAGATAAGCCCTAAACACAAATAATTAGTAATTTTCAATTAGTTAAGTATAAATAAGAAAAACAGAACATAAGAAGTTAAATGAGCCGAGAGTCACAGTGATGGGTGACCTTCTCGGGAAGGATTGCAAAGTCGATTTAAACTCAAATTTTGAACAGTAAAATGTGACGCCGTGGTCCTTAGGACTATTGCGAACACAGTGGAAAAGAGAAAATCACGAAAAAGAATTGTTAAGCCAGTCAAATAATTAGATCAAGAATCCAGAAGAAATATTGAATTATTTGCAAACCAGGTCGAACCGGCGAGGGGCAATTTGGTTAATTGACCCCGAAAGCTGATTCCTGACCTAACTGTCAAATAAAATCGGAGAAAAGAAAATTTTGGGATCAAGAATTAAATTAAAGAACTAAAAAAAAAATAAATAAAAAAAAAGAGAAAAGAAAAGAAACATATTATTACATCATGGATGACATCAATTATGATGTCAAAATCCAATTAATTTTTCCCACATTTTTTGACCAAGTCACCAACACATAATAAGACATAAAATCATAAAAAAATTGAAAAAAATCATTTACCTTCTTCCTCACCTAAATTGGCAGCCCTTCTTCCCATAACTCACCATTAGTCAACCTCCATTAACAAGCTTTTAAAGCTTGAATTACTTGATTTTGTTCCATAAGTTGCAACCCTAAACCCTCAAAAACTCCTAATTCACCATTAACAAGAAGGTTTAAGAAGGAAAGAAAGGGAGACAAGGGAAGAAATTGGAGAATTCAAATCCAAGTGATGGTAAGCAATCTAATTTGAAAAATTTAGTTTATTAGTTGTGTTTGTAGCTTGAAGTAACTTAGAAATTAGAGAAATGATGTCACACCTTACCCCTCTGTAAGGCATAACATGATCCTGTAGAATACCTAATGAACTACCGAACTTCACTTACCGATAACTCATTAAGTACCCTACAAGGGATTTTAAACAATTTTCTTACTTTTGACAAGTGGTGAGCATTTTCTAATAGGTATTTAAAACATATGATTAAAAGTAAATCTAGTCAATATTTTTGGTCTATTTTGTTTTTCCGCAAATTTTATAAAAATTTTGACAGAGTTCTGTCTGTATTTTGAAAAACCAGTTCTTCAAATACCTGTAAAAAGCACTTCTAAAATTTTTTCTCAACAACTACTTCAATTTCACAATCAAACTCAATCCATTTCAATCAATTTCTCAAGTTCAAAATTCAATAATCCTCAAAATACTAGCAATACATTTCATTCAAATTAAATAAAATAGTTCCACTCATATTTCATTAAAGAAAAAACAATTTATACACATCCTTAAAAATTTATATCAAAAGAAACACAAACTAAACTTTATTACAAACTTCATACAAATTTTTGTACAAGCTGCTCAAGACCCATTTACATGTCCATACATTTATATGCAATACATACATCAAAAGAAATATTTACAATTATGGTATAAATTATGCCCGATAGCTTCAAAGCAAGAAGATCCTCAATCCTTAGTAGCTCAATCTGCTGCTCTTCTAGTCTTTGTATCTGCGACAGCAATAGAAGCTATCGCTGAGTACTAGGACTCAGTGGTGCACAACATACTAAAATAATCTTTATGCAAAACTTAAATCACATTTATTCAAAAATTTGGCTGAATATGAGAATTAAGTACAAATCATGCATTATGAGATTTTAAATGCAAACCAAGTTCATTTCAAAGTATCAAAACACATTTCATAAAACCCAAAGTTAAATCATGCCATTCGAAACAAATAAAATCTCAATAGCCAGAGGCTAAAAAGAAATCACATCACAAGGCTAGCTAGCTCAAATATATGGATATCCATTCACATCCTCTTCTACTGGCACACCTCAACACTTCTCCAGAGAAGGAATCAAAATTCGAAACTAATTACCCCCACTAGTCATGCTAGTGAGGTGTTCAAATATATGGTCATGACACTGTGGTTTCAAAACTTATCTTAACAATTTGCTAAACATTATCATTTCAAATATACATAATAACTTTAACAATTTAAGTCAAAACATCATAATTAATGTCACAAATAAATTTTCAACAATTAAAAGCAAATGCAAAATACATATTTCATTCACTTTATCACTGCATTTTAAAGCATAGTGATGTTTTGCACAAACCTCAAGCGAGTCGCCCCTTAGCCTCAACTCGGTTCCTTGGGTTCCTTCCTGATATTCTTTTCAACTAAAACATACAATTTTACAATGTTTCAGTACTATAACTTAACATAAATCCAAAATAAATTTAGCCTCATTTTTACCTAGCTCTAACGTGCTAAACTCGACGTTCTTGAAATTTTGTGCTTCGGGTTACTATTCACTACACTATTCAAGTCAATTTGTTGACTTTCTAAGGCTTAATAGGTATGGGAATTCCAACTTCACCCACATACCACATTTTGGTCACTAAACTTGTTGGTTTTGGTCATTTTCTCAAAACTTAGGTCTTTTAGGAAAAATTGCCAAATTTTTAGTTTTGGTGTCCCTAATTGTACTGTTTCATTGGTCAGTTTACTATTGGAATTTGGCAAAACTTTCTTCATAGAAAATGTTCCCTATTGTCTCAAGTTTATTCTCCTTTTTGAATCACCCCAATTGGAGTTTTGTAGCTCAAGTTATAAACAAATTACGTTTACTGTTCATGCTGCAGAATTTGGTTATGCAGATTTGTTGATCCAACTTCATTCAATAATTTGATCAAGTTAGGTCCATAATTTAGTCTAAATTTCTTCATATGAAATGTTCTACTATGCCTTAGGTTTCCATCGGTTCAAGAATCACCTAAATCGGAGTTTTCTAGAGAGAGTTATAGCCATTGAAACTTTACTGTTCAAATAGCAAATCTGCAGTCTGCAGATTCAGGTCACCAAATTTGCTCAGTAATTTGATTGGGTTAATGGAATAATTTGGGTTGGTGTTCCTCATGAAAGTTTTAGGTCTATATCTCATCTAACCACTGGTAAAATTTCAGGTCATTTTGACCTGCCTAGCTTGAGTTATGACTAAATGAACAAACACTATTCATTTGGTTAGCTTGTGCAGAGGCAGCCTGCGATTTTTCGACTTCGGTCACTTTGTTCACTAGGTTTTAGTCACTTTTTGGGCAGGCTTCCTCAATGAAAATTATGTAATTTAGTGCCTATTTTCATCTCCAATTGGTCCCATATCAATTGGACTTGTAAAATTTCATTTTTGGTCCCTCAAAGTTGACTTTTGGTTATGGTGCATACCCAATCCGAATTTGACTTTGATTCAAACACTTCTAACACACTTAATTGGGTCATAAATGGTCATTTCTTTCCTTAAACTAAGTCAAATACATCATTTACCAATTTCTTAAATTTTCTCCCAAAACCCTAAGGGTCAAGAACCCAAATTCCTCAATTTCCTCAATTCATGAATTCTAAGTGTACAAGTCTCACTTACTTACTCAATCAAGCATGAGTACCTTTTTAATTCTAATAATTTCTATCAAACCCTAATTAATTTCACGCTGACCAACTTTCATAAAGCTTCATACATGAGTGATTTCTTGAGTTTCTATGTAATTTGCTACTTATTCAAGCTCATTTATATGCATTTTACTCAAATTAAGTTAGAAAGAGGGACTTACTTGTTGAGCAGAATTTGTAATTTCAAATCTTCACTTCTTTTTGATCCTTCTTATTTCAAATCTCTCTATCAAATCCAAAGAGCAAGACCTTACTTTGGTGAGTATGAAATTTGTGAAGAAATAATAGGGTTTAAGAAGCTTAAATGACCATTAATGGAGGAAATTGAAAAGAAAAAGAAAGAGAAAAGAATAGGAGCCGGCTGAATTTTTTTAGGGAAGAAGAAATGACTTTTCCTTCTAATTTTTTTAGGTATTTTAAGTGAAATTTTATGTATTTGACTTGGTCAAAAAAGTTAGGAAATTAAAATTGATTTTTGACATCACAATGATGTCATCCATATGATTCAATAAACCTTTTTCTTTTCTTTTTCAATTTTCTTAAATTTTTCATTAGTTCTTTAATCTAATCTTGATTCAAAAATTTTTATTTTCTCCGATTTTATTGGACAGTTAGGTCAGGAGTCAGCTCTCAGGGTCAATTGACCAAATTAGCCCTTGCCAGTTCATCCCGGTTTGCAAATAATTCAATATTTCTTCTGGCTCCCTGATCTAATTATTTGACTGACTTAACAATTCTTTTTCGTGATTTTCTCTTTTCCACTATGTTCGTAATGGTCCTAAGGACCGCAGCGTCACATTTTACCGTTCAAAATTTGAGTTTAAAATGACTTCGCAGTCCTTCCCGAGAAGGTCACCCATCACTGTGACTCTCGGCTCGTTTAACTTCTTATGTTCTATTTTTCTTGTTTATACTTAACTAATTGGACATTACTAATTATTTGTATTTATTGCTTCTCTAGTTGTCTTAATTGTGGTTCTAATCCCCTTAATTGTCCAGACCGACACCGGTCACCGGAACAGTGAAATCTACCAGGCTATGCAAACGGGGGTGTTACAAATGAAATAAAAACAATTGTGAGGGACCAAACCTTAATTTTGGCCAGCTAGGGTTTTGATGTGAGTATGCATGAATTTGATTGAATTCAAAGTGTAGATAAGTTGGTATGAGTATGGAAGTGATGTTGGTATGCATTGTAGTTGTTGAATGTAACAAATTGGGAATTAGGGTTTGGCACCTAGGGTTTGGAAGACAAAAATGTGAGAATGTGTTAAATGGTGTGTTAGACTTGGTTTGAGGTGAGAAATGGTCATTTGAGACCAATTGGTATAAGTTGGAAGTGTTGGAAGTGAGTGGAGATTCGGATTGAATGGGGGCTGTATGCAGACAGCTTGACCAAGGTCCCTTTCAGGGACCAAAACTGAAAATTTAGAAGCCTAATTAGTGTGAGGCCAATTGAAAATGAAACTAGACACAAAATGACACATTTTTCATCCAGGAATCATGCCCAAAAAGTGACCAAACCTAGTGAACAAATTGACCAAATCCGGATTAGGCAATCTGACCTGTACAAAAATGACCAAATGAACAGTGTTTGTTCATTTGGCCATAACTTGGGCTAGGCAGATCTAAATGACCTGAAATTTGACCAGTGGAAAGATGAGATATAGACCTAAAACTTTCATGAAGAATACAAATCCAAATTATGCCCTTAACCAAGTCATTTAGCCACCCAAATTTGGTGACCTAAAACTGCAAGAACCAGAATTTGCCCAAAAAATCTGGGTTAAGTCCAATCCGGCAGCCATGATTCAAATGGCTATAACTTGAGTTATAAATGGAGTGATTCAAAAAGGAGAATAAAGTTAAGACAATAAAGAACAATTTCTTTGAAGAAAACTTAGCCAAATTTTAACAGCAACATGACCAATGGAATAGTGCAACATAGGACATTAAAACTGAAAATTTGCAAATTTGCCTGAAAAACTTAGAATTTGAGTAAATAACCAAAACCAACAAATTTAGTAACCAAAATGTGGTATGTGGGTGAAGTTGGAATTCTTCTTAGAAAGTCAACAAATTGACTTGAATAGTGTTGTGAATAGTAACCCCAAAATTCAAAATTTAAAGAATGCCAAGTTTAGCATATTAAAGCTAGGTATAAGTGAATTTGAATTTATTTTTGGATTTATAATGAGTTATGATACTGAAATACTGTGAAACTGTGTATTTTAGTTGAAAAGAATACTGGAAAAGAACCCAAGGGATTGAGTCAAGGCTAAGAGGCGACTCGCTTAAGGTTTGTGCACAACATCAACATGCTTTAAAATTCATTTATAAAGTGCATGAAATGTGTATTATGCTTTTGCTTTGAATTATTGAAAGTTTACTTGTATGTGTTTGAAATGACAATAAATGTTTAGTAAATTGTTAAGATAAGTTTTGAAACCACAGTGTCATGACCATATATTTGAACACCTCACTAGCATGATTAGTGGGGGTAATCAGTTTCGAATTTTGATTCCTTCTCTGGCTGAAGTGTTGAGGTGAGTGCCAGTAGAAGAAGAAAAAAAAAAGGGTTCCCATATATTTGAGCTAGCTAGCCTTATGTTGTGACTTCTCCTTAGCCTCCGGCTATTGAGATTATATTTATTTCAAATGGCATGATATAACTGTGAGTTTTTATGAAAGTTGTTTTAAGACTTTTGAAATGAAATTGTTTGGATTAAAATTTTATAAGTCATGTTTTGAATGTATTGCTCATGTTCAATTTAAATTCCACATAAAGTTTATTTTAGTATGTTGTGCACCACTGAGTCCTAGTGCTCAGCGATGGCTGTTATTGCTGTCGCAGATATAGAGTCTAGAGAAGCAGCAGAGTAAGCTGCTGAGGATTGAGGAGCTACCTGCTTTGAAGTTATCGGGTATATTTTATACCCCGATTGTAAAAATTTATTTTGATGTATGTAATATATGTAAATGTATGGACATGTAAAATTGGTTATGAGCAGTTGTATAAAGCTTGTAATAAATTTTGGTTTGGATTTCTCTTAATGTAAATTTTTGTAATGATGTATATAAATTGTTTTATCTTTAATGAAATATGAATGAAAGTATTTTGTTGTAATTTGAATAGAATTGATTAATAGTATTTTGATGATTGTTAAATTTTGGAAATTGATAAATGATGTTGAAATTGATTAGGATGGTTGTGAATTTGAAGTAGTTGTTGAGATAAATTATTGGAAGTGCTTTTTACAGGAATTTGAAGAACTATTTTCTCAAAATACAGATAGCACTCTGCCGAAATTTCTATAAAATTTGTAGAAAAATAAATGGAATAAAAATTTTACTAGTTTTAAAACTTTGAATAAATGATTTTAATATTTATTAGAAAATGCTTACCACTTATAAAAATAAGAAAATTGTTTTAAAATCCCTTGTAGGGTACTTAATGAGTTATCGGTAGGTGATGTTCGGTAGTTCATTAGGTATTCAACGGGATCATGTTATGCCTTACAGAGGGGTAAGGTGTGACATATTTTAATGGTATCAGAGCAAAATTTTAAAGTATATATTAACTTGTGAATTTGTGTCTTTTCTTTGCTAAGTACAACTGCTCAATGTCCTTATTTGTTACATACAGTGCATTACATCATAAATATAAACTAACGGAGGGAAATCTCCTTTTGTTATTTCTTTAGGAGATATCCTACTTCAGATTGAAATGAAAGAAGGGGATCGCTCAGTTGAGCAATCTGTTGAAGCTGAGGCACAAGAGGAAGCCCTAGCTCTATAGAATGTCAATGGGTCTGTAACACCCTCCCCGTAGCAATTCCGTACATTCTACTGTTCCGGTGACCGGTGTAGGTCCGGACAGCTAGAACGTCCGGAAAAATATTTAAATCAAAGTGAGGGACCATAATTAACTCAAATATTAATAAGAAAAATTTAGTAAAAATTTTAGAAATAAAATACAACCAAGTTAAACGAGCTGGTGCCCTAGCGAGGGGTAACTCAGAGGGAAGTTGCGGTTCTCGCAACGAGGAGCCCTAAACCCGGAAAAAAAATTCATAAAATAATTTTTGGGACTCCAAAGAAGGGTCATTGAGGTTCCTATAGCATTAGAATGCCAAGAAAATATTTAGAAAATTTTTTCAATCGGTATAGCCAATTTTGACCCGTTAAGCCAAACGGAGGGCATTTTGGTCATTTTGCCTTCAGAGGTGATTTTTGGCCGACTTGTCCAGTTGAGTAAATAATTAATATGACATAAAATATGGATAAACATTACTAGAAATTAAATTGAAGATGAGTAGTGGAGGAAAGAAAAGAAAGTGAAGAAAAAGCTTATTTATGACATCATTGTGATGTCATTTAAAATTGCCAACCAATCACCATTAAGTAACCATTTGACTAACTAATAAAAGAGCTAAATAAAGACCAAGGAAGACCAAAAACCAGCTGCCTTCTCTTCAGCAAAAAACGTGAGTTTCTCTTCTTCCTCCCTCCATTGATGTTCAATCAAGCAAGCTTAATTTCCTACCTTGTTTCACCATAAAACCCTAACCCCACTTCATTAAAATTTTACCCTACACCTTAAACAAGCTTTTGGCAGCCAAGAAGAGGAAAGAAAGAGAAGTTTGAGTTGGGAAAAAAACTGCCCAAGGTTAGTGCACTATATACCTAAAACTCTTTAATTTCATGAAATGGAACTTGAATTTAGTAAGAAAATGTAATTTAAATGAACAAAATTCATGTGTATGTGTACATGAGTTTTGGCTGCCCTAGTGAAGGAATAGGAAGGAGTGTTTTTGATGAGCTTGAAGTGAACTAGAATCATGTAGGAAGTTTATAAACATAAGAATAATAAGTTGGTATGCTAACTAAGGCATTTTGTAGAAAACCTAATGTGAAGCTAGGGTTTTGGGGAGTGAAAATTGACTTGGCTTAGGAAATTGTTAGAGCACATTTTAATGGTCAATTAGTGACCATCTTAGGTAAGTTGACCATAAAATGGACTGAAAAATAGGATTGCAAAGTGAAGTTTCAGGCTGCCCTAGGACAGCAGAGGGGTGAAAATTCAGTCCACTTGCACTGCCATAACTTGGGCTGTGTTGGTCCAATTGGTGTTTGGCCAATTGGACATGAAACTAGGCTTATAATGGCACATTTTTGCTGAAGAAACCATGCCCAAAAGACCAAAGCAAGAGGACCAAAACTTGGCCCCAATCCGGACACCCTGCAACAGCCCCTGCAGAATTGACCAAATGAACAGTAACTGTTCATTTGGCCATAACTCACTGTAGATTTGGTTAATTGACCTGAAATTTTTACAGCAACAAGATAAGATATATACAAACAACTTTCATGAAGAAACCTACCCCAAATAATGCCATTAACCCATTCAAATGATTGGGCAAAGTTAAGTTATCAAACCTGCAACTCTGCAGATTTACATTTGAACGGTAATGTTTGGATGACTATAACTCCCTCTAGAAAACTCGAATTTAGGCGATTCTTGAACCGATGGAAACCTAAGATATGGTAGAACATGTCATATGAAGAAAGTTAGACCAAATTATGAACTTAACTTGGTCAAATTACTGACCAAAGTTGGACCAAAATCTGTCAAAACCCAAAATTTCAGCATGAACAGTACACGTGAACAGTAACTTATTTTGGCCATAACTTGAGCTACAAAACTCCAAATGCAGTGATTCAAAAAAAGAAATTCAACTAGAAAAAATAAGGAACAACTTTTATGTTTACTATTTCCTCAAATTCCCACTGTAGAAATATCAAATGGAACAATAAAGATGAAGCACCAAATCTGAAAATTTTGTTCAAATAGCATTAAGCTTAGAAATGGTATTGGCAACCAATACCAACAAGTTTTAAATACAAAATGTGGTATGTTTGGGGTGTTAAAACCAATACACCTATTTTCTATCCAAAAGTCAACATTTTTGTTGACCAATGAGGTGAATAGTGACACCAAAACCAAAAATTGACAAATTTGCCAAAATGACCTAAGCTTTGAGAAAGTGACCAAAACTAACAAGTTTTGAATATAAAATGTGGTATGTTGGGAGTATTAAAACCAATGTACCTATTGTTTATGCAAAAGTCAACATTTTAGTTGACTAATGAAATGAATAGTGACATGAAAACTTGAAATTCAAAAATTGTGAAACTTAAAAATGCAAAATGCCCTAGTAGGCCTAATGTGATTGGTTTGGATAGTTTGGCATGCCAATAGGGTATTGTTTTAGCAGTACTGCGAAAGGAAAGGCTTTATGCCTGTATTCATGGCTTTATGCCCGTATCCATGGCTTTTATGCCCGTATTCACGGCTTTTATGCCGATTATGTGATATCATGGCTTTTTAGCCATACTGACTGCATACGTGGTTGACGTTCTGCGTCCCATGGTATGACGGCCCGAGGCACGGTGTCGATTGCCAACGACCCGTTATCCATCGATCGTCCAAGATAGGTTACTTGGGCATGGAAAAGTATAACTGTGATTGAACTGATTATTAAAGAAAATACGAAAATTAAGTATCAGGAATGATTACAAAAATACAAAGAAGCTCAAGATCATTAAGAAAATAATTAACGAAATGCATGAAGAAGTTAATATCATAAAACATGATTAGCCCTCGACTAAAACAATAAGTGAGTAATTATTCATTTCTTATGAACACAATAGCAAGGAAATTATTATTTTTATTTGCATATTGTATTTTCTTGTATTATTGGCAGCACTAAGCTTTATGCTTAGCGCGTCGCTTTACAACGCTGTAGTGCGAAGATTTGGACAGAGGGCCCGATGAAACCACAGATTGGGTAAGGCCGTTCACAGTTCTGCATAGTGTCCGTGTCACCTCAACTTCTGCAGTGCATTGGTAGGACACTAGGTGTCATTTTGACATTCTGTAATAAATTTTGATTTTCTCATATATAATGAAACTTATGTAATGTATTTTGATTTTCATGTAAATAATGCAAATTTGTGTTTGTGAAAGGAAAAGTGAATACATAACTGTGACTTGTACATGATTATTACATGAGATGAATGAATGATTAAATGAATGGTGAAAAATGTTGAGATTTTGATATTGAAGTTTGAGAGTGATGAGATGATTGAATATGATCATAGGAAGTGTTTTTCACAGGTTCCGAAGAACTGTTTTCTCTATTTGTAGCCGGTATTCTGCCGGATTTTCTTTAAAATTTTCGGAACCTCAAATAAATTACAATTTCAATAAATGAATTATATTTCACAAGTTATTTTTAAAACTATGATAAAAATGAATTCAGATAAAATAGAGTGCTCCGGCACACTGAGTGGCATAACTTGCTCGGCTACACTGTAGTCGGGTAAGAGGTGTCACAGGGTCAGTGGCACTAGCCCCACAAATGCCGTAGTTTCCTACACAGTTTGCACAGTAGATGGCGGTAATGTCTCAACAAATGGCTAGGGGTATGCCTGCTCAAGCTCTACCCCAGACACCTATGGTGCAACCTCAAGCTCCAGTCAGACAGTATGACAAGTTGAAGTATAGGGCTACAAAATTTAAGGGTACAGTAGACCCGCTTGAGGCAGAGCAATGGCTTGAAAGAATGGACAGAGTGTTCAAGAAGCTGCACTGCCAAGATGAATTGAAATTTGAATATTCTGTGTCATTACTGCAAGGGGATGCGTATGATTGGTGCAAGACCATCCCCCACAGCTTGGCAGAACCACCAGTACTGACCTGGGATGACTTCATCAGAGAGTTCAGACAGAAATACGTCCCAGATGCATATATTGATCATAAACTACAAGAATTTCTGAGTTTGAAGCAAGGTAACAGAATAGTGGCAGAATATGAGAGGGAGTTCTCCCGCTTAAGCCACTATGCTGGGAGTCTCCTTTCTACCAGCAAGGAAAGGTGCAAGAGATTTGAGACTAGTTTGAAGCCCAGTTTGAGGATGCAAGTAGTGGGATTCAGACACAGCAACTTCTCTGAGCTCATCTCTCAACCACTTGAGCTAGAAAGGATTGAATAAGAAGCGACACCTATAAAAGAAAAATCAGAGAAGACTGAGAAAACAGAGAAAGATAAAGGGGAAAAGTCAGTAGAGCTAAGTTCTGATGGTACTTCTGGGTAGAGGAAGAAATTTGGTGGACCTAGCAGAGTTCGAGGTGGAAGGTTTGGAAGGGCAGATTCTCTGGACAGAGACCCCTAGGTCTGGTTAGCAGTCAAGCAGGGGTTCACAACCTCCACACCCCTATGAGACTTGTGGCAAAATTCATGGGGGAGAATGCTATTGGGCAACAGGAGCTTGTTTTAACTGTGGAGGCAAGGGTCATATTGCAAAAGACTGCACTAGTGCTCCTAGATTCGGTCCAGCTCCTACGACTGCAGAAGGATCTATTCAGAGTCCTGCTACCAGAGGTTCACAACTGGTTGGCAGAGGAAGAGGTAGAGGTAGAGGCACTGCTTCTGGCAGTCAGGGTACTATTGGTTAGTCAGCACAAGGAAGTGCTTCAGCTAGGGTTTATACGATGAGATAGCGAGAAGAGGCTGAGACTTCTAATGTTGTAGCTAGTACATTCTCTATCTCTGATCAATATGTATTTGTACTGTTTCATCCAGGTTCAACCCACTCATATGTTAGTGCTAGCATAGTCAGTTCACTTGCTGTTCCATGTGTCAAAATGGGTTTTGAAGTGCTAGTAACTAGTCTGTTAAGACAAGAGGTTCGGGTCAACAGAATCTATAGAGACTGTCCTTTGGTGATCCAAGGACATGTTTTTCTATCGGATTTGATTGAAATGCCCTTCAGAGATTATGATATTATCTTAGGCATGGATTGGTTAGCCAGGCATCACGCCATGATTAATTGTAGACTAAAGACAGTCACTTTTGGTCTCCCTCTGTACGGTGATGTGGTAATACATGGGGAGAGGCATTTACTGCCATCAAACATCATTTCGGCTGCACTAGCCAGAAGGATGATCAGAAAGGGGTGTGAAGCATACTTGGCACATGTGATAGACACCTAAGTGGGGAGCCCAGCACTGAGGGACATCCCTACAGTATGTGACTTTCCGGATGTGTTTCCTGATGAATTGCCAGGATTACCTCTAGAAAGAGAGGTGCAGTTTGAGATTGATGTTATGCCTGGTGTGGACCTAATTTCCATAACACCATATAGAATGGCTCTAGCAGAATTGAAAGAGTTGAAAGTGCAGTTGCAAGAGCTACTTGACAAGGGCTTTATCCGCCCTAGTGTGTCACCTTGGGGAGCGCCAGTGTTATTTGTTAAGAAGAAGGATGGCACTCTCCGCTTATGTATTGACTACAAGCAGTTGAATAAGGTGACAATAAATAATAGATATTTATTACGCTGCATTGATGACTTGTTTGATCAGTTGAGGGGTGCAACTGTGTTCTCCAAAATTGACCTGAGATCAGGTTATTATTAACTGAAAGTACAAGAGTAGAGTATTCCTAAAACTGCCTTCAGAACCCGCTATAGCCATTATGAGTTCTTGGTCATGCCATTCGGTTTGACTAATGCTCCAGCTGCTTTTGTGGATCTGATGAACACTATCTTTAGACCATACCTTGACCAGTTTGTTGTGGTATTCATATATGATATATTGGTCTATTCGAGGACTGCAGAAGAGCATGATAGACATCTGCAGATTGTACTGCAGACTTTGAGAGAGAAACAGCTATACGCCAAATTGTCGAAGTGTGAATTTTGGCTAAAGGAAATATCTTTCTTGGGACATGTAGTATCGGTAGAGGGCATCAAGGTAGATCCAAGTAAGATAGAAGCTGTCCTTAATTGGAGACCACCTAGAAATATCACGGAGATTCGCAGTTTTCTAGGTTTAGCTGGATACTACCGTCGATTTGTGAAAGGGTTCTCCATGTTGGCATCTCCATTGACTAAGCTACTTCAAAAAGATGTTAAATTTTAGTGGACAGACAAATGCCAGCAGAGTTTTGATGAGTTGAAAAGGTGTTTGACTGAGGCTCCAGTCCTAACTTTACCTACTCAAGGTAAAGAATATACAGTTTACAATTATGCTTCTCACAATGGGTTAGGCTGTGTATTGATGCAAGATCGAAATGTCATTGCCTATGCATCACGCCAGCTGAAACCTCATGGGAGGAATTATCCGACACATGACTTGAGCTTGCAGCTATTGTGTTCGCTCTTAAGATCTAGAGACATTATTTGTATGAGGAGAAGTGCTACATCTACACAGATCATAAGAGTTTGAAGTATTTGGGCACCCAGAAAGAATTGAATTTGAGATAGAGGAGATGGTTAAAATTGATAAAAGATTATGATTTTCTGATAGACTATCATCTAGGGAAAGCTAATGTGGTGGCCGATGCCTTAAGTCGTAAGACTATGACAAGTCTACGGGTTACTCCTTTGTCTATGGTACATGAGTTGAGATCATTACATGCCAGCTTAAAGATTAATAATGAGGGGCAGACAACAGTTGTATGGCATGTACAACCAGTGTTGATTGATCATATTAGAATGACTGCATAGAATGATCAGAAGTATCAGAAGCTGTTGGAAGAAGTCAGACAGGCAAGAAACCAGAATTCTCAATAAGAGATGATGGCCTATTATTACATTAGGGCAGAATGTGCATTCCTAATGACATTGACTTGAGATAGATCATTTTGAAGGAAGCACATGAGTCTCCTTTTGCCATGCACCCTGGTGGCATAAAAATGTATAGAGGGCTAAAGGAGCATTACTGGTGGATGTGTATGAAAAGAGATGTGGTAGAGTTTATTTCCAAATGCCTAACTTGTAAGCAAGTGAAGGCAGAGCATCAAGTACCCACTGGGTTGTTACATCCACTACCAGTACCAGAATGGAAATGGGAGAGAATAATGATGGATTTTGTGATGGGACTTCCGCGGAAACAGAAGAGTCATGATGCAGTTTGGGTCATCATTGATAGACTGACCAAGTCTACTCATTTTCTGCCAGTATGGATGGACTACAGTTTAGAAAGATTGGCCAAGTTGTACATTGATGAGATAGTAAGACTGCATGGAGTGCCAGTATCCATCGTATCTGACAGAGATCCTAGGTTCACTTCTAGATTCTGGGGCAGTCTTCAGAGAGCCCTAGGAACTAGATTGAACTTCAGTACGTCATTCCATCCACAGACAGATGGACAGTCTGAGAGGATAATTCAGATCTTGGAGGATATGCTACGGGCTTGTGTGATTGAATTTGAGGGCAGTTGGGACACACAATTACCTTTGATTGAGTTTGCTTACAACAAAAGCTACCAATCAAGCATTGGAATGCCTCCTTATGAAGCTTTGTATGGCAGAAAATATAGACCCTGTTGTGTTAGGATGAAGTAGATGAAAGAAAGATGATTGGGCCCAAAATTATTCAGCAGACCGAAGAGAAAATCAGATTGATCAGAGATCAACTTAAGACTGCATCAGACCGTCAGAAGTACTATATTGATTTAAAGAGAAGGGATATTGAGTATGCAGTGGGTGACAAAGTATTCCTCAAGGTTTCCCCTTGGAAGAGAATTATGAGATTCAGCAAAAAGGGGAAACTGAGTCCTCGTTTCATTGGGCCATATGAGGTTCTGGAAAGAGTGGGTCCTTTGGCATATCGGTTGGCACTACCTCTACAGTTGGAGAAGATACATAATGTCTTCCATGTGTCTATGTTGAGGAGGTATCAATCAGACCCATCTCATGTACTACCGATAGAAGAAATTGAAGTAAATCCATACCCCACATATGAAGAAGAACCCATAGAGATTCCGGCTTAAGAGGTGAAGCAGTTACGGAATAAGCAGATACCGTTAGTGAAAGTGATGTGGAACCATCATTCGGGCCAAGAAGCTACTTGGGAAGGAGAGGAGGATATGAGGAGACAGCACTCACAGCTGTTCAGAAATTGATACCAGGTAAAATTTTGAGACGAAATTTATTTTAAGGGGGGGGGAGAATTGTAACACCCCTATTTGTATAGCCTAGTATATTTTACTATTCCGATGACCGGTGTCGGTCCGGAAAATTAAGAGGATTAGAACCACACTTAAGAAAACTAGATAAGCCCTAAACATAAATAATTAGTAATTGTCAATTAGTTAAGTATAAATAAGAAAAACAGAACATAAGAAGTTAAATGAGCCGAGAGTCACAGCAATGGGTGACCTTCTCGGGAAGGATTGCAAAGTTGATTTAAACTCAAATTTCGAACCGTAAAATGTGACGCCGTGGTCCTTAGGACTATTGCGAACACAGTGGAAAAGAGAAAATCACGAAAAAGAATTGTTAAGCCAGTCAAATAATTAGGTCAGGGATCCGGAAGAAATATTAAATTATTTGCAAACCAGATCGAACCGGCGAGGGGCAATTTAGTCAATTGACCCTGAGAGCTGATTTCTGACCTAACTATCAAATAAAATCGGAGAAAAGAAAATTTCAGGATTAAGAATTAAATTAAAGAATTAAAGAAAAATAAATAAAAAAAAAAAGAGAAAAGAAAAGAAACATATTATTACATCATGGATGACATTAATTATGATGTCAAAATCCAATTAATTTTTCCCACATTTTTTGACCAAGTCACCAACACATAATAAGACATAAAATCATAAAAAATTGAAAAAAATCATTTACATTCTTCCTCACCTAAATCGACAGCCCTTCTTCCCATAACTCACCATTGGCCAACCTCCATTAATAAGCTTTTAAAGCTTGAAGTACCTGATTTTGTTCCATAAGTTGCAACCCTAAACCCTCAAAAACTCCTAATTCACCATTAACAAGAAGGTTTAAGAAGGAAAGAAAGGGAGACAAGGGAAGAAATTGGAGAATTCAAATCCAAGTGGAGGTAAGCAATCTAATTTGAAAATTTTAGTTTATTAGTTGTGTTTGTAGCTTAAAGTAACTTAAAAATTAAAGAAATGAAATAAAAACAATTATGAGGGACCAAAGCTTAATTTTGGCCAGCTAGGGTTTTGATGTGTGTATGCATGAATTTGATTGAATTCAAAGTGTAGATAAGTTGGTATGAGTATGGAAGTGATATTGGTATGCATTGTAGTAGTTGAATGTAACAAATTGGGAATTAGGGTTTGGCACCTAGGGTTTGAAAGATAAAAATGTGAGAATGTGTTAAATGGTGTGTTGGACTTGGTTTGAGGTGAGAAATGGTCATTTGTGACCAATTGGTGTATGTTGAAAGTGTTGGAAGTGAGTGGAGATTCAGATTGAATGGGGGCTGTATGCAGGCAGCTTGACCAAGGTCCCTTTCAGGTACCAAAACTAAAATTTACAAGCCCAATTAGTGTAAGGCCAATTGGGAATGAAACTAGACACAAAATGACACATTTTTCATCTAGGAATCATGCCTAAAAGTGGCCAAAACCTAGTGAACAAATTGACCAAATCCAGATTAGGCAATCTGACTTGTACAAAAATGACCAAATGAACAGTGTTTGTTCATTTGGCCATAACTTGGGCTAGGTAGGTCTAAATGACCTAAAATTTTACCAGTGGAAAGCTGAGATATAGACCTAAAATTTTCATGAGGAATACAAACCCAAATTATTCCCTTAACCAAGTCATTTAGCCACCCAAAGTTGGTGACCTAAAACTTCCGAGAATTTGCCTAAAAATGCAGGTTAAGTCTAATCTGGCAGCTATGATTCAAATGGCTATAACTTGAGCTACAAAACTCCAAATGGAGTGATTCAAAAAGGAGAATAAAGTTAAGACAATAAGGAACAATTTCTATGAGGAAAACTTAGCCAAATTTTAACAGCAACATGACCAATGGAACAGTGTAACATAGGATACCAAAACTAAAAATTTACAAATTTGCCTGAAAGACTTAGAATTTGAGTAAACAACCAAAACCAACAAATTTAGTAACCAAAATACAGTATGTTGGTGAATTTGGAATTTTCATACCTATTAAGCCTTAAAAAGTCAACAAATTGACTTGAATAGTGTTATGAATAGTAACCCCGAAATTCAAAATTTAAAGAACGCCAAGTTTAGCATATTAAAGCTAGGTATAAGTGAATTTGAATTTATTTTTGGATTTATAATGAGTTATGATACTGAAACACTATGAAACTGTGTGTTTCAGTGGAAAAGAATATCGGGAAAGAACCCGAGGGATCGAGTCAAGGCCAAGAGGCAATTCGCTTAAGGTTTGTGCACAACATCAACATGCTTTAAAATTCATTTACAAAGTGCATGAAATGTGTATTATGCTTTTACTTTGAATTGTTGAAAGTTTACTTATATGTGTTTGAAATGGCAATAAATGTTTTGTAAATTATTAAGATAAGTTTTGAAACCACAGTGTCATGACCATATATTTGAACACCTCACTAGCATGATTAGTGGGGGTAATCAGTTTCAAATTTTGATTCCTTCTCTAGCTGAAGTGTTGAGGTGAGTGCCAATAGAAGAAGAAAAAGAATGGGTTCCCATATATTTGAGCTAGCTAGCCTTGTGTTGTGACTTCTCCTTAGCCTCCGGCTATTGAGATTATATTTATTTCGAATGGCATGATATAACTATGAGTTTTTATGAAAGTTATTTTGAGACTTTTGAAATGAAATTGTTTGGATTAAAATTTTATAAGTTATGTTTTGAATGTATTGCTCATGTTCAATTTAAATTTTGAATAAATTTGATTTAAATTCCACATAAAGTTTATTTTAGTATGTTGTGCACCACTGAGTCCTAGTACTCAGCGATGGCTGTTATTGCTATCGTAAATATAGAGACTAGAGGAGCAGCAGAGTAAGCTGCTGAGGATTGAGGAGCTACCTGCCTTGAAGTTATCGGGTATATTTTATACCCTGATTGTAAAAATTTATTTTGATGTATGTAATGTATGTAAATGTATGGACATGTAAAATTGGTTATGAGCAGTTGTATAATGCTTGTAATAAATTTTGGTTTGGATTTCTCTTAATATAAATTTTTGTAATGATGTATATAAATTGTTTTATCTTTAATGAAATATGAATGAAAGTATTTTATTGTAATTTGAATAGAATTGAGTAATAGTATTTTGATGATTTTTGAATTTTGAAAATTGATAAATGATGTTGAAATTGATTGGGATGGTTGTAAATTTGAAGAAGTTGATGAGACAAATTATTAGAAGTGCTTTTTACAGGAATTTGAAGAACTGTTTTCTCAAAATACAGACGGCACTCTGCCGTAATTTCTATAAAATTTGCAGAAAAATAATTGGAATAAAAATTTTACTAGTTTTAAATGTCACACCTCACTCCTTTGTAAGGCATGACATGATCCCATAGAATACCTAATGAACTACCGAACTTCACCTACCGATAACTCAATAAGTATCCTACAAGGGATTTTAAAACCATTTTCTTACATTTTGGAAGTGGTAAGCATTTTAGTAGGAATTAAAATCATTTATTCGAAGTTTTAAAACTACTTAAAATTTTTGTACCATTTTATTTTTCTGCAAATTTTATAAAACTTTCGGCAGAGTGCCATCTGTATTTTGAGAAAACAGTTTTTCAAACACCACAAAAAAACACTTCCAATAAATTTTCCACAACTCCTAACCTCCAAATAATCTTAATTCAACTCAAAATTCTTAAATCAAACCATTTCAAAATAATTTCATTAACATTGCATCCAATAAAGCTAATTTACATCCACAAGTTTAATTTACAGACATAAAATCAAAAAATAATATTATTACAATTTATAAATGCAAATGCTCAACGTTACATTAATACATATGAACAATATTTATTTACATCAAACTAAATTACATTGGGTACAAAATAATACCCGTGCAAAATCAGCGAAGGCTTTTCCAGTTCAGCAACTCACTCTGTTGCTTTTTCCTTGCTTCTATCGCTGAATATAAAAGTACTCAGTGGTGCACAATAAAAATCTGAAACACAGTACATAAAACACTCATTGATAAATCACCATTTAAATATTACACAAATCATCAAAACTCATTATAGCATAATTTTGGTCAAACAATTTAATAAACATAGTGTTTTCAATTCATACACAACTTAAGCCATGACACAAAATTTCTTATCAATGCCGTGTTATACACCACGACAAAGCGATTTACAACCCCACTAATCGAAATCAATGAGGGAGGTGGCTAGCTAGCTAATGAGTACTCATCCGATCTACAACCTCAACTGGAAAACCAGAGAGGGAGGAAAAATAATCGATCTCACCCCATAAATGGAGGAATAATAAGGCACTGTCATGCTAAGTGTGACTCAAAAATCTATTTCAAACATTTCATTCAAATAATTCATGAGAAATCCGATAAATTTCCAAAGTCATAGTTTCATTCACAAAGTGGCAACACAATTCATGATTAACACTAAATTTTCATAAATCATACCAAATCAATTTTTCAATGACAAAATGCTCAAATAAGGTTTATTGTGCACAAACCTGATGTGAGTCGCCTCTAGGCCTTGACTCAGTCTCTTAGACCTTCCGAGTCTTTTTTAGCAGAAAATCAAAATTTATAGTGTCTCAGTATCTTTACTTAATCACAATTCCAATAACTAATTCCAATATGTTTAAACTTACATTCTTGCAAATTTTCATGTTGAGGTTACTATTCATGGTACTATTCAAGTTAAAATATTGACTTTCTTATACTTAAAAGGTATGGGAACTCCAACTATCCTCACATACCACATTTTGATCACCAATTTTATTGGTTTTGGTTGTTTTCTCAAAACTTAGGTCTTTTAAGCAAAATTGCAAATTTTTAGTTTTGGTGTCTTAGGTTGCACTGTTTCATTGGTCATGTTGCTGTTAGAATTTGGCTAATTTTTCTTCATAGAAATTGTTCCTTATTGTCTTAAATTTATTTTCCTTTTTGAATCACTCCATTTGGAGTTTTGTAGCTCAAGTTATAGCCATTTGAATCATAGCTGTCGGATTGGACTTAACCCAGATTTCTGGGCACCAAACTGGTTCTGGCAGTTTTAGGTCACCCACTTTGGGTGGCCAAATGACTTGGTTAAAGGCATAATTTGGGTTTATGTTCTTCATAAAAGTTTTAGGTCTATATCTTAGCTTTTCACTGGTAAAATTTTAGGTCATTTAGACCAGCCTAGCCCAAGTTATGGCCAAATGAACAGATCATTTGGTCATTTTTGTACAGGTCAGATTGCCTAAGTCCGGATTTGGCCAATTTTTTCACTAGGTTTTAGTCACTTTTTGGGCATGATTCCTATATGAAAAATGTGTCATTTTGTGTCTAGTTTCATTTCCAATTGGCCTCACACCAATTGGGCTTGTAAATTTTCAGTTCTGGTCCCTAAAAGGGACCTTGGTCCCTAAAAGGAACCTTGGTCATACTGCCTGCATACTGCCCATAACCAGTCCGAATTTCCTCTCACTTCCAACACTTCCAACATACCTCAATTGATCACAAATGAGCATTTATCACCTCAAACAAGGTCAACCACACCATTTAACAAATTCTCACATTTTTGTCTTCCAAACCTTAGGTGCCAAAACCCTAATTCACATATTTATTACATTTAATCAATTCTAAGCACACAACATACTTCCTCAACTCAATCAAGCTTAGATACAATTTTAATTCCATCAAAATACATGTATATTCATATCAAACCCTAGCTAGCCAAAATTACTTCTAGTCCTCCAAAAATTATTTTCATTTCATTTTAAGCATAATTCTAAGTTAGTTAAGCTATAAATACAATAATTAAACTATAAATTCCAAGTTTAGCTACTAACCTTGAATGAAGGTTTTCAATCTCCAATTCCCTCAACTTTTTCTTCTTTCTTTCTCCTTTAACCTTCTTTCCAAGGTTTGCTTATAATTTTTCTTCAAGAAAATTAAAGGATTTATGGCGAAATTTAGTGTTTAGAAAGCTTAAGAATAAGCTTTCATGGAGGAAATTTTGAGAGAGAGACAAGAGAGAGATGAGAGATGGCAAATGAGGAAGATGAAGACCCAAAATGATTTTCTTTCTCCTTTTTTTTTTTCCATTTGTGTATATTTAACCATAATTTGACTTAGTCAATTTAAGTAATTAAATTAAAATGAATTTTGACATAATAATGATGTCATAAGGGTGATGTAATAAACTTTTCCTTTTCCTTTTTCTTTTTCTTTTTCATTTATTTTTCTATTAGTTCTTTAATTAAATTCTTAATTCCAAAATTTTCTTTTTTCAAATTTTATTTGACAGTCAGGTCAGGAGTCAGCTCTAGGGGTCAATTGACCAAACTGCCCCTCGCCGGTTCAACCCGGTTTGCAAATAATTCAATATTTCTTCCGGATTCCTGACCTAATTATTTGACCGGCTTAACAATTCTTTTTCGTGATTTTCTCTTTTTCATTGTGTTCGCAATAGTCCTAAGGACCGCAGCGTCACATTTTACTGTTCGAAATTTGAGTTTAAATCGACTTCGCAGTTATTCCCGAGAAGGTCACCCATCGTTGTGACTCTTGGCTCGTTTAACTTCTTACATTCTATTTTTCTTATTTATACTTAACTAATTGGCAATTACTAATTATTTGTGTTTAGGGCTTATCTAGTTGTCTTAAGTGTGGTTCTAATCCCCTTAATTATCTGGACCGACACTGGTCACCGGAATAATAAAATATACCAGGCTATGCAAATAAGGGTGTTACATTAAAACTTTGAATAAATGATTTCAATATCTATTAGAAAATGCTCACCACTTATAAAAATAAGAAAATTGTTTTAAAATCCCTTATAGGGTACTTAATGAGTTATTAGGAGGTGAAGTTCGGTAGTTCATTAGGTATTCTACGGGATCATGTTATGCCTTACAGAGTTGTAAGGTGTGACAAGTACTGTGCATGATGTATGGCTTCATTGTCATTCTGTGATGATAGCCTATGGCTATACTGATTATGATATTATACTTGGCTTTATGCCTTATTGCTTTTATGGCTTATTAGCCATTCTGTTTGCACACCGAGAGACACATTGTGACCGATGGTGTGACGGCCCAAGGTACCTGGTACCCAGTGCTAGTTTACCCGTTTATCCAATCTGGTCAATTTGTATAGGTTACTTGGGCATGGAAAAGTATAATTGCAATTGAATTGATTATTAAAGAAATTAAGGAATTTAAAAATCAAGATAGAGATCAAGAATGATTACAATAAAATAAAGAAGCTCAAAATCATTAAGAAAATAATTAACAAAATGCATGAAGAAGTTAATATCATAAAATGTAATTAGCCTGTGACTAAACAATAAGTTAGTAATTATTCATTTTTTTATGAGCATAATAACCAGGAAATTATTATTTTTATTTGCATATTATATTTTCTTGTATTATTGGCACCACTAAGCTTTATGCTTAGCGCGTTGCTTTTGCAATGCGTAGGTACTGAAGATTTGGACAGAGAGCCCAGTAGACCACAGACTGGGTAAGGCCGTTCATAGTTCTGTATAGTATCCGTGTCACCTTACAGGCTACAATGCATTGTTAGGACACTAGGTTCCATTTTGTATTTTGTGATTTTTGTAAGTTTTGTAATTAAACTCTTATTTTATCATGTATATTTGAAACCTATGTAATATAATTTTATATTAATGTAAGTATTTGTAACTTTGTGTTTATAAATAACATATGAGAATTTATTTATGATTTGAGCATGATGATGATGTGAAATGAATGGATGACAAATGGAGGAATTGTTAAGAAATTGTTGTAAATTGATGTGATACAAATGGAGTTTGAGAATGATTAGAAATTATTGAAAGTGTTTTTCACAGGTTCCGAATAACTGTTTTATCCATTTTTAGCCGGTACTCTGCCGAATTTTCTATAAAATTTTCAGAACCCCAAATGAATTTATAATTTTAACAAATGAATTAAATGAGTTAAATTTCACAAACTACACTTCATATCCATGAAGAAATAAATTAAGGAAGAATAAAAATGATTGAAATAAAATATGGTGTTCCGGTATACTGTGTGGCATATCTTGCTCGGCTACACTATAGAAGGGTAAGGGGTGTCTCATTTAGTGGTATCAGAGCACGGTTTAGGCATTTCTGGGTCTAGATAGAGTGCATACCATGCATTGCATTTGTAAGAGTCGAGGTGACACTAATGCAGATCTGTTTTTCTTTCTTATTTTGATTAGGATATGGACCATACGTCACAGAGAGCACTAGAGGAGGAAGTGGAGAGTCATGCTCCACCTGCAGCTGAGACTGAGGGCCAGGGAGAACCTACTCCACTAGTACCAACAGTGCCTGCACAGCCTCTGCTGGCTTTGTTTCAACAAATGGTTGAATTCTTTAGACAGATGGCTGGGGTTATGCCACCACCACCACCTCCACAGCAGAAATCCCATCTGGAAAAACTGAGAAAATTTGGGGCTGTGGACTTCATTGGTAAGAAAGAAGATGACTCAGTGGCGGCTAAGAATTGGCTAGACCGTACCATAAGGGTATTGAAGCAACTGCATTGCACCCCAGAGCAGAACTTAGAGGGTGCTATGTCCCTACTTCAAGTTAATGCCTATCAGTGGTGGGACACCGTATCTAGTGAGGTTCGGCCAGAGTTGATAACTTGGGATTTCTTCCTTGCTGAAGTTAAGAAGAAGTATGTGGGAAGTGTGTACCTGAAAGACAAGAGAAGAGAGTTTATTAGTCTAAGGCAAAGGCAGTTATTAGTAGCGGAGTATGAGAAGGACTTTGTCAAACTAAGCTGCTAAGGAAGAGAGATAGTCCCCACAGAAGCAAAGAGGTGCAGAAGGTTTGAAGAGGGACTAAATGACAACATTAAAATAATGATCACTACCTTGAGAATTACGAACTTCATGAAATTAGTTGAAGCTGCACTGAATGTGGAAAGGGTCAGAGTAAGTGAACAGAATAGGAAAGATAGGCAATGTAAGAGGGAATTTGTACCAGGGCAGTCAAGTATACCGACTGATAGTAAGAAGTTTAAAGGTTCTTGTTCACAAGATCAGACACAAAGCCAGAGAGGCTAGATTGGAATATCTATAGCTAACTCCCCGGGTACAATAACAAGGGGATTAGCCACAGTGCCTGAATGTATGCATTGGGGTATGAGACACAAAGGGGAGTGTCGACTGTTAATTGGAGAGTGTTTTAAGTGTGGGGCTACAGATCACTTCATAAGAGATTGCCCTCAGAGGAGTGGTTCAATAGCTCCAGTACAAATTGATAGACCTGCCCCTACAGTTCAAAGGGGTACAAGATCGAGTAAACCAGAGATGGCTAGCATTCCATAGAAGATTATTTCTGAGACAGTTGAAAGGCCCAAAGTCAGGGTGGCACCACAGGTATATGCTATAGAAGCTCAGGAGGAGCCAAACCTAGACATTGATGAGGCAATACAAGGAAGTGAAGAAGCAAGGAGGTAGCAACTCCATGATTACTTAAGTTAGGTAAATTTTGAGGACGAAATTTAAGTTACAGGGGAAGAGTTGTAACACCCTCGCTGTATCCATTTCGTACATTCTATTGTTTGGTCCGGACAGTTAGAACATCTGGAAAAATATTTAAACTAAAGTGAGGAACCATAATTAACTCAAATATTAACAAGAAAAATGTAGGAAAATTTTAGAAATAAAATACAACCGAGTTAAGTGAGCCGGTGTCCTAGCGATGGGTAACCCAGTGGGAAATTGCGGTCCTTGCAACTAGGAGCCCTAGACCCAGGAGAAAATTCATAAAATAATTTTTGGGACTCTAGAGAAGAGTCATTGAGGGTTCTATGGCATTAGAATGCCAAGAAAAGGTTTAGAAAAAATTTTCAATCAGTACAGACAATTTTAGTCTGTTAGGCCAAACAGAGGGCATTTTGGTCATTTCATCTTCAGAGATGATTTTTAGCCGACTTGTCCAGTTAAGTAAAAAATTATTATGACATAAAATGTGAATAAATATTATTAAAAATTAAATTAAAAATAAGTAGAAAAGAAAAGAAAAGAAAATGAAAGAAAATGTCAATTATGACATCACATGATGTCACTAAAGT
This sequence comes from Hevea brasiliensis, assembly GCF_030052815.1. Lineage (NCBI taxonomy): Eukaryota > Viridiplantae > Streptophyta > Magnoliopsida > Malpighiales > Euphorbiaceae > Hevea > Hevea brasiliensis. The sequence continues at coordinate 32,557,960 of NC_079497.1, read as the reverse complement.
ACTCCCACCCAATCACATTGTGACACATGTCCATAAACCACTTAAAAAGCATAAAATGGGCTGAAAATTTGAAGAAACCAATTTGTTTCTTCCCTTTCCCATTTCCAGCAGTGACTCTCATCTTCCCTCTCCCTAACCCATTCCTCCATGAAAGCTTAAGGTAAGCTTGGAACCACTCACCAAATCACCTTGAAACCACTACCTTGCTTCACAAAAAAGTGATCTTGCATCTTGAACAACCTCTAGCCAGCAAAAAGAAGAAGAAAGAAGGAAGTTTGGGAGACTTGGAATAGTTAGCAAAAAGAGGTTAGTGTCCAAATCTTTGATTCATTCCTTTAAATTTTTGTTAGAATGCAAATTTGAGCTAGGATATGTGTAAGTTCATTGAAGATAAACATGTTAAGGTGTTACCCTATTTTTGGCAGCCATGGATTTTTTGTGGTCTTGATGGTTTCTTTGGATTAAATAAGTGAATGGGCTGCCCCTAATATGATTGAATCACTTAAAACATTAATTTATGAGTTTAGTGCAAGAAAATGTAACTTTGGAATGTTAGGGTTAGGGTTTGAAACTCAAATATTTGAGTAGATATAATTGGACACAAAATGATGTTGTAATGTTCAATTAGCGACCATTTGAATGTGTGTAAAGAGGAATTGAAGTGAGTAAGGATAACCAAGTTGACCTTAGGCATGCTGCCCTTGGTGACCTGCAGGACTTGTTGTGAGTCCAGCAGGTTTGGACAGCTATAAATGGAGTTGTATAGGTTCAATTGGTGCAAGGCTAATTGGACATGAAATTAGATACATAATGGCACAACTTTGGTGAAGAAACCCTGCCCAGAAAGCCAAACCAAGTTGACCTAAAAATTGCCCTAATCCGGGTGACTTGCATTCTGCCTGGGCAAAATGACTAAATGAATAGTGTTTATTCATTTGGTCATAAATCAGTGTAGACAGGTCTAATTGACCTGAGATTTTACCAGAAGAAACCTGAGACATAGAACTACAACTTTCATGAAGAAACCAAATCCAAATTTTGATCATAACATGTTCGAAAACTGACCTGTAGTCAGTGCACAAAACCTGCAAAATTGGTTCTGCCTAGAAAAATCTGGAAAATTTACAATTTGGCCAGTTATGGTATTTAGGCCATAACTTGAGCTACAAAACTTCAAATAGAGTGATTCTAAAAATGAAATGTAACTAGACACAATAAGGAACATCTTTCATGGAGATAACTTTGTCAAATTCCTACTGTACAAATGACCAGTGGAACAGTAAACTTAGTGCTCGAAATCTAAAAATTAAGAATAACCAACACTATGCTTTGAAATGGAATTGGCAACCAATGCCAACAACTTTAGAATGCAAAATGTGATATGTTAGTGATATTCGAACCAATATACCTCTTGTCTATGAAAAAGTCAATATTTTAGTTGACTAATGAAATGAATAGTAGCCATAAAATTTCAATTTCAAAGAATTACATAAATTAAAAGTGTTAAATGCCCTAGTAAGCCTAATGTGATTGGTTTGGATAGGTTGGCATGCCAATAAGGTTCTGATAGCAGTACTGCGTATGATGTATGGCTTCATTGCCATTCTGTGATGATAGCCTATGGCTATACTGATTATGATGTTATACTTGGCTTTATGCTTTATTACTTTTACGGCTTATTAGCCATTATGTTTACACACTGAGAGACACATTGTGACCGATAGTGTGACAGCCTGAGGTACCTGGTACTCAGTGCTAGTTTACCCGTTTATCCAGTCCGGTCAATTTGTATAGGTTACTTGGGCATGGAAAAGTATAATTGCAATTGAATTGATTATTAAAGAAATTAAGGAATTTAAAAATCAAGATAGAGATCAAGAATGATTACAATAAAATAAAGAAGCTCAAAATCATTAAGAAAATAATTAACAAAATGCATGAAGAAGTTAATATCATAATATGTAATTAGCCTGCGACTAAACAATAAGTTATTAATTATTCATTTTTTTTATGAGCATAATAACTAGGAAATTATTATTTTTATTTTCATATTATATTTTCTTGTATTATTGGCACCACTAAGCTTTATGCTTAGCGCGTCGCTTTTGCAACGCGTAGGTACTGAAGATTTGGACAGAGAGCCCAATAGACCACAGACTGGGCAAGGCCGTTCATAGTTCTGCATAGTGTCCGTGTCACCTTACAGGCTACAGCGCATTGGTAGGACACTAGGTCCCATTTTGTATTTTGTGATTTTTGTAAGTTTTGTAATTAAACTCTTATTTTATCATGTATATTTGAAACCTATGTAATATAATTTTGTATTAATGTAAGTATTTGTAACTTTGTGTTTATAAATAACATATGAGAATTTATTTATGATTTGAGCATGTTGATGTTGTGAAATGAATGGATGACAAATGGAGGAATTGTTAAGAAATTGTTGTAAATTGATGTGATACAAATGGAGTTTGAGAATGATTGGAAATTATTGGAAGTGTTTTCTATAGGTTCCGAAGAACTATTTTATCCATTTTTAGCCGGTACTCTGCCGGATTTTCTATAAAATTTTCGGAACCCCAAATGAATTTATAATTTCAACAAATGAATTAAATGAGTTAAATTTCACAAATTGCACTTCATATCCATGAAGAAATAAATTAAGGAAGAAGAATAAAAATGATTGAAATAAAATATGGTGTTCCGGTATACTGTGTGGCATATCTTGCTTGGCTACACTATAGACGGGTAAGGGGTGTCACAGGAACCCAGAACTAAAGGGAACTAAATCAAATTGTTAGAACAAATTAGTACACCAAAACCTAGAATTTGCCTCAACTACCATCTGACCCCAAAACATAGTTTATACCATAAATTTCCCTAGAAAATCCCAAATGGGAAATTCACTGTTCCATTAGACCTGGCTACAGCAAAAATTTGATAAAACTTTCTTCATGAAAGTTGTTCCGTATTGTGTCTTATTTAATTCCTTTTTTGAATCACTCCATTTAGAGTTTTGTAGCTCAAGTTATGGCTATTTTACCATAACTAGTTGGATTAACTTATACCCAGAATTCTGGGCAAAACTGGTTCTGGCAAGTTAGGGGTCCTGAATTTAGCTAACATTTCGGATTGGTTATGGTCAGAATTTGAGCTTGTGTTCTTCATGAAAATTATTTTAAATTGTCTAAGCTTTCCATTGATACAAAATTTAGGTCAATTGGATATTTATACACTGAGTTATGGCCAAATGAACAAACATTATTTATTTAGTCACTTTTACCAAGTCTAGAATTGGTTACCCGAATTTGGTCAACTTGTAGGGTATTATAAGTTTGTTTTCTGGGAAAGGTTTCTTCATCAAAGTTGTGCCATTATGTGTCTAGTTTCATGTCCAATTGGCCTTGCACCAATTGAACCTATACCTCTCAAGTTACAGCAGCCCAAACTTGCTAGACTCACATTTAGCCATGCAGGTCACTTAAGGCAGCACACCTAACCTCAATTCCATTGGCATAAATCACTTCAATTCCTCATCAAATATAGCCAAATGGTTACTAATTGACCATCAGGACTTCCATTCACCAACACATAATTAAAACCCTAATCCATGATCACTAACCCTAATTTCAAATTTCCAAATTGGTGCAAACTCAATTCATTCTACTTCCTAAGCATATCAACTTAACAAGCATCATTATGGGACAAATTTTCATCAAATAAAAACATTAGACCCTAAATGATTTCATGGCTGCCAAATTTACGAAGTTTAAGTCCCTAGTCATTTCTTTAAATTTTCTTGCCATTCACACTTATTTAAGCATGCTTACCACATTTAAAGTTAGAAAAGAAGAAGTTAGTGCACTAACTTTTTTGAGCAAAATTTTTCCCAAGCTTAAACTTCACTTTTCTTGATTTTCTTGGCTGCCAAATACCTTCCCAAGAGGTAAGGATAACTTTTAATGAAGAGAGCTTTGGGTTTAGTGGTAAAAAATCAAGGTTTGGAAAAGAGAGAGAAGAAAGCTTCTTCAATGGAGGTAAGGAAAAGGGAGGCTGCCGGAAATGGGAAAGAAGAAGAGTAGAAATTTTGTCATTTTTACCTCAATTTATTGGTATTTATCTCTTTTTAAGTTGCTTGATTAATTTCCATTAGTTAAAAATTTAATTTTATTCATTTATGACATCATGCTTATGTCATAAATCAAATTAAACTTCATTTTCTTTTCTCCTTTCCTTTATTCATTTTTAATTATTTTCTCACCAATATTAATTCATATTTTAAGTTATATAATTCATCCACTTAAATGGACAAGTCGATCAACAATCGTCTCTGAAGGCAAAATAACTAAAATGCCATTCATTTTGCTTAACGGACTAAAATTGTCTGTACCGATCTAAAAATTTTTTTAGGCATTTTCTTAGAATTCCAATGCCATCGAAACCTCAATGACTCTTCTCTGGAGTCCCAAAAATTATTTCACTGGGTTTCCCTCGGGTTTAGGACTACTAGCTATTTTTACAGCAACTTCCCATTAGGTCACCCATTTCCGGGGCACCGACTCATTTAACATTATTGTATTTTATTTCTAAAATTTTTCCTAAATTTTTCTTACCATTATTTCAATTATTTATGACTCATCACTCTAGTCTAAATATAGTTCCAGATATTCTAGCTGTCCAGTTAGACATTGGTCACTAGAGCAGTAGAACATACAGACTATCTAAAGTGAGGGCATTACAACTCTTCCCTCCTAACAAAAATTTCGTCCTCGAAATTTACCCGGTGTAAGTAGTCGAGGAACTGCTACCTACTTATATACAAAATTCAATTATTTAACAATATTAAATTTAGTCTTAATTTATTATGAGAGACGCATTTGTAATACTTATTTACGTTCTACTTCTTTTGCAAATATTCGTAAAATTTCACTAATTTATTTCTAGGTATTTTGAATCATTGCATAATAAATAAAATTTTAAAGTTAGAAAAGAAGAAGTTAGTGCACTAACTTTTTTGAGCAAAATTTTTCCCAAGCTTAAACTTCACTTTTCTTGATTTTCTTGGCTGCCAAATACCTTCCCAAGAGGTAAGGATAATTTTTAATGAAGAGAGCTTTGGGTTTAGTGGTAAAAAATCAAGGTTTGGAAAAGAGAGAGATGAAAGCTTCTTCAATGGAGGTGAGGAAAAGGGAGGCTGCCGGAAATGGGAAAGAAGAAGAGTAGAAATTTTGTCATTTTTACCTCAATTTATTGGTATTTATCTCTTTTTAAGTTGCTTGGTTAATTTCCATTAGTTAAAAATTTAATTTTATTCATTTATGACATCATGCTTATGTCATAAATCAAATTAAACTTCATTTTCTTTTCTCCTTTCCTTTATTCATTTTTAATTATTTTCTCACCAATATTAATTCATATTTTAAGTTATATAATTCATCCACTTAAATGGACAAGTCGATCAACAATCGTCTCTGAAGGCGAAATAACTAAAATGCCCTTCATTTTGCTTAACGGACTAAAATTGTCTATACCGATCTAAAAATTTTTTTAGGCATTTTCTTAGCATTCCAATGCCATCGAAACCTCAATGACTCTTCTCTGGAGTCCCAAAAATTATTTCACTGGGTTTCCCTCTGGTTTAGGGCTACTAGCTATTTTTACAGCAACTTCCCATTAGGTCACCCATCTCCGGGGCACCGACTCATTTAACATTATTGTATTTTATTTCTAAAATTTTTCCTAAATTTTTCTTACCATTATTTCAATTATTTATGACTCCTCACTCTAGTTTAAATATAGTTCCAGACATTCTAGCTGTCCAGTTAGACATTGGTCACTAGAGCGATGAAACGTCTGCACTATCTAAAGTGAGGGCATTACAACTCTTCCCTCCTAACAAAAATTTCGTCCTCGAAATTTACCCGGTGTAAGTAATCGAGGAACTACTACCTACTTATATACAACATTCAATTATTTAACAATATTAAATTTAGTCTTAATTTATTATGAGAGACGCATTTGTAATACTTATTTACATTCTACTTCTTTTGCAAATATTCGTAACATTTCACTAATTTATTTCTAGGTATTTTGAATCATTGCATAATAAATAAAATTTTAAAACTAATTCTAGTTTCTTTCTTATTCATTCATTTAATTCACATTATTCTTAACAAATTTCACTGCCCAAGTAACCTATGACAGGCTGACTAAACTGGATAAGTGGGTCGTTGGCACTGGATACCGCAGTGTCTCGAGCCGTTATACTATGGGACGTGTAAGCTCAATACGTCAACCACATATGCAGTTAGTATAGCTAAAAAGCCATGATTGTAATACCTCTATTTGTATAGCCTGGTATATTTTACTATTTCGGTGACTGTTGTTGGTCCAGACAAGCAAGAGAAGTAGAACCACGTGTAAGATACCTAGTTAAGCCCTGAACGCAAATAATTAGTAATTGCCATGTTAGTAGTATGCCCTAGAGCATATCATTTAATATGTATCTTATACATATTTTATTAATAAAAGGCATTTTCACTTTTCTGTTTACATAATATATTTATGTGTAATAGAAAAGGTCCATTGATATTTTGTTAGAAATTCTATTCTTAAGTTGTTAAGAATATAAGTGACAGTATTTCTAGCACAAAGTATCATAAATAGGTTCACAATCGAGGATACTTCACAATAAGGACATGACTTATCCAGAAAGATTGTAATCATGTTTGTTCCCAAGTTATTTATATGAGATGTAAATAAGATGGAATGGTGAGTCTCATGCCATATAACAAATATGATAGACACTTATACTTGATAAGTAGGCCGAACTAGTGACATTTATGAAAAGCACATAGAGTTTACTCTTGTCAATGTATTGTCATAAATCATATCAGTGCATATAATCTTTAGACCTGAGATAGCACAGTTATCTTATATATAGGTGGTTTGAGTTTGATACTGCTTTCATACTTGTACTGTGTATGGGTATATGGGCATGTGTTGGCTCCTACTAGTTATATATGGAGGTAGGTGTTGATCAAGATGGAATCTGTTACCCTATGTAAATAGGGATAAAATCCTATGTTCATTTAATTGTTCTTGATGTTTCAAGTTTGTAACACCCTCACTGTATTCATTTCATACATTCTACTGTTTCGGTGATCGGTGTCGGTCCGGACAGCTAGAACGTTTTGGAAAATATCGAAACTAAAGTGAGGAACTATAATTAAGTCAAATATTAATAAGAAAAATTTATAAAAAAATTTTAGAAATAAAATACAATCAAGTTAAATGAGCCGGTGCCCTAGCGATGGATAGCCTAGTGGGAAGTTGCGATTCTTGCAACTAGGAGCCCTAGACCCAAGGAAAAATTCATAAAATAATTTTTGGGACTCTAGGGAAGAGTCATTGAGGTTTCTATGGCATTAGAATGCCAAGAAAATGCTTAGGAAAATTTTTCAATCGGTACAGACAATTTTAGTCTGTTAAGCCAAACGGAAGGCATTTTGGTCATTTCGTCTTCAGAGATGATTTTTAGTTGACTTGTCCAGTTAAGTAAATAATTATTATGACATAAAATGTGAATAATTTCTAAAAATTAAATTGAAAATGAGTAGAGAATAAAAGGAAAGAAAATGAGATTAAATGACAATTTTGACATCACATGATGTCATAAACCCTTTCCTCCAATCACATTTAACTAACACTTAAATTAACTAATAAAAAGGGATAGGGATACAGAAAAAAACAAAAAGGAAAACAGCAGCCATCACCTTCAACAAACCACCCGTTTCCCTCTCCTCCCACCCAAACCTCTATTAAAGCACCCCAAAGCTTCATTAGCTCACCGAATTTCACTTGAATTCCTTACCTAGCTTCACAAAAAATTAACCTAACAACTTGAACATCCTCTAGGCAGTTAAAAGAGGAAGAAAAAAAGAAGTTTGGGTAGCTTGAAATTCTGCTCCATTCAAGGTTAGTGTCCAATCTTAGTTCCTTTTGCTTTAATTCATGTTTAAGGGCATGAATTGTGTAAGAAAAGTAAGAAAATAAAATACACAAGTGTGTGTGTGCACCCTACAATTTTGACAGCTAGGGTTAGCTAGGGTTTGATGATTTTTCTTGGTAGAAAAATGATTACGAGCAGCCTTTGGTAGTGGATGAGGGATTGAACATAATTAAGTAAATGAAATGCAAGAATTGTGCATGTGGGAAATGAAAAAAATTGGACACTTGAACAATTCTAAGGTTTGCTCATGTGATGGTTCATTAACCTTGTAATGTTCAAATAGTGACCATTTGAATATGTATGATGAGGAAATGAAGTGAGTTGAGGCTTGGCATTTGAGTGTGGGTGAGCTGCCTTGGCTGACCTGCAGGACTGGGCATGAGTCCAGTAGGTTTGGGCAATTATAAATGGAGTTTTATAGGTTCAATTGGTGCAAGGCCAATTGAACATGAAACTAGACACATAATGGCACAACTTTGGTGAAGAAATCCTGCCCAGAAAACCAAAACAAGTTGACTTAAAAATTACCCTAATCCGGGTGACCAACATGCTGTCCCTGGAAAATGACCAAATGAACAGTATTTGTTCAAATAGTCATAAATCAATGTAGAAAAGTTTAATTGATCTGAAATTTTACCATAAGAAAGCTGAGACATAGGCCTACAACTTTCATGAAGAACACAAATCCAAATTCTGAACATAACCTAGTCAAATTGCCAATAAAACTTAGGTCACCAAATTGCCCAAAAATTCTGGGTACAGGTCAATCCGGCCAGTTATGGTAAAATGGCCATAACTTGAGCTAAAAAACTCCAAATGGAGTGATTAACAAAAAGAAATGTAATTAGACACAATAAGGAACAACTTTCATGAAGACAAATTTGTCAAATTCCTACTGTACAAATAATCAATGGAACAGTTAACTTAGTGCTTGAAATCTGAAAATTGTGAATAACTAAAACTAAGCTTTGAAATGGAATTGGCAACCAATGCCAACAACTTTAGAGTGCAAAATGTGGTATGTTGGTGATATTTGAACTAATATAACTATTATCTATGAAAAAGTCAACATTTTAGTTGACTAATGAAATGAATAGTAACCTTACACATAAAGTACAAATATTCAAGAAATGACTTTGTAATATGCCCTAGTAGGCCTAATGTGATTGGTTTGGATAGGTTGGTATGCCAATAGGGTTCTGATAGCAGTACTGCGTATGATGTATGGCTTCATGCCATTCTGTGATGTGATAGCCTATGGCTATACTGATTATGATGTTAACTTGGCTTTATGCCTTATTGCTTTTATGGCTTATTAGTCATTCTATTTGCACACCGGGAGACACATTGTGACCAATGGTGTGACAGCCTGAGGTACCTGGTACCCTGTGCTAGTTTACCCATTTATCTAGTCTGGTCAATTTGTATAGGTTACTTCGACATGGAAAAAGTATAATTGTAATTGAACTAATTATTAAAGAAAATAAAGAAATTAAATATCAAGATAAAGACTAAAAATGATTACAATAAAATAAAGAAACTCAAAATCATCAAGAAAACAAGTAACAAAATGCATGAAGAAGTTAATATCATAAAATATAATTAGTCTTTGACTAAACAATAAGTTAGTAATTATTCATTTTTTATGAACACAATAACTAGGAAATTATTATTTTTATTCGCATATTATATTTTCTTATATTATTGGCACCACTAAGCTTTATGCTTAGCGCGTCGCTTTTGCAACACGTAGGTACTAAAGATTTGGGTAGAGAGCCCGGTAGATCATAGACTAGGTAAGGCCATTCAAAGTTCTGTATAGTGTCCGTGTCACCTCACAGGCTACAGTGCATTGGTAGGACACTAGGTCCCATTTTTTATTTTGTAATTTTTGTAATTAAACTCTTATTCTATCATGTATATTTGAAACAAATGTAATATAATTTTGTGTTAATGTAAGTATTTGTAACTTATAATTATAAATAACATATGAGAATTTATTTATGATTTGAGCATGATGATGATGTAAAATGAATGAATGATAAATGGAGGAATTATTAAGAAATTGTTGTAAATTGATGTGAGAATTGGAGTTGTGATTTGAACAATTATTGGAAGTGTTTTTCACAGGTTCCGAAGAACTGTTTTCTCTATTTTTAGCCGGTACTCTGTCGGATTTTCTATAAAATTTTCGGAACCTTAAATGAATTTATAATTTCAATAAATGACTTAAATAAGTCAAATTTTACAAAATTACATTTTATCACCATAAAGAAATAAATTAAGGAAGAATAAAAATGATTGAAATAAAATATGGTGTTCTGGTACACTGTGTGGCATATCTTGCTTGACTACACTGTAGACAGGTAAGGGGTGTCACATTTAGTGGTATCATAGCACGGTTTAGGCATTTCTGGATCTAGATAGAGTCCACACCATGCATTGCATTTGTAAGAGTCGAGGTGACACTAATGCAGATCTGTTTGTCTTTGTTATTTTGATTAGGATATGGACCCCACATCACAGAGAGCACTAGATGAGGAAGTGGAGAGTCGTGCTCCACCTGCAGCTGATACTGGGGGCTAGGGAGAACTAGCTCCACCAGCACCAGCAGTGCCTGCACAGCCTCCACCGGCTATGTTTCAACAAATGGCTGAATTCTTCAGACAGATGGCTAGGGTTATGCCACCACCACCACTTCCACAGCAGAAATCCCATCTGGAACAACTGAGAAAATTTGGGGCTGTGGACTTCATTGGTAAGAAAGAAGATGACTCGATGGTGGCTGAGAATTGGCTAAACCGTACTATAAGAGTATTGAAGCAACTACATTGCACTCCAAAGCAGAACTTGGAGGGTGCTGTGTCCCTACTTCATGATGATGCCTATCAGTGGTGGGACACTATATCTAGTGAGGTCCAGCCAGAGTTGATAACTTGGGATTTCTTCCTTGCTGAATTTAAGAAGAAGTATGTGGGAAGTGTATACCTAGAAGACAGGAGGAGAGAATTCATTAACCTGGGGCAGAGACAACTATCAGTAGCGGAGTATGAGAAGGAGTTTGTCAGACTAAGCTGCTACGAAAGAGGGATAGTTCCCACAGAAGCAGAGAGGTGCAAAAGGTTTGAAGAGGAGCTAAATGACAATATTAAAATAATGATCACTGCCTTGGGGATTACGAACTTAAAGAAATTAGTTGAAGCTGCACTGAAAGTGGAAAGGGTCATAGTAAGTGAACAAAATAGGAAAGATAGGCAGCGTAAGAGGGAATTTGGACTAGGGCAGTCAAGTATACCGACTGATAGTAAGAAGTTTAAAGGTTCTGGTTCAAAAGATTAGGCATAGGGCCAGAGAGGCCAGATTGGAATATCTATAGCTAGCTCCCCGGGCACAATAACAAGGGGATCAGCCCCAATGCCTGAATGTATGCACTGGGGTAGGAGACACAGAGGGGAGTGTCGATTGTTAACTGGAGAGTGTTTCAAGTGTGGGGCTACAGATCATTTCATAAGAGATTGCCCTTAGAGAAGTGGTTCAATAGCTCCGATACAAGTTGATAGACCTACCCCTACAGTTCAAAGGGGTAAAAGATCGGGTAGAGCAGAGATGGCTGACATTTCACAGATGATTGTTTCTGAGACAGTTGAAAGGCCCGAAGTCAGGGTGGCACCATAGGTATATGTTATAGAAGCTCAGGAGGAGCCAAACCCAGACATTGATGAGGAGGTAGCAACTCCACGATTACTTAAGTCAGGTAAATTTCAAGGATGAAATTTAAATTAGAGGGAAAGAGTTGTAACACCCTCACTGTATCCATTTCGTACATTCTACTGTTTCGGTGATCGGTGTCGGTCTGGACAGCTAGAACGTCTTGGAAAATATCAAAACTAAAGTGAGGAACCATAATTAACTCAAATATTAATAAGAAAAATTTAGGAAAAAATTTTAGAAATAAAATACAATCAAGTTAAATGAGTCGGTGCCCTAGTAATGGGTAACTCAGTGGGAAGTTGTGGTTCTCGCAACTAGGAGCCCTAAATCCAAGGAAAAATTCATAAAATAATTTTTGGGACTCTAGGGAAGAGTCATTGAGGTTTCTATGGCACTAGAATGCCAATAAAATGCTTAGAAAAATTTTTCAATCGGTATAGACAATTTTAGTCTATTAAGCTAAACGGAGGGCATTTTGGTCATTTCGTCTTCAGAGATGATTTTTAGCCAACTTTTTCAGTTAAGTAAATAATTATTATGACATAAAATGTGAATAATTGCTAAAAATTAAATTGAAAATGAGTAGAGAAGAAAAGGAAAGAAAATGAGATTAAATGACAATTTTGACATCACATGATGTCATCAACCCTTTCCTCACCAATCACATTTAACTAACACTTAAATTAACTAATAAAAAGGGATAGGGATACTGTCACACCCTACTCCTCATAAGATGTAACATGCTCTTGTAGTACACCTAATGAATTATCGTACTTCGTCTACCAGTAACCCATTAAATATACTATGAGGGATTTTGTAACAATTTTCTTACTATTGATAAGTGGTGAGCATTTTCTAAAAGGTATTAAAATCATTTATTAGAAGTTGAAACTAGTTAAAATTTTTGGCCCATTTTATTTTTTCACAAATTTTATAAAAATTTCAGCAGAGTGCCATTAGTATTTTGAGAAAACAGTTCTTCAAATTCCTGTAAAAAGCACTTCCAATAATTTTTCTCAACAACTTCTTCAAAAGTCACAATCATCTCAATCAATTTTAACATATTTATCAACTTCCAAAATTCAAATTCACCATTTTCAATATCCAACAATTATCAAAATACCATTAATGAATTTAATTTAATTTAAAATAAAATACTACCAATCATATTTCATTAATGACAAAATAATTTATATATACATCATACTAGAAATTTACATTAAGAAAATCCAACTAAAATTTATTATAACTTTATACAAACTTTGTACAAGCTGTTCAAGACCGATTTTACATGTCCATACAATTACGTGCAATACATACATCAAAATGAATATTTACAGTCAGGGTATAAATTATACCCGATAACTTCAAGCAAGTAGCTCCCCTGTCCTCAGCAGCTCAATCTGCTGCTCCTCTAGTCTCTATATCTGCGATAGCATACAAAGCTATCGCTGAGTGATGAACTCAGTGGTGCACAAATTAATAATTTAAAACTTAATACAAATTATTCTTAACAATTCATAATGAATAAAAATTTAAAATTTCTAAATTTTTCAAAATCCATGACATACAAAAATCATTATCTTCATTCATGCAAATTATTCATTTGAATAACATTTTGATCAATTAATAACTATTTATTTACATTTATTTTAAATTCTGAAACAATACAAAAATATTTTGAATCACTAACAAATTATTTGTTTCAATAACAATTTATCAAATTATGCATAATTTAAAGGGCGTTGCCAACAATTCACACAATTTATCTCATGGCCCAAAATTCAAAAAGATGCCGTGTTGTAAACCATGACATTTCACATTCTCCTAATAACCGAGGCTAAAAGGGAGAAACAAAGACTAGCTAGTATATATGAGTACTCATTCAAATTCTTCCCCAATTGGCAAGCCAGAGAGGAAGTAACTCGCTCCCTCTAGTGGAGGAGAAATCTCACTAGACAAGCTAATGAAAATTCACAACAAATTTTACCATGTCAACTGTGGTTTCAAATCATATTCAAAACAATTTCTAATCACAAAGTGTTCACAAATCAACATATTTAATCATCATAAATTCATGCTCAAGGTTGGTAACACATCAAACTTAAAATTTACAATCATCAAAATAATGCAATAAATCCTTAAATGCATTAGAAAATTTATATTCAAATTGTACAATTTCATTCGATAAGTTAAAATTCTCAACATAACAAAAATAAAAAATCATACAATAAATTTATTTCAAATCAATTTGGAATTGAAAAATAACAAAAGAGTTAGTTGTGCACAAACCTTAAACGAGTCGCCTCTTGGCCTTAACTCGATTCCTCGGGTTCTTTCCCGGTATTCTTTTCAACTGAAACACACAGTTTCACAGTGTTTCAGTATCATAACTCATCATTAGTCCAAAAATAAATTTAAATTCACTTATACCTAGCTCTAATGTGCTAAACTTGACAATCTTTAAATTTTGTATTTCGGGTTACTATTTAAGATACTATTCAAGTCAATTTGTTGACTTTCTAAAGCTTAATAGGTATGGGAATTCTAATTTCACCTACATACCACATTTTGATCACTAAATTTGTTGGTTTTGGTTGTTTATTCAAATTCTAAGTCTTTTAGGCAAAACTGAAAATTTTCAATTTTGGTGTTTAAGGTTGCACTGTTCCATTGGTCATTTTACTGTTGGAATTTGGAAAAACTTTCTTCATAAAAAATGTTCCCTATTGTCTTAAGTTTATTCTCCTTTTTGAATCACTCCAATTGGAGTTTTGTAGCTCAAGTTATAGCCATTTGAACCATGGCTGCCGGATTGAACTCAACCCAGAATTCTGGGCAATCTTTTTGTGCTGGCAGTTTTGGGTCACCAACTTGGTGTGGACAAATGACTTGGTTAATGACATAATTTGGGTTTGTTTCTTCATGAAAGTTTTAGGTCTATATCTCATCTGTCCACTGGTAAAATTTCAGGTTATTTGGACCTTCCTAGCTCAAGTTATGACCAAATGAACAAACATTGTTCATTTGGTCAGTTTGTACAGGGTAGACTGTGATTTTTCAAGTTTGGTCAATTTGTTCACTAGGTTTTGATCACTTTTTGGGCATGCTTCCTAAACAAAAATTGTCATTTAGTATCTATTTTCATTCCCAATTGGTCTCATACCAATTGGACTTGTAAAATTTCATTTTTGGTCCCTCAAAGGTAACCTGGTCATGCTGCTAGCAGCGTGACCACACTCAATCCGAATTTGGCCTTAACTCCAACCATTCCAACACACTTTATTTGGTCACACATGATCATTTCTCACTTCACATTAGGTCAAAAACATCATTTACCACTTCCTTACAATTTTTGTCTCTAAACCCTAAGTCCAAACCCTAACTACACTAGTAATTACATTTAACCAAATCCAAGTATCTCAACAACACCTTTACCTTCATATAAGCTTGCCTACACTTATAATCCAATCAAATTCATGCACTACCATATCAAACCCTAGCTGATCAAAATCCATGTTCAGTCCTCCTACAATTAATTTCATTTCATTTTAAGTTAAGATCTAAGTTACATACAACAAAAACACAAATATTAAACATAAATTTTCAATTTAAATTCACTAACCTTAAACTTTGAATTTCAATCTTCAATTCCACTCCTCTTTCCTTCTTTCTTTCTTGCTCAATCCTCTTCTCAAGTGAGGTTATCAAGTTTTTATGGAATAATTATGGAAGAAATTGAGTTTTAGTAGGGATTTACAAGCTTGAAGCAAGCTTTAATGAAGTTTTAACTAATGGAGAGGGAGAGTGAGATGGGAGACGGCAACTTAGGGAAAGAAGAACTTTTTCCTTTTTTTTTTTCTTTTCTTTTATGTCTTTTGTCTTATGGAAGACCAAAATATCTAAATAATTAAATATATTAATTATATTCTTTATGGCATCATGCATGATGTCATCTCCTTACACCTTTTTCATTTTTTCTTCCTTTTTTTTATTTTTCTATTAATTCTTTAATTTAATTCTCGATTCCAAAATTTTCTTTTCTCTGATTTTATTTGACAGTTAGGTCAGGAGTCAGCTCTTGGGGTCAATTGACCAAATTGCCTCTCGCCGGTTCAACCTAGTTTGCAAATAATTCAATATTTCTTCTGGCTCCCTGACCTAATTATTTGACTGGCTTAACAGTTCTTTTTCATGATTTTCTCTTTTCCACTGTGTTCATCATAGTCCTAAGGACCACAGCGTCACATTTTACGATTCGAAATTTGAATTTAAATCGACTTCGCAGTCGTTCCCGAGAAGGTCACCCATCGCTGTGACTCTCGACTCATTTAACTTCTTATGTTCTGTTTTTCTTATTTATACTTAACTAATTGGAAATTACTAATTATTTGTGTTTATGGCTTATCTAGTTGTCCTAAGTGTGGTTCTAATCCCTTTAATTGTCCGGATCGACTCCGGTCACCGGAACAGTGAAATATACCAGGCTATGCAAATAGGGATGTTATAGATACAGCAAAAATAAAAAAGGAAAACAGTAGCCATCACCTTCAACAAACCACCCGTTTCCCTCTCCTCCCACCCAAACCTCCATTTAAACACCCCAAAGCTTCATTAGCTCACCAAATTTCACTTGAATTCCTTACCTAGCTTCACAAAAAATTAATCTAGCAACTTAAACATCCTCTAGGTAGCCAAAAGAGGAAGAAAAAAAAGAAGTTTGGGTAGCTTGAAATTCTGCTCCATTCAAGGTTAGTGTCCAATCTTAGTTCCTTTTGCTTTAATTCATGTTTAAGGGCATGAATTGTGTAAGAAAAGTAAGAAAATAAAATAAACAAGTGTGTGTGTGCACCCTACAATTTTGGCAGCTAGGATTAGCAAGGATTTGATGATTTTTCTTGGTAGAAAAATGATTATGAGCAGCCTTTGGTCGTGGATGAGGGATTGAACATAATTGAGTAAATAAAATGCAAGAATTGTGCATGTGGGAAATGAAAAAAATTGGATACTTGAACAATTCTAGGGTTTGCTAATGTGATGGTTCATTAACCTTGTAATGGTCAATTAGTGACCATTTGAATATGTATGATGAGGAAATGAAGTGAGTTGAGGCTTGGCATTTGAGTGTGGGTGAGCTGCCTTGGATGACCTGCAAGACTGAGCATGGATTCAGCAGGTTTGGGCAATTATAAATGGAGTTGTATAGGTTCAATTGGTTTAAGGCTAATTGGACATGAAAATAGACACATAATGGCACAACTTTGGTGAAGAAACTCTGCCCAGAAAACCAAACTAAGTTGACCTAAAAATTACCCTAATCCGGGTGACCAACATGCTATCCCTGGAAAATGACCAAATAAATAGTATTTGTTCAAATGGTCATAAATCAGTGTAGAAAAGTTCAATTGATCTAAAATTTTACCAGAAGAAATCTGAGACATAGCCCTACAACTTTCATGAAGAACACAAATCCAAATTCTGAACATAACCTAGCCAAATTGCCAACCAAACTTAGGTCACCAAATTTGGTAGAACCAAATTGCCCAGAAATTCTAGGTACAGGTCAATCCGGCCAATTATGGTAAAATGGCTATAACTTGAGCTACAAAACTCCAAATGGAGTGATTAAAAAAAAGAAATATAACTAGACACAATAAGGAACAACTTTTATGCAGACAAATTTGTCAAATTCCTACTGTACAAATAACCAATGGAACAGTAAACTTAGTGCTTGAAATTTGAAAATTGTGAATAACTAATACTAAGGCTTGAAATGGAATTGGCAACCAATGCCAACAACTTTAGAATGCAAAATGTGGTATGTTGGTGATATTTGAACTAATATACCTATTATCTATGAAAAAGTCAACATTTTAGTTGACTAATGAAATGAATAGTAACCTTACACATAAAGTAGAAATATTAAAGAAATGACTTTGTAATATGCCCTAGTAGGCCTAATGTGATTAGTTTGGATAGGTTGGCATGCCAATAGGGTTCTGATAGCAGTACTGCGTATGATGTATGGCTTCATGCCATTCAATGATGTGATAGCCTATGGCTATACTGATTATGATGTTAACTTGGCTTTATGCCTTATTGCTTTTATGGCTTATTAGTCATTCTGTTTGCACACCGGAAGACACATTGTGACCGATGGTGTGATGGCCGAGGTACCTGGTATCCAGTGCTAGTTTACCCGTTTATCTAGTCCGGTCAATTTGTATAGGTTACTTGGGTATGGAAAAAGTATAATTGTAATTGAACTGATTATTAAAGAAAATAAGGAAATTAAATATCAAGATAAAAATCAAGAATGATTACAATAAAATAAAGAAACTCAAAACCATCAAGAAAACAAATAACAAAATGCTTGAAGAAGTTAATATCATAAAATAAAATTAGCCTTCGACTAAACAATAAGTTAGTAATTATTCATTTTTTATGAGCACAATAACTAGGAAATTATTATTTTTATTCGCATATTATATTTTCTTATATTATTGGCACCACTAAACTTTGTGCTTAGCGCGTCGCTTTTGCAACGCGTAGGTACTGAAGATTTGGACAGAGAGCCCAGTAGACCACAGACTGGGTAAAGCCGTTCACAGTTCTGTATAGTGTCCGTGTCACCTCACAGGCTACAGTGCATTGGTAGGACACTAGGTCCCATTTTGTATTTTGTAATTTTTGTAAGTTTTGTAATTAAACTCTTATTTTATCATGTATATTTGAAACAAATGTAATATAATTTTGTGCTAATATAAGTATTTGTAACTTGTAATTATAAATAACATATGAGAATTTATTTATGATTTGAGCATGATGATGATGTGAAATGAATGAATGACAAATGGAGGAATTATTAAGAAATTGTTGTGAATTGATGTGAGAATTGGAGTTGTGATTTGAACAATTATTGGAAGTGTTTTTCACAGGTTCCGAAGAACTGTTTTCTCCATTTTTAGCCGATACTCTGCCGGATTTTCTATAAAATTTTCGGAACTTTAAATGAATTTATAATTTCAATAAATGACTTAAATAAGTCAAATTTTACAAAATTGCATTTTATCACTATAAAGAAATAAATTAAGGAAGAATAAAAATGATTGAAATAAAATATGGTGTTCCGGTACACTGTGTGGTATATCTTGCTCGGCTACACTGTAGACGGGTAAGGGGTGTCACAAAGTTCCTAGTCAGGACAGATAGATTTAATCAGAAAAGAGTTTCTAATGAGAATCTTTTTAATCAAGAACTGAAATTAAAAGTGAACATAATATTCATAGCAAATGGGGTTTGACATAAACCATGACTTCAGCTCGAATTGAGATTTTGTAACAGAGAGATTCTAGTGCATGGTAACATATGATTATAGGTTCATTTAAGATAAACCTTATTATTAATTGGGTGGCTATGGTATGCTATGCTAGGTGTTAACCATAGTCTATGTGCTGCCTAAAATGATTTAGAGAAATCATTTATCATAAGAAAGAGTTTTGATGATATTAAGAGTTGATATCATATCACATTGCCAATTAGTAATGAGCATAGTGAGTCACACACATACACAAGTATTCACCAAATTAAATATGATTTAATTAATTAATTAAAGATTTTAATTAATTAATTAAATAGGTTTGGTTTGCAATTAGATTGCAAAGTCCCTAGCATGACTTGAAAACAAATCTAGATTATTTTATGTATAATATAAGTTAAATTTATATTTAAAGTGTTTAAATATGAATTTAATTATGAGAAATTAATTAATATAGATTAATTAATTAATTTATATTTGATATAAATTGATTAGAAGAAGAGAAATAATTATTTTAGGTTGAGAACTCAAAACTAAGATACAGGGGTATTTGGGTTATTTCACAGGGTGACATGTGGCACCATGAGATGGTGACACATGGCACTACACATAAGCTTGCCAATTGTCTTTTAATCATGTAAGATGATCAAAGTCAAGATTAAATCTTAGTTTGACACCTAGCACAATGTGATTGGGTCAATTAAACTAAGAGCCAATCAGAAGGTAACATGTGGCAAGGGTTTTAAGTGGTAACCTAGCTATATAATGTGTTATTATGAAAGAGTTAAATCATTAGCTGTTGTTCTTCTTTGGTGCCGCCACCCAAAGGAGCCTCTCCCTCTCTTCTTCTTCATCTCTCACCAATTTAAATAGAATAGCCAACATTCTCTTGAATTAAAATTGCTAGAAATCGTTTCTAGTGTCCTGTATACATCTGTAATCTCTCTAAAGGTAAAACCTGATTTTCTAATTGATTGAAAAGGCTTTAGAAGCTGTTCAAAGGGCTGTCTTTAGTGATTTTGGCATGGACAAGCTAGAGGGACAACATCTGGTGTCCCAGGCGCATCCCAAAGGTGCCAAACACACTGCAGTGCATCAAAAAAAAGGTTAATGCACTTGTTCTTGATCTAATCTAGGGTTCTAATGAATTAATCTAATTAATTCTAAAATCTTAAATGGAAAATGTAGATCCAAAACATATTAAAAGAGTTTTAATATGCTATTTATCATTGAATCAAATAGATAAAAAATGAATCTTGCATGATGCATATGACCCTAGGTGAAAAATTTTTGAATTCAATGATATAAACTTATGTTTTTCATGCTTCGCTCCTTCAATTTGTAACACCCCTATGTTCAGCAGTGCGTTCTACTGTTCCGGTGACAGTGTCTATCCGGACAACTAGGATGCCTAGAACTACACTTAGATATGGGTGAGGAGACATAAAATAATGAAATATAAGAAAAGAAAATACAAGAAAAACAAAGGAAAAATAATAGCAATGAAATGTAACCAAGTTAAACGAGCTGAAAACCATAGCGATGGGTGACCACACCGGGAAGTTGCGGCGTGGACCGTTGACTAGCCCTGGACTGCGAGGAACTCTGAAAAATATTTTTAAGACTTAAATAAACATCTATTGAAGTATAAATGTCATTAGAAATATCAAAGAAAAATTAATTAATTAGTACAAAAAAAAAACGACAAATCGAGAAAACGACAAAACTTGGTGTTATCGAAAAATCGGGAATGCAACCCGAATAGGGGCATTGTGGTCATTTGACACCCCAAGTTGACTTTTGACCTCAATGTCCATTAAAAATAAGTGGTATTACACTTTGAAAATGTCATGAAAAATAAAAATGTGGTACATTATTTAAATAGTGAAAGGAATGAGGCAAATGTGCAAATTATGGAACTTTAACTAATTAAATCATTAATTTATGGTTAGTGCTCCACTAAGTGAGATTAGTGGACATATAAAACTGTAACACCCTCCCGGTAGCAACTCCGTACATTCTACTGTTCCGGTGACCGGTGTCGGTCCGGATAGCTAGAACGTCCGGAAAAATATTTAAACTAAAGTTAGGAACCATAATTAACTCAAATATTAATAAGAAAAATTTAGTAAAAATTTTAGAAATAAAATACAACCAAGTTAAATGAGCCGGTGCCCTAGCGATGGGTAACCAGAGGGAAGTTGCGGTTCTCGCAACGAGGAGCCCTAGACCTGGGGAAAAATTCATAAAATAATTTTTGGGACTCCAGAGAAGGGTTATTGAGGTTCCCATGGCATTAGAATGCCAAGAAAATACCTAGAAAAATTTTTCAATCGGTACAGACAATTTTGGCCCGTTGAGCCAAACGGAGGGCATTTTGGTCATTTCGCCTTCAGAGGTGATTTTTGGCCGACTTGTCCAGCTAAGTAAATAATTAATATGACATAAAATATGAAGAAACATTACTAAAAATTTAATTGAAATTGAGTAGTGATGAAAAGAAAAGAAAAATCAAAATAAAGCAATTTGTGACATCATAATGATGTCATTTATAAATTACCAACCAATCACAAGCTAATAAGCTTTCTTAAATACTTAAAAGAGACAAAACAAAGACCAAAATAATTAAAAATCCAGCAGCCATCATCCTCCCCAATTGCAGCCGAAATCAAGTCTTGCCCTAAACCTCCATTTTCTTCATTTTCAAGCTTGAAAAACCTCTCAAACCTCACCCCAAAACCCTAAGTCATCTTCACTAAAATTTATCTACACACCCTAAGGAAGCTTTAGGCAGCCAAAAGAGGAAGAAAGAA
The DNA here is from genome assembly GCF_030052815.1 of Hevea brasiliensis. Classification (NCBI taxonomy): domain Eukaryota; kingdom Viridiplantae; phylum Streptophyta; class Magnoliopsida; order Malpighiales; family Euphorbiaceae; genus Hevea; species Hevea brasiliensis. The sequence goes on along the minus strand of NC_079497.1, from coordinate 32,536,107 downwards.
AGGAGTTTGGGTGGCTGAAAATTCTGCCACTTAAAGGTTAGTGCTATAATTTCACTCTCACTCCTTTAATCCTTGCTAGAGCATCATTTTAAGTTAAGAAATTGTAAGAATTTGAAGTAAATCATATATGTTAGAGTATCTTCAATTTTCGGCAGCCCTAAGGAAGGATGAGTTTGATTGTTGTAATGAATTTAGAGTGGCTAGAAATGATGTTTAAGGTATGAATATGCATGGATGTTGAACAAGTGTGCTAATTGAGGTTTATGGGTAAATTGAATTGGACATTAGGGTTTTGAGAAGTAAAAATTTACTTGGCTTATGAAACTGTTAAAGAACACTCTAATGGTCAATTAGTGACCATTTGAGGTATGTTGACCATAAATTGGACTGAAAAATGGCATGGCAAAGTGGAATGGTAGGCTGCCTAAAGACAGCAGAATGGTGACTGAGATTCCAGTCCAATTACACAGCCATAACTTTGGCTGTGTTGGTCCAATTGGTGTTTGGCCAATTGGACATGAAACTAGGCTTATAATGGCACATTTTTGCTGAAGAAACCATGCCCAAAAGACCAAAGCAAGAGGACCAAAAATTGGCCCCAATCCGGATACCCTGCAACAGCACCTGCAGAAATGACCAAATGAACAGTAACTGTTCATTTGGCCATAACTCACTGTAGATTTGGTCAATTGACCTGAAATTTTTACAGCAACAAGTTAAGACATAGACAAACAACTTTCATGAAGGAACCTACCCCAAATTATGGCCATAACCTATTCAAACATGCACTCACAGTCACTGTTCATGTTACTGTAGATGTGGTAATTTCTACAGAATGGAAATCCGGCCAGCTGTGGTCTTTGGGCCATATTTGGAGCTACAAAACTCCAAATGGAGTGATTCAAAAAATGAAATTCAACTAGAAAAAATAAGGAACAACTTTCATGTTTGTCATTTCTTCAAATTCTCACTGCAACAGTGCTTAATGGAACAGTAAACATATGCTTCAAAAACTGAAATTTTCTGCCCTCTTGGTTTTAAGTTAGAAATGGTAATGGTGACCAATTCCAACAAGTTTTAAAAGCAAAATGTGGTATGTTGGGAGTGCCAAAACCAATGTACCTAATTTCTACCTAAAAGTCAACATTTTAGTTGACCATAGAGGTGAATAGTAACACCGAAACTTGAAATCCAAAGATTGAAGAATTTTAAAGTATCGAATGCCCTAGTATACCTAACATGATTGGTTTGGATAGTTTGGCATGCCAATAGGGTTCGATTAGCGATCGCACATGGAAATATGCCATTCTGTGATTTCATGGCTTTTAGCCATTCTGACCTTGTATTGAGCTTTGGCCTTGTGCCTGATATTATTCTGACTTGTTAGTCGCTCATTGCACTGCCGGAGATGCCTATGTGACCGATGGTGTGACGGCCCGAGGTACTTGATACCCAGTGCCAGTTTACCCATTTATCCAGTCCAGTCGCCTAGTGTAGGTTACTTGGGGCAATCAAATGAATAAAAGTGGACAAAGATAATGAAATAATGGACATACCAATACCAAACAAAGAAATCATACACATTCTATACATACTTGTTTTCTGCTATTTTCTTTTATTATATTATTGCACCACTAAGCATTATTGCTTAGCGCGTTGCTTTTGCCACGCGTAGGTACTGGAGATACAGATCGTGAGCCCAGTAGACCGCAGACTGGGTGAGTCCATCCTGCAGTTCTGCACAGTGTCCGTGTCACCTCAACTTCTGCAGTGCATTGGTAGGACACTAGGTGTCATTTTGACATTCTGTAATTAATTTTGATTTTCTTATATGTAATTAAACTTGTGTAATGTATATTGATGTTCATGTAAATTATGAAAATTGTATTTGTAAATGGAAAAGTAAATGTTTATTTGTGATATATATGTGATCATCACATGTGATGGATGACTGAGAATTGAAATTGAAATGTTGAGATCTTGATATTGAGTTTTGTGATGATATTGGAGTTGAGAATGAATGAATTTGTTTATTGGAAGTGTTTTTCACAGGTTCCGAAGAACTGTTTTCTCCATTTTTAGCCGGTACTCTGCCGGATTTTCTTTAAAAATTTTCGGAATCTCAAATAATTTATAATTTCAATAAATGACTTAAATGAACTATATTTCACAAATTATATTCAAAACTATGATGAAAATGAATTAAAAAGAATAAAAATGATTGAGATAAGATAGGGTGTTCCGGTACACCGTGTGACATAGCTTACTCGGATACACTGTAGCTGGGTAAGGGGTGTCACAAAAACCAAGTGGACAGCATGCAAATTCACTTTCTCCCTCATTTTTTTCACTTTTCCGAATTGCTTTCTCAAGTTCTTCCATGGCCAAATGTTCTTCCAAGCTTCCTCTATGGCCATTCATGCATAAGCTCAAATCTACCATGATTCAAGCCATATTTCTTCAAACTCCCTTCATTAAAAGTGGTCTTCACACCATGGGCAGTATGTGGGCAGCAAAAAAAAGAGGAAATTCCATAGATTTGTGAAGCTCAAGTTGAGGTTAGTGCTTAATCTCCCCATTTTCTTTCATTAGATCTTGTTTTGAGCTTTGGGTGAGTTGAATTATGGAAGAAATTTGAGGTTTGATGAATTATTGGTGATGGAGCATTTTGGCAGCCATGAAACCTCACCATGAATAGCTTTCCCTTGCATGTAAATGGTTGTTTGGATGTTGATTTAAATGTTTAATTGTATTGAAGTTGAATTCCATGTGTAAAGTTTGATTTGTAAGCTTGAAAAGTGAAAATGGAAGTTGATGGGTATGTGTAAACTTGTGGCAGCCTCATGAAGAAGATTGAAGTGTTTAAGTTCATGAAATATTGTTGAATTATGGTGTTTATGGTGGCAGCATGTGTATGTGCATAATTGTTTGGATTTAGACATGTAAATGAGGTATGTTCATGTGGTTAAATTATTATAATTGGACTTTGAAAATTATGAGTTATAATGTGTATATTGAGAATGGTAACAAGCTATCCAAAATGACCAAAAATATGTTGTTAAAGGTGTTAATGGTAAGGTACAAACTAGAATTGGCATGAAGGAAGTAATTTAGTAAGTGTTGAATATGTAATTTGTAAGTAATGAGAAGTGTGTAGTAGGGCAATGTATGTTTTAGCTTAGAACCTTAAGTGTGTGACTCCAATTGGTATGAGACCAATTGGAGGTGAAACTAGGCACAAAATGTGCCAACTTTCATGAAGGAAGCTTACCTAAATTCTGCCTAGAAGGTGACTTGAAAAATGACCAAATCCGGATTAGTGACTTGAAAGCCTGAAAATTGACCATTTGGGCAGTAGTTAGTGTTCTGACCATAACTTACTTAAAACAGGTCTAATTGACCTGAAATTTTTACCATGAATAGTTGAGACATATATCTACAACTCTTATGAAGACGCCAAAGCCCAAAAATGGCCATAACCAAGCCCAATAGCTTGCATAACTTTAGGTCCAAAAACTGGCCGAACCAAAAGTGACCTAAAAATGACCTAAAGTTACCATTTTGATGCATCCTATCCAGCATTGGTAAACTAACCATAACTTGGTCTACACAACTCAGAATGACCTGAAATTTTGCCCCGCGTAAAATAAGACATAGACCTACAAGTTTGTAGTTTGGACCGAAACCCAAAAACTGAGGGAACTAGGTCGTTTAGCTAGGTCAAAATAGTACACCGAAATCCAGTAAATTGCAATAAAATGCTATACACTTGAAAATGAAATTGGTAACATATACCAATACTAAAGGGCTCTAAAATGTGACATATTGGTAATATTGGAATTGACTCACTTAGAGTGTATCAAGGGTCAACATTATAAGTTGACTAATGAAATAAATTAAAGGGAATAGTACCAAGAAAATTTAAATATTAGATTTTATGATTGGAAACAAATTCATTGAGTACTAAAACACTTTAAATTGTGTGTTTCAGTTGATAAGGATATTGAGAAGCATAAAAAACATTGAGTCAAGGCCTAGGAGTGACTGGAATCAGGTTTGTGCACAACTAGTTTTTAACTGATTTTGTTCTAAATATTTCATATGATTAAATGACATATTTTTCTTATGTATTATGTTTAACAAGCATTGGATTTAATTCAATGATTATTGAAATTGAAATTTTTATAGTATGTATGAATTTAGCTTTGTGAAATGGTATTTCCACAAGTATTAAGCATTGTTGTGGATTGAATAAATTATGTTTTGGAAAATAGTGATAGAACATGTTTTGAATTGTGATAGGCAATTTGCATGGAAAAATGAAAATTTATGATTTCAATTGTGATGAGCATAAAAATTATTGGATATTGAATTGACTTTGAATCGAATTGTATTGTGATTTATGCTCACTAAAAGGATTGTGATATTGTTTTATATCTCACTATAAACGCTTGACTAGGTTATTACCCGTCTCTCTCATTTGTTGAGAAGACAATGGAGTTAGTTGTGTTTTGATTATCATGGTACATGCATAGGCTTAGATTTTCCTCTTATTAGAGGTTAGATCTAAGTTTTTTTATGTTACGGCTCTTTCGGAAGATTCATTATTGTGATGTGTACTGTGCACGATGATTCGACCTCCCCGACCATAGGGGGTTAGAATCCGATTTGACCTCCCCGACCATAGGGAGTTAGAATCACCCCGAAAATGGCCCTTTCAGTCTTGCATAGTTAGTGAGATAAAAAATGGTTTTTGAGATAAAGAATGGTTTTTGAGATAAAGAATGATTTTTGAATAGTAAAGAATTGTGATTTCAATTATGATTTATGTATAATCGATTTTGTTTGAATTACCTTAATAGTTAGTTATGATTTGATAAATTGAATTTTGTGATCAAAGTCATTTTATACAAATGATTTATAGTATTAGCAATGAATATTTTGAGTTTTAGAATTTGATGAGTATTCAGATTTCCAAATTATTTGCTGTAAATTTTGTCAATGTATATTGTACTATGTTTTAAATTATAGTTGTGCACCACTGAGTTCACTACTCAGCGATAGCTTTGTATGCTGTCGCAGGTAAAAAGAGCATAGAGCAATTGAGTAAGCTTCTTTGAAAGGACATTCAGATCAGCTCCAGGTATATCATAGGTATACCCATATACATAGGTTTTGATGTATGCATGTAATAATATATATATGTAAATTATTTGAGCAGTTTTATAAAAACTCTTGTAAAATATTTTGGTATGTAATTAAATGTAAATTATTGTAAATGTAAATTTGAGATTTCATTTACTTGAATAGTTTTGTAATATAAATTTTGAGTCTTGTAATCAATGAAATGTTTCTTTATGATGAGATTGGTTTGAAAATGAATTGATTGTTTATTGAGATTTGAATTGTGAATTGAAATGAAGTTATTGGAGTTGTATTTGAGAAAACATATTAGGAGTATTTTCTTTTGCAGGTTTGAAGAACTATTTTCTCAAAATACAGCCGACACTTTGCCAAAATTTTGAAAAAATTTTATAACACCAGATTTTAATTGATGATTTAAATTTTATGAAAATTGTTTTAAAATCCCTTGTAGTATATCTAATGGGTTATTGGTAGGCGAAGTACGGTAATTCATTAGGTGTACTACGGGATCATGTTACATCTTACGGGGGGGTAGAGTGTGACACAATTGGTATCACAGCCACTATATTTGCCATTTAGATTGTTGATTATATGATTTAATTGTGTGATTTGATCATGAAATGATTAAATCATTGCTGGTTGCAATGAAAAAGGTGGCGGCATGATGAAAACTCCATATGTGCACATGGTTTGTGCACTCCTTATGGTGCGCATGGTTTTGGGCAATATTTGTGCAATTATTGTATGATCTAATGCTCATAATTATGTCCATTTTATGTCTAATTAAATTGTTTAATTAGAGTTTTAATCACACAATTAAATTTTGATTCAAATTTGAATTTTTAAATTTGTTTGATTGTGATTCAAATTTGAATTTTTAAATTTATTTGAATGTGATTCAAATCTGAATTTCTAAATTTGTTTGAATGAGATTTAAATCTAAATTTTTAAATTTGTTTGAATCATATTCAAATTTGGATTTTTAAGTTGAATATGAGATATTCAATTTAATTTAAGTATGTATGTTTTATTTAATTGTTAAATAGTGATATGCATAATGGATGATCATGGATAATAAAAGACTAATGTGATTGGATTTATTTCTTTCATGTTTCTTTAAGATTGTAAATTAATTAATTTATTTTAATTTATTTTGGGCATGTATTATAAAGGTTGTAATATTTTTGGGTTGTAATTTCATTTATTTAGTTTTTGTAAATTCGCCTTGGTATGCCATGGATTACTATGTAATTGGATTGCAAGAAGATCAAGGAGGTCAAGAGCATTGGTGAGTCTAGTGGGAGGAATTCAAGATCAAGTGTAGATTTTGTACTCCTTCAGCATCTCTTGTAATATGAATGAATGATATGCCCCTAGGAATGCCCTGATTCAATTCTTGGTGGCTCAGAATTGAATCCTTTAGAAAGTTCATGATCATACCATATTTATTATCCATGAATGCATGAGATGTATGGAAATGTATACAAGTATATGATATATGTATGCTAATTGGATAATGTGCAAAGTGAGACCTTAATAGTAATTAGGACGACCACAAAATCTTCCAAGCAAATGATTAAGTTGGAAATGGTATAATTAAAGTAATTATAACATGGGCCCTCCATTGAGGCAATTATTTTAAGAAATTTTAAATACTTGCATATGATGCAATTAATTTAAGAGCTTTTCTTAAGAATAATTGCTAAGCATGAGATATTGAAAATATGAAAATGGTTTGGTAGCCAATAATTGATGTGCGTGAGGACATTAAAATTATTTGCATGTTTACTGGCTTAATGGGCAACTTAACTAATGCAAGATAAGTCAATAATGGATGTGCCTGAGATTTTGAGCATTAGGGGCTAGGTAAAGGATTGAACCTCACATGAGATGTGATGGGCAAGGAGTTGCTCACTTATAGTTTATTGTAATTCCAATAATGGATGTGCCTGAGGATGATCAATAGGATTATAAGAATTCTATCCAACTAGGATTTTCGTTTTCTACTTTGGAAGATTAAAAGACCATAATCATTTTGGTTAATTACATGATACATTTACTAATTAATCTGGTTATTTTCTGTAGTTAATTTTCTAATAATAATGAGCACAGAACAACCACCACCATCCAATATTCTTGCAAGCACACTTGATCGCAATAGGTTGACAGGACCTAATCTCTCTGATTGGCAAAGAAATTTGAAACTTTTCTTGAACCTTGAACATATAGGATATGTTCTAGACTCAAATGTTCCTGGTCCCTTACCTTCAGAGGCCACGCAAGAGGAACATGAAACTTTGAACAAATGGAAGGAGCATGATATGAAAACCATGTGTTGCATGCTTGCTTCTATGAGTAATGAGTTACAGAAGCAGCATGAGAACATGAAGAGTACGAGTGAGATCCTCCTTCACCTACAAGAGTTGTATGATGAGCATAGTAGAAATGCTAGGTATGAGATATCTAGACAGCTATTCCGCATGAGGATGTCTGAAGGACAAAATATTGGGGATCATGTCCACAAGATGATTCGGCTGATTGAGCAGCTGGAACATCTTGACTTTAACATGGATTTCTAACTGCAGACGGGTTTGATCCTTCAGTCCCTACCTGAGTCATTAGGGAATTTTGTGACAAATTTCCATATGACTAAATAGAAATGCGCCTTGGCTGGTTTACTCAACATACTGGTTATTGCCCAAAAGAATATGCCGGGCAATAAAGGAAAAGAGGTAGCTTTGATTACATCTTTTTCTGCTGAAAAGTCCAACAAGAAGAAGGGCAATAAGAAAAAGAAACCTCAAATTCCTGGTCCTTTCAAAAAAATAGCCAAACAGAAAGGGAAGATTAAAGCTGATAGAGGCAAAGAAAAGTGTTTCCACTGCCAGCAGGATGGGCACTGGAAAAAGAATTGCCCAGGGTATCTTGCTTCTCTGAAGTACAAGAAGGATACACCTTCGAAAGGTATGTCCATATCTTGTTATTTAGATTTTGATGATACTCATAGTTCATCTACAGCTTGGGTTTTAGATACCGGTGCCAGTTCTCACATTTCTTATGATATGCAGAAATTAGCAAATAGTAGCAGCTTGCGTTCTCGAGATGTTAGACTCTAGATTGGCGATGGCTCAACTGTTGAAGCCTTAGCCATAGGATCTAAATCTTTTTACATGTCTGGACATGTTTTGTGTTTGGATAATATTTTATATGTACCTGATGCTTTTAAGAATATCATTTCTATATCTAGTTTGACTAGAAATGGCTATGAATTTCAGTTCACAGATGATGTTTGCAATATTTATTTTGAAAATAAATATGTTGGTTCGGGTTTTATGAATAATTGTCTTTATTATTTGGATAATAATGACAAACACAAAATGAATGCAAGTGATCTAAATGAATGCAATACCATGGTGAAAATCAACTCAAGTTCAAAATATATTTGGCACTTAAGGTTAGGTCATATTGTAGAAGATAGGATTGCAAAATTGGAGAAAATGGGGATTCTATCCTCATTGGGTTCTAAACCTGCTCCAACTTTTAAATCTTGCCTTCAGGGAAAAATGACTAGATCACCCTTTGTAGGACAAAGGCTAAGAGCTGAAAATATTTTGGAGCTAATACATAGTGATGTATGTGGTCTATTTAAAGAAATGGCTAGAGGCAGTTTTCATTATTTTATTACCTTTACTGATGATAAATCAAGGTTTAGGTGTTTATATTTGATGAAATACAAACATGAATCCTTTAAAAAGTTCAAAGAATTTAAATCTGAAGTAGAAAATCAAACAGGAAAGAGTATTAAAGCTCTTCGATCAGATCGTGGATGTGAATACTTTGTATTGAATTTGATGAATACTTGAGAGAGTATGGCATTGTTTCCCAGCTGACTCCTCCAGGAAAACCACAGCTGAATGGTGTATATGAGAGGAGAAATCGTACTCTATTGGATATGGTACGTAGTATGATGAGCTATACTGATATGCTAATCTCCTTTTGGGGATTTGCATTCAGCTTTGCATATTCTGAATAGGTTTTCATCAAAATCAGTATCTTCCACACCTTATTAGATTTGGTATAGAAGAAAACCAAGTCTTAAGCATGTTAAGATTTGGGATTGTCTAGCTTATATCAAAAAGCTGAACATTGATAAATTAGAAACCAGATCAAAAAAGGGTAGATTTGTTAGATATCCAAAAGATAGTTTTGGATACTATTTTTATTTGCCCACATCACAAAAGGTTGTGGTAAGTAGAGATGCCACATTTCTTGAACAACAGTTTGTTCAAGAAGGAGGCAAAGGAAGGCAAATAGAGTTAGAATTGGAGAATTCTGATCAACCAACAGATCATATGGATATAGATCCATCTAGTCAACTTACACCTATTGATGATACATCTATAGCTATTCCTCGTAGAACAACTAGGGTATCTCACACACTAGTGAGATATGGTTTCCTTCACGAAGAAGAACAAGAGTTGTCGACTCATGAAGAAGTAGATCATGGAGATGATCCACTTACCTATGAAGAAGCTATATCAGATATAGACTCTTCAAAATGGATTGGTACTATGAAATCTGATATTGATTTCATGTATAAGAATCAAGTTTGGGATCTTATTGACCCACCTGAAGGTATTGTACCTATAGGGAACAAATGGGTTTTCAAGAAGAAAATTGGTTCTGATGGAAAGGTAAAGACCTATAAAGCAAGACTAGTAGCGAAAGGTTTTCGCCAAAGGCAAGGAATCGACTATGAGAAGACTTTCTCACCTGTTGCGATGCTTAAATCAATTAGGATTCTATTAGTAATAGCTGCATACTATGATAATGAGATTTGGTAGATGAATGTCAAAATAGCTTTTCTCAATGGATACATTGAAGAAAACATTTTCATGGAAAACCTAGGGGTTTTGAATCCCAAGATGGTTGCAAAGCGCACAAGCTAAAGCGATCCATTTATGGGTTAAAACAAGCTTCGAGGAGATGGAACATCCACTTTGATGAAGCTATTAAGTCATTTGGTTTTATCAAAAATGAGGATGAGCCATGTGTATAAAAGAAGGTTAGTGACAGTGCTATCACTTCCTTGTCTTATATGTGGATGATATTTTGTTGATGGGTAATGACACAGGTATATTGACAACTGTAAAGGTATGGTTGTCAAATACATTCTCCATGAAAGACTTAGGGGAGGCAACCTATATTATTGAGATTCGCTTCTATAGAGATAGAGCGAAAAGAATAATTGGTTTATCCCAAAGTCTATACTTGGAAAAGGTGTTAAAGAGGTTTAACATTGTCACACCTTACACCCCCCACCCCCCCCCCCCCCCGGTAAGGCATAACATGATCTTGTAGTATACCTAATGAATTACCAAACTTCGCCTATTGATAACTCATTAAATTCACTACAAGGGATTTTAAACCTTTTCTTATTTCTTTTTACAGTGGTGAGCACTTTTGATAGGTGTAAAATTTTTTTTATCTGAAGTGAACCAATTAACAAATCTGAGTATCAACAATTTCTATAAAAATTTTGACAGAGTGCCATCTATTTTTTGAATAAAATAGTTCTTCAAAAACCTGTAAAAAGCACTTCCAATATATCTCTTCAATTCCAAACTCCAGTAATAATTTAACATAATAAATTTCTCAACTAAATTCAACATCAATTTTTCAGTGTTTCCAAAAACTGAGATAAGAAAAATATATCAAAATATTTTTACAGGCCAAAATAATTTACAATTTTAGTTTACAACTACTCAAGACCAAGTACAATATATACATACAGTGCACATACATTACAATAAAAATTACAAAAATATGGTATACTCAATATACCCGGTGAAATCTCAAAATATAGCACAAGCAGCCTACTCTGCTGTTCTGCCCGTCTGTCTACCTGCGACAGCAATGAAAAAGCTATCGCTGAGCCAATGTCTTAGTGGTGCACAACATTAAGAAAATACAATTTAAAACCATAAACCATAAATCATATGAACTGGGGATACTTAAAATCATAGTTGAATTCAAAAGACAGTGAATTTCATAAAGAATTAAACTCCATTTCACAATATCACAATAAATATCAATAAATCACACACATAGCTTAATCATGATTCCATAGTCCAATTCATCTCAAAAGCCGATGGCTAATGAGGAATAACATAGCTAGCTAGCAATAATATGAGTACTCATTCTATTTGTCCTCAACAGGCACACACCTCAACACTTCAGTCAGAGAGGGAATTCAAAGTCAATTCGTCCCACTGGACAAGCTAGCGAGGAATTCAATCAAATATACATGATAGCTATAGTTTCAAACCATTTACAATATTTTTCAAGTAATAAGTATCCATCACACTCAAACAATTTTCCACAATTTAAAACAATAACATACAAATAGTCATAATTTATTTCAATTGAAAATTCAAAAGAAATAACTGTTGTGCACAAACCTCTGAAGTGTAACCTCTTGGCCCTGACTCAGTATTTCCTTCCCCTTCCCTGAGTCTTTGCTAACTGAAATACACAATTTAAAGTGTTTCAGTACTCATTTAAACTGTTTCTAATAATAAGATTTAATAATTAATTTATTTAATTCTATTGTTTTCCTTAGTCAACCTATAATGTTGACCCTTGATGCACTCTAGGTGAATTAGGTTTAATGTTACCAATATGTCACATTTTGCATTTCAATATGCTTCCAATATAATGCAATTTACCATTTTTAGAAGTTGGCATTCATTGCCAAATTATTTTAAGCATCATTGTATGTAAATGTCAAGTTCTTAATTTTTTTGTGTGCTAGATTGGTCTAGCTTAAAGTCCTATTTCTCTTGGTTTTTAGCTTCTGGTCAAAGAAGCAAAATTGTAGCTCTATGTCTTATTGCACTCGGGCCAAAATTTCAGCTTATTCTGAGTTGTATAGACCAAGATATGATCAATTTACTAAAACTGGACAGATTGCACCTTTACTGCAAAATTTGATCAATTTTAAGTCACTTTTAGTTCTGGCAATTTTGGTACCCGAACTTGTGCAAGCTATTTGACTTGGTTCTGGCCATTTCTGGGCTTTGGTGTCTTCATAAGAATTGTAGCTCTATGTCTAATCTATTCATGGTAAATATTTCAGGTCATTTGGACCTGTTTTGAGTGACTTATGGCCAAAATAGTAACTGCTGCCTAAATGGTCAATTTTCAGGTTTTCAAGTCACTAATCCGGATTTGATCATTTCTCAAATCACTTTCTGGATAGAATTTAGGTAGGCTTTCTTCATGAAAGTTGGCATATTTTGTCCCTAGTTTCACCTTCAATTAGCCTCATACCAATTGGAGTCACACACTTAGGGTTATAGGCCCATTTGCACACTGCCCTCTACATGCCTTTCAAACACCAAACCAACACACATTCACCAACTATCTCCTCACTTTTCCATACCATTCTGCATTTGGCACTAACCATAACCATTCAATTTACATTATAGGTCAACTTGGACAGAATATAACAACTTCAAAATACACCAAATGTAGTCACAATTCACAAAGTTCAAACCCAACAATATATACACATAAATACTTCTAATTATCACACATACATCCATCATCAAATTACATACCTATCACTACTATTCCACACACATAGGCTACCATTTTTTTTGTACAATACTTCAACAACATTTCATGAATTTGAACATTATCAATTTCCATTATGAGGCTACCAAAGTAACATCCCTACATATCAACTTCTATTTTTACTTTTCAAGCTCCCCATTCAAACTTTACACATGGGAATCAACTTCAATACATATAAGCACTTAATTTAACATCCCAAACTACCATTTACATGCAAAAATAAGTTGTACATGATGAAGTTCCATGGCTGCTGAAATGGAGTAGCTCTCTAACTCATCAAAACTCAAAACTTCTTCCATAAATCAAACAACCACAACCTCAACTCAAAGTTTAACAAAGAAAGGATGAAGAATGGCCACTTACCTCTTATAGACTTCCTCAAAACTCCACCAAATTCCTTCTTTCTTGTTCCCTAAGTGCTGCCCAAGGTGTGGTGGTCAAGTTTAATGAAGAAACCTTAACCATTGGGAGCTTGGATCATGGATGCATGAAGGTTGGAGCTTGGACAGCCATGGGAGAGTTTGGGAGCTTTTTGGTTCAACCAAGGGAGAGTTTGAGGAAGAAGATGGCTTTGCAGAAATTAGTGGAAGATGACAGATTTTTAATTGATTCACAAAGTGCTTAGTGGTCCACTAATGTAGAAATAACATTAGTTTAATTCAACTTTCAATTATTCAAAGTTTTACCCCCTAATTTTCCTTATTTATACTTCTCATTTTCAATTTCATTTTTCATGGGGTTTTCACTATTTAATATCACTTTATTTTCATGGACATTTAGGTCAAAAGGCAACTCGGGGTGTCAATTGACCACAACGCCCCTATTCGGGTTGCATTCCCGATATTTCGGTAACACCTAGTTTTGTCGTTTTCTCGATTTCTCGTTTTTCCTTGTACTAATTAATTAATTTTTCTTTGATATTTTTAATAACATTTATACTTCAATAAGTCTTTAATTATATCTCGAAACTAAATTCTGAGGGTTCCTTGTAGTCTTGGGGTCGCTATTGCCTGCGCCGTAGCTTCCCCGTGCGATCACCCATCGCTACGGTTTTTGGCTCGTTTAACTTAGTTACATTTCATTGCTATTATTTTTCCTTTGTTTTTTTTTTTTATATTTTCCTTTCTAGTATTTCATTATTTTATGTCTCCTCACTAACATTTAAATATAGTTCTAGGCATCCTAGCTGTCCGGACAGACACTGGTCATCGGAACAGTAGAACGCACTACCGAACATAGGGTGTTACAATTCTCCCCCCCTTAAAATAAATTTTGTCTCAAAATTTTACTTGGCATCAGTTTCTGAACAGCTGTGGGTGCTGTCTCCTCATGTCCTCTTCACGTTCCCAAGTAGCTTCCTGGCCTGAATAATGGATCCACAGCACTTTCACCAAGGGTATCTGTTTATTCCTCAACTACTTCACCTCATATGCCAGAATCTCTATAGGGTCTTCTTCATATGAAAGGTTTGGATTTACCTCAATCTTTCTCTGTACCTCCTTAACATGGACACATTGTAACACTCCCATTTGTATATCCTGGTATATTTCACTATTCCGATGACCGAAGTTGGTCTGGACAATTAAGGAGATTAGAACCACACTTAAGACAACTAGAGAAGCCATAAACACAAATAATTAGTAATTGCCAATTGGTTAAGTACAAATAAGAAGAACAGAACATAAGAAGTTAAATGAGCCGAGAGTCACAGCAATGGGTAACCTTCTTGGGAACGACTGCGAAGTCGATTTAAACTCAAATTTCGAACCGTAAAATGTGACGCCGCGGTCCTTAGAACCATTATAAAACAGTGAAAAAGAGAAAATCACGAAAAAGAATTGTTAAGTCAGTCAAATAATTAGGTCAGGGAGCTGGAAGAAATATTGAATTATTTGCAAACCGAGTTGAACTGGCGAAGGGCAATTTGGTCAATTGACCCCGAGAGCTGACTCCTGACCTAACTATGAAATAAAATCGGAGAAAAGAAAATTTTGTAATCGAGAATTAAATTAAAGAACTAATAGAAAAATAAATAAAAAAAAGAAGGAAAATGAAAAAGTGTAGGGAAATGACATAATGCATGACATCATGCATGATGCCATAAATCCCATAATTAATAATTTGATTAAATGGATTTTTGGGTCTTTCATAAGAAAAATTACATAAAAGAAATAAAAAGAAAAAAAAATGTAAAAGTCATCTTCCTCATCTCACTTGCCGCCCCATCTCTCTCTCCATTCCTTCACTTTGTTCCACCATTGTTAAGAGAAAAAAAGCTTGGATTTCCCTACTCTCTTCCATAAATTCACAAAGTCCCAACATTAAAAATTCTCTTTACATGTTGAGGAAGCATTAGAGAGTAAAAAAGAAGAAGAAAGACTTGAAGAAAGGAAAGCCTAAAAACCCTCCAAGCAAGGTTAGTTATTTAAGTTGCAAAATTAGTTTATTTGTTGTGTTTTTAGCTTGGTTAACTTGTAAATAAACTTAAAATGAAAAGAAAAATTTGTTGAGGGACTAAACTGAATTTCGGCTAGCTAGGGTTACTATGTATATGTTTGAGTTTTGATTGAAATTAAATGGTGGGCAAGCTTGTATGGATGTGCTAATGAGATTGGTATGCTCAAATGCGGTTAAATGCAACAAGTTAGTAAGTTAGGGTTTTGGGACACTTAGGGTTAGAGACAAAAATGTGAGAAACTTATAAATGGTGTCTTTGACCTAATGTGAAGTGAGAAATGGTCATTTGTGACCTAATTAAGTGTGTTAGAAGTGTTTGAATCAAAGCCAAATTCAAATTGAGTGTAGTCATGCTATTGGTAGCATGACCAGGTTATCTTTGAAGGACCAAAAATGAAATTTTACAAGTCCAATTGGTATGAGACCAATTGGGAATGAAAATAGACACTAAATGACAGAATTTTCATTTAGGAAGCATGCCCAAAGAATGACCAAAACCTAGTGAACAAATTGACCAAACTTGAAAAATCACAGTCTGCCCTGTACAAACTGACCAAATGAATAGTGTTTATTCATTTGGTCATAACTTTAGCTAGGAAGGTCTAAATGACCTGAACTTTTACCAGTGATTAGATGAGATATAGACCTAAAACTTTTATGAAGAACACAAACCCAAATTATGCCATTAACCAAGTCATTTGGCCACCCTAATTTGGTGACCCAAAACTGCCAGCACCAAAAATTGCCCAGAATTCTGGGTTGAGTCCAATCCGGCAGCCATGGTTCAAATGGCTATAACTTGAGCTACAAAAATCCAATTGGAATGATTCAAAAATGAGAATAAACTTAAGACAATAGGAAACATTTCTATGAAGAAAGTTTTGCCAAATTCCAACAATAAAATGACCAATGGAACAGTGTAACTTAAGGCACCAAAACTGAAAATTTACAATTTTGCCTAAAAGACTTAGAATTTGAATAAACAATCAAAACCAACAAATTTAATGACCAAAATGTGGTATGTGGGTGAAGTTGGAATTCCCATACCTATTAAGCCTTAGAAAGTCAATAATTTGACTTGAATAGTGCAGTGAATAGTAACCCAAAACACAAAAATTTTAAAGAGCGTCGAGTTTAGCAGATATAAGCTAGATAAAAGTGAAATTGAATTTATTTTTTGATTTATGCTAAGTTATGGTACTAAAACACTGTGAAACTGTGTGTTTCAGCTGAAAAAGACTTGGAAGGTCTGAGAGACTGAGTCAAGGCCTAGAGGTGACTCACGTCAAGTTTGTGCACAATAAACCTTATTTGAATATTTTGTCATTAAAAAATTGATTGGTTTGATTTATGAAAATTTTGTGTTAATCATGAATTGTGTTGCCACTTTGTGAATGAAACTATGACTTTGGAAATCAATCGGATTCCTCATGAATTATTTGAATAAAATGTTTGAAATAGATTTTTTTTTATTCACACTTAGCATGACAGTGCCTTATTATTCCTCCTCCATTTATGGGGTGAGATTGATTATTTTTCCTCCCTCTCTGATTTATCAGTTGAGGTTGTAGATTGGATGAGTACTCATTAGCTAGCTAGCCACCTCCTTCATTGATTTCGATTAGTGGGGTTGTAAATTGCTTTGTTATGGTGTACAACACGGCATTGATCGGAAATTTTGTGTCATGGCTTAAGCTGTGTCACACCTTACCCCTCTGTAAGGTATAACATGATCCCATAGAATACCTAATGAACTACCGCACTTCATCTACCGATAACTCATTAAGTACCCTACAAGGGATTTTAAAACAATTTTCTTATTTTTGATAAGTGGTGAGCATTTCTAATGAGTATTTAAAACATTTAATTGAAATTAAAAACTAGTTAAAATTTTTTGCCCATTTTATTTTTTCGCAAATTTTATAAAAATTTTGACAGAGTTCTGTCTGTATTTTGAGAAACCAGTTCTTCAAATACCTATAAAAAGCACTTCTAAAAATTTTTCTCAACAACTACTTCAATTTCACAATCAAACTCAATCCATTTCAACAACTCCATAATCATTTCAATCAATTTCTCAAGTTCAAAATTCAATAATCCTCAAAATATTAACAATACATTTCATTCAAATTAAATAAAATGGTTTCACTCATATTTCATCAGAGACAAAATAATTTATATACATCCTTACAAAATTTACATCAATAGAAATATAAACTAAACTTTATTACAAACTTCATACAAATTTTGTACAAGCTGCTCAAGACCCATTACATGTCCATACATTTATATGCAATACATACATCAAAAGAAATATTTACAATTAGGGTATAAATTATACCCGATGACTTTAAGCCGATAGCTCCTCACACCTCAGCAGCTCAGTCTGCTACTCCTCTAGTCTCAGATCTGCATGATAAAGAATAGAAGCTATCGCTGAGTACTAGGACTCAGTGGTACACAACATACTAAAATAATCTTTATGCAAAACTTAAATCACATTTATTCAAAAAATTTGACTAAACATGAGCATTAAACACAAAACATGAATTATGAGATTTTAATGCAAACCAAGTTCATTTCAAAGTATCAAAACACGTTTCATAAAACCCACAGTTAGATCATGCCATTCGAAACAAATAGAATCTCAATAGCCAGAGGCTAAAGAGAAATCACATCACAAGGCTAGCTAGCTCAAATATATGGATATCCATTCACATCCTCTTCTACTGGGACACCTCAACACTTCTCCAAAGAAGGAATCAAAATTTGAAACTAATTACCCCCACTAGTCGTGCTAGTGAGGTGTTCAAATATATGGTCATGACACTGTGGTTTCAAAACTTATCTTAACAATTTGCTAAACATTGTCATTTCAAATATACACAGTAACTTTCACAATTTAAATCAAAACATCATAAATAAGGTCACAATACTTTCAACAATTCAAAGCAAAAGTAAAATGCATATTTCATTCACTTAATCAATGAATTTTTAAAGCATAGTGATGTTGTGCACAAACCTCAAACAATCGCCTGTTGGCCTTGACTCGACTCCTCGGGTTCTGTCCCGGTATTCTTTTTCACTGAAACACACAATTTTATAGTGTTTCAGTACCATAACTTAGCATAAATCCAAAAATAAATTTAACTTCACTTTTACCTAGCTCTAACATGCTAAACTCGACGTTCTTGAAATTTTGTGTTTCGGAGTTACTATTCACTATACTATTTAAGTCAAATTATTGACTTTCTAAGGCTTAATAGGTATAGGAATTCCAACTTTACCCACATACCACATTTTGATCACCAAACTTGTTAGTTTTGGTCATTTTCTCAAAACTTTGGTCTTTTAGGCAAAATTGCCAAATTTTCAGTTTTGGTGTCCCTAATTGTACTGTTTTATTGGTCAGTTTACTATTAGAATTCAGCAAAACTTTCTTCATAGAAAATGTTCCCTATTGTCTTAAGTTTATTCTCCTTTTTGAATCACTCTAATTGGAGTTTTGTAGCTCAAGTTATAAGCAAATTATGTTTACTGTTCATGCTACAGAATTTTGGTTCTGCAGATTTGTCGATCCAACTTCATTCAGTAATTTGATCAAGTTAGGTCCATAATTTGGTCTAACTTTCTTCATATGAAATGTTCTAATATTCCTTAGGTTTCCATCGGTTCAAGAATCGCCTAAATTGGAGTTTTCTAGAGAGAGTTATAGCCATTGAAACTTTACTGTTCAAATGGCAAATCTGCAGTCTGCAGATTCAGGTCACCAACTTTGCTCAGTAATTTGATTAGGTTAATGGCATAATTTGGGTTGGTGTTCTTCATGAAAGTTTTAGGTCTATATTTCAGCTAATCACTGGTAACATTTCAGGTCATTTTGACCTGCCTAGCTCGAGTTATGACCAAATGAACAAATACTGTTCATTTGGTCAATTTGTGCAGTGGCAGCCTACGATTTCTCAACTTCGGTCACTTTGTTCACTAGGTTTTAGTCACTTTTTGGGCAGGATTCCTAAATGAAAATTGTGTCATTTAGTGCCTATTTTCATCCCCAATTGGTCCCATATCCATTGGACTTGTAAAATTTCATTTTTGGTCCCTCAAAGGAGGTTTTGGTCATGCTGCCAGCACATGACCTTATCCAATCCGAATTGGCTTTTAATTCCAACATTTCTAACACACCTCATTTGGTCACAAATGACCATTTTTCACTTTACATTAGGTCAAAGACACCATTTACAAGTTTTTCACATTTTTGGTCTCTAAACCCTAATGTCCAAACCCTAATTCACTAACCTTATGCATTTACTTGATTCCATACCTCTAAACATAGTCATTCAACTAACTAAGGTTTATATACCCAATTAAATCCATCAAACCATGCAAATATACTCCCATATACATGCTGGCTGAAAATTATTCATGTTCCCTCAACAAATTTTTATTTCATTTTAAGCATTTTTCTAAGTTAACTAAGTTATAAACACAAGTAATAAACTCATTTGCAACTTAAATCACTAACCTTTGTGTAGCAACTTCTAACTCCCCTTTTCTCCAATTTTCTTTCTTCTTTTCTCATTTCTTTGATGATCAATCTTCTTTTCAAGTGATTAAATCAAGTTTTTATAGGAGAATTTGGGGTAAGGTAGGGTCAAATGGGTGTTTAAAAGCTTGTATTCAAGCTTTCATGGAGGATCAATGGTGGGGTTTGGGAAAGACTATGGCTGCCGTTTTCTTTGAGGTAGGAGAAGGTTGATATTTTTGTTTTTTATGTATTTTATGTCTTGTTTTATGTATTTGAATGGGTCAACAATTGTGGGAATTAAAATAATTAATTTTGACATCATTTTGATGTCATAAGGTGATGTAATTAACTTTTTCTTTTCTTTTCTTTTTCTTTTTTTTTCTATTTATTTTTCTATTAGTTCTTTAATTTAATTCTCGATTCCGAAATTTTCTTTTCTCCGATTTTATTTGACAGTTAGGTAAGGAGTCAGCTCTCGGGGTCAATTGACCAAATTGCCCATCGCCGGTTCATCCCGGTTTACAATTAATTCCATATTTCTTCCTGCTTCCTGACCTAATTATTTGACTGGCTTAACAATTATTTTTCATGATTTTCTCTTTTCCACTGTGTTTATAAGGATCCTAAGGACAGCAGCGTCACTTTTTACGGTTCGAAATTTGAGTTTAAAATGGCTTCGCAGTCATTCCCGAGAAAGTCACCCATCGCTGTGACTCTCGGCTCGTTTAACTTCTTTTGTTCTGTTTTTCTTATTTATATTTAACTAATTGAACATTACTAATTATTTGTGTTTATGGCTTATCTAGTTGTCTTAAGTGTGGTTCTAATCCCCTTAATTGTCCGGACCGACACCGGTCACCAGAACAGTGAAATCTACCAGGCTATGCAAACTGGGGGTGTTACAAGTTGTGTATGAATTGGCAACACTATGTTTATTCAATTATTTGACCCAAAAATTTTGCTATAATGAGCTTTGATAAATTGTGAATTTAATTGTGCAACATTTAAATTGTGTTTTGTCAATGAATGATTTATGTATTGTATTTCAAATTTTTATTGTGCACCACTAAGTATTTTTGTACTCAGTGATAGCTTATTTTGCTGTCGCAGATAAGAGCAAGGACAAGGCAGTAGAGTGAGCTACAACTGATATTGAGGACTACCCTGATATTTTTGTACGGGTATTATTTTATACCCTTGTAGTTAATTTTGATGTAAATATTGTAATGTTTTATGTATCAATGTAAAGTTGAGCAGTTGTATAATAAATTGTAATAATATTATTTTTGAATTTCCTTCTGTAAATTAAGATTTGTATTTGTGAATTTCATATTATATGCACTGTGGATGGAATTATGAAATATTTTAAGTTGATAAATTCTTGGTTGAATTGTGGAATGATTTGAACTGTGTTGATTTGAGATTAATTGGAGGTTGGGAGTTGTGGAAAATTATTGGAAGTGTTTCTCTCAGGTATTTGAAGAACTGTTTTCTCAAAATACAGACGGAACTCTGTCAAAATTTTTATAAAATTTGTGGCAAAATTAAAATGGACAAAATTTTTACTAGTTTATAAGCTTTGAATAAATGATTTTAATTCCTACCAAAATGCTCACCACTTCCAAAATGCAAGAAAATAGTTTTAAAATCCCTTGTAGTGTACTTAATGAATTATCGGTAGGTGAAGTTCGGTAGTTCATTAGGTATTCTTCAGGATCATGTTTTGCCTTACAGATGGGTAAGGTGTGACCCACATGGAAGACACTATGTATCCTTTCTAGCTCTGGAGGTAATGCTAACCGATATGCCAAAGTACCCACTCTTCCAAATCCTCATATGGTCTGATAAAACGAGGACTCAGTTTCCCCTTTCTGCCAAATCTCATAATCCTCTTCCAAGGAGAAACTTTGAGGAATACCTTATCACCCACTGCATATTCAATATCTCTTCTTTTCAAATCAATATAGGACTTCTGACGGTCTAATGTAGCCTTGAGTCGATCTCTGATCAATCTGATCTTTTTCTCTGTCTGCTGAATAATTTCTGGGCCAATCATCTTTCTTTCACCTACTTCATCCCAACATAGGGGAGTTCTGCACTTTCTGCCATACAAAGCTTCATATGGAGCCATCCCAATGCTTGATTGGTAGCTGTTGTTATAAGCAAACTAAATCAAAGGCAAGTGTATATCCCAACTATCTTCAAACTCAATCACACAAGCCCGTAGCATATCCTCCAATATCTGAATTACCCTCTTAGACTGGCCATCTGTCTGTGGGTGGAATGTCATGCTGAAGTTCAATCTAGTTCCTAGGGCTCTCTAAAGACTACCCCAGAATCTAGAAGTGAACCTAGGATCTCTATCAAATACAATCGATACTGGCACTCCATGCAGTTTTACAATCTCATTTATGTACAATCTGGCCAATCTTTCCAAGCTATAGTCCATCCGAACTGGCAAAAAGTGAGCAAACTTGGTTACTCTATCAACTATAACCCATATTGCATCATGACTATTCTGTGTCCTCGGAAGTCCCATCACAAAATCCATAGTTATCCGTTCCCATTTCCACTCTGGTACTGGCAATAGATGTAATAAACCTACTGGTACTTGATGTTCTGCCTTCACTTGCTGACAAGTTAGGCATTTGGAGACAAAATCAACTACATCTCTTTTCATACCCATTCACCAGTAATGCTCTTTCAGCCCTCTGTACATTTTGGTTCCACTAGGGTGCATAGCAAAAGGAGACTCATGTGCTTCTTTCATGATGATCTGTCTCAATTCTACATTATTAGGAATGCACATTCTGCCCTGATGTAGTAGTAAACCATCATCTCTCACAGAAAATTTAGGTTTCTTGCGCTGCTAGACTTCTTTCATTAGCTTCTGATATTTTTAATCATTCTGAGCAGCCATTCTGATCTGATCAATCAACACTGGCTGTACATGCCATGCAAGTACTGTCTGTCCCTCATCATCAATCTCCAAACTGGCATGCTATGCTTTCAATTCATGTACCATGGACAAAAGAGAGACTCTGAGACTTGCCATAGTTTTGCGACTTAAGGCGTCAGCCACCACAATTGTTTTCCCTGGTTGATAGTCTATTAAGCAATCATAGTCTTTAATCAGTTCTAACCATCTCCTCTGCCTCAAATTCAATTCTTTCTGGGTGCCTAGGTACTTCAAGCTCTTGTGATCTGTGTAAATGTAGCATTTCTCCCCATACAAATAGTGTCTCCAGATCTTTAGAGTAAAAACAATAGCTGCAAGCTCCAAATCATTTGTTGGGTAGTTCCTCTCATGCAGTTTCAGCTGGCTTGATGCATAAGCAATGATATTTCGATCTTGCATCAGTACACAGCCTAACCCATTGTGAGAAGCATCACTATAAAATGTGTATTCTTTACCCGATATAGGTAAAGTAAGGACTGGAGCTTCAGTCAAACACCTCTTCAACTGATCAAATAGATCATCAATGCGAAGCAATGGATATCTGTTCTTTATTGTCACCTTATTCAACTGCTGGTAGTCAATACATAAGCAGAGAGTGCCATCTTTCTTTTTAACAAACAATACTGGTGCTCCCCAAGGTGACACACTAGGACGGATGAAGCCTTTTTCAAGTAGTTCTTGCAACTGTACCTTTAACTCCTTCAACTCCGCCGATGCCATTCTGTATGGTGTTATGGAGATTGGATCCACACCAGGCATAACATTAATCTCAAATTACACCTCTCTTTCTAGAGGTAATCCTAGCAATTTATCAAGAAACACATCTAAAAAGTTATATACTGTAGGGATATCCCTCAATGCTAGACTCCCCACTTGGGTGTCTATCACATGTGCCAAGTATGCTTCACACCCCCTTTCTGATCATTTTCCTGGCTAGTGTAGCCGAAATGATGTTTGATGGCAATAACTACCTCTTCCCATGTATTACCACATCACTGTATTGAGGGAGAACAAAAGTGATTGTCTTTAGTCTACTGTTAATCATGGAGTGATGCTTGGCTAACCAATCCATGCCCAAGATGATATCATAATCTCTAAAGGGCATTTCAATGAGATCAGATAGAAAAGTATGTCCTAGGATCACCAAAGGACAATCTCTATACATTTTATTGACCCTGACCTCTTGTCCTAGTGGACTTGTTACTAGCACTTCAAAATCCATTTTCACTCACAGAACAGCAATGCAATCAATGATGCTAGTACTTACATAGGAATGGGTAGAACCCGGATCAAATAATACAAACACATCTTGATTAAAAGTTGAGAAGGTACCAGCCACAATGTCAGATGTCTTAGCCTCTTTTCTCTGTCTCATTGCGTAGACTCTGATTGGAGCACTGCCTTGCTCTGATTGATTCATTGTGCCTTGGCTGCCTGCTGGACTACCTCTACCCCTGCTTCTACCTCTGCTAGGTGGTTGTGAACCTCTGGTGATAGGATTCTAAACTGACCCTTCTATAGTAGTAGGAGGTGGCCTAACTCTACGGGCACTGGTGCAGTCCTTGGCAAAGTGTCCTGTGCCTCCACAATTATAACAGGCTCCTGTGGCCTTGTAGCATACCCCACCATGATTTCTTCCACAAGTTTCACATTGGCGAGAAGGGTAGAAACTTCTGATAGTGTGCTGACCAGATGGAGGAGGTCTCTGTCATGAAAATCTTCCCCTACCGAACTTTTTACCACCCCGGTTGTGTCCTCCAAAGTTCTTTCCCTTTCCAGTAGGACCACTGGAACTCTGATCTACTGACTACCCCTCTTTCTCTTTTTCTGTCTTCTCTGATTTCTTTTTCTCTGGGGCCACTTTTGACTCAATTCTTTCTAATTTCAGTGCTTGAGAAATAAGCTCAGAGAAGTTAGTATATTTGAATCTGACCACCTGTAGTCTGAGACTGGGCTTCAAGCTGGTTTCAAACCTCTTACATCTTTCCCTGCTGGTAGAAAGGAGACTTCCTACACAGTGGCTCAGGCAGGAAAATTCCCT
The DNA here is from genome assembly GCF_030052815.1 of Hevea brasiliensis. Taxonomy (NCBI): domain Eukaryota; kingdom Viridiplantae; phylum Streptophyta; class Magnoliopsida; order Malpighiales; family Euphorbiaceae; genus Hevea; species Hevea brasiliensis. Next base: position 32,511,339 of record NC_079497.1, on the reverse strand, counting down.
TTCATATTCTGCCACTGACCTACTTCCCTGTTTCAAACTTAAGAACTCCTGTAACTTCTGGTCCACATAGGCATCTGGGACATATTTTTGTTTGAATTCCCAAAGAAAGTCATCCCAGGTTAGTACTGGAGGTTCCACCAAACTATGAGGAATGGTTTTCCACCAGTCATATGCATCCCCCAGTAGTAGTGACACTGAATACTCAAATCTGAGCTCCTCTGTACAGTGCAGTTTTTTGAACACCCTATCCATTCTCTCTAACCATTGTTCTGCCTCTAGAGGATCTACTGTCCCCTTGAACTCAGTAGCCCCATATTTAATCAGCTTGTCATACTGTCTAACTGAAGACTGTGGTTGTACCACTGGTGTCTGTAGTGGGACTTGAGTAGGCATGTTACCAGCCATCTGTTGGAACATTGCGACCATCTGCTGAGCGAACTGAGCAGGGAATTGCGGTACTGAGGGAACTGGTGCGGCTGATCCACTCACATTGTGCAGGGCTTGGGCATCCCCTTATACCTCAGCCTCTATTGATTGATCGACTGAACGATCCCCTTCTTCCACAGTCAATTTGAGGATCTTAGACCTCCTGAACAAATAACACAAGGAGATTTCCTCCTGTTAGTGCATATTTATAATGTAATGTACTATATGTATCAAACAATGACATTGAGCAGTTGTACTATGAAGAAAGAATATTCAAATTACAAGTCAAAACAGAATTTAAAAATCAGTCTCTGATACCACTAAAACATATCACACCTTACCCCTCCATAAGGCATAACATAATCCCATAGTATACCTAATGAATTATCAAACTTCGCCTACTGATAACTCATTAAATACACTACAAGGGATTTTAAACCTTTTCTTATTTCTTTTTACCGTGGTGAGCACTTTTGATAGGTGTAAAATTTTTTTTATATGAACTGAACCAATTAATAAATCTGGGTATCAACAATTTCTGTAAAAATTTTGGCACAGTGCCATCTATATTTTGAATAAAACAGTTCTTCAAAAACCTGTAAAAAGCACTTCCAATATATCTCTTCAATTCCAAACTCCAGTAATAGTTTAACACAATAAATTTCTCAACTCAATTCAACATTAATTTTTCAATGTTTCCAAAAACTGAGATAAGAAAAATATATCACAATATTTTTACAGGCCAAAAAAATTTACAAATTTAGTTTATAACTGCTTAAGACCAAGTACAATATATACATACAGTGCACATACATTACAACAAAAACTACAAAAATATAGTATACTCAATATACCCGGTGAAATCTCAAAATATAGCACAAGCAGCCTACTCTGCTGCTCTGTCCGTCTGTCTACCTGCGACAGCAATGAAAAAGCTATCATTGAGCCAATGTCTCAGTGGTGCACAACGTTAAGAAAATACAATTTAAAACTATAAACCATAAATCATATGAACTGTGGATACTTAAAATCATAGTTGAATTCAAAAGACAGTGAATGTCATAAAGAATTAAACTTCATTTTACAATATCACAATAAATATCAATAAATCACACACATAGCCTAATCATGATTCCATAGTCCAATTCATCCCAAAAGCCGATGGCTAATGAGGAATAACATAGCTAGCTAGCAAAAATATGAGTACTCATCCTATTCGTCCTCAACAGGCACACACCTCAACACTTCAGTCAGAGAGGGAATTCAAAGTCAATTCATCCCACTAGAGAAGCTAGCTAGGAATTCAATCAAATATACATGATAGCTATGGTTTCAAGCCATTTACAATATTTTTCAAGCAATAAGTATCCATCAAATTTCCATTCAAACAATTTTCCACAATTTAAAATAATAACATATAAATAGTCATAATTTATTTCAATTGAAAATTGAAAAGAAATAACTGTTGTGCACAAACCTCTGAAGTGTAACCTCTTGGCCCTGACTCAGTGTTTCCTTCCCCTTCCCTGAGTCTTTGCTAACTGAGACACACAATTTGAAGTGTTTCAGTACTCATTTAAACTGTCTCTAACAATAAGGTTCAATAATTAATTTATTTAATTCTATTATTTTCCTTAGTCAACCTATAATGTTGACCCTTGATGCACTCTAGGTGAATTAGATTTAATGTTACCAATATGTCACATTTTGCATTTCAATATGCTTCCAATATAATGCAATTTATCATTTTTGCAAGTTGGCATTCATTGCCAAATTATTTCAAGCATCATTGTATGTAAATGTCAAGTTCTCAATTTTTTTGTGTGCTAGATTGGTCTAGCTTAAATTCCTACTTCTCTTGGTTTTAGCTTCTGGTCAAAGAAGCAAAATTGTAGCTCTATGTCTTATTGCACTCAAGCAAAAATTTCAAATTATTCTGAGTTGTATAGACTAAGATATTATTAATTTACTAAAGCTGAACAGATTGCACCTTTAGTGCAAAATTTGATCAATTTTAGGTCACTTTTAGTTCTGGCAATTTTGGTACCCAAACTTGTGCAAGCTATTTGACTTGGTTCTGGCCATTTCTGGGCTTTGGTGTCCTTATAATAATTGTAGCTCTATGTCTAATCTATTCATGGTAAAAATTTCAGGTCATTTGGACCTGTGTTGAATGACTTATGGCCAAAGCACTAAGTGCTGCCCAAATGGTCAATTTTTAGGTTTTCAAGTCACTAATCCGGATTTGGTCATTTCTCAAGTCACTTTCTGGACAGAATTTGGGTAGGCTTTCTTCATGAAAGTTGGCACATTTTGTGCCTAGTTTCACCTCCAATCAGCCTCATACCAATTGGAGTCACACACTTAGGGTTATAGGCCCATTTGCACACTGCCCTCTACATGCCTTTCAAACACCAAACCAACACACATTCACCAACTATCTCCTTACTTCTCCATACCATTCTGCATTTGGCACTAACCATAACTATTTAATTCTTTACATTATAGGTCAACTTGGACAGAATATAACAACTTCAAAATACACCAAATGCAGTCACAATTCACAAAGTTCAAACCCAACAATAAATACACATAAATACTTCTAATTATCACACATACATCCATCATCAAATTACATACCTATCACTACTATTCCACACACATAGGCTGTCATTTTTTTTATACAATACTTCAACAACAGTTCATGAATTTGAACATTATCAATTTCCATTATGAGGCTGCCAAAGTAACATCCCTACATATCAACTTCCATTTTTACTTTTCAAGATCCATATTCAAACTTTACACATGGGAATCAACTTCAATACATATAAGCACTTAATTTAACATCCCAAACTACCATTTACATGCAAAAATAAGCTGTACATGATGAAGTTCCATGGCTGCCGAAATGGAGTAGCTCCCTAACTCATCAAAACTCAAAACTTCTTCCATAAATCAAACAACCACAACCTCAACTCAAAGTTTAACAAAGAAAGGATGAAGAATGGTCGCTTACCTCTTATGGACTTCCTCAAAACTCCACCAAATTCCTTCTTTCTTGTTCCCTAAGTGCTGTCCAAGGTGTGGTGGTCAAGTTTAATGAAGAAACCTTAACCATTGGGAGCTTGGATCATGGATGCATGAAGGTTGGAGCTTCGACGGCCATGGGAGAGTTTGGGAGCTTTTTGGTTCGGCCAAGGGAGAGTTTGAGGAAGAAGATGGCTTTGCAGAAATTAGTGGAAGATGACAGATTTTTAATTGATTTACAAAGTGCATAGTGGTCCACTAATGTAGAAATAACATTAGTTTAATTCAACTTTCAATTATTCAAAGTTTTACCCCTTAATTTTCCTTATTTATACTTCTCATTTTCAATTTCATTTTTCATGGGGTTTTCACTATTTAATATCACTTTATTTTCATGGACATTTAGGTCAAAAGGAAACTCGGGGTGTCAATTGACCACAATGCCCATATTCGGGTTGCATTCTTGATTTTTCGGTAACACCGAATTTTGTCGTTTTCTCGATTTAATGTTTTTCCTTGTACTAATTAATTAATTTTTCTTTAATATTTCTAATGTCATTTTATACTTCAATAAGTATTTAATTATGTCTCGAAACTAAATTCCGAGGGTTTCCTGCAGTCCTGGGGTCAGCTATTGCCTGCGCCGTAACTTTCCCGTGCGGTCACCCATCGCTACGGTTTTCGGCTCATTTAACTTGATTACATTTCATTGCTATTATTTTTCCTTTGTTTTTCTTGTATTTTCCTTTCTTGTATTTCATTATTTTATGTCTCGTCACTAACATTTAAATGTAGTTCTAGGCATCCTAGCTATCCGGACATATACTGGTCACCGGAACAGTAGAACGCACTACCGAACATAGGGGTGTTACAAACATGCTTGATTCCAAGAGAAGATTGTTACCAGTGAGACATGGTATCCACCTTTCTAAAGAGATGTCTCCAATGACACCTGAAGAAAGAGATAAAATGGCCAGAATTCCATATGCTTCGGCTATTGGAAGTTTGATGTATGCAATGTTGTGTACTAGGCCGGATATCACATATGCTGTTAGTTTGACTAGCAGATATCAATCCTATCCAGGTTTGGAACATTGGATAGCTGTCAAGAATATCCTTAAGTACTTGAGAAGAACTAAGGATTTATTCTTGATTTATGGAGGTGGTGACTTGCAATTGGATGGTTATATTAATTCTGATTTTCTAACAGATATCAATGATAGAAAGTCTACCCTAGGTATGTGTTCATTTGTAATGGAAGTGCAGTTAGTTGAAAGAGTTCCAAACAGAGTACGACTGCAGATTCCACTATAGAGGCCGAGTATATTTCTACATCAGATGCTGCAAAGGAAGCTATTTGGATAAAAAAAAAGTTCATGACAGAACTTGCAGTAGTTCCTTCCATTGAGTCAGCAGTTCCACTTTACTATGACAACAATGGAGCAGTCATACAGGCTAAGGAATCCTAGTCTCACCAGAAATCCAAACACATAGAAAGGTGCTACCACATTATCAAGGAAATAGTTGGGCGAGGCGATGTAGCCATGCAGAAAATAGCATCAGCTGAAAATTCAGCTAATCCATTCACTAAGCCTATGTCACAAACTCAGCTAGACCATCATCTTGAGAAGATGGGTCTAAGATATTGTAATGAATGGCTCTAGTGCTAGTGAGAGATTATTAGTAGTATGCCCTAGAGCATATCATTTAGTATGTATCTTGTACATGTTTTATTAATAAAAGGCATTTTCACTTTTCTGTTTATATAATATATTTATGTATAATAGAAAAGGTCCATTGATATTTTGCTAGAAATTATATCCTTAAGTTGTTAAGAATATGAGTGACAGTATTTCTAGCACAAAGTATCATAAACAGGTTCACAATCGAGGATACTTCACAATAAGGACATGACTAATCCAGAAAGATTGTAATCATGTTTGTTCCTAAGTTATTTATATGAGATGTAAATAAGATGGAATGGTGAGTCTCATGCTATTTAACAAATATGATAAGCACTTATACATGATAAGTAGGCCGAACCAGTGACATTTATGATAAGCACATGGAGTTTACTCTTGTCAATGTATTTTCATAAATCATATCAGTGTATATAATCTTTAGACCTGAGATAACACAATTATCTTGTATATAGGTGATTTAAGTTTGATACTACTTTCATACTTGTACTGTGTATGGGTATATGGGCATGTGTTGGCTCCTACTAGTTATATATGGAGGTAGGTGTTGATCAAGATGGAATCTGTTACCCTAAGTAAATAGGGATAAAATCCTATATTCATTTAATTGTTCTTGATGTTTCAAGTTCCTTGCCAGGATAGATAGATTTAATCAGAAAAGAGTTTCTGATTAGAAAATTTTTTTAATCAAGAACTATAATTAAAAGAGAACATAATATTCATAGCAAATGGGGTTTGACATAAACCATGACTCTAGCTCGAATTGGGATTTTGTAACAGAGAGATTCTAGTGCATAGTAACATATGATTATAGGTTCATTTAAGGTAAGCCTTATTACTAATTGGGTGGATATGGCATGCTATGCTAGGTGTTAACCATAGTCTATGAGCTACCTAAAATGATTTAGAGAAATCATTTATGGTAAGAAAGAGTTCTGATGATATTAAGAGTTGATATCATATCTCATTGCCAATTAGTGATGAGCCTAGTGAGTCACACACACACACAAGTAATCACTAAATTAAATATGATTTAATTAATTAATTAAAGAGTTTAATTGATTAATTAAATAGGTTTGATTTGCAATTAGATTACAAAGTCCCTAGCATGGCTTGAAACCAAATCTAGGTTATTGGATGTATAGTATAAGTTAAATTTATATTTAAAGTGTTTAAATATGAATTTAATTATGAGAAATTAATTAATAGAGATTAATTAATTAATTAATATTTGATATAATTTGATTAGAAGAAGAGAAATAATTATTTTGGGTTAAGAACTCAAAATTAAGACACAGGGGTATTTTGGTTATTTCATAGGGTGACACGTGGCACCATGAGATGGTGACACATGGCACTACACATAAGCTTGCCAATTGTCTTTTAATCATGTAAGATGATCAAAGTCAAGATTAAATCTTAGTTTGACACCTAGCACAATATGATTGGGTCAATTAAACTAAGAGCCAATCAGAAGGTGACATGTGTTAAGGGTTTTAAGTGGTGACCTAGCTATATAATGTGTTGTTATGAAAGAGTTAAATCATTAGCTGCTGTTCTTCTTTGGTGCCGCCACCCAAAGGAGCCTTTCCCTCTCTTCTTCTTTATCTCTCACCAATTTAAAGAGAATAGCCAACATTCTCTTGAATTAAAATTGCTAGAAATTGTTTCTAGTGTCCTGTATACATTTGTAATCTCTCTAAAGGCAAAACTTGATTTTTTAATTGATTGGAAAGGCTTTAGAAGCTGTTCAAAGGGCTGCCATTGGTGATCTTGGTGTGGACAACCTAGAGGGACAATATCTGGTGTCCTAAGCGCATTTCAAAGGTGCCAAACACACTATAGTGCATCAAAAAAAAGGTTAATGCACTTGTTCTTGATCTAATCTAGGGTTCTAATGAATTAATCTGATTAACTCTAAAACCTTAAATGATAAATGTAGATCTAAAATATATTAAAAGAGTTTTAATATGCTGTTTATCATTGAAATCAAATAGATAAAAAATGAATCTTGCATGATGCATGAGGCCCTAGGTGAAAAAATTTTGAATTCAATGATATAAATTTATATTTTTCATGCTTCCGCTCCTTCATGCCAAATAGTTAAGCATAAATAAGAAAAAAAAGACACAAAAAGTTAAATGATCCAAGAGTCATAGCGATGGGTGACCTTCTCGACAATGACTGCGAGGTCAACCTAAACTCAAATTTTGAATCGTAAAATGTGACACCGCGGTCCTTAGGACCATTGTGAACACAGTGGAAAATAGAAAATCACAGAAAAGAATTGTTAAGTAGATTAAATAATTATGTCAGGGATTCGGAAGAAATATTAAATTATTTGCAAACCGGATCGAACCGACGAGGGGTTATTTGGTCAATTCACCCCTAGAGCTGACTCCTGACCTAACTGTCCAATAAAATCAGAGAAACAAATCTTTGAGAATCAAGAATCAAATTAAAGAACTAATGGAAAAATAAATGCAAAAGAAAAAGAAAATTGAAAAAGTTTATTTACATCACTTGGATGACATTATCATGATGTCAAAACTAATTTTACTTTTTCTACAAATATTTACCAAGTCAACTAAGACTAAAAGACTTAAAAATACACTAAAAAGAAACAAAAAAATCAGACCTTCTCCCTCACCAAGTCGGCTGCCCTTCTCTCCCTCAGTTCACTATTGAAGAAACTCCATTAAAGCTTGAAACCAAGCTTTCTGCTAACCACCTAACCCTACTTTGACCCCAAATTTCCCCATTAAAACTTGTTAGACCAACTTGAGAAGGTGATTGAAGAAGAAAAGAAAAGAGGAAAAGGGAAGAAATTGAAAAGTTGAGATTCAAGTGGAGGTAAGTGATTGAATTTGAAAATCTTAGTTTATATGTTGTGTTTGTAGCTCAATTAAACTAGAAATCAACTTAAAATCAAACAAAAATAATAGTTGAGGGACAAAACATGAAATTCATCCAGCTAGGGTTAGGGTTTGATATGAATGCGTTTGAGGTGTTTGAATGGTTATTTGAGGTGAAGTAGGTGTGTAGATCATGAATGTACACTTTGAAATATATTAGATTAAACTTTATGTGTAGCTAGGGTTTTGAGCATGTGAAAAATTGAAAAAAAAAATTGAGAATTAGCCAAATGATGTAGTTGACCTTATTTGAGTTGAGAAATGGTCATTTGTGACCATTTGTAGTGTGTATGAATTATTGGAAACAAGTTCCAATTCGGATAGGTTAAGGTCAATCTGCAGGCAGCTTGACCTAGGTCTCTTTCAGAGACCAAAACTGAAAATTTATCAACCCAATTGGTATGAGGCCAATTGGGAATGAAACTAGACACAAAATGACACATTTTTCATTTAGGAATCATGCCCAGAAAGTGACCATAACTTAGTGAACAATTAGGCCAAATCCGGAATTAGGCAAACTGACCTGTACAAAAATGACTAAATGAATAGTAGTTACATAAATGACCATAACTTGGTCTAGGAAGGTCCAAATGACCTAAATTTTATACTGATAAAAATCTGAGACATAACCCTACAACTTTCATGAAAAAAACAAACCCAAATTTTGACAATAACCTGTTTCAAAAACCACCTACAATCAATGTGCAAAAACTGCCATAATCCAGGAAATTGCCCAGAATTCTGGGTAACACCAAATCCAGCCAGCCATATTCAAATGGCTATAATTTGGGCTACAAAACTCCAAATGGAGTGATTCAAAAAGGGAAATAAAGTTAAGATAATAAGGAACAACTTCTAGGAAGAAAACTTAGCCAAATTATCACAGCAACTTGACTAATGGAACAGTGCAAAACAGGGCACCAAATCTAAAATTTTGGAATTTCACCTAAGAGACTTAAGATTTGAGGAAAACAACCAAAACCAACAAGTTAGGTAACCTAAATGTGGTATGTGGGTGAAATTAAAATTCCCATACCTATTAAGCATTAAAAAGTCAACAATTTGACTTGAATAGTGTCATAAATAGATTTGAAATTATTTTTGGATTTATGATAAATTATTATACTGAAACACTGTGAAATTGTGTCTTTCAGTTGAAAAGAATACCGGGAAAGAACCCGAAGCATCGAGTCAAGGCCAAGAGGTGACTTGTATAAGGTTTGTGCACAACATAGAAATTTCTGTAAATTTTCTTCTGCAAATTGTTTTGAATGAATTGTGATATTAAATTGTGACTTAATTGTATTGAAATGTTTATTATGCTTTTGACTTAAATTGTTGAAAGTTTACTTGTATGTGTTTGAAATGGCAATAAATATTTAGTAAATTGCTAAAACAGTTTTGAAAACACAGTGTCATGACCATATATTTGAATGCCTCGCTAGCATGACTAGTGGGGGGAATTAGTTTTGAATTTTGATCCTTTCTCTGGCTGAAGTGTTGAGGTGTGTGTCGGTATAATAAAAAATTTGAATGGGTACCCATATATTTGAGCTAGCTAGCCTTGTGATTTCTCATAAGCCTCTGGCTATTGAGATGAATATTGTTTCGAATGGCATGATATAACTGTGTGTTTTATGAAATTTATTTTGAGACTTCCTAAATGAAATTATTTGGACTAAAAATTTATAAATCATGTTTTGTATGTGTTTTTTATGTTCAGTTCAATATTTGAATAAATGTGATTTGAATTATGCATAAATATTATTTTAGTATGTTGTGCACCACTGAAGCATAGTACTCAGCGATGGCTGTTATTGCTATCGCAGATATAGAGACTAGAGAAGCAGCAGAGTGAGCTGCTGAGGATTTTGGAGCCACATCGCTGAAGTTTTGTTGGGTATATTTTATACCCTGATTATAATACTTATTTTGATGTATGTAAATGTATGTACATGTATAAATTGGTCATGAGCGATTGTATAGAGTTTGTAATAATATTATTTTGGTTTTGCTAATGTAAAGTTTGATTGATGAATGTAAATTATTTTTACATTAATGAAAAATGAATGGAATTATTGAGTACTATATTTGATGATAATTGAGTTGAGAAATGATGTTGAAGTTTATTATGGTAGTAGTGAGTTTGATTTAAAGAATTATTGGAAATGTTTTTACAGGTATTTAAAGAACTGTTTTTCCCAAATATAGACGGCACTCTGCTGAAATTTTTCTAAAAATTTATGGATAAATAAAAATAGATAAAAATTTTAACTAGCTTTTAAACTTCTAATAAATTTAAGAAAATGCTCACCACTTCTAAAAAGTAAAAAAATGGTTTTAAAATCGCTTGTAGGGTACTTAATGAGTTATTAGTAGGTGAAGTTCAGTAGTTCATTAGGTATTCTACTGGATCATGTTATGTCTTACAGAGGGGTAAGGTGTGACATGTTTTAGTGGTATCAGAGCGAATTTTTAAAGTATGTTTTAACTTGTGAATTTGTGTCTTTTCTTTGCTAAGTATAACTGCTCAATGTCCTTATTTGTTATATACAATGCATTACATTATAAATATGAACTAACAGAGGAAATCTCTTTGTGTTATTTGTTCAGGAGATATCTTAACTGCAATTTGAAATCAAAGAAGGGGATCACTCTGTTGAGTAGTTGGTAGAGGCTGAGGCCCATGGGGAAGCCCCAGCTCTCTAAAATGTCAGTGGGTCGGTGGCACCAGCCCCACAAATGCCGCAGTTTCCAGCACAATTCGCCCAGCAGATGGCTGCAATGTTTCAACAGATGGCTGGGGGTATGCCTACTCAAGCTCCACCCCAGACTCCTATGGTGCAACCTCAAGCTCCAATCAGACAATATGACAAGCTATTGAAATATGGGGCAATAGAATTCAAGGGTACAGTAGACCCTTTAGAGGCAGAGCAGTGGCTGGAGAGAATGGACCGAGTGTTTAAGAAGCTGCACTGCCCAGATGAACTGAAATTTGAGTATTCGGTATTGCTACTGCAAGGGGATGCATTAGAGAGTTTCGATAGAAATATGTCCCAGACGCATATGTGGATCAAAAATTGCAAGAATTTCTAAGTCTGAAGCAAGGCAATAGATCAGTGGCAGAGTATGAGAGGGAGTTCTCCTGCTTAAGCCACTATGTTGGGAGTCTCCTGTCTACCAGCAAAAAAAGGTGCAAGAGATTTGAGACCGGTTTGAAGCCCAGTCTGAGGATGCAAGTAGTGGGATTCAGACACAGTAACTTCTCTGAGCTCATCTCTCAGGCACTTGAGTTAGAAAGATTTGAATTAGAAGCGACACTAGTGAAAGAGAAATCTGAGAAGACTGAGAAATCAGAGAAAGATAAAGGAGAAAAATCAGTAGAGCAAAGTCCCAGTGGTACATCTGAAAAGAGGAAAAAAATTTGGGGGACCAAGTAGAGATAGAGGTGGAAGGTTTGGAAGGGGCAGATTCTCTGGACAGAGACCCCCTAGATCTGGTCAGTAGTCGACCAGGGGTTCATATCCTCCCCGCCCCTGTGAGACATGTGGCAAGATTCATGGGGGAGAATGCTATTAGGCAATAGGAGCTTGCTTTAATTGTGGAGGCAAGGGCCATCTTGCTAAGGACTGCACCAGTGCCCCTAGATTTGGTCCAGCTTCTACTACTGCTGAGGGATCTGTTCAGAGTCCTGCTACCAGAGGTTCACAATTGGTTAGTAGAGGAAGAGGCAAAGGTAGAGGCAATGCTTCTGGCAGTTAGGGTACTATTAGCCAGTCATCACAAGGGAGCGCTCCAGCCAGAGTTTACACGATGAGACAACGGGAAGAGGCTGAGACTTCCAATGTTGTAACCAGTACATTCTCTATCTCTGATCAAGATGTATTTGTACGGTTTAATCCGGGTTCAACCCACTCATACGTTAGTGCTAGCATAGTTAGTTCCCTTGCAGTTCCGTGTGCCGAAATGGATTTTGAAGTGCTAGTAACTAGTCCGTTAGGACGAGGTCCGGGTCAATAGAATTTATAGAGATTGTCCTTTGGTGATCCAAGGACACACTTTTCTGCCAGATTTGATTGAAATGCCCTTCAAAGATTATGATATCATCTTAGGCATGGATTGATTAGCCAAGCATCATGCCATGATTGACTGTAGACTGAAGACAGTCACTTTTGGTCTCCCTCTATACGATGATGTGATAATACATGGGGAGAGACAGTTACTGCCATCAAATATCATTTCGGCTGCACTAGCTAGAAGGATGATCAGAAAGGGGTGTGAATCATACTTGGCTCATGTGATAGACACCCAAGTGGGGAGTCCAGCACTGAGGGACATCCCTACAATATGTGACTTTCTTGATGTGTTTCCTGGTGAATTGCCAGGATTACCTCCAGAAAGAGAAGTGCAGTTTGTGATTGATGTCATGCTTGGTGTGGATCCAATCTCCATAACACCATATACAATGGCAGCAGCTGAATTGAAAGAGTTGAAAGTGCAGTTGCAAGAGCTGCTTGACAAGGGCTTCATCCGCCCTAGTGTGTCACCTTGGGGAGTGCCAGTGTTGTTTGTTAAGAAGAAAGATGGCACTCTCCGCTTATGTATTGACTACCGACAGTTGAATAAGGTGACACTAAAGAATAGATATCCATTGCCCCGCATTAATGATTTGTTTGATCAGTTAAGGGGTACAGCTGTGTTCTCTAAAATTGACCTGAGATCAGGTTATTATCAGCTGAAAGTACAAGAGTAGAGTATCCCTAAAACTACTTTTAGAACCCGCTGTGGCCATTATGAGTTCTTGGTCATGCCATTCGGGTTAACTAATGCTCCGGCTGCTTTTATGGATCTGATGAACACTATCTTCAGACCATACCTCGACCAATTTGTTGTGGTATTCATAGATAATATATTGGCCTACTCGAGGAGTGCAAAAAAGCATGATAGACATCTACGGATTGTATTGCAGACATTGAGGGAGAAACAGCTATACACCAAATTATCGAAGTGTGAATTTTGGCTAAAGGAAATATCCTTCTTAGGGCACATAGTATCGGTAGAGGGCATCAAGGTAGATCTAAATAAGATAGAAGTTGTCCTTAATTGGAGGCCACCCAGAAATATCACTGAAATTCATATTTTTCTGGGTTTAGCTGGATACTACCGCCATTTTGTGAAAGGGTTCTCCATATTGGCATCTCCATTGACTAAGCTACTTCGAAAAAGATGTGAAATTTCAGTTGATGGATAAATGTCAACAGAGTTTTGATGAATTGAAGAAATGTTTGACTGAAGCTCCAGTCCTTACTTTACCTACCTTGGGTAAAGAGTATACTGTTTATAGTGACGCTTCTCACAATGGGTTAGGCTGTGTACTAATGCAAGAGCGAAATGTCATCGCCTATGCATCATGCCAGCTGAAACCGCATGAGAGGAATTATCTGACACATGACTTAGAGCTAGTAGCTATTTTGTTCGCTCTTAAGATTTGGAGACACTATTTGTATGGGGAGAAGTGTTACATTTACATAGATCATAAGAGTTTGAAGTATTTGGGCACTCAGAAGGAGTTGAATTTGAAACAGAGGAGATGGTTAGAGTTGATAAAAGACTATGATTATCTGCTAGACTATCAGCCAGGGAAAGCTAATGTGGTGGTTGATGCCTTAAGTCTCAAGACAATGGCAAGTCTATGGGTTACTCCTTTGTCAATGGTACATGAGTTGAGAGTATTGCATGCCAGCTTAGAGAATAATGATGAGGGGCAAACAACAGTTGCATGGCATGTACAGCCAGTGTTGATTGATCAGATTAGAATGGCTGCTCTGAATGATCAGAAGTATCAGAAGTTGTTAAAAAAAGTCAGACAGGGCAAGAAACCAGAATTCTCAATAAGAGATGATGGTCTATTGCTACGCCAAGGCAGAATGTGCATTCCTAATGATGTTGACTTGAGACAGATAATTTTGAAGGAAGCACATGAGTCTCCTTTTGCTATGCACCCTGGTGGCACAAAAATGTATAGCGGGTTGAAAGAGCATTACTGGTGGATGGGTATGAAAAGAAATACAGCAGAATTTATTTTCAAATGCCTAACTTGTCAGCAAGTAAAGGCAAAGCATCAAGTACCAGCTGGTTTATTACATCCACTACCAGTACCGAAATGGAAATGGGAGAGAATAATGATGGATTTTGTGATGGGACTTCCGAGGAAACAGAAGAGTTATGATGCAGTATGGGTCATTGTTGACAGACTGACCAAGTCTACTCATTTTTTGCTTGTCCGGATGGACCACAGTTTAGAAAGATTGGCCAAGTTGTACGTTGATGAGATAGTAAGACTGCACGGAGTGCCAGTATCCATTGTATCAGACAAAATCCTAGGTTCACTTATAAATTCTGGGGTAGTCTTTAGAGATCCATTGTATCAGACAGAGATCCTAGGTTCACTTCTAGATCCCCATGCCTTTTATATAAAAGGTGAACACCAATTGTCCAAACTCCATTATCCACCCAACTTTTAGTAGCATCATCCAATCCATTATAGAAAAAAAAAAAAATAAGTAAGTAATGTGAGAAATTGTCATCCGAAAATTGTTCTACCAATTCATTAAACCTTCTCCAAATGGCATAGAATGAATCCAAATGTTATTTATTAAAACTTATGAATACTCGTTGATGAAACATCTCAAAGTATCTCACAAGAAAAACAAATAAAATCAAAATTAGAAAAATAGAAAAATAAAATTAAAAAAAAAACACACACACATTAAAACTCCTAAATTAACAAGTAATATCAAATCAATTACAAATAAACTTATGATCCCCAATAACGATGCCTAAAACTTGATGCATTCTAGTTAAACTCTAGCAAGTGCACTAGTCATTCAAGTAATAAAGTGATGAAAAAGAGTATCGTCTCATGAGGATCAAAATCATTATTTGCAATTAAGCTAATACTACCAAATGTTATTTAAGAAATTGATAATTTTGAATTTAATTAAAATAAAAACTAGCAAGAAAAGTAAAAAATAATAATTAAATTAATTAAAAAAACTTTTATGATAGAAGTGTTAGGATCATATTTCACCTTCACCTAGTTATGACAACCAATCCAGTGCAAGTTTTATATCTTGAGATGGTAGAATTCAAAATGGCCAACTCTCATATTCGGGTAGAATATTCATCGAAATTAATGGTCCATATTCGGGTAGCAAGAATCTAGATGTAAAAAGAATAGGAATCCTTTACATTGAATTTGTTCTCTTTGGTTAGGAATTAAATAGGCCACACACTATTTCTAGGGTCCTTCTTCAAGTAGCCTACTACTAATGTGATGTGCAATACTCTTTATAGAAATCATTTATACATTCAAAAGAGAAATTAATTCTAACTTCTCTGTTTGAACCTCACTCGAACAATCGATCATTCAGATAAACACAATGCATTAACATCGAATTTGGCATAACCTCATGAACATTGAATTAAAAAGAAATCATAACACAGGTTTAGGATCCATCCTTCCTAAACAAAAGGGTTTACATTATCATAGAGATGGCAAAATATGAGAAAAGAAGAAAATACATCATGAAAGTTTTAAGAATAATAATAAAGATCAAACTCTAGTTATAGGTGCATTTTCAGGCTTCAATCTGTAGAGATTTTCTCCCTCTTGCTCCCAATTGCATGGCTAAGGACCTCTCCTTAAACTCTACCCCCCCTCACCCCCCCCCCCCACCCCAAAGTGATGATCCTCAATCCCAATCTCTCCTCCTTAAATAGGGTAATCTCTACCCTATTGAGACTTCTTTTGGCCTTAGGAGACTCTCCTCTAAATAGAAAATAAAAACTCAATCAGATTAACAATTAAAATTTGTACAGCTCATCACACACGGCTATGCCTATATCTGTGCCACGACCCTAGGTCGAGCTCTAGGACAAATTTTGATCCATAAAAATATGCTTCCAAATCCAAAAGATTTGCAATCTCTTTCCAACCCAAATAGAAGTTTTTCCTACCAAAAATACATGCTAAAAAGTAAAAGTCCTAAAATAATTAAAAGACAAACACTAAAAAGTAAAAACTAAACAAATAACAAAAACTAATTAAAAACCAAATAAAATTAACTAAAAATAGAAAAAAAATAAACAAATAAAAAAACATAAAACTGTAAATTAAAATATGACTTATCAAAGGTCAAGGCCTTAGTGGGAGGCATATTAAGTATCCTACAAGGGATTTAAAAACCATTTTCTTACTTTTTAGAAGTGGTGAGCATTTTCTTATATTTTAAAGAAGTTTAAAAAATAGTTCAAATTTTTGTCCATTTTTATTTTTCCGCAATTTTAGGAAAAATTTCGGCAGAGTGCCGTCTATATTTAGGGAAAACAGTTCTTCAAAAACCTGTAAAAATACTTCCAATAATTCTTTTTCATCAAAATCCATCACTACCACAACAACTCAACATCAATTTTTCCCAAACTCTAAAATTCCAACATAATTCTCAATTCAAATATCATAAAAAATAATATTAAATAATTTCATTAAAGTAAAATTAATTTACATTCATCGACCAAACTTTACATAAACAAATCCAAAATAATATTATTACAAACTCTATACAACTGCTTATGACCAGTTTTTATATATACATACAGTTACATACACAAATATAAACATTACATTCAGGGTATAAATTTATACCCGACAAAACTTCAGGAAAGGTGGCTCCACGATCCTCTGCAGCTCACTCTGCTGCTCCTCTAGTCTCTATATTTGCTACAGCAATAACAGCCATCGCTGAGTACTATGACTCAGTGGTGCACAACATACTAAAATAACCTTTATGCATAATTTAAATCATACTTATTCAAAAAATGAACTGAATATGAGCAATAAATACAAAACATGATATATAAGCTTTTAATCCAAATAATTTCATTTCGAAAGTCTCAAACAAATTTCATAAAAACACATAGTTATATCATGCCATTCAAAACAATAATCATCTCAATAGCCAGATGCTTATGAGAAATCACATCACAAGGCTAGCTAGTTCAAATATATGGGTACCCAATCAATTTCTTCTTCTACTGGCGCACACCTCAACACTTTAGCCAGAGAAGGGATCAAAATTCGAAACTATTTCTTCCCACTAGTCATGCTAGTGAGGTATTCAAATATATGGTCATGATACTATGGTTTCAAAACTATCTTAACAATTTACTAAACATTTATTGCCATTTCAACATATACAAGTAAACTTTCAACAATAAGTCAAAAGCATAATAAACATTTCAATAAAATTAATTCACAATTCACTCAAAACAATTTGTAGAAGAAAATTTACAAAATTTCTATATTGTGTACAAACCTTAAGCGAGTTACCTCTTGGCCTTGACTCGATGCCTAGGGTTTTTTCCCGGTATTCTTTTCAACTAAAACACACAGTTTCACAGTGTTTCAGTATCACAACTTATCATAAATCCAAAAATAAATTCAAATCTACTTATACCTAGCTTTAATATGCTAAACTTAATGTTCTTTAAAATTTGTATTTCAGGGTTACTATTCACGATACTATTCAAGTCAATTTGTTGACGTTCTAATACTTAATAGGTATGGAATTCTAATTTCACCCACATACCACATTTTGGTTACCTAATTTGTTGGTTTTGGTTGTTTTCTTAAATCTTAAGTCTTTTAGGCACAAATTTCAAATTTTCAGTTTTGGTGTCCTGTTTTGTATTATTCCATTGGTCATGTTGTTGCTAGAATTTGGCTAAGTTTTCTTCATAGAAGTTGCTCCTTATTATCTTAACTTTATTTTCCTTTTTGAATCACTCCATTTGGAGTTTTTTTAGCCCAAGTTATAGCCATTTGAACATGGCTGGGCAGATTTGGTTTTACCCAAAATTCTGGGAAATTTCTGGGTTTTGGCAATTTTTGTGGTTGACTGCAGGTGGATTTTCAAACAGGTTATGGTCAAAATTTGGGTTTATTTTCTTCATGAAAGTTGTAGGGCTATGTCTCAGCTTTCCACTGATAAAATTTCAGGTCATTTGGACCTTCCTAGTCCAAGTTATGGTCATTTGCATAACTACTATTCATTTGGTCATTTTTGTACAGGGCAGTGTGCCCAATTCTGGATTTGGCCAATTTGTTCACTAAGTTATGGTCACTTTCTGAGCATAATTCCTGAATGAAAAATATGTCATTTTGTATCTAGTTTCATTCCCAATTGGCCTCACACTAATTGGATTTTGCAAATTTTTAGTTTTGAGCCCTGAAAGGGACCTTGGTCATGCTGCCTACAATTTGCCCATAACCAATCCGAAGTTCAACTTGGTTCCAACACTTCCTACACACCACAATTGGTCATGCATGACCATTTCTCAACTTAAGTAAGGTCAGCCACATCATTAGACCATTTCCTTCAATTTTTTTCTTAACTTTTCACATGGGTCAAAACCCTAATTTTCATGCTTAGCTCAATTGATAAAATCAAAATGCATAATTAGTAATTACACACTCAATTGCACTTAACTACTTTTTTATTTGCATCAAAATCACTCAACCCTAGTTTACTACCTCTTGGCTTAAATTCATGTGGGTAGGGGTGTGCATGCTTTTGTTCATTTTTATTTTTTTTTTCTTATACTTAACTATATACACATGAATTAAAAGAGAGATTTAAGAAATAACCACTAACCTTTTTATATGTCTTTTCTCCCTTCTTAAGCTCCCCTTATTTCTCCTTCTTTTTGCTGTCAATCTTCTTTTCTAGTGTAGATTAGAAGTTTTCTTTAGGGTTTAGGGTTAGAACTTATGGGACAAATCTAGGTTTTTCAAGCATGAAGAGTTCTTCAATGGTGGACAACCATGGACATGAGAGAGAGAGGGTTTCGGCTTTTGGGTGAGGGAAAAAGATGAGAGCTTTTTTTATGTTATTTTAGGTCTTTAATTACGATTTTAAGTTAGTCAAAATTGGTAGGAAAATTAAATTCAATTATGACATCATAATTGATGTCATCCATGATGTAATAACCTTTTTCTTTTCTCTTTTTTTTTTTATTTATTTTTCCTTAGTTCTTTAATTTAATTCTCGCTTTTAACATTTTCATTTGTCTGATTTTATTGGACAGTTAGGTCAGGAGTCAGCTCTAGGGGTAAATTGACTAAATTGCCCCTTGCCGGTTCGATCCAGTTTGCAAGTAATTTAATATTCCTTCCAGATCCCTGACCTAATTATTTGACCTGCTTAACAATTCTTTTTCGTGATTTTCTCGTTTCCATTGTGTTTGCAATAGTCTTAAGGACTGCGGTGTCTCATTTTACAGTTCAAAATTTGAGTTTAAATCGACCTCGCAGTCCTTCCCGAGACGGTCACCCATCATTGTGACTCCCGGCTCATTTAACTTCTTGTATTCAGTTTTTCTTATTTATACTTAACTATTTGATAATTACTAATTATTTGTTTTCAATGCTTATCTAGTTGTCTTAGATGTGGTTCTAATCCTCTTAATTATCCGGACCGACACTGGTCACTGGAACAATGAAATATACCAGGCTATGCAAATAGGGGTGTTACAATTCTCCCCCCCTTAAAATAAATTTCCTCTCAAATTTTTACTTGCTGAATAGCTGTGGGTGCTGTCTCCTCATGTCCTCTTCTCATTCTCAAGTAGCCTCCTGGCCCAAATGATGGTTTCACAGCACTTTCACTAATGGTATCTGCTTGTTCTGTAGCAGCTTCACCTCATAAGCCAGAATCTCTATGGGTTCTTCCTCATATGTGAGGTCTGGATTCACTTCAATTTCTTCCACTGGTAGTACATGAGATGGGTCTGATCGATACCTCCTCAACATAGACACATGGAAGACATTATGTATCTTTTCTAATTCTGGAGGTAGTGCCAAATGATATGCCAAAGGACCCACTCTCTCCAGAACCTCATATAGCCGATAAAACGAGGACTCAGTTTTCCCTTTCTGCCGAATCTCATAATTTTCTTCCAAGGGGAAACCTTGAGTAATACTTTCTCACCCACTGCATACTCAATATCCCTTCTCTTTAAATCAATGTAGGACTTATGACGGTCCAATGCAGCTTTGAGTCGATCTCTGATCAACCTGATCTTCTCCTCTGTCTGCTGAACAATTTCGGGCCCAATCATCTTCCTTTCACCTACTTCATCCTAACACAGGGGAGTTCTGCACTTTCTGCCATACAAAGCTTCATATGGAGGCATCCCAATGCTTGATTGGCAGCTGTTGTTGTAAGAAAACTCAATCAAAGGAAAGTGTGTGTCCCAACTGCCTTCAAACTCAATCGCACAAGCCCATAGCATGTCCTCTAAAATCTGAATTACCCTCTCAAACTGGCCATCTGTCTATGGGTGGAATGCCGTACTGAAGTTCAATCTAGTTCCTAGGGCTCTCTGAAGACTACCCTAGAATCTAGAAGTGAACATAGGATCTCTGTCTAATACGATGGATACTGGCACTCCATGCAGTCTTACTATCTCATCAATATACAACTTGGCCAATCTTTCTAAACTGTAGTCCATCCAGACTGGCAGAAAATGAGCAAACTTGGTCAATCTGTTAACAATGACCCATACTGCATAATGACTCTTCTGTGTCCTCGAAAGTCCCATTACAAAATCTATTGTTATTCTCTCCCATTTCCATTCTGGTACTGGTAGTGGATGTAATAAACCAGCTGGTACTTGATGCTCTGCCTTCACTTACTGACAAGTTAGGCATTTGGAAACAAATTCTGCCACATCTTTTTTCATACCCATCCACCAATAAAGCTTCTTTAGCCCTCAATACATTTTTGTGCCACCGGGGTGCATAGCAAAAAGAGACTCATGTGCTTCCTTCAAAATGATCTGCCTCAAATCAACATCATTAGGAACACACATTCTACCCTGGTGTAGTAGTAGACCATCATCTCTAATTGAAAATTCTGGTTTCTTGCCCTGCCGAAGTTCTTCTAATAGCTTCTGATACTTCTGATCATTCTGAGCAGCCATTCTGATCTGATCAATCAACACTGGCTATACATGCCATGCAACTACTGTCTGCCCCTCATCATTAATCTATAAGCTAGCATGTAATGATCTCAACTCATGTACCATAGATAAAGGAGTAACCCGTAGACTTGCCATAGTCTTGCGACTTAAGGCGTCAGCCACAACATTAGCTTTCTCTGGCTAATAGTCTATCAGACAATCATAGTCTTTTATCAACTCTAACCATCTCCTCTATCTCAAATTCAACTCTTTCTGAGTGCCCACATACTTCAAACTCTTATGATCTGGGTAGATGAAACACTTTTCCCCATACAAATAGTGTCTCCAGATCTTAAGAGCGAACACAATAGCTGCAAGCTCTAAGTCATGTGTTGGATGATTCCTCTCATGCGGTTTCAGTTGGCGTGATGCATAGGCAATGACATTCCGATCTTGTATCAGTACACAACCTAACCCATTATGAGAAGCATTACTATATACTGTGTATTCTTTACCTGGGGTAGGTAAAGTCAGGACTGGAGCCTCAGTCAATTCATCAAAACTCTGTTGGCATTTATTCGTCCACTGAAATTTCACATCTTTTCGAAGTAATTTGGTCAATGGAGATGCCAACATGGAGAACCCTTTCACAAATTGACGTAGTATCCAGCTAAACCCAGAAAACTGCGAATCTCCGTGATATTTTTGGGTGGTCTCCAATTAAGAACAGCTTCTATCTTACTTGGATCTACCTTAATGCCCTCTACCAATACTACGTGCCCCAAGAAGGATATTTCCTTCAGCCAAAATTTACACTTCGATAATTTGGCGTATAGTTGTTTCTCCCTCAAAGTCTGCAGTACAATCCGCAGATGTCTGTCATGCTTTTCTTCACTCCTCGAATAGACCAATATATCATCTATGAACACCAAAACAAACTAGTTGAGGTATGGTCTGAAGATAGTGTTCATCAGATCCATAAATGTAGCCGGAGCATTAGTTAACCTGAATGGCATGACCAAGAACTCATAATGGCCATAGCGGGTTCTAAAGGCAGTTTTAGGAATACTCTTCTCTTGTACTTTCAGCTGATAATAACCCGATCTCAAGTCAATTTTGGAGAACACAGCTACACCCCTCAACTGATCAAACAAGTCATCAATGCGGGGCAATGGGTATTTGTTCTTTATTATCACCTTATTCAACTGCCAATAGTCGATGCATAAGCAGAGAGTGTCATCCTTCTTCTTAACAAACAACACCGGCGCTCCCCAAGGTGACACACTAGGGTGGATAAAGACCTTTTCGAGCAGCTCTTGCAACTGCACTTTCAACTCTTTCAATTCTGCTGGTGCCATTCTATATGGTGTTATGGAAATTGGATCCACACCAGACATGACACCAATCTCAAACTGCACTTCTCTTTCTGGAGGTAATCCTGGCAATTCATCAGGAAACACATCCGAAAAGTCACATACTGTAGGGATAACCGCCAGTGCTGGGCTCCCCACTTGGGTGTCTATCACATGTGCCAAGTATGCTTCACACCCCTTTTTGATTATCCTTTTGGCTAGTGCAGCCGAAATGATGTTTGATGGCAGTAACTGCCTCTCCCCATGTATTACCACATCACCGTATAGAGGGAAACCAAAAGTGACTGTCTTCAGTCTATAATCAATCATGGTGTGATGCCTGGCTAAACAATCCATGCCCAAGATGATATCGTAATCTCTGAAGGGCATTTCAATCAAATCTTAAAGAAAAATATGTCCTTGGATCACCAAAGGACAGTCTCTATAGATTCTGTTGACCTGAGCCTCTTGTACTACTGGACTAGTTACTAGCACTTCAAAACCCATTTTGACACATAAAATAGCAAGTGAACTGACTATGCTAGCACTAACATATGAGTGGGTTGAACCCGGATCAAACAACACAAATGCTTCTTTATCAGAGATAGAGAATGTACTGGCTATAATATCGGAAGTCTCAGCCTCTTCTCGCTGTCTCATCGTATAAACCCTGGCTGAAGCATTTCCTTGTGTTGACTGGCTAACAGTACCATGACTGCTAGAAGCATTGCCTCTACCTCTACCTCTTCCTCTGCTAACCAGTTGTGAACCTCTGATAGCAGGACTCTAAATAGATCCTTCTGCAGTAGTAGGAGCTGAACCAAATCTAGGGGCACTAGTGCAGTCCTTAGCAAGATGGCCTTTGCCTCCACAATTAAAGCAAGCTCCTGTTGCCCAATAACATTCTCCTCCATGAATCTTGCCACATGTCTCACAGGGGCAGGGAGGATGTGAACCCCTGGTCGACTACTGACTAGATCTTGGGGCTCTCTGACCAGAGAATCTGCCCCTTCCAAACCTTCCACCTCGACCCTGGCTAGGTCCCCCAAATTTCTTCTTTTTTCCAGATGTACCACTGGGACTTTATTCAACTGATTTTTCACCTTAATCTTTCTCTGATTTTTCAATTTTCTTAGATTTCTCTTTTGTAGGTGTCGCTTCTAATTCAATCCTTTCCAACTCAAGTGCCTGAGAGATGAGCTCAAAGAAGTTACTGTGTCTGAATCTCACTACTTGCATCCTCAAATTAGGCTTCAACGTAGTCTCAAATCTCTTGCACCTTTCCTTGCTGGTAGAAAGGAGACTCCCAGCATAGTGGCTTAAGCGGGAGAACTCCCTCTCATACTCTACCACTAATATGTTGCCTTGTTTCAGACTCAGAAATTCTTGCAATTTCTAATCCACATTTGCATCTGGGACATATTTCCGTCTGAACTCTTTGATGAAGTCGTCCCAGGTCAGTACTGGTGGTTCTGCTAAGCTTTGGGGAATGGTCTTCCACCAATCATAAGCATCCCCTTGTAGTAGTGACACGGAGTATTCAAACTTCAGTTCATTAGAGCAGTGCCATTTCTTCAATACTCTGTCCATTCTTTCTAGCCATTGCTCTGCCTCTAGTGGGTCTACTGTACCCCTAAATTCCATGGCCCCATACTTCAATAGCTTATCATACTGTCTGACTGAAGCTTGAGGTTGCACCACAGTAGTCTCGAGTGGAGCTTGAGCAGGCATACCCCCAACCATCTATTGAAACATTGCCGCCATCTGCTGGGCGAATTGTGCGGAAAATTGGGGCATCAGTGGGGCTGGTGCCACTAACCCACTGACATTTTATAGAGCTGGGGCTTTCCCTTGGGCCTCAGCTTCAACAGATTGCTCAACAAAGCGATCCCCTACTTTCATTTCAGTCTGGAGTTAGGATATCTCCTGAACAAATAACACAAGGAGATTCCCTCTGTTAGTTCATATTCATGATGTAATACAATGTATATAACGAATAAGGACATTGAGCAGTTGTACTTATCAAAGAAAAGACACAAATTCACAAATCAAAACATACTTTAAAAATTTTCTCTGATACCACTAAAACATGTCACACATTACCCCTCTGTAAGGCATAACATGATCCCGTAGAATACTTAATGAACCACCGAACTTCACCTATCGATAACTCATTAAGTATCCTACAAGGGATTTTAAAACCATTTTTTTACTTTTTAGAAGTGGTGAGTATTTTCTTATATTTTAAAGAAGTTTAAAAACTAGTTTAAATTTTTGCCCATTTTTATTTTTTTCACAATTTTTGAAAAAATTTCGGCAGAGTACCGTCTATATTTGGGGAAAACAGTTCTTCAAAAACCTATAAAAATACTTCGAATAATTCTTTTTCATCAAAGTCTATCACTACCACAACAACTCAACATCAATTTTTCCCAAACTCCAAAATTCCAACATAATTCTCAATTCAAATATCATAAAAAAATAATACTAAATAATTTCATTAAAGTAAAATCAATTTACATTCATCAATCAAATTTTACATAAGCAAATCCAAAATAATATTATTACAAACTCTATACAACTGCTCATGACCAGTTTTTACATATACATAAAATTACATACACAAATATAAACATTACATTCAGGCTATAAATTTATACCCAACAAAACTTCAGGAAAGGTGGCTCCACGATCCTCTGCAGCTCACTCTGCTGCTCCTCTAGTTTCTATATCTGCGATAGCAATAATAGCCATCGCTGAGTACTATGACTCAGTGGTGCACAACATACTAAAATAACCTTTATACATAATTTAAATCATACTTATTCAAAAACTGAACTGAATATGAGCAATAAATACAAAATATGATTTATAAGCTTTTAATCCAAACAATTTTATTTCGAAAGTCTCAAACAAATTTCATAAAAACACACAGTTATATCATGCCATTCGAAACAATAATCATCTCAATAGCCAGAGGCTTATGAGAAATCACATCACAAGGCAAGCTAGCTCAAAAATATGGGTACCCATTCAATGTCTCAGATTTCTACTGATAAAATTTCAGGTCATTTAGACCTTCCTAGACTAAGTTATGGTCATTTGCGTAACTACTGTTCATTTTGTCATTTTTATACAAGGCAGTGTGCCCAATTCCGGATTTGGCCAATTTGTTCACTAAGTTATGGTCACTTTCTGGGCATGGTTCCTCAATGAAAATGTGCCATTTTATGTCTAGTTTCATTCCCAATTAGTCTCACACCAATTGGGATGGTAAATTTTTAGTTTTGGTCCCTGAAAGGGACCTTGGTCATGATGCCTGCAATTTGGCCATAACCAATCCGAAGTTCAACTTGGTTCTAACACTTCCTTCAAACCACAATTGGTCACACATGACCATTTCTCTACTTAAATAAGGTCAGCCACATCATTAGACCCTTTCCTTCAATTTTTTTCTTAACTTTTCACATGGGTCAAAACCCTAATTTTCATGCTTAGCTCAATTGATAAAATCAAAATGCATAATTAGTAATTATACACTCAATTGCACTTAACTACTTCTTTATTTGCATCAAAATCACTCAACCCTAGTTCACTACCTTTTGGCCAAAATTCATGTATGTAGAGGTGTGCATGCTTTTGTTCATTTTCATTTTTTTTCTTAAATTTCAAAATTTACTTAACTATATACACATGAATTAAAAGAGAGATTTAAGAAACAACCACTAACCTTTTTATATGTCTTTTCTCCCTTCTTAAGCTCTCCTTCTTTCTCCTTCTTTTTGTTATCAATCTTCTTTTCTAGTGTAGATTAGAAGTTTTCTTTAGGGTTTAGGGTTAGAACTTATGGGACAAATCTAGGTTTTTCAAGCTTGAAGAGTTCTTCAATGGTGGACAACCATGGACAAGAGAGAAAGAGGGTTTCGGCTTTTGGGTGAGGGAATAAGATGAGAGCTTTTTTTTAATGTTATTTTAGGTCTTTAATTATGATTTTAACTTAGTCAAAATTGGTAGGAAAATTAAATTCAATTATGACATCATAATTGATGTCATCCATGATGTAATAACCTTTTTCTTTTCTCTTTCTTTTTCATTTATTTTTCCTTAGTTCTTTAATTTAATTCTCGCTTCTAATATTTTTTTTTCTCTGATTTTATTGGACAGTTAAGTCAGGAGTTAGCTCTAGGGGTAAATTGACCAAATTGCCCCTCGCCGGTTCGATCCGGTTTGCAAGAAATTCAATATTCCTTCTGAATGCTTGTCCTAATTATTTGACCTGCTTAACAATTCTTTTTCATGATTTTCTATTTTTCATTGTGTTCGCAATAGTCCTAAGGACCGCAGTGTCACATTTTACGGTTCAAAATTTCAGTTTAAATCGACTTTGCAATCCTTCCCGAGAAGGTCACCCATCGCTGTGACTCCTGGCTCATTTAACTTCTTGTGTTCTATTTTTCTTATTTATACTTAACTATTTAATAGTTACTAATTATTTGTTTTCAAGGCTTATCTAGTTGTCTTAGATGTAGTTCTAATTCTCTTAATTGTCCGGACCGACACCGGTCACCAGAACAGTGAAATATACCAGGCTAAGCAAATAGGGGTGTTACATGTATAATGATTGTATTACAACTATTGATTATGATGGTTATGATGGTTCCATATGAGTTCCATCATAATCAATGATCAAAATCTATTCATTGCATATACAACAGTTGCATGGAATAATTTCTCCTACAATGGAGTTGAACATAACAAGAAGTTGATGGAGAATATTTAAACAAAGAGACATACATATGAACATTTTTGAAATGGAAAAAACAAGAAATTAAGGAGATAAGGAATAGATTAAAAGGGCATTTGGTCTTTTCTTATTTAGTTAATGGTAAATTGACTTTAAATTTATAGAGCTACCTTTATGAACAAAATCAATATTTAGAGACTAAATCAATTTTTTATAGAAACAAAAAAATAACTCAAACGAGTAAAATGCCTATTTTGGTCCTTAAAGTATGGGCCAATAGTCACATAAGTTCTTACGCTTTTTCAAGATACGAACAAGCCCTTTAAATTAAAAAAACAAAAGTTAAATAAGTACTTCAAATTTTAAAAATAAAACAAATAAGCCTTTCAAATTTTAAAAATAGATGAGGTAGAATATATATACACACACACACACACACACACACACACACACACACACATATATATATATAGAGAGAGAGAGAGCAAAGCAAGCACTTATTTGATCTATTTTTAAATTTTGAAGACTTATTTGTCTGTTAAAGATTTATTTGATTCATTTAAATTGAAGGGTTGTTCAAACCTTGAAAAAGTTTAAAAACTTATGTAACTATTAGTCTAAGGGTCAAAATAAGCCTTATGCCGTTACAAATTATTTTATATATATATATATATATATATATATATATATATATATATATATATAACCAGAACAAACTCCTCTTGAAGGAGATGAAACAACGAAATCACATGAGAGGTAATATAATACTATTAATATCTAGATATTATTAATATTTGAATATATTATTATCACACCCTACTCCTTCGTAAGGTATAATATGATCCCGTAGTACACTTAATGAATTACCGGACTTCGCCTACCGATAACCCATTAAATATACTACAAGAGATTTTAAAACAATTTCCGATCATTTTTATAGCAGTGGAAAGTTGAATATTTATTAAAAAGTCTTTATTTGAAATTTTGGTCATGGATCAAATCCTCGATTAAAATCTGGTATTACGAATTCTCAAAATTTCAGCAGAGTGCCGGCTGTATTTTGAGAAAACAGTTCTTCAAAATCTGAAAAGAAACACACTTCCAATATTTTTACTCGACCACAACTCCAATAAAATTCATTTCTCCACACAATTCAATCCCAACAATGAATAAATCATTTGCAGCAATCAACTCAGCACAGTTTTAAACCAACACTGAACATCTCATTTCAAAAAAGGAAATAATTTATCATTCATAAAACACAAAAATTTAATTATTTACATTAATTACAAAACTCATAAATAAATTTGAATATTACAATAATTTGTATTTTAATTACATACCCAAAATAATATTACAAAAGTTCTTGTACAACTGCTTAAATAATTTACATACATATAATTACACGCATACATCAAAATCTAATGTACAAGGGTATACCTCTAATATACCCGAAGCTAATCCCAATGAGTCTTCAAGGCGCAGCTACCGGAAATCTCACTCGGCTGCTCTATCTTTACTTTCACTTACGACAGCATACAAAGCTATCGCCGAGTGGTAAACTCAGTGGTGCACAACTATAATTTAAAACATAATGTACAATACCTTGCCAAAATTTTAGCAAAGAATTTGAAAATCTTGAAATTCAATCAAAATTCCAAAAATCAAAATATTCATTGCCAATAAAATAAATCATTTTTTAAAATGAATCTGCTCAAGAATTTCAATTTATCAAATCATAACTGAACATTTAAAGTAATTCCAGCAATTTATGAAAACAAATCTTAATTTCAATAAATCAATTATGCATAAATCCCATTTGAAATCACAATTCTTACTATTCAAAACCCATTCTTTATCTCACTAACTATGCAAGACTAATCCGTAAGGGCCATCTTCGGGGTGATTCTAACTCCCTATGGTCGGGGAGATCGAATCGGCATTCTAACTCCCTATGGTCGGGGAGCTTGAATCATCGTGCACAGTATACACCACAATAATGCAACTTCTGAAAGGGCTAATGAAAACTTAGACTCAACCTCTAATAAGAGGAGAATCTAAGCCTGTACACGTACCATGGTAGTCAAAACAAAACTAACTCCATTGTCTCCTCAACAAATGAGGGAGATGGGTAATAACCTAGTCAAGCATCTATAGTGAGATATAAAATAATATCATGAATTTCCTTGTCCTTTTTTTGAGCATAAATCACAACACAATTCAATTCATAGTCAATTCTAATATCCAATAATTTTTATGCTCATCATAATTCAAAACATAAATTTTTATTTTTCTATGCAAATTCCATTTCAATCACAACTTCCAAAACTCAATTCATTCAATCCATATCAAGAATAAAATCATAAATTAATCATTTTCCTACAACTAAACTCATTTATACCATAACACATTTTAATAATCATTGAAATAAATTCAATAATTGATAAACATAATACATAAAGAAACTAAAATGCTTTAACCAAATAAAATATGCAAAACTTTAACAATGTAAAATTAGTTGTGCACAAACCTCTTTGTTGACTAATTTACTCCACCTTTCGCTTCTCCTTCGAAGATCCCTTTTTAACTGAAACACATAAATTTAAAGTGCTTCAGTATCCATTTCTAATACTTAAATTCCAACAATTTCTTTCCAACTTATCATACCTATTACGGTTTATAATTTTGGGTCTTTCATATTTTTATGTATAGTGGCACTATTCATGGTACTATTCAAGTTAAAATATTGACCTTTTCATACTTAATAGATTTATTAATTCTAATTACACTCATATACCACATTTTGGGTGTCAAGTTTGTTGGCATTGATTACCAATTTAATTTCTAAGTCTCCTAAGAGAAATTATAATTTTTCAGTTTTGGTCTCCTATTTTCTACTGTTCCATTGGTCTGGTTACTGTGAGAATTTGGCTAAGTGTCCTTCAATCAAAGTTGTTCCTTATTGTCTTAAATTTAATTCCCTTTTTGAATCACTCCATTTGGAGTTTTCTAGCCCAAGTTATGCCTATTTTTCTAGGGCTGGCCATATTGATCCAAACCTAGAAATTCTGGGCAAATTTCTGGTTCTAGCAGTTTTGGTGACCCAACTTTGGGTGACAATTCAACTTGGTTATGGGCAGAATTTGAGTTGGTGTTCCTCATAAAAGTGGTAGTGCTGTGTCATATATTTCCAATGCCACAAAAATCAGGTCATTTGGACCTTTCTAGACCAAGTTATGGCCAAATGAATAAATATTATTCATTAAGTTATTTTGATACAATGGCAGTGCACATTACCTGGATTTGACCTAATTGTTCACTATGTTAATGTCATTTCCTGGGCATGGTTTCCACATGAAAAATGTGTCATTGTGTGTTTATTTTCATTCCCAATTAGTCTCACACCAATTGGGTTGGTAAAATTTCATTTTTGGTCCCTGAAAAGAACTTAGGTCAAACTGCCAAATTGGGACCCCTAACCAATCCGAATTGCATTTCATTTCTACTCATTCAAACACATCACAAATGGTCCCAATTGACCATTTTTAACCTAAATTAGGGTCAATTGTATCAATTGACCATTTTCTCCAATTTTTCCCCCAATTTCAAGAACTCAAGAACCCTAATTTTTTAATTCATTCCATTTATGAAATTAAAGTGCATAAGCATTGTCTACGTACTTAATTACACTCAATTACATCTTTAATTCTATCAAAATCATGCAATTTCTATCTCCCCCCCCCCCCTATTGGCTGGACAAATTCCACTATGAGTCCTCCATGTTTGTTTTGTTTGCATTTTCCATAATTTCTATGTTTATGCAACCATCAACACATGAATTTAATTGGAATTTACAAGTTCAACTTACTAACGTTTCTTTGGATTTCCAATTCACCAATTTCTTCACTTTCTTCCAAAATTTCTTGACCGATCTTCTTTTCTAGTTGTCAAAGTGAGGTTTATGTGGAGAATTTGGGGGATTTATGGTTAATTTGAGGGTTTAGAAAGCTTGAAATCAAGCTTTAATGGAGGAACAAAAACTAAAGAGAGAGAAGTGGGAGTGGGAGTGGACGGCACAAGATGAAGAAGATGACACAGCCATTTTTTTTTTCTTTTAATTTGATATTTATCTAGCATTTTCACTTAGTCACAAATTAGGGAAATTAAATTCCATTTTTGACATCATGGGTGATGTCATTAAGGTGATGTAATAAACCTATTTTCATTTCTTTTTCTTTTTCCTTTATTTTTTCATAGTTCTTTAATTTAATTCTAAATTCTGAAATTTTCATTTCTCCAACTTTATTGGACAGTTAGGTCAGGAGTCACCCCTAGGGGTGAATTGACCAATTTGCCCCTCGCCAGTCTGATCCAGTTTGCCAATAACATTGTATTTCTTCCAGAATCTTGACCTAATTATTTGACCTACTTACCAACTCTTTTCTGTGATTTTCACACTTCCTCTAGTTTCATAATTTTTCTTAGGCCTACGGTGTCACAATGTCCCGTACGAAATTATAGCTTTGACTGATCTCGCAGTCACTTCCCGGTACGGTCACCCATCGCTGTGACCCCCGGCTCATTTAACTTTTTATGCTTTGTTTTTTTTATTTATATTTTTCCTTCTTATACTTTTTATTTATTTTTATCTATGATTTTTCTGGATGTCACAGATATAGCTTCAGACGTCTCGACTGTCCGGGCAGACATCAGGCGCCAAAACAGTAGACTCTACAGGAATATCCAATGTGAGGGCGTTATAATTCTCCCCTCCTTAAAAGAAATTTCGTCCTCAAAATTGTGGCCATTATCCATCCTTAAATAGTCATACGTTTTGTTTTCTCATGTTTTTCTCACATTTCTATGTAGCTTCATTGTCTACATAATGGTCCATAGCACTTTAACCAATAATATTTACTCATCGATTGCTCCTCTCGTGTGCCAAGTTTTTTATGAGCTTCTGTCATAAGTTAGATTCAAATTCATTTCAATTTTAGAGGTAAGCAAATCTGTGTGCTAGTGGATCCACTTTTTCTAGGACCTCGTATGATCCTATGGGTGAGAACTTAGTTTTACTCTTTTCTTATCAAATCTCTTGATCATTTGATACAACCTTCAGTTTAGTTTAAAATATTTTAGTCTTTTCTTACTGTTGTTTTAGCAATTATTTTCCTTTGTAGTCTTTTTTTTTTTTAAATGACCTTATTGGTCATCTATGAACTGCTTACCTCTTTATTGGCCATAGGTCCATAACCATTATCTTACCATCTCCATTTATGACCTAGGCCTATATGCCATTTCGCACTATCTTGTTTGCTTTTGTTTAACTTATTTCTTTCTTGATAGAATAGTTCGGGATATCATTACGCGTCTTAAGTAGGTTGTTTGCCCTAGTGGCAATTCCTCAACTAGTGTTTTTCTTATTGTTATAACTTAATTGGATATTATTGTGACACCCCTTACCCGTCTACAGTGTAGCCAAGCAAGTTATGTGACTCAGTGTGTCGGAACACCAATTCAAGTTTCAATTTCAATTAATCCCTTTTTATTCATTTATTTATAATTTTTGATAAATCTAAATTTTTTCGCAAATTTTAGAGAAAATCCAGCAGAGTGTCGGCTATAAATTGGAAAACAGTTCTTCTGAACCTATTTAAAAACACTTCCAATATAATTATAATCTCAATCTCAGTCAACCACCAACATTTTCAACAATTTCTCAAATCAATTCAGTATCTCAAAATTCACATTCATCTCACATCACACCCAATTCAATGAGAAATACTCATATTTATTTCTGAACACAGCTCATGGGTAATTACAGCAAAAATGTGATTACATGAGTTTATAATATACATAACAAAAGTTTACAAATAAAAAAGACTTAGGTAGCCCAATGTCCTACCAATGCACTGTAATTGTGAGGTGACTTTGAACTCTGAGTGCAGATCTGAAAATTCACCCTGTATGAGGTCTGCTGGACTCCCCAGCTATGTCTCTAGTACCTGGGCGTGGCAAAAGCGACGCGCTAAGCAATTCTGCTTAGTGGTGACAATATAAAATAAAATAAAAATATGTATGCAGAATGTATGTTTACATTTTTTGGTAGACTTAATTTCAAATATTTATTGCAATATTATTCGATTAAAGTTTGGTAAGATTTATTAACATTGCCCGAGTAACCTATACTAGTTGACTGGACTGGATAAACGGGTAAACTGGTACTAGGTATTAAGTACCTCGGACCATCACACCATCGGTCACATTGTGTCTCCCGGTGTGCAACGGAACAGCTAATAAGCTGTAATAATTATCGGGGATTAAACCCGAGTATAACAACTCAATATCATAGCCAAAGGCTATTATGTTACAGAATGGCATGGAAAGCCATGAAATACAGAATGGCATGAAGCCATATGCTGTACTGCTAACAGAACCCTATTGGCATGCCAACCTATCCAAACCAATCACATTAGGCCTACTAGGGCATTTAACACTTTTCATTTATGTAATTCTTTGAAATTGAATTTTTATGATTACTATTCATTTCATTGGTCAACCAAAATATTGACTTTTGCATTGGTAATAGGTAAATTAGTTTAAATATCATCAACATACCACATTTTGCATTTTAAACGTGTTGGTATTGGTTGCCAATACCATCTCTAAGCTTAATGTGAATTGGACAGAATTTTCAGTTTTCAAGCTTTGGGTTTACTGTTCCATTAGTTACTTTTACAGTGGGAATTTGGAAAAATGATCAACATGAAAGTTGTTCCTTATTTTATCTAGTTGAAGTTCCTTTATTGAATCACTCCATTTGGAGTTTTGTAGCTCAAGTTATAGCCTAAACACCATAACTGGCCGGATTGGATAGATTCCAAAATTCTGGGCAAAACTGGTTCTGCCTAATTTGGTAACCTAAGTTTGGTTGGCAATTTGACTAAGTTATGATCATAATTTGGGTCAGGTTTCTTCATGAAAGTTGTTGATCTATATCTCAGCTTATTTCTGGAAAAATTTCAGGTCAATTGGACCTTTCTACATTGAGTTATGGCCAAATGACCAAACACTGTTCATTTAGTCATTTTGCCCAGGCAGATTGCAGGTCACCCGGATTAGGGCAAACTTTTGGTCAACTTGGTTTGGTTTTCTAGGCATGGTTTCTTCACCAAAGTTGTGCCATTATGTGTCTAATTTCATGTCCAATTGGCCTTGCACCAATTGGACCTCTATAATTCAAGTTATGGCTACCCAAACCTGCTGGACTCATGTCCAATTTTGTAGGTCGCCAAGGGCAGCCACACTAATCTCAATTCCCACTACACAAACCACTTCATTTCTTATTTACAAATCACTAAATGGTCACTAATTGACCATTAAAATTCACTTTCACCATTGCATGTTCAAAGTCTTCATTTTATACTCAAACCCTAACCCTATCATCTCTAATCTTGCATTTAACTAGCATTTCATCATTTTACTTGAGAGACTATTGTTAAGGCAGCCCTATTACCATTTTAGCTTCATGAAAATCATCAAAACCTTACCACATCCATGGCTGCCAAAATTATAGGATTGGGCATACACATGATATTTATTAAATTTCTTTGCACTTTTACACTCAATCATGCTCCTTCAACATGAATTTAAAGAGAAAATCTAATTTAAGTCACTAACCTCTAATGGAGTGAATTTCCCACTTGCTCAAATTCTTGTTTTCCTTTTCTTTTTGCTTCCACAAGAATCACCAAGATGATAGAACAAATTTTGTGTTGACAATTAGGGTTTTTAGTGAAAGAAAGCTAGGGAAATGAAGGTTGAAAGGTTTGTTAATGGTGGAGTAAGGAGAGGTGTATGGGGCGGCTTGAAGAAGAAGAGAGGGCTGCTGTTTGGGTTTCTAGAATTCTGCCTCCTTTCTCTATTTTTATTGTATTTTAATTGTCTTGCTTTAATTTGATTGGCCATAGCATTTTTAATTACCTCATGCTTACATAAGCATGAGGTAATAAATCCTATTATTTTTATTTTTTTTCTTTCATTGCCTATTCATTTTAAAATAAATTTTCATTAATATTTGTTCATATTTTATGTCATATAATTCACTTGCATAAATGGACAAGTTGTTCAAAAATCATCTCTGAAGACGAAATGACCAAAATGCCCTCCATTTGGCTTACCGAGCAAAAATTGTGTATACCGATAGAAAAATTTTTCTATGTATTTTCTTGGCATTCTAATACCATAAGAACCTCAATGACCCTTCTCTAGAGTCTCAATAATTATTTTAAAATTTTTCCCCCTAGTCTAGGGTTGCTAACGACCTTCACCGTCACTTCCCTTTCGGGTTACCCATCCCTGGTGTTTCGGCTCGTTTAACCTTAGTGTATTTGGTTTCTAAAAATTTTTCTTGATTTTTATGAGCATTATTTAGTTTCTTAATAACTCCTCACTCTAGCCTATTTATAATTTCAAACATTCTAGCTGCCCGGACCGACCTTGGTCACCGGAACAGTAGACTGTACGGACTCGCTAAAGTGAGGATGTTACAATTATCCCCATACTACTTACTATAACTTGAATTGGGGATAACAGAGGTTGATCTTTATCCTATAATTTTGAACTCCATGGTAGGGCTCTTAACACTGTCCCAAGTTAACTTATTCCGATGTTTGCACTTTTATACCATAACAAATATTTTTCCTGATGTCATTCCTTTTTACCATACTCATCTTTACTTTTCTATTTACTTCTCTTTCCATTTCACAACTTAACTTAACTTTAATTAATTCCTTTTTTAGTTTTATCTTCTTCCTTGACTCGACTGTCGAGTCAAAGTTTAGCACCTCTTATCACCCCTAATAAATCCGCTATACTTCAATATTACTTTGACTTATTTCTCTGACCATCCTAGTCAGCACTCTAACTAATATTCGTAATATTTCTTTGTTACATTTGAACCAACTATTCAAATTTTCATTTCCACAACTCTTTTATCTATCGATTTTCTATAGCTTATTTTTCACTGATTTACAATCATTATTTTCTCTTGTACTGAACTATAACCTATCCTTTAATACCTTAAGAAGGAAGCCTACCGATCTGTCCTTTTTCTCTTATCACGTACCGATCATAATCTAGTCATTATGGTCTGTACAATAGAATGGTGCTCTTTCTAGGAAATACCTGGCCATTTATTCTTATCTTATCCTTGTCTTAATTAAAACATCATTTCACAATTTATTCCATTCATGGCATCCTGTCTCCTTCAGGGGAAACGAAATTTTTCTTTGTGCCTTACTGTTACACTAATATAATACTGTTTTTCGCTAGACTTTAGGTGAAAAATCCATAACAATACCAAAATAATTGTAAATCCCACATTCGAGACCGAATGACCTTGCACTATTAATGTTATTTTTAATTTATGACTATACCGAAATCTCTAGTCTTATATCGATTCCTGACGTATCATAGCTCGTACTAGATAACTGAGTCAGTGACTCTAGCTATCTTGTAACTATAACCTTTAAATATTCTAACTTTAGAGTTTTAACCCCTAAGTAGGATTTTCCAAACTCATTTCCAATAATAAATTTTTTTCCTAGCAGAATTATATTAAAACAGAAGCCATTGGCAACTATTCTTATCGTGGTGCACTATCGGGTAGTACGTAGCTCTACACAATAATCTCAAGTTAGTACTGTAATCTGCAGTTTATAGTACAAACATTAAGAACATTGCATAGTTACTACGATACATTTCAATAGATCAAACTTTCTTACATCTTACTCTTTTCGAATTCACTAATATCCAAAACTTATTCTGATTACCATATCCATTGACAATTACTAGCAGTAACATCTTTGCCCTCATCTAGATCTATTTTATTATTGTAACTTACTTTTAGGTCCTCTTGCTTTGCATTAAATAGGCTAACTAATTAGCTTTATAAATTTTGTGTGCTAGCAAATAATTTTTGCTAACAAACTCTTCCAAAACTAATTTCAATTACACTTATTATCGTAATCCTTATCTTAAAGGACTATTCACTGATGCATCAAAATTTATTCCCATGCACAGGAATAACAGCAAAACATATAATTCTAACACTAACATACAAATAAGTAGTGCTGCGATCAAATAATAACTAATTG
The DNA here is from genome assembly GCF_030052815.1 of Hevea brasiliensis. Lineage (NCBI taxonomy): Eukaryota > Viridiplantae > Streptophyta > Magnoliopsida > Malpighiales > Euphorbiaceae > Hevea > Hevea brasiliensis. The sequence continues at coordinate 32,473,995 of NC_079497.1, read as the reverse complement.
TTTCTTCCAAAAATTAAGAACTTACCAGCCACCACATCCGAAGTTTCTACTCTTTCCCCCTGGTGCCTAGAATACACCCTGGCTGGTTCACTACTCTGTTCAGGTTGATTTACTGTGCTTAGATTATGAGGAGTACCAAATCTATTTCTATCTCGACCTCTACTGACTGTCTGTGAACTTCAGAGAGCAGATTGAGGTTCTCTAATACAATCTCTAGCAAAGTGTCCAAGCTTTACACAATTGTAGCAAGCTCCAGTGGCTTTACGGGAAATGCCCCTATGTAGTTTGCCACAAGAGTTGCAAATGAGAGGAGGATAGGAACTTCTAGTTGTTCGACGACTGGACCTTGGTGGCCTCTGTTCTGATGATCTGCTTCTGTCATATCCCTGAACTCGGGGTTCCTCAAATTCTTTTCTCTTTCTCAAATGACTATTCGAGCTCTAACCCATAAGTCTCTCCCTCTTCTCTATTTCACACTGCCCTTGTGGGGGTTGGGTTTGTGCTTGAGCTTAGGCTGACAGATTATCAGCCATTTGTTGAAAGAAAGTGGCCATTTGCTGGGCCATTTATGCAATAATTTGTATCAGTGGAACTGGTACAATTGGGCCTTCGACACTCTAAGAAGCTGAGGCCTCCCCTGAAGGAACGGAAGCGTGAAAAACACAAGTTTATACCATTGAATTCAAAAATTTTCACCTAGGGTCACATGCATCATGCAAGATTTATTTTTATCTATTTGATTTCAATGATAAACAACATATTAAAACTCTTTTAATATGTTTTTTGGATCTGTATTTGCCATTTAAGATTTTAAAATTAATCAGATTAATTTTAGAACCCTAGATTAAATTAAGAACGATTACACTAACCTCTTGATGCTCTACAGCGTGTCTGCGGCTTTGAGATTCGTCTTCAGGATACCAGATGTTGTCCCTCTAGCTTGTCCACACCAAGAACACCTATGGCAGCCCTTGAACAGCTTCTAAAGCTTTTTCTATTAATTAGAAATTCAAGTTCTGCCTTTTAAGAGATTAGAGATGTAAACAGGACACTAGAAACAATTTCTAGTGTTCTTAATTCAAGAGATTGATGGCTAATCTCTTTGAATTGATGAGAGATGAAGAAGAATAGATGAAAAGCCTCAAAGTGGCGTGACAAAGGAGAGGAGTGGCTGCTGGTTATTTTTTCTTTTCATAACCACACTTAAATAGCTAGGTTAACACATTAAACCCTTGCCACATGTCACCCTTTGATTAGCTCTAGGTTTAAGTGACCCAATCACATTGTGCCAAGTGTCAAACCTATATTTAATCTTAATTTTAATCATCTTACATGATTAAAAAAACATTTGGCAAGTTTATGTGTAATCCCATGTGTCACCATCTCATGGTGCCACGTGTCACACTGTAAAAAGACCAAAATGCCACTGTGTCTTAATTTTGAGTTCTCAACCCAAAATAATTATTTCTCTTCTTCTAATTAATTTATATCAAATATAAATTAATTAATTAATCTCTATTAATTAATTTCTCATTAATTAAATTCATATTTAAACACTTTAAATATAAATTTAACTTATATTATATATCCAATAATCTAGATTTGGTTTCAAGTCATGCTAGGGACTTTGCAATTTAATTGCAAACCAAACCTATTTAATTAATCAATTAAACTCTTTACTTAATTAATTAAATCATATTTAAATAGGTGATAACTTGTGTATGTGTGTGACTTACTAGGCTCATCACTAATTGGCAATGAGACATGATATCAACTCTTAATATCATCAGAACTCTTTCTTACCATAAATGATTTCTCTAAATCATTTTATGCACCTCATAGACCATGGTTAACACCTAGCATAGCATGCCATGGCTACCCAATTAGTAATAAGGTTTACCTTAAATGAACCTATAATCATATGTTATCATGCACTAGAATCTCTCTGTTACAAAATCCCAACTCAAGCTGGAGTCATGGTTTATGTCAAACTCCATTTGCTATGAATATTACGTTCTCTTTTAATTCCAGTTCTTGATTAAAAAGATTTTCTCATCAGAAACTCTTTTCTGAATAAATCTATCTATCTGTCCTGGCCAGGAACTTGAAACATCAAGAACAATTAAATGAACATAGGATTTTATCTCTATTTACTTAGAGGAACAGATTCCATCTTGATCAACACCTACCTCCATATATAACTAGTAGGAGCCAACACATGCCCATATACCCATACATAGTACAAGTATGAAAGCAGTATCAAACTCAAACTACCTATATACAAGATAACTGTGCTATCTCAGGTCTAAAGATTATATGCACTGATATGATTTATGACAAAATATTGACAAGAGTAAACTCCATGTGTTTGTCATAAGTGTCACTGGTTCGGCCTACTTATCATTTATAAGTGCCTATCATGTTTGTCATATGGCATGAGACTCACCATTCCATCTTATTTATATCTCATATAAATAACTTGGTAACAAACATGAATACAATCTTTCTGGATAAGTCATGTCCTTATTATGAAGTATCCTCGATTGTGAACCTATTTATGATACTTTGTGCTAGAAATATTGTCACTCATATACTTAACAACTTAAGAATAATATTTCTAACAAAATATCAATGGACCTTTTCTATTATACATAAATATATTATGTAAATGGAAAAGTGGAAATGCCTTTTATTAATAAAAATATGTACAAGATACATACTAAATGATATGCTCTAGGGCATACTACTAACATCCCCTTGTGCCTCAACTGTAACTAGTTGTTCTACTGTTTTATCTCCCTCTTCCATTTTTATTCATAAAATCTTCTTTTCTTGGGACAACCAGTACAAGGAGATTTCTCTCCATCAGTTCATATTTATAATGCAAATGTACTATATGTATCAAACATTTGAGCAATTGTATTTACTGACAAAATATTTCAAATTCACAGTTCAAAATTTACTTTAAAACCATTACTCTGATACCACTAAACATGTCACACCTTACTCCTTCGAAAGGCATAACATGATCCCATAGTACACCTAATGAATTACCGTACTTCGCCTACCGGTAACCCATTAAATATACTACAAAGGATTTTAAAATAATTTCCGATTATTTTTATAGTGGTGGAACATTGAATATTTATTAAAAAGCCTTTATTTGAAATTTTGGTCATGGATCAAATCCTCGATTAAAATCTGGTGTTACGAATTTTTTTCAAAATTTTGGCAGAGTGCCAGTTGTATTTCGAGAAAACAGTTCTTCAAAATCTGAAAAGAAACACACTTCCAATACTTTTACTCGACCACAACTCCAATAAAATTCATTTCTCCACACAATTCAATCCCAACAATGAATAAATCATTTGCAGCAATTAACTAAGCACATTTTTAAACCAACACTGAACATCTCATTTCAGAAAAGGAAATAATTTATCATTCGCAAAATATAAAAATTTAATTATTTACATTAATTACAAAACTTAGAAATAAATTTGAATATTACAATAATTTGCATTTTAATTATATACCCAAAATAATATTACAATAGTTCTTGTACAACTGCTCAAACAATTTACATACATATAATTACATGCATACATCAAAATCTAATGTACAAGGGTGTACCTCTAATATACCCGAAGCTAATCCCAATGAGTCTTCAAGGCGCAGCTACCAGAATTCTCACTCGGGTGCTCTATCTTTACTTTCACCTGCGACGGCATACAAAGCTATCGCTGAGTGGTGAACTCAGTGGTGCAAAACTATAATTTAAAACATAATGTACAATACCTTGCTAAAATTTTAGCAAAGAATTTGGAAATCTTGAAATTCAATCAAAATTTCAAAAATCAAAATAATCATTACCAATAAAATAAATCATTTGTTAAAATGACTCTGCTCAAGAATTTCAATTTATCAAATCATAACTAAACATTTAAAGTAATTCCAGCAATTTATGGAAACAAATCTTAATTTCAATAAATCAATTATGCATAAATCACATTTGAAATCACAATTCTTACTATTCAAAACCCATTCTTTATCTTACTAACTATGCAAGACTAATCCGTGAGTGCCATCTTATGGGCTATTCTAACTCCTTATAGTCGGGGAGATCGAATTGGCATTCTAACTCCCTATAGTCAAGGAGGTTGAATCATCATGCACAATACACACCAAAATAATGCAACTTCTGAAAGGGCCAATGAAAAACTTAGACCCAACCTCTAATAAGAGGAGAATCTAAGCCTGTGCACATACCATGATAGTCAAAACAAAGCTAACTCCATTGTCTCCTCAACAAATGAGGGAGACGAGTAATAACCTAGTCAAGCATCTATAGTGAGATATAAAATAATATCATGAATTTCTTTATCATTTTTATGAGCATAAATCACAATACAATTCAATTCAAAAATCAATTCCAATATCCAATAATTTTTATGCTCATTACAATTTAAAACATAAATTTATATTTTTCTATGTAAATTCCATTTCAATCACAACTTCCAAAACTGAATTCATTCAATCCATATCAGGAATAAAATCTAACACATTTTAATAATCATTGAAATAAATTCAATAATTGGTAAACATAATACATAAAGAAACGAAAATCCTTTAACCAAACAAAATATGCAAAACTTTAACAATGTAAAACTAGTTGTGCACAAACCTCTTTGTTAACTAATTTACTCCACCTTTTGTTTCTTCTTTGAAGATCACTTTTTAACTAAAACACATAAATTTAAAGTTCTTCAGTATCCATTTCTAATACTTAAACTCTAACAATTTCTTTGCAGTTTTATCCTATCTATTACGGTTTATAATTTTGGGTCTTTCATATTTTTGTGTATAGTGGCACTATTTATAGCACTATTCAAGTCAAAATGTTGACTTTTTCATACTTAATAGGTTTATTAATTCTAATTGCACTCATATACCAAATTTTGAGTGTCAAATTTGTTGGCATTAATTGCCAATTTAATTTCTAAGTCTCCTAAGAGAAATTACAATTTTTCAGTTTTGGTTCCCTGTTTTCTACTGTTCCATTAGTCTGGTTACTGTGAGAATTTGGCTAAATGTCCCCCATCAAAGTTGTTTCTTATTGCCTTAAATTTAATTCCCCTTTTGAATCACTCCATTTGGAGTTTTGTAGCCCAAGTTATGCCTATTTTTCTAGGGCTGGCCGGATTGATCCAAACCCAGAAATTCTGGGCAAATTTCTGGTTCTGGCAGTTTTGGTAACCCAATTTTGGGTGACAATTCAACTTGGTTATAAGCAGAATTTAGGTTAGTATTCTTCATAAAAAGTAGTAGTGCTATGTCATATCTTTCCAATGCCACAAAAATCAGGTCATTTGGACCTTCCTAGTCCAAGTTATGGCCAAATGAATAAACACTGTTCATTTGGTCATTTTGGTACAGTGGTAGTGCACATTACCCGAATTTGACCTAATTGTTCACTATGTTAATGTCATTTCCTGGGCATGGTTTCTGCAAAAAAAAAAATGTGTCATTTTGTGTCTATTTTCATTCCTAATTAGCCTCATACCAATTGGGTTAGTAAAATTTCAGTTTTGGTCCCTAAAAGGGACCTAGGTCAAACTGCCAAATTGGGATCCCTGACCAATCCGAATTGCATTTCATTTCTACTCATTCAAACACATCACAAATGGTCCTAATTGACCATTTCTAATCTAAATTGGGGTCAATTGCATCAATGGACCATTTTCTCCAGTTTTTTCCCCAATTTCAAGAACTCAAGAACCCTAATTTTATAATTCATTCCATTTATAAAATTAAAGTGCATAAGAATTGTATACATACTTAATTACACTCAATTACATCTTTAATTCCATCAAAATCATGCAATTTCTACTTCCCCGCTATTGGCTAGATGAATTCCACTATGAGTCCCCCATGTTTGTTTTGCTTGCATTTTCCATAATTTTTAAGTTTATGCAACCATAAACACATGAATTTAATTAGAATTTACAAGTTCAACTTACTAACCTTTCTTTGGATTTCCAATTCACCAATTTCTTCACTTTCTTCCAAAATTTCTTGACCAATCTTCTTTTTTAGTTGCCAAAGTGAGGTTTATGTGGAGAATTTGGGGGATTTACAGCTAATTTGAGGGTTTAGAAAGCTTGAAATTAGCTTTAATGGAGGAACAAAAACTAAAGAGAGAGAAGTGGGAGTGGAAATGGACGGCAAAAGATGAAGAAGATGACACACCCATTTTTTTTTTCTTTTAATTTGATATTTATCTAGCATTTTGACTTAGTCAAAAATTCGGGAAATTAAATTCCATTTTTGACATCATGCGTGATGTCATTAAGGTGATGTAATAAACTTATTTTCATTTCTTTTTCTTTTTTCTTTATTTTTTCATAGTTCTTTAAATTAATTCTAAATTTTGAAATTTTTATTTCTCCGATTTTATTGGACAGTTAGGTCAGGAGTCATCTCTAAGGGTGAATGGACCAATATGCCCCTTGCCGGTCTAATCCGGTTTGCCAATAACACTGTATTTCTTCTGAAACCCTGACCTAGTTATTTGACCTACTTACAATATTACAATAATTTGCATTTTAATTACATACCCAAAATAATATTACAAAAGTTCTTATACAACTGCTTAAATAATTTATATACATATAATTACACGCATACATCAAAATCTAATGTACAAGGGTATACCTCTAATATACCCGAAGCTAATCCCAATGAGTCTTCAAGGCGCAGCTACCGGAAATCTCACTCGGCTGCTCTATCTTTACTTTCACCTGCGACAGCATACAAAGCTATCGCTGAGTGGCGAACTCAGTGGTGCACAACTATAATTTAAAACATAATGTACAATACCTTGCCAAAATTTTAGCAAAAAATTTGGAAATCTTGAAATTCAATCAAAATTCCAAAAATCAAAATATTCATTGCCAATAAAATAAATCATTTGTTAAAATGACTCTGCTCAAGAATTTCAATTTATCAAATCATAACTAAACATTTAAAGTAATTCCAGCAATTTATGGAAACAAATCTTAATTTCAATAAATCAATTATGTATAAATCCCATTTGAAATCACAATTCTTACTATTCAAAACCCATTCTTTATCTCACTAACTATGCAAGACTAATCCGTAAGGGCCATCTTCGGGGCGATTCTAACTCCCTATGGTCGAGGAGATCGAATCGGCATTCTAACTCCCTATAGTCGGGGAGGTTGAATCATCGTGCACAGTACACACCACAATAATGCAACTTCTGAAAGGGCTAATGAAAAACTTAGACCCAACCTCTAATAAGAGGAGAATCTAAGCCTGTACACGTACCATGGTAGTCAAAACAAAGCTAACTCCATTGTCTCCTCAACAAATGAGGGAGATGGGTAATAACCTAGTCAAGCATCTATAGTGAGATATAAAATAATATCATGAATTTCCTTGTCCTTTTTTTGAGCATAAATCATAACACAATTCAATTCAAAGTCAATTCTAATATCCAATAATTTTTATGCTCATCATAATTCAAAACATAAATTTTTATTTTTCTATGCAAATTCCATTTCAATCACAACTTCCAAAACTCAATTCATTCAATCCATATCAAGAATAAAATCATAAATTAATCATTTTCCCACAACTAAACTCATTTATACCATAACACATTTTAATAATCATTGAAATAAATTCAATAATTGGTTAACATAATACATAAAGAAACTAAAATCCTTTAAATAAACAAAATATGCAAAACTTTAACAATGAAAAACTAGTTGTGCATAAACCTCTTTGTTGACTAATTTACTCCACCTTTCATTTCTTCTTCGAAGATCCCTTTTTAACTGAAACACATAAATTTAAAGTTCTTCAGTATCCATTTTTAATACTTAAACTCTAACAATTTCTTTACAGACTTATCCTACCTATTACGGTTTATAATTTTGGGTCTTTCATATTTTGTGTATAGTAGCACTATTTATAGCACTATTCAAGTCAAAATGTTGACTTTTTCATACTTAATAGGTTTATTAATTCTAATTGCACTCATATACCAAATTTTGAGTGTCAAATTTGTTGGCATTAATTGCCAATTTAATTTCTAAGTCTGCTAAGAGAAATTATAATTTTTTAGTTTTGGTCCCCTGTTTTCTACTGTTCCATTGGTCTGGTTACTGTGAGAATTTGGCTAAGTGTCCCTCATCAAAGTTGTTTCTTATTATCTTAAATTTAATTCCCCTTGCAAATCACTCCATTTGGAGTTTTGTAGCCCAAGTTATGCCTATTTTTCTAGGGCTGGCCAGATTGATCCAAACCCAGAAATTTTGGGCAAATTTCTGGTTCTGGCAGTTTTGGTGACCCAACTTTGGGTGACAATTCAACTTGGTTATAGGCAGAATTTGGGTTAGTATTCTTCATAAAAGTATTAGTGCTATGTCATATCTTTCCAATGCCACAAAAATCAGGTCATTTGGACCTTCCTAGACCAACTTATGGCCAAATGAATAAACATTGTTCATTTGGTCATTTTGGTACAGTGGCAGTGCACATTACCCAGATTTGACCTAATTGTTTACTATGTTAATGTCATTTCCTAGGCATGGTTTCTGCATAAAAAATGTGTCATTGTGTGTCTATTTTCATTCCTAATTAGCCTCATACCAATTGGGTTAGTAAAATTTCAGTTTTGATCCCTAAAAAGGACCTAGGTCAAACTGCTAAATTGGGATCCCTGACCAATCCGAATTGCATTTCATTTCTACTCATTCAAACACATCACAAATGGTCCCAATTGACCATTTCTAACCTAAATTAGGGTCAATTGCATCAATGGACCATTTTCTCCAATTTTTTCCCCAATTTCAAGAACTCAAGAACCCTAATTTTATAATTCATTCCATTTATAAAATTAAAGTGCACAAGCATTGTCTACATACTTAATTACACTCAATTACATCTTTAATTCCATCAAAATCATGCAATTTCTACTCCCCCCTATTGGCTAGACGAATTCCACTATGAGTCGCCCATGTTTGTTTTGTTTGCATTTTCCATAATTTCTAAGTTTATGCAACCATAAACACATGAATTTAATTAGAATTTATAAGTTCAAGTTACTAACCTTTCTTTGGATTTCCAATTCACCAATTTCTTCACTTTCTTCCAAAATTTCTTTACCAATCTTCTTTTTTAGTTGCCAAAGTGAGGTTTATGTGGAGAATTTGGGGGATTTACGGCTAATTTGAGGGTTTAGAAAGCTTGAAATCAAGCTTTAATGGAGGAACAAAAACTAGAGAGAGAGAAGTGGGAGTGGGAGTGGACGGCAAAAGATGAAGAAGATGACACACCCATTTTTTTTCTTTTAATTTGATATTTATCTAGCATTTTGACTTAGTCAAAAATTAGGGAAATTAAATTCCATTTTTGACATCATGGATGATGTCATTAAGGTGATGTAATAAACTTATTTTCATTTCTTTTTCTTTTTCCTTTATTTTTTCATAGTTCTTTAATTTAATTCTAAATTTTGAAATTTTTATTTCTCCGATTTTATTGGACAGTTAGGTCAGGAGTCATCTCTAAGGGTGAATTGACCAATTTGCCCCTCGCCGGTTTGATCCGGTTTGCCAATAACACTGTTTTTCTTCTGAAACCATGACCTAATTATTTGACCTACTTACTAACTTTTTCCTGTGATTTTCTCACTTCCCCTAACTTCACAATTTTTCTTAGGCCTGAGGTGTCACAATGCCCCGTATGAAATTAGGATTTTGACTGATCTCGCAGTCACTTCCCAGTGCAGTCACCCATCTCTGTGACCCCCGGCTCGTTTAACTTTTTATGCTTTGTTTTTTTTATTTATATTTTTCCTTCTTATACTTGTTATTTATTTTTATCTATGACTTTTCTGGATGTCATAGATATAGCTCCAGACATCTCGACTGTCTGGGCAGACATCAGGTGCCGGAATAGTAAATTGTACAGGAGTGTCCAATATAAGGGCGTTACAATTATACCTTAATTACTTATAAATCTTTCCTTTTTAAATTATAAATCATTCTTAACATTAAGAAAAATATATATATAAAAAATGTAAAAAAGGACATAAATACAACCTTAAAAATCTCTAAAAATTGTATTTTGGTACATTAAGAGAATATGGAGAGTGGGAGGTGTGCCCTTATGTGAAGACATGATCTTTGGGTACATGGATGCAAACCAAAAGATTACAAAATGGATCCCAAATCACGAGATACCTACCTAGAAAGCTTGTATTGGTTGTTTTACCAAGATAATTAAGTTGTTTGTGTAATTATAGTTAGACAATGGTTAGTCCAACCATAAGTATCAACAATCCCAACAGTTAAAGTAACAGTAAAGGGTCAATCAGTCCATAAGTAAAACCTACTTAAATTGTTTTAGCTGAATATTTGAATTGTTTTGTTATTTTTCATGCATATTCATGCATCATGGTCGTATGAATTACTTTTATTATTATAACTGCATAAATGTTTTATATAAATAAGTAATGCTTATCATGAAACTATTGCATTAATAATTGTGTTGTGTAGGTAGTTTGTGGGTGACCCACTAGTTTTACTGGAAAAGTAAATGAAAAGAAAAAGGAAATGGCAAGCATGCATATCAGCTCATTATGACTATGATGCAAAGTGGCTAGGTAAGGCAATTTTGTGTCTTTGGACCCATTTGTTTGATATGAAATGTTAAGAGTAAGTCCTGATGAGCTTCTATAATGAGCTAGGTACATTAGACCTATGTTCATGATATGATTTGGATGGGGGAACTATTGGTGACATGAATTACCTTGTTGTGACTTGTTTGTGGCATGAAAACCCATACAACTAATGCATATTCATATGCTTAATTTATTTTACTTAATTAGATGTTTTATTCCATAAAGTAGGCTTTTACTCATTGAGCCCCCAGTTCACTCCCCTTTCTTTGTCTCCCCTTTCAGGGACAAGTATAGAAGACAAAATCAATGGATTTTAGTTAGCTGAGTTCCAAAGTTTTTTGCCTTAATTTTCCTTAAAGGTATATGTACATTTTTTTGGAACTCCTTTTTATTGTGATATGTAATTTTGCTAATTTTATACTATGCTTTCCACTTAGTATTTTGTAATATAAAAAAATGCAAATATGTTTATGTTTAATAAAGTATTTTTGTGATTTTTATGGGCCTAATTGAGATAAGAATGCATGTTAGGCTTGCTATGAGCTTAAAGGGCCTTATGGCCTGGGTCTTAGCACCAGTTACAGTCCCACAATTGGGTTTTTACACTCTCCCAAATGGTCCTTCATCGAGTCTCTTATGGGAAACCAAGATGAGAATTGCCAAGGGAACAAGCAGTGGCTTAGCCTACCATTATGAATGTAATCTATGAAAAATCATCAACTTCCCCACCATGCTTCTTCCCACCACTTGCCTTGTCCACTAACAAGGAATATTGTTAGATTAGTCACTCCAAGTAAGACTAAAAGGGGCAACAACAATCTAAATAAAGATAAAGTCTTGAATCTACCTTTAAGAGTTACAATAGCTCAAACTACAATTGGTTGCTTAATCCTAACATTAGTTTGATTCTAGCTTCACTGAGTATGCAAATCCCCCACAGCCGTCTGCAAGTGTAGTTAATGAACAAATCATATCCATTTCCTACTTCAAGAATGTGGGAACATGGTGTATTAGCACTCTCCTAATTAATAATGACTGGAGGTTTATGTTTATTCTTATAATCCACTAGGCAAACTAGGGAAGCAAGCGACAAGTCTCCTTGTTTGAAGCTTGCAATCGCTGCAACAAGTTCAAGGCCGGTGGTAGGCATATTCATGTTGGTGGTGGTCAGTGGATAAATGAGCGACAACACCCCACATCTAGGGTGGTTTATAATCATGGTCTTCAACTTTAGGGTAGTGTTAGAAGTGGATGTCAAGTCTTTGATGGAAGAAATTTTAGAATACAATCATTATATGTATAATGATTGTATTACAACCATTGATCATAGTGGGTCCATATGAGTCCCATTATATTCATCGGTTAAAATGTAATCATTGTACATGTAATAGTTGTATGGAATAATTTCTCCTTTGGTGGAGTTGGTGGACATAACGAGAAGTTGATAGAAAAGAATTGAACAAAGAAAAGTACATATGAATATTTTTGAAATGGAAAAAACAAGAAACTAAGGAGAGAAGGTATAGATTAAAATTTTGGTCTTTTCTTATTCAATTAATGGTAAATTGACTTTAAATTTATAGAGTGGCCTACTTACTAACAAAATCAATATTTAGAGACTAAATCAATTATTTGTAAAACCAAAAAACTTAAATTTTAATTATAACATAATCTAGAGACTAATATATATATATATATATATATATATATATATATATATATATATATATATATATATATATATATATATATATTTTAAAAAAATAATAGCAGATCTCCCTTAAATAAAAAAAAAATGAATCTTTATTTCGCAATCCTCTATTTGTAATGTGATCAGAATTTTCATTATTGTAACAATTATTAATTTTTAAAAATGGTAAAAGGTCTATTTTTCCCCATAAAATATGAGTCAATAGTCACATAAGTCCTTCAACTTTTTTAATGTCTGAACAAGCCTATCAAATTTTAAAAAATGTCAAATAAGTACTTCAAATTTTTAAAATAATCAAACAAGAATTTAACAAACAAATAAGCCTTCAGATTTTAAAAATAGATCAAATAAGCTCTTTAACTTTTAAAAATAAATCAAAAGATGCTGAAAAATAACTTCCTCTAACATAAATCTTGTCCATCTATTACGCAACATCCCAATGAGTATCTACTTTATTATGGGGCATATTGATAAGTTGTACTTTGTCAAATGGTTTCAAAAGCTTCTCCATAGGTTTATCATCTTTGTCATAGTCACCATCACCAACTTGAATATGATTTGATGAGATCTAATTCTAATTACTCAATTGAGAGTAATCTTCTCCTTTGCTATTGTCGCCATCATCTTGTTCTTTTATGTCTGTAAAAATGTTAAAAGAGTGGTATAGATTATAGAATTTAAGGGAAATCAATCAGGATTCAGAGGTTAAGTTTTGGATTTTAAGGAATGGTTCTTTGGTGAGTAAGTGGAGTGAATCTAGGCTTAAGGTTTTGAGTCCAAATTTAGAATTAGTTCTCGAGTAGTATTTGAATTTGTGTTCTTTGAATTAGAGGGGTTTTGTAACGCCCTCTGTAACACCCCTATTTGTATAGCCTAGTATATTTCACTATTCCGATGATCAGTGTCGGTCTGAAAAATTAAGGGGATCAGAACCACATCTAAGACAACTAGATAAGCCTTGAACACAAATAATTAGTAATTGTCTATTAGTTAAGTATAAATAAGAAAAACAGAACACAAGAAGTTAAATGAGCCGAGAGTCACAGCGATGGGTGACCTTCTCGGGAAGGACTGCGAGGTCGATTTAAACTCAAATTTCAAACTTCAAAATGTGACGCCACGGTCCTTAGGACTATTGCGAACACAGTGGAAAAGAGAAAATCATGAAAAAGAATTGTTAAGCCTATCAAATAATTAGGTCAGGGATCCGAAAGAAATATTGAATTATTTGCAAATCAGGTTGAACCGACGAAGGGCAATTTGGCCAATTGACCCCTAGAGCTGACTCCTGACCTGACTATCAAATAAAATCGAAGAAAAGAAAATTTTGGAATTGAGAATTAAATTAAAGAACTAATGAAAAAATAAATAGAAAAAAAAAAGAAAAAGAAAAAGTTATTACATCATGCATGGCATCATGCATAATGCAATAAACTTAATCATTAATTATTAAAAAAATGTGGGATAATTATGTAGTAATTAAGTTAAAATTTGTAAAAGAAAAGAAAAAAAAAAGTTGTCTTCTTCATCTTGTTGCCGCCCCACTTCTCTCTCACCCTCTCCCTCTCAAAATCCTCCACGAAAGCTCATTTTTTAGCTTGAAGAAACCAAAATTTAGCCATAGAAATTGCAAGTTCCATAACTAAACCTTGTTTGGGCAACTAGAAAGGAAGATTGATCAAGAAAGTTTGAAAAAAAAGTGAAGGAATTGGGTGGTTGAATTTCAAAGAGAAGGTTAGTAAGCTAAACTTTGAATTTCTAGTTGAATTATTGTGTTTATAGTTGAATAAACCTAGAAATATATTTAAAATGAAAATAAAACATCTTTGGAGGACTATGTGTGCTTTCGGCCAGCCATAGATTTTTGAGAATATGATGTGTTTTGATTGAATTAAAAGTGTATATAAGCTTAAATGAGTGTGTAGGTAATGTGCATACATTTTAATTTCAAGAATTAGGTCAAGTAGCAAAGTTAGGGTTTTGGAACTAGGGTTTGGGAGACAAAATTTAGAGAATTGGTCAAATGATGTGTTTGACATTGTTTGAGCTGAAAAATAGTCATATGTGACCAATTGTGGCATGTTGGAAGTGTGGGAATCAAGTGGAGATTCGGATTGGATATGGTCAATATGCAGGCAGCATGACCAAGGTCCTTTTCAGGGACCAAAACTCAAAATTTACAGACCCAATTAGTGTGAGGCCAATTGGGAATGAAACTAGACACAAAATGACACATTTTTTCATTCAGGAATCATGCCCAAAAAGTGACCATAGCATAGTGAACAAATTGGCCAAATCCAAAATTCGGTGTTCTGCCCTGTACAAAAATGACCAAATGAATAGTGTTTGTTCATTTGGCCATAACTTGGGCTAGGCAGGTCCAAATAACCTGAAATTTTACCAGTAGAAAGCTGATATATAGACCTATAACTTTTATGAAGAACACAAACCCAAATTATGCCCTTAACCAAGTTATTTAGCCACCCAAATTTGGTGACCTAAAACTGCCAGAACCAGTTTTGGTGCACAAAAAATCTGGGTTAGGCCAATCCGGCCAGCCATGTTCAAATGGCTATAACTTGAGCTACAAAACTCCAAATTGAGTGATTTAAAAAGAGAAATAAAGTTAAGACAATATAGAACAATTTCTATGAAGAAAACTTAGCCAAATTCTAACAGCAACATGACCAATAAACAGTGCAAAATAGATCACTAAAACTGAAAATTTAAAAGTTTGCCTAAAAGACTTAAGTTTTGAGAAAATGACCAAAACCAATAAGTTTGGTAACCAAAATGTGGTATGTGAGTATAGTTGGATTTCCCATACCTTTTAAGCATAAAAAAGTCAACATTTTGACTTGAATAGTACCATAAATAGTAACCTTAACAAGAAAATTTTCAAAAATATAAGTTTAAGCATATTGGGGCTAGAATTGAACATATATGAATTAATTATTAGAATTATTGTGAGGCAAAGATACTAAGACACTATAAATTTCGTGTTTCAGCTGAAAAAGACCTGAAAGGTCTAAGGGATTGAGTCAAGGCCTAGAGGTGACTTACGTCAGGTTTGTAAACAATAAATTATGTAATTGTTTTCTAAGCAAAAATTTGACTTATTATGCTTTATGGAAATGCTGTATTATTTATAAATTGTGTGGCCATTTTGTGACTGCAAAAATGACTTTAGAAATTGTTTTGGATCTTTCCTAAATTATTTGAGTACTTTGTTTTGAATTGATTTTATGTTCACACTTAGCATGATAGTGCCACATTATTCCTCCTCTATTTATGGGGTTGAGATCGATTATTTTCCTCCCTCTCTGGTTTACCAATTGAGGTTGTAGATCGGATGAGTACTCATTAGCTAGCTAGCCACCTCCCTCATTGATTTAGATTTTTGGTGTTGCAGATTACTTTGTCGTGGTGTACAACGCGGCATTGATTGGAAATTTTGTATCATGGCTTAAGTTGTGTGTGAATTGGCAACACTGTGTTTATTAAATTATTTGATCAAAATTGTGCTATAATGAGTTTTGATAATTTGTGAAATGTGATTGTGAAATATTCAAATTGTGATTTATCAATGAATGTTTTAAGTACTGCATTTCAAATTTTTATTGTGCACCACTGAGTATTTTTATACTCAGCAATAACTTATTTTGCTGTCGCGGATAAGGGCAAGGACGAAGCAGTAGAGTGAGCTGCTGAATTGGCAAGGACTTCACTGATCTTTATGTACGGGTATTTGTTTATACCCTTATAGTTATTTGATGTAAATATTGTAATGTCTTATGTATTAATGAAAAGTTGAGCAGTTGTGCAGTAAATTATAATATTGTTATTTTGGATTTTCTTATTATAAATTAAGATCTATATTTATAAATTAAGTATTATATGTGAATGAATTTGTGAAGTATTTTGAGATGATAAATTTTTTATTGAGTTGTAGAATTGAATTAAATTGTGTTGACTTGAGTTGATTTGGGTTAGGAGTTGTGAAAATAATTATTAGAAGTGTTTTTACAGGTTTTTGAAGAACTATCTTCTCAAAATACAGACGGCACTCTGCCGAAATTTTTCTAAAATTTGCTAAAAAATAAAAAGGGACAAAAATTTTAACTAATTAATAAACTTAATTAAATGTTTAATACCTATTAGAAAATGCTCACCACTTCCAAAAAGTAAGAAAATTATTTTACAATCCCTTATAGGGTACTTAATGAGTTATCGATAGGTGAAGTTGGGTAGTTCATTAGGTATTCTACAGGATCATGTTATGCCTTACAGAGGGGTAAGGTGTTACATGTTTTAGTGGTATCAGAGCATGGTTTTGCAATGAATTTTGACTATGTATATGAATATTTTCTTAATAAGTATAATTGCTCAAGTGTCTTTAATTGATACATATGATATATTTACATCATGAATATGCATTAACGGAGGTTGACCTCCTTGTGTTTGATCTTAGGAAGTAGAAATTTCTGGGAAACAGAATGGAAGAGGGATGTAACACCCTCCCTGTAGCAACTCCGTATATTCTACTGTTCTGGTGACCAGTGTCGGTTCGAATAGCTAGAACATCCAGAAAAATATTTAAACTAAAGTGAGGAACCATAATTAACTCAAATTTTAATAAGAAAAATTTAGGAAAAATTTTAGAAATAAAATACAACCAAGTTAATTGAGCCGGTGCCCTAGCGATGGATAACCCAGTGGGAAGTTGCGGTTCTCGTAACTAGGAGCCCTAAACCCAGGGGAAAATTCATAAAATAGTTTTTGGGACTCCAGAGAAGGGTCATTGAGGTTTCTACGGCATTAGATTTCCAAGAAAATACTTAGAAAAATTTTTCAATCGGTACAGACAATTTTAGTCTATTAAGCCAAATGGAGGGTATTTTGGTCATTTCGTCTTCAGAGATGATTTTTAGCCGACTTATCCAGTTAAAAAAACAATTATTATGACATAAAATATGAATAACTATTGCTAAAAATTGAATTAAAAATGGGTAGAAAAGAAAAGAAATGGAAATAAAATAAAACTCACATTTATGAAATCAACATGATATCATAAATGAATGAAATTAAACCCTAACCAATGGGAATTAACCAAGCCAATTAAAAGGGATAAATATCAGAAAAATAGACAAAAAAAAAATGAAAGAACATTCTGCTCATCTCCTTCAATTTTCGGCAGTCTCTCTTTCCCTCACTATCTCCATTAAAGCTTTCTCTCTTTTTTGCTAAAACCTCACACTTTACACCATAAAACCTCATCCTCACTTTACTAAAATTTATCCTCACACCCTAAATCACCTTTAGGCAGCCATTAGAGGGAGAAATCTTGAACATTAACAAGCTCAAGTGAGAGCTTTAATAAGGTTAGTGTCCAATATCTTTCTCTCTCTTTAAATTTATGACTAGAAAGTTGATTTAATTTGAAATTTATAAGAAATTCAAATGAAAACTTTTGTTGTACTCACTTTATATTTTTGGAAGCCATGGATTTATTAGAGTTTTGATGATTTCTTTGGATTAAATGAGTGTATAAGCTGCCCTTGATATGAACTTAACATTTAGCACATTGAATTGTAAGTTAATGGAAGAGTAGAGAAATTGAGAATTTAGGGTTTTGAGCAAATTGGAGTTTTGCTCCTATAATGGTGTAGGAACATTTTAATGGTCAATTAGTAACCATTTGGTAAGTTTTAAACTTAATATGAAGTGAATTGAGTCATTGAATGTTGGAAAGGATAGGCTTCCTTGAGTGCCCTGCAGGTCTGGATGTGAGTCCAGCAGGTTTGGGCAGCTATAACTTGGATTGTGTAGGTTCAATTGGTGCAAGTCCAATGGGACATGAAACTAGATACATAATGGCACCACTTTGGTGAAGAAACTCTGCTCAGAAAACCAAACCAAGTTGACCTAAAAATTGCCCTAATCTAGATGACTTGCATTCTACCTGGTCAAAATGACCAAATGAACAGCATCTATTCATTTGGTCATAACTCAGTGTAGAAAGTTCCAATTGACCTAAAATTTTACTAGCAGAAATCTGAGACATAGATCTACAACTTTTATGAGGAACACAAATCCAAATTCTGACTACAACCTAGTAAAATTGCCAACCAAACTTAGGTTACCAAATCTGGCAGAACCAGTTTTGCCCAGAATTTTGGATTCTGTCCAATCTGGCCAGTTATGGTGTTTAGGCCATAACTTGAGCTACAAAACTCCAAATGGAGTGATTCAAAAAATGAAATGTAACTAGACAAAATAAGGAACAACTTTCATGAAGACAATTTTGCCAAATTCCTACTGTATAAATGACCAATAGAACGGTAAAATGAGGATTGAAATATGAAAATTTTGAATAACTAACACTAAGCTTAGAAATGGTATTGGCAACCAATACTAACAATATTAGAATGCCAAATGCGGTATGTTGGGAGTATTAGAACCAATGTACCTATTGTCTATGCAAAAGTCAACATTTTAGTTGACTAATGAAATAAATAGTAACACCTAAACTTAAATTTTAAGAATTGTACACTTTAAAAGTGTAACAAGTCCTAGTACACCTAGCAATATTGGTTTGGATAGGTTGGCATGCCAATAGGGTTCAATTAGCAGTACTGCACATGGCATTATGTCATTCTGTGATTTTATGACTTTTAGCCATTCTGACATTGTGTTGATACTTGGCATTGTGCCTAATGTTATTACAGCTTATTAGCTATTCTGTTGCACAACCGGGAGATGCATATGTGACCGATGGTGTGACGGCCCAAGGTACTAGATACCCAGTGCCAATTTACCTGTTTATCCAGTCTAGTCATCCAGTATAGGTTACTTAGCAACCAAAAATAAAAGTAAATAAATTTAATGAAATTATGAATATAAAAAGTACAAAATAAATAATATTACCAATAATGATCGAAAAATTGTCTGCATAAGACATCAGAACATGCACTGCATATTTATTTTCTGTTATTTATTTTTATTTTATTATTGGCACCACTAAGCATTATTGCTTAGCGCGTTGCTTTTTGCCATGTGTAGGTTCTGGAGAGACCGACCGAGAGCCCAGTAGACCACAAACTGAGTGAGACCTTCTGTAGCTCTGCATAGTGTCCGTGTCACCTCACCATCATCAGTGCATTGGTAGGACACTAGGTTTTATTTTGATATTTTGTAATTAACTTTTATTTTCTCATGTGAAATTGAGACTCATGTAATATATTTTGTTGTCAATGTAAATAGTGGAAATTATGTTTATGAATGAAAAAGTGAATATTTATTTATGATTTGTACATAAATATCCTATGAAATGAATGAATGAGAATTGGGAGTATATTTGAGAAATATTGAGATTTTGTTGATGAAATGGAGTTTGGGATTGATTAAGAATTTTGGAATTATTTTTCTCATGTTTCAAAGAACTGTTTTCTCCATTTTTAGCCGGTACTCTACCGAATTTTCTATAAAATTTATGGAACCTCAAATAAATTTATGATTTCAATTATTGACTTCAATGAATGATATTTCATGAATTATACTTCATAACCATGAAAGAAATAAATTAGGAAGGATAAAAAAAAATTGAAATAAAATAGGGTGTTCCGGTACACTGTGTGACATATCTTACTTGGCTATACTGTAAATGGGTAAGAGGTGTCACATTTAGTGGTATCATAGCACGGTTTAGGCGTTTCTGGGCCTAGATTAAGTCCATACCATGCATTGCATTTGTAAGAGTCAAGGTGACACTAATGCAGATCTATTTGTCTTTGTTATTTTGATTAGGATATGGACCCCACATCTCAGAGGGCAGTTGAGGAGGAAGTGGAGAGTCATGCTCCACCTGCAGCAGCTGAGACTGGGGGTAGGGGAGAACCTGCTCCACTGGGCCCAGAGAGCTCGCCAGCCTCCATGTGCCATGTTCCAAAGAATGGCCAAATTCTTCAGACAAATAGCTGGGATAATGCCACTATCACCACCACCTCCGCAACAGAAATCACATCTGGAAAGATTGAGAAAATTTAGAGCAGTGAATTTCTTTGGCAAGAGAGAAGATGATTCTGTTACAGCCGAAAACTGGTTGAACAAAACAGGAAGGGTTTTAAAACAACTCCACTGCACTCCAGAACAAAATCTAGAAGCTGTTGCATCTCTATTGCAAGATGATGCCTACCAATGGTGGGATACAGTGTCTAGTGAAGTGCAGCCAGAAGTAATAACTTGGGACTTCTTCCTCTCAGAATTCAAGAAGAAATATGTGGGTAGTGTATACCTAGAAGAGAGAAGAAGAGAGTTCATTAACCTGAGGCTGAGACAGCTGACAGTGGCCGAGTATGAAAAGGAATTTGTCAGATTGAGTCATTATGGAAGGGAGATAGTCCCTAATGAAGCCGAGAGATGTAAGAGATTTGAAGAGGGATTAAATGATAACATAAAGATCATGATTACTACCTTGGGAATTACAGACTTCACCAAGTTAGTGGAAGATGTATTAAAAGTTGAAAAGGTTAGAATAAGTGAGCAAACCAGAAGGGAAAGACAGCAGAAGAGGGGCCCAGGTCAGTCTAGCTCATCTCCTGCACCAGGAAAGAAGTTCAAAGGTCCACCTGTACAGTGTTCAAGTCAACCTCAAGGTCAAGGTCAGTCTCAGGGGCCCAAGCCACAGTTTACTCCTAGGAGAGGTCAGTCCACACCATCAGTGGGCATCTCTCTAGGGACGGGGTTTAGGGGACCAGCCTCAGCATCTTCTATGTATCCGCATTGCCTAAAATGGCATAAGGGAGAGTGTTGGAGAGTGACTGATGTCTACTTAAGGTGTGGGTCAACAGAGCATCAGTTGAGGAACTGTCCACGCAGAACTGCTACTACTGCTCCAAGACAAGCAAATAGACCTGCTCCTGCACCACATATAGGTAGGAAATCTGGCAAATATGAGGTAGTGGGACCATCAAAGAGGCCTGCATTTGAGCCAGCAGAGAGGCCTGAGGCCAGAGCACCTACCAGAGCTTATGCCATAAGAGCTCAGGAGGAGCACGATGCCCCGGATGTCATCAGGGGTACGTTCTCCCTCTACAATACATCTCTACATGCATTGGTGGATCCAGGATCTACTCATTCATACATCTGCATCAACCTACCCGTAGAAAGGGGGATACTAGTAGGGGAGAGTGACCAAGACATCCTGGTCACTAATCCATTGGGCCACAGTGTAGTGGTGAACAAAGTATACAAAGGTTGCCCGTTAAGGATTCAGGGATATGAATTCTTGGCAGACCTAATTGAGTTGCCTTTCTAAGAGTTTAACGTGATTTTGGGAATGAACTGGTTGTTACGTCATCAGGCAATGGTTGATTGTAAATTGAAGAGAATTTCTTTGAAAACTCCTGAGGGTAATGAGATCACAGTTGTGGGGCAAAGGACAGATTTCTTGTCCAATGTCATCTCAGCCACAGTGGCAAGAAAACTGATGAGAAAAGGCTATAAAGCCTACCTAGCACATGTGGTGGATACTAGGCAGGCTAAGCCAGATCTGTGTGACATACCCATATTAAGAGACTTCCCCGATGTGTTCCCTGAAGAATTGCCTGGCTTGCCACCAGAAAGGAAAGTCGATTTTGCTATTGAGATACTACCGGGTACAGCACCAATCTCTATTGCTCCTTATAGGATGGCACCCACAGAATTGAAAGAACTGAAATCCAGTTGCAGGAGTTGCTGGATAAGGGGTTCATACGCCCCAGTGTGTCACTATGGGGAGCTCCAGTGTTGTTTGTGAAGAAGAAGGATGGGACTTTGAGGTTATGCATTAATTACCGGCAGTTGAATAAAGTAACAGTGAAGAATAAATATTTTCTAAAATTGATGACCTGTTTGATCAGTTAAAGGGAGCAGGAGTATTTTCCAAAATTGATCTCAGATCAAGGTATCATCAGTTGAGGGTGAAGGATGCAGATGTGCTAAGGACTGCATTCAGGACCCGGTATGGGCATTATGAGTTCCTGGTGATGCCCTTTGGCCTAAAAAATGTACTAGCGTCATTCATGGACCTTATGAACTGTATCTTCCATCTATAACTAGATCGGTTTGTAGTGGTCTTTATTGATGATATTTTGGTGTATTCCAAGACCAGGGAAGAACATGATGAGCATTTGAGGATTGTTCTGCAAACCCTGAGAGAAAAGAAGCTGTATGCTAAGTTGTCCAAGTGTGACTTTTGGTTGAATGAGATTGCATTCCTTAGACACATAGTGTCAGCCGATGGGATTAGAGTGGATCCCAAGAAGATAGAAGCAGTGATGGAATGGAAGCCTCCAAGAATACAACTGAGGTCAGAAGTTTCTTGGGACTAGCTAGATATTACAAAAGATTTGTGAAGGGATTTTTGTTAATAACTGCTCCAATGACCAAGTTATTATACAAGAATGTCATATTTGACTGGAATGATAAGTGTCATACCAGTTTTGAGAAGTTAAAGGCTATGTTGACTGAGGCATTAGTGTTAACACAGCTAGTGTTGACAAAGGACTTTGTGGTCTACAGTGATGCCTCTCATAATGGGTTAGGGTGTGTATTGATGTAAAAGGGGAAGGTGGTCGCCTATGCTTCCAGGCAACTAAGGCCACATGAACAGAATTACCCTACCCATGATCTAGAACTTGCAGCAATTATCTTCGCACTGAAGATATGGAGGCACTACTTGTATGGTGAAAAGTGTTACATTTACACATACCACAAAAGCCTAAAATACTTGCCAACCCAGAAGGAGCTCAACCTTAGACAGAGGCGATGGATTGAGTTCCTGAAGGACTATGATTGTGTGATTGACTACCATCCTGGGAAGGCAAATGTAGTTGCCGATGCTTTGAGTAGAAAATCCATCACAGCTTTGAGATTATTGAATGCCCGTCTATCCTTGGCTCGAGATGGAGCTATTTTGGCTGAGTTGCAAGTGAGGCCAAACCTGCTACAGCAGATTTTAGATGGGCAGAAGGCAGATGAAAAGTTAATGACTATTATGAGCAAAATCTCAAAACGGAAAGCAACTGACTATGAGGTGAAAGCAAACGGGTGTCTGTACTACAAAGGAAGAGTATGTGTACCAGATGATGGGGAATTAAAAGCTAGTACTCTGAAAGAGGCACACACCAGTGTTTATGCTATGCACCCAGGAAGTACAAAAAATGTATCATGACCTGAAGCTTCATTATTAGTGGCCTGGTATGAAGAAGGACATAGCTGACTATGTGACTAAATGCTTGACATGTCAGCAAGTTAAGGCAGAACATCAAGTTCCATCGGGTTTGCTACAACCTATACGTATACCCGAATGGAAATGGGATTGGGTCACCATGGATTTTGTAAGTGGTCTACCTCTCACCCAGAATAAGCATGATGCAGTATGGGTGATAGTAGATAGATTGACGAAGTCAGCACACTTTCTGCCAGTAAGGACTGACTACTCATTGGAGAAGTTAGCAGATTTGTATATCAGTGAGATAGATAGACGGCATGGAATTCCATTTTCCATTATATCTGATCGAGATCCAAGGTTTACATTGAGATTTTGGAAGAAATTGCATGAATCCTTGGGTACACAACTCCACTTCAGCACAGCTTTCCATCCTCAGATGGATAGGCAATCAGAAAGAGTAATCGAGGTAAACAATTGAAACCAATTGAACTAACACAAATATTGAACTTAAATGATAATAATAACATGAAATATATGTCAGGTCCTTAAGGATTTGCTGAGGAGTTGTGTTATTGAGTTTGAGGAAAGTTAGGATAGATACCTCCCACTGGTAGAATTTGTATACAACAATAGCTACCAAGGTAGCATCTAAATGGCCCCGTATGAAGCACTGTATGGGAGGAAATGTAGAACTCCAGTGTGCTGGACTGAATTGGGCGAAGACAAACTGGTAGGGCCAGACCTGGTGAAACAGACTGAGGAGAAAGTAAAGCTAATCAAAGCCAATCTGAAGGTTGCCTCAGACAGACAAAAATCTTATGCCGACCTGAAGAGAAAAGAAATAGAATATGCAGTTGGAGATAAAGTGTTTCTCAAGGTGTCATCGTGGAAGAAGGTACTGAGGTTTGGAAGAAAAGGTAAGTTGAGCCCTAGGTTCCTTGGCCCATATGAAGTCATTGAGCGTGTGGGACCAGTAGCCTACAGGCTAGCTTTACCACTAGAGCTGGACAAGATCCATAATGTGTTCCATGTATCTATGCTAAGAAGATACCGCTCAGATCCTTCACATGTCATCTCCATGTAAGAAATTGAAGTACAACTGGATTTGACATATGAAGAATAACCCATACGGATCTTGGCTCGAAAAGTGAAAGAGTTGAGGAATAAGCAGATTTCACTGGTGAAAGTGCTTTGGAGGCACCACAACACCGAGGAGGCAACATGGAAAAGTGAAGAGACGATGAGGCAATGGTTCTCTCAACTGTTTGCAACAGGTAAATTTCGAGGACGAAATTTAAATTAGAGGGGAAGAGTTGTAACACCCTCCCTGTAGCAACTCTGTACATTCTACTGTTCCGGTGACCAATGTCAGTCCGGACAGATAGAACATCCGAAAAAATATTTAAACTAAAGTGAGAAACTATAATTAACTCAAATATTAATAAAAAAAATTTAGAAAAAATTTTAGAAATAAAATACAACCAAGTTAAATGAGTCGGTGCCCTAGCGGTGGGTAACCCAGTGGGAAGTTGCGGTTCTCACAACTAGGAGCCCTAGACTTGGGGGAAAATTCATAAAATAATTTTTGGGACTCTAGAGAAGGGTCATTGAGGTTTCTATGGCATTAGAATGCCAAGAAAATGCTTAGAAAAATTTTTCAATTGGTACAGACAATTTTAGTCTGTTAAGCCAAACGGAGGGCATTTTGGTCATTTCGTCTTCAGAGATGATTTTTGGCCAACTTGTCCAGTTAAGTAAATAATTGTTATGAAATAAAATATGAATAAATATTGCTAAAAATTGAATTAAAAATGGGTAGAAAAGAAAAGAAATGGAAATAAAATAAAACTTACATTTATGACATCAACATGATGTCATAAATGAATGAAATTAAACCCTAACCAATGGGAATTAACCAAGCCAATTAAAAGGGATAAATATCACAAAATCAGAAAAAAAAAAATAAAAGAACATTCTGCTCATCTCCTTCAATTTCTGGCAGCCTCTCTTTCCTTCACTATCTCCATTAAAGCTTTCTCTTTTTCTTGCTAAAACCTCACTCTTTACACCATAAAACCTCATCCTTACTTCACTAAATCTATCCTCACACCCTAAATCACCTTTAGGTAGCCATTAGAGGGAGAAATCTTGAAGATTAACAAGCTCAAGTGGGAGCTTTAATAAGGTTAGTGTCCAATATCTTTCTCTCTCTTTAAATTCATGACTAGAAAGTTGATTTAATTTGAAATTTATAAGAAATTCAAATGAAAACCTTTGATGTGCTCACTTTATATTTTTGGCAGCCATGGATTTATTAGAGTTTTGATGATTTCTTTGGATTAAATGAGTATAGAAGCTGCCCTTGATATGAACTTAACATTTAGCACATTGAATTATAAGTTAATGGAATAGTAGAGAAATTGAGAATTTAGGGTTTTGAGCAAATTGGAGTTTTGCTCCTATAATGGTGTAGGAACATTTTAATGGTCAATTAGTAACCATTTGGTAAGTTTTAAACTTAATATGAAGTGAATTGAGTCATTGAATGTTGGAAAGGATAGGCTACCTTGAGTGCCCTGCAGGTCTAGATGTGAGTCCAACAGGTTTGGGCAGCTATAACTTGGATTGTGTAGGTTCAATTGGTGCAAGTCCAATTGGACATGAAGCTAAATACATAATGGCACTACTTTGGTGAAGAAAACCTGCCCAGAAAACAAAACTAAGTTGACCTAAAAATTTTACTAATTTGAGTGACTTGCATTCTGCCTGGGCAAAATGACTAAATGAACAATATTTATTCATTTGGTCATAACTTAGTGCAGAAAGGTCCAATTGACCTGAAATTTTACCAACAGAAAGCTGAGACATAGACCTACAACTTTCATGAGAACACAAATCCAAATTTTGACTATAACCTAGTAAAATTGCCAACCAAACTTAGGTTACCAAATTTGGCAGAACCAGTTTTGCCCAGAATTTTGGATTCTGTCCAATCCGGCTAGTTATGGTGTTTAGGCCATAACTTGAGTTACAAAACTCCAAATAGAGTGATTCAAAAAAGAAATGTAACTAGACAAAATAAGGAACAACTTTCATGAAGACAATTTTGCCAAATTCCTACTGTATAAATGACCAATGGAACAGTAAATATGAGGATTGAAATTTGAAAATTTTGAATAACTAACACTAAGCTTAGAAATGGTATTGACAACCAATACCAACAATATTAGAATGCAAAATGTGGTATGTTGGGAGTATTAGAACCAATGTACCTATTGTCTATGTAAAAGTCAACATTTTAGTTGACTAATGAAATAAATAGTAACACCTAAACTTAAATTTCAAGAATTGTACAATTTAAAAGTGTAACATGCCCTAATACACCTAGCAAGATTGGTTTGGATAGGTTGGCATGCCAATAGGGTTCAGTTAGCAGTACTGCACATGGCATTATGCCATTCTGTGATTTTATGGCTTTTAGCCATTCTGACATTGTGTTGATACTTGACATTGTGCCTAATGTTATTACAGCTTATTAGTTGTTCTGTTGCACACCGGGAGATGCATATGTGACCGATGGTGTGACGACCAGAGGTACTAAATACCCAATGCTAGTTTACCCATTTATCCAGTCCAGTCATCCAGTATAGGTTACTTGGGCAACCAAAAATGAAAGCGAATAAATTTAATGAAATTATGAATATAACAAGTACAAAATAAATAATATTACCAATAATGATCGAAAAATTGTCTGTATAAGACATCAGAACATGCATTGCATATTTATTTTGTTTTTTTTTATTTTATTATTGGCACCACTAAGCATTATTGCTTAGCGCGTTGCTTTTTGCCACGCGTAGGTTCTGGAGAGATCGACCGAGAGCCAAGTAGACAATAGACTGGCTGAGACCTTCTGTAGCTCTGCATAGTGTCCGTTTTACCTCACCGTCATCAATGCATTGGTAGGACACTAGGTTTTATTTTGATATTTTGTAATTAACTTTTATTTTCTTATGTGAAATTGAGACTCATGTAATGTATTTTGTTATCAATGTAAATAGTGAAAATTATGTTTATGAATGAAAAAGTGAATATTTATTTATGATTTGTACATGAATATCCTATGAAATGAATGAATGAGAATTGGGAGTATATTTGAGAAATATTGAGATTTTGTTGATGAAATGGAGTTTGGGATTGATTGATAATTTTGGAAGTGTTTTTCTCAGGTTCCGAAGAACTGTTTTATCCATTTTTAGCCGGTACTCTACTGGATTTTCTATAAAATTTACGGAACTTCAAATAAATTTATGATTTCAATAATGAATGATATTTCATGAATTATACTTCATAACAATGAAAGAAATAAATTAGGCAGGATAAAAAAAATTTGAAATAAAATAGGGTTTTTTGGTACACTGTGTGACATATCTTACTCGGCTATACTGTAGACGGGTAAGGGGTGTCACAAGGGAGATCATTCTGTGGAGCAATCTGTTGAGGCTAAGGTCCAATGGGAAGCCCTAGCACTCTAGAACATAAGTGGGTTAGCCACTCCAGCTCCTACTCCAGCACTGCAGTTTCCTGCTCAGTTTGCACCGCAGATGGCTGCGTTTTTCTAACAAATGATGGGAAATGTGCCACTTCAAGCTCAGATGCAAGCACTTGCAGCACAACCACAGCCCTCGGCTCGGTAATATGAAAAATTAATGAAATTTGGGGCCACAGAGTTTAAGGGCACTGTGGATCCACTGGAGGCAGAACAGTGGTTACAGAGAATGGAACAGGTTTTCAGAAAGCTGCAGTATTTAGAAGAGCTAAAGTTTGAATACTTTTTTTCTCTATTGCAAGGGGATGCGTATGAATGGTGGAAGACCATTCCCTACAGCCTGGTTGAGCCACCTGTGCTGACATGGACAAGCTTCCTGAGGGAATTCACGTAGAAGTGGGTCCCTGATGTTTATGTGGATGTGAAGTTGCAAGAATTCTTGAGCTTGAAGCAAGGAGACAGAACAATAGCAGAGTATGAGCGGGACTTTTCAAGGCTAAGCCATTATGTGGGAAGCTTAGTCTCCACCTCCAAAGACAGATGTAAGAGGTTTGAGGCTGAGTTGAGGCCTAGCTTAAGAATGCAAGTTGTGGGATTCAGACACCAGAATTTTTCTAAGCTGATTTCACAAGCCCTGGAACTAGAAAAGATAGAATTAGAAGGGGTAGTGAAGAAAGGCACTCAAGAGAAAGAAAAGACTGAAAAGGCTACTGGTCAAGCACCTGAAAGTGGTTCAAGGAAGAGGAAACAGTTTGGGGGATCTAGCTCTCGCAGATCTGGCAGAGGCAGATTCTCTTGCCAAAGACCACCTCGGTCTGGTCAGTAGACCCAGCAGGCATCTCGAGGAGCTTTATCAGTCTGGCAGTGTGAGACTTGTGGTAGAACACACGGTGGGGTGTGTTTCAAGGCCACCGGTGCATGTTTTAACTGTGGAGAGAGCAAACATTTCGCTAAGGATTGTACTAGTCTGCACCGATCTGGACCTTCTGCTACATCTAAGGGATCAACCCAAGTCTCTGCACCTAGAGACCTGGGTCACAGCCAGCTGGTTGAGGTAGAGGCAGAGGCAGGGGTCCTGGTAGCACTCATGGAAGTCAGAGTACTGTTAACCAGCCAGAACCAAGTGGTGCACCAGCTAGAGTCTATACCATGAAACAGAGAGAGGAGGCTAAAACATCAGATGCAGTAGCTGGTATTTTCTCTATCCTTGACCAAGATGCATATGTGTTGTTTGATCCTGGCTCCACACATTCTTATGTCAGTGCTAGTGTAATGTGTTCTATTGTTATCCAGTGTGTGCAAATGGACTATGATGTGCTAGTAACTAGTCCATTAGGTCAGGAGGTTAGGGTCAACAGAATCTATAGAGACTGTCCTTTGGTGATCCAAGGACATGTTTTTCTATAAAATTTGATTGAAATGCCCTTCAAAGATTATGATATTATCTTGGGCATGGATTGGTTAGCCAAGCATCATGCAATGATTGACTGTAGACTGAAAATAGTCACTTTTGGCCTCCCTCAGTATGGTGATGTAGTAATACATGGAAAGAGGCAGTTATTGACGTCAAACATCATTTCAGCTGCACTGGCCAGAAGAATAATCAGAAAGGGGTATGAAGCATACTTGGCACATGTGATAGACGCCCAAGTGGGTAGTCCAGCATTGAGGGACATCCCCACTGTATGTGACTTTTCGGATGTGTTCCCTGATGAATTGTCAGGATTACCTCCGAAAAGAGAGGTGAAGTTTAAGATTGAAGTTATACCTGGTGTGGACCCAATCTCCATAACATCATATAGAATGGATCCAGCGGACTTGAAAGAGTTGAAAGTGCAGTTGCAAGAGCTGCTTAACAAGGGCTTCATCCGCCCTAGTGTGTCACCTTGGGGAGTGCCAGTTTTGTTTGTAAAGAAGAAGGATGGCACTCTCTAGTTATGCATTGACTATCGGTAGTTGAATAAGGTGACAATAAAGAACAGATACCCATTACCTCGCATTGATGACTTGTTTGATCAGTTAAGGGGTGCAGCTGTGTTCTCCAAAATTGACCTGAGATCAGGTTATTATCAGCTGAAAGTACAAGAGCAAAGTATTTCTAAAACTGCCTTTAGAGCCTGCTATGGTCATTATGAATTCTTGGTTATGCCATTCGGGTTAACTAATGCTCCGGCTGCTTTTATAGATCTGATGAACACTATCTTCAGACCATACCTCGACCAGTTTGTTATGGTATTTATAGATGATATATTGGTTTATTCAAGAAATGTAGAAGAGCATGATAGAAACCTGCGCAATGTACTGCAAACTTTAAGGGAGAAACAGCTATATGCAAAATTATCGAAATCTAAATTTTGGCTGAAGGAGATATCCTTTTGGGGGCATATGGTATCAGCAGAAGGTATTAAGGTAGATCCTAGCAAGATAGAATCTGTCCTTAATTGGAAACCACCCAGAAATATTACAGAAATTCGCTATTTTCTGGGGTTAGATGGATACTACCACCGGTTTGTGAAAGGATTCTCCATGTTGGCATCTCCATTGACCAAGCTGTTTAGGAAAGATGTGAAATTTCAGTGAAAGGATAAAATGCTAGTAGAGTTTTGATGAATTGAAGAAGTGTTTTGACTGAGGCTCTAGTCCTGACTTTACCTACACCGGCTAAAGAATATACAGTTTATAGTGATGCTTCTCACAATGGGTTAGGCTGTGTATTGATGCAAGATCAAAATGTCATTGCTTATGCATCATGCCAGCTGAAACAGCATGAGAGGAACTATCCGACACATGACTTGAAGGTTGCAGCTATTGTGTTTGCTCTTAAGATCTGGAGACACTATTTGTATAGGGAAAAGTGCTACATCTACACAGATCATAAGAGTTTGAAGTATCTGGGCACTCAGAAGGAGTTGAATTTGAGACAGAGGAGATGGTTAGAGTTGATAAAAGACTATGATTGTCTGATAAACTATCAGCCAGGGAAAGCTAATGTTGTGGCTGACGCCTTAAGTCGCAAGACTATGGCAAGTCTACGGGTTACTCCTTTGTCTATGGTACATAAGTTGAGATCATTACATGCCAGCTTAGAGATTAAAGATGAGGGGCAGACAACAGTTGCATGGCATGCACAGCTAGTATTGATTGATCAGATCAGAATGGCTGCTCAGAATGATGAAAGGTATTAGAAGCTATTAGAAGAAGTCAGAATGGGCAAGAAACCAGAATTCTCAGTAAGAGGTGACGGTCTACTGCTTCACTAGGGCAGAATGTGCATTCCTAATGACGTTGACTTGAGACAGATCATTTTGAAGGAAGCACATGAGTCTCCTTTTTCCATGCACTCGGGTGGCACAAAAATATATAGAGGGCTAAAGGAACATTACTGGTGGATGGGTATGAAAAGAGATGTGGCAGAATTTGTTTTCAAATGCCTAACTTGCCAGCAAGTGAAGGCAGAGCACCAAGTACCCACTAGGTTATTACATCCACGACCAGTACTAGAATAGAAATGGGAACGAATAATGATGGATTTTGTGATGGGACTTCCGAGGACTCAGAAGAGCCATGATGCAGTGTGGGTCATAATTGATAGATTAACCAAGTCTGCTTACTTTTTGCCTATCTGGATGGACTATAATTTAGAAAGATGGCCAAATTATACATTGATGAGAGAGTAAGACTGCATGGAGTGCCAATATCTATCGTATCAGACAGAGATCCTAGGTTCACTTCTAGATTCTAGGGTAGTCGTTAGAGAGCCCTAGGAACTAGATTGAACTTCAGCATGGCATTTCACCCACAGACAGATGGCTAATATGAGCGGATAATTCAGATCTTGGAGGACATGCTACGGGCTTGTGTGATTGAGTTTGAGGGCAGTTGGGACATACACTTACCTTTGATTGAATTTGCTTACAACAATAGCTACCAATCAAGCATTAGAATGCCTCCATATAAAGCTTTGTATGGCAGAAAGTGCAAAACTCCCCTGTGTTGGGATGAAGTAGGTGAAAGGAAGATGATTGGGCCCGAAATTTTTCAGCAAACTAAAGAGAAGATCAGGTTAATCAGAGATCGACTTAAGACTGCATCAGACCGTCAGAATTCCTATATTGATATGAAGAGAAGAGATATTGAGTATGCAGTGGGTGAGAAAGTATTCCTCAAGGTTTTCCCTTGGAAGAGGAATATGAGATTCGGTAGAAAGGGGAAACTGAGCCCTCGTTTTATTAGGCCATATGAGGTTCTGGAAAGAGTGCGTCCTTTGGTATATCGTTTAGCACTACCTCCAGAGTTAGAGAAGATACATAATGTCTTCCATATGTCTATGTTGAGGAAGTATCGATCAGACCTATCTCATGTACTACTAGTAGAAGAAATTGATGTGAATCCAAACCTCACATATGAAGAAGAACCCATAAAGATTCTAACTTATGAGGTGAAGCAGCTACGGAACAAAGTTAAGGTGCTGTGGGACCATCATTCGGGCCAAGAAGCTACTTGGGAACGAGAGAAAGACATGAGGAGACAGGACCCACAGCTGTTCAGAAATTGCTACCACGTAAAATTTCGAGACGAAATTTATTTTAAGGGGGGGAGAATTGTAACACCCCTATTTGTATAGCCTGGTATATTTCACTATTTCGGTGACCGGTGTCAGTCCGAAAAATTAAGTGGATTAGAACCATATCTAAGACAACTAGATAAGCCCTGAACACAAATAATTAGTATTTGTTAATTAGTTAAGTATAAATAAGAAAAACAGAACACAAGAAGTTAAATGAGCCGAGAGTCACAGCGATGGGTGACCTTCTCAGGAAGGACTGCAAAGTCAATTTAAACTCAAATTTTGAACCGTAAAATGTGATGTCGCGGTCCTTAGGACTATTGCGAACACAGTGGAAAAGAGAAAATCACAAAAAAGAATTGTTAAGCCAGTCAAATAATTAGGTCAGGGATCCAAAAGAAATATTGAATTATTTACAAACCAGGTCTAACCGGCGAGGTGCAATTTGGTCAATTGACCCCTAGAGCTGACTCCTAACCTGACTGTCAAATAAAATCGGAGAAAAGAAAATTTTGGAATTAGGAATTAAATTAAAGAACTAATGGAAAAATAAATGAAAAAAAAAAGAAGAAAAAGAAAAAGTAAAAAAGTTATTATATCATGCATGACATCATGCATGATGCAATAAACTTAATCATTAATTATTAAAAAAATGTGGGATAATTATGTAGTAATTAACTTAAAATTTAAAAAAGAAAAGAAAAAAAAAGTTATCTTCTTCATCTTGTTGCCGCCCCACTTCTCTCTCACCCTCTCCCTCTCAAAATCCTCCATAAAAGCTCATTTTTTAGCTTGAAGAAACCAAAATTTAGCCATAGAAATTTCAAGTTACATAATTAAACCTTGTTTGGGCAACTAGAAAGGAAGATTGATCAAGAAAGTTTGAAAGAAAAGTGAAGGAATTGGGTGGTTGAATTTCAAAGAGAATGTTAGTAAGCTAAACTTTGAATTTCTAGTTGAATTATTATGTTTATAGTTGAATAAACCTAGAAATATATTTAAAATGAAAAGAAAACATCTTTGGAGGACTATGTGTAATTTCGGCCAGACATAGATTTATGGGAATATGATGTGTTTTGATTGAATTAAAAGTGTATGTAAGCTTAAATGAGTGTGTAGGTAATGTGCATACATTTTAATTTCAAGAATTAAGTCAAGTGGCAAAGTTAGGATTTTGGACCTAGGGTTTGGGAGACAAAATTTAGAGAATTGGTCAAATGGTGTGTTTGACCTTGTTTGAGCTGAAAAATGGTCATATGTGACCAATTGTGGTATGTTGGAAGTGTGGGAATCAAGTGGAGATTCGGATTGGATATGGTCATTATGCAGGCAGCATGACCAAGATCCCTTTCAGGGACCAAAACTGAAAATTTACCAACCCAATTGGTGTGAGGCCAATTGGGAATGAAATTAGACACAAAATGACACATTTTCCATTTAGGAATCATGCCCAAAAAGTGGCCATAGCATAGTGAACAAATTGGCCAAATCCGAAATTAGGTGTTCTGTCCTGTACAAAAATGACCAAATGAACAGTGTGTCTGTTCATTTGGCCATAACTTGGGCTAGGCAGGTCAAAATCACCTGACATTTTACCTGTAGAAAGCTGAGATATAGACCTATAACTTTTATGAAGAACACAAACCCAAATTATGCACTTAACTAAGTCATTTAGCCACCAAAATTTTGTGACCTAAACCGCTGTAACTGGTTTGGTGCCCGTAAAATCAGGTTAGGCTAATCCGGCCAGCCATGTTCAAATGGCTATAACTTGAGCTACAAAACTCCAAATGGAGTGATTCAAAAAGGGAAATAAATTTAAGACAATAAGGAACAATTTCTATGAAGAAAACTTGGCTAAATTCTAACAGCAACATGACCAATGGAACAGTGCAAAATAGGTCACCAAAACTGAAAATTTGAAAGTTTGCCTAAAAGACTTAAGTTTTGAGAAAATGACCAAAATCAATAAGTTTGGTAACCAAAATGTGGTATGTGAGTATAGTTGGATTTCCCATACCTTTTAAGCATAAGAAAGTCAATATTTTGACTTGAATAGTAACCTCAACATGAAAATTTTCAAGAATATAAGTTTAAGCATATTGGGGCTAGAATTGAACATATATGAATTAATTATTAGAATTATTATGAGGCAAAGATCCTGAGACACTATAAATTTTGTGTTTCAGCTGAAAAAGACCTGGAAGGTCTAAGGGACTGAGTCAAGGCCTAGAGGTGACTTACGTTAAGTTTGTGCACAATAAATTATGTAATTATTTTCTAAGTGAAAATTTGACTTGTTATGCTTTATGGAAACGCTGTATTATTTATAAATTGTGTGGCCATTTTGTGACTGCAAAAATGACTTTAGAAATTGTTTGGGATCTTTCCTAAATTATTTGAGTACTTTATTTTTAATTGATTTTATGTTCACACTTAGCATGACAGTGCCACATTATTCCTCCTCTATTTATGGGGTTGAGAACGATTATTTTCCCCCCTCTCTGGTTTACCAGTTGAGATTGTAGATCGGATGAGTACTTATTAGCTAGCTAGCCACCTCCCTCATTGATTTTAATTAATGGGATTGTAGATTACTTTATCGTGGTGTACAATGCGGCATTGATCAGAAATTTTGTGTCATGGCTTAAGTTGTGTGTGAATTGGCAACACTATGTTTATTAAATTATTTGACCAAAATTGTGCTATAATGAGTTTTGATAATTTGTGAAATGTGATTGTGAAATATTCAAATTGTGATTTATCAATGAATGTTTTAAGTACTCCAATTTGAATTTTTATTGTGCACCACTGAGTATTTTTATACTCAGCGATAGCTTATTTTGCTGTTGCAGATAAGGGCAAGGACAAGGCAGTAGAGTAAGCTGCTTAATTGGCAAGGACTTCACTGATCTTTTTGTACGGGTATTTGTTTATACCCTTGTAGTTATTTGATGAAAATATTATAATGTCTTATGTATTAATGAAAAGTTGAGCAGTTTTATAGTAAATTGTAATATTGTTATTTTGGATTTTCTTATTGTAAATTATGATCTGTATTTATAAATTAAGTACTATATGCAATGTGAATCAATTTGTAAAGTATTTTGAAATGACAAATTTTTTGTTGAGTTGTGGAATTGAATTAAATTGTGTTGACTTGAGTTGATTTGGGTTGGGAGTTGTGAAAATAATTATTGGAAGTGTTTTTACAGGTTTTTGAAAAACTGTTTTCTCAAAATACAGATGGTACTTTGCTGAAATTTTTCTAAAATTTGCAGAAAAATAAAAAGGGACAAAAATTTTAACTAATTAATAAACTTTAATTAAATGTTTAATACCTATTAGAAAATGCTCACCACTTCTAAAAAGTAAAAAAATTGTTTTAAAATCCCTTGTAAGGTACTTAATGAGTTATCGGTAGGTGAAGTTGGGTAGTTCATTTGGTATTCTACGGGATCATGTTATGCCTTACAGAGGAGTAAGGTGTTACATGTTTTAGTGGTATCAGAGCATGGTTTTGCAATGAATTTTGACTATGTATGTGAATATTTTCTTGATAAGTACAACTGCTCAAGTGTCTTTAATTGATACATATGACATATTTACATCATGAATATACAGTAACGGAGGTCAACCTCCTTATGTTTGATCTCAGGAAGTAGAAATTTCTGGGAAACAGAATGAAAGAGGGAGATCATTTCGTGGAGCAATCTATCAAGGCTGAGGTTCAAGGGGAAGCCCCAGCACTCCAGAACATGAGTGGGTCAGCCACTCTAGCTCCTACTCCAGCACCGCAGTTTCCTGCTCAGTTTGCACAGTAGATGGCAGCGTTTTTCCAATAAGTGGCGAGAAATGTGCCACTTCAAGCTCAGATGCAAGCACCTGCAGCACAACCGCAGCCCTCGGCTCGGCAATATGAAAAATTAATGAAATTTGGGGCCATCGAGTTTAAAGGCAATGTGGATCCACTAGAGGCAGAACAATGGTTAGAGAGAATGGAATGAGTTTTCAGAAAGCTACAGAGTGTGGAAGAGTTAAAGTTTGAGTACTCTTTTTCTCTATTGCAAGGGGATGCATATGAATGGTGAAAGGCCATTCCCCACAGCTTGGTTGAGCCACCTGTGCTGACATGGACAGACTTCTTGAGGGAATTCAAGCAGAAGTGGGTCCCTGATGCTTATGTGGATATGAAGTTGCAAGAATTCTTGAGTTTGGAGCAAGGAGACAGAACAATAGCAGAGTATGAGCGAGACTTTTCAAGGCTAAGAAATTATGTAGGAAGCTTAGTCTCCACCCCCAAAGACAGATGTAAGAGGTTTGAGGCTGGGTTGAGGCCTAGCTTAAGAATGCAAGTTGTGGGATTTAAACACCAGAATTTTTCTGAGCTAATTTCACAAGCCCTGGAACTGGAAAAGATAGAATCAGAAGGGGTAGTGAAGAAGGCACTCAAGAAAAAGAAAAGACTGAAAAGGTTACTGGTTAAGCACCTAAAAGTGGTTCAGGGAAGAGGAAACAGTTTGGGGGATCTAGCTCTCGTAGATCCGACAGAGGCAGATTCTCTAGCCAAAGACCACCTCGCTCTGGTCAACAGAGCCAGCAAGCATCTCGAGGAGATTTATCAGTCCGGCAATGTGAGACTTGTGGTAGAACACACGGTGGGGTGTGTTTCAAGGCCACTGGTGCATGTTTTAATTGTAGAGGGAGCAGACATTTTGCTAATTATTGTACTAGTCCGCGCTGATCTGGACCTTTTGCTACATCTGAGGGATCAACCCAAGTCTCTGCACCTAGAGACTTAGGTCACAACCAACTCGTTGAGGTAGAGGCAGAGGTAGGGGTCCTGGTAGCACTCATGGAAGTCAGAGTACTGTTAACCAGCCAAAACCAAGTGGTGCACCAGCTAAAGTCTATACCATGAAACAGAGAGAGGAAGCTGAAACATCAGATGTAGTAGCTGGTATTTTTTCTATCCTTGACCAAGATGCATATGTGTTGTTTGATCCTGGCTCCACACATTCATATGTCAGTGCTAGTGTGATGTGTTTTACTGCTATCCAGTGTGTACAAATGGACTATGATGTGCTAGTAACTAGTCCATTAGGTCAGGAGGTTAAGGTCAACAGAATCTATAGAGACTGTCCTTTGGTGATCCAAGGACATGTTTTTCTATAAAATTTGATGGAAATGCCCTTCAGAGATTATGATATTATCTTGGGCATGGATTGGTTAGCCAGGCATCATGCAATGATTGACTGTAGACTAAAAACAGTCACTTTTGGTCTCCCTCAGTATGGTGATGTAGTAATACATGGGGAGAGGCAGTTATTGCCGTCAAACATCATTTCAGCTGCACTGGCCAGAAAAATGATCAGAAAGGGGTGTGAAGCATACTTGGCACATGTGATAGACACCCAAGTGGATAGTCTAGCATTGAGGGACATCCCCACCGTATGTGACTTTCTGGATGTGTTCCCTGATGAATTGCCAGGATTACCTCCGGAAAGAGAGGTGCTGCATGAGATTGATGTTATGCCTAGTGTGGACCCAATCTACATAACACCATATAGAATGGCTCCAGCGGAATTGAAAGAGTTGAAAGTGCAGTTGCAAGAGCTGTTTGACAAGGGCTTCATCCGCCCTAATGTGTCACCTTAGGGAGTTCCAGTATTGTTGTAAAGAAAAAGGATGGCACTCTCCGGTTATGCATTGACTATCGGCAGTTGAATAAGGTGACAATAAAGAATAGATACCCATTGCCCAGCATTGATGACTTGTTTGATCAGTTGAGGGGTGCAGCTGTGTTCTCCAAAATTGACCTGAGATCAGGTTATTATCAGCTGAAAGTACAAGAGTAAAGTATTCCTAAAACTGCCTTTAGAACCCACTATGGTCATTATGAGTTCTTGGTTATGCCATTCAGGTTAACTAATGCTCCGGCTGCTATTATGGATCTGAAGAACACTATCTTCAGACCATACCTCGACCAGTTTGTTGTGGTATTTATAGATGATATATTGGTTTATTCGAGGAGTGTAGAAGGGCATGATAGAAACCTGCGCATTGTACTGCAAACTTTGAGGGAGAAACAGCTATATGCAAAATTATCGAAATCTGAATTTTGGCTGAAGGAGATATCCTTTTTGGGGCATATGGTATCAGCATAAGGTATTAAGGTAGATCCTAACAAGATAGAAGCTGTCCTTAATTGGAAACCATCCAGAAATATCACAGAGATTCACAGTTTTCTGGAGTTAGCTGGATACTACCGTCAGTTTGTGAAAGGATTCTCCATGTTGGCATCTCCATTGACCAAGCTGCTTAGGAAAGATGTGAAATTTCAGTGGAAGGATAAATGCCAGCAAAGTTTTGATGAATTGAAAAGGTGTTTGACTGAGGCTTCAGTCCTGACTTTACCTACACCAGGTAAAGAATATACAGTTTACAGTGATGCTTCTCACAATGGGTTAGGTTGTGTATTGATGCAAGATCGAAATGTCATTGCTTATACATCACGCCAGCTGAAACTGGATAAGAGGAACTATTCGACACATGACTTAGAGCTTGCAGCTATTGTGTTTGCTCTTAAGATCTGGAGACATTATTTATATGGGGAGAAGTGCTACATCAATACAGATCATAAGAGTTTGAAGTATCTGGGCACTCAGAAGGAGTTGAATTTGAGACAGAGGAGATGGTTAGAGTTGATAAAAGACTATGATTGTCTGATAAACTATCAGCCAGGGAAAGCTAATGTTGTGGCTGACGCCTTAAGTCGCAAGACTATGGTAAGTCTACGGGTTACTCCTTGGTCTATGGTACATGAGTTGAGATCATTACATGCCAGCTTAGAGATTAATGATGAGGGGCAGACAGCAGTTGCATGGCACGTCTGACCGGTGTTGATTGATCGGTCGAATGGTCGCTCGTAATGATGAAAGGTATCAGAAGCTATTAGAAGAAGTCAGAATGGGCAAGAAACCAGAATTCTAAGTAAGAGGTGATGGTCTACTGCTTCACCAGGGCAGAATGCGCATTCTCAATGACATTGACTTGAGACAGATCATTTTGAAGGAAGCACACGAGTCTCCTTTTGCCATGCACCTTAGTGGCACAAAAATGTATAGAGGGCTAAAGGAGCATTACTGGTGGATGGGTATGAAAAGAGATGTGGCAGAATTTATTTCCAAATGCCTAACTTACCAGCAAGTGAAGGCAAAGCACCAAGTACCCGCTGGGTTGTTACATCCACTACCAATACCGGAATGGAAATGGGAACGAATAATGATAGATTTTGTGATAGGACTTCCGAGGACTCAGAAGAGCCATGATGCAGTGTGGGTCATAGTTGATAGATTAACCAAGTCTGCTCAATTTTTGCATGTCCAGATGGACTATAATTTAGAGAGATTGGATAAATTGTACATTGATGAGATAGTAAGACTGCATGTAGTGCCAGTATCCATAGTATCAGACAGAGATCCTAGGTTCACTTCTAGATTTTGGGGTAGTCTTTAGAGAGCCCTGGAAACTAGATTGAACTTCAGCACGGCATTCCACCCACAGATAGATAGCTAGTCTGAGAGGGTAATTCAGATCTTGGAGGACA
The DNA here is from genome assembly GCF_030052815.1 of Hevea brasiliensis. Taxonomy (NCBI): domain Eukaryota; kingdom Viridiplantae; phylum Streptophyta; class Magnoliopsida; order Malpighiales; family Euphorbiaceae; genus Hevea; species Hevea brasiliensis. The sequence continues at coordinate 32,433,636 of NC_079497.1, read as the reverse complement.
TGCTACAGGCTTGTGTGATTGAGTTTGAGGGCAGTTGAGACATACACTTGCCTTTGATTGAGTTTTCTTAAAACAACAGCTACCAATCAAGCATTGGAATGCCTCCATATAAAGCTTTGTATGGCAAAAAGTGCAGAACTCCCTTGTATTGGGATGAAGTAGGTGAAAGGAAGATGATTGGGATCGAAATTGTTCAGCAAACTGAAGAGAAGATCAGGTTGATCAGAGATCGACTTAAGACTGCATTAGAACATCAGAAGTCCTATATTGATATGAAGAGAAGAGATATTGAGTATACAGTGGGTGAGAAAGTATTCCTCAAGGTTTCTCCTTGGAAGAGGATTATGAGATTCAGCAGAAAGAGGAAATTGAGTCCTCGTTTTATTAGGCCATATGAGGTTCTGGAAAAAGTGGGTCCTTTGGCATATCATTTGGCACTACCTCTAGAGTTAGAGAAAATACATAATGTCTTTCATGTGTCTATGTTGAGGAGGTATCGATCAGACCCATCTCATGTACTACAGTAGAAGAAATTGAAGTTAATCCAAACCTCACATATGAAGAAGAATCCATAGAGATTCAAGCTTATGAGGTGAAGCAGCTACGGAACAAGCAGATACTGTTAGTGAAAGTGCTATGGAACCATCATTCGGGCCAAGAAGCTACTTGGGAACGAGAGAAGGACATGAGGAGACAGCACCCATAACTGTTCAGAAATTGATACCAGGTAAAATTTCGAGACGAAATTTATTTTAACAGGGGAGAATTATAACACCCCTATTTTATAGCCTAGTATATTTCACTATTCCGGTGACCGGTGTCGATTCAGAAAATTAAGGGGATTAGAACCACATCTAAGACAACTAGAAAAGCCCTGAATAAAAATAACTAGTATTTTTCAATTACTTAAGAATAAATAAGAAAAACAGAATACAAAAAGTTAAATGAGCCGAAAGTCACAGCGATGGGTGACCTTCTCGGGAAGGACTGTAAGGTCGATTTAAACTCAAATTTTGAACTGTAAAATGTGACGCTGTGGTCCTTAGGACTATTGCAAACACAGTGGAAAAGAGAAAATCATGAAAAAGAATTGTTAAGTCGGTCAAATAATTAGGTCAGGGATCAGGAAGAAATATTGAATTATTTACAAACCGGGTCGAATCGGCGAGGGGCTATGTTGGTCAATTGACCCCTAGAGTTGACTCTTGACCTGACTGTCAAATAAAATTAAAGAAAAGAAAATTTCAAAATTGGAAATTAAATTAAAGAACTAAAAATAAATAGAAAAAAAAAAGAAAAAGAAAAAGTGAAAAAGTTAGTACATCATGCATGATGCAATAAACTTAATCATTAATTATTAAAAAAATGTGGGATAATTATGTAGTAATTAACTTAAAATTTATAAAAAGAAAAGAAAAAAAAATTGTCTTCTTCATCTTGTTGCCACCCCACTTCTCTCTCACCGTCCCCCTCTCAAAATCCTCCATGAAAACTCATTTTTGAGCTTGAAGAAACAAAAATTTAGCCATGGAAATTGCAAGTTCCATAATTAAACCTTGTTTGGGCAACTAGAAAGGAAGATTGATCAAGAAAGTTTGAAAGAAAAGTGAAGGAATTGGGTGGTTGAATTTCAAAGAGAAGGTTAGTAAGCTAAACTTTGAATTTCTAGTTGAATTATTGTGTTTATAGTTAAATAAACCTAGAAATATATTTAAAATGAAAAGAAAACATCTTTGGAGGACTATGTGTGATTTCGGCCAGCCATAGATTTATGGGAATATGATGTGTTTTGATTGAATTAAAAGTGCATGTAAGCTTAAATGAGTGTGTAGGTAATGTGCATACATTTTAATTTCAAGAATTAAGTCAAGTAGCAAAGTTAGGGTTTTAGACATAGGGTTTGGGAGACAAAATTTAGAGAATTGGTCAAATGGTGTGTTTGACCTTGTTTGAGCTGAAAATTGGTCATATGTGGCCAATTGTGGTATGTTGGAAGTATGGGAATCAAGTGGAGATTCGGATTAGATATGGTTATTATGCAGGCAGTATGACCAAGGTCCCTTTCAGGGATTAAAACTGAAAATTTACCAACCCAATTATTGTGAGGCCAATTGAGAATGAAACTAAACACAAAATCGCACATTTTTCATTCAAGAATTATGCCCAAAAAGTGACCATAGCATAGTGAACAAATTGGCCAAATTCGGAATTGGGTGTTCTGTCCTGTACAAAAATGATCAAATGAATAGTGTCTGTTCATTTGGCCATAACTTGGGCTAGGTAGGTCCAAATGACTTGAAATTTTACCAGTAGAAAGCTGAGATATAGACCTATAACTTTCATGAAGAACACAAACCCAAATTGTGTACTTAACCAAGTCATTTAGCCACCCAAATTTGGTGACCTAAAACTGCCAGAACCAGTTTTGGTGCCCAGAAAATCTGGGTTAGGCCAATCCGGCCAGCCATGTTCAAATGGCTATAACTTGAGCTACAAAACTCTAAATTGAGTGATTCAAAAAGGGAAATAAAAATTTAAGACAATAAGGAACAATTTCTATGAAGAAAACTTGACCAAATTCTAACAGCAACATGACCAATGGAACAGTGTAAAATAGGTCACCAAAACTGAAAATTTGAAAGTTTGCCTAAAAGACTTAAGTTTTGAGAAAATGACCAAAACCAATAAGTTTGGTAACCAAAATGTAGTATGTGAGTATAGTTGGATTTCCCATACCTTTTAAGCATAAGAAAGTCAATATTTTGACTTGAATAGTATCATAAATAGTAACCTCAATATGAAAATTTTCAAGAATATAAGTTTAAGCATATTGGGGCTAGAATTGAACATATATGAATTAATTATTGAAATTATTGTGATGCAAAGATACTGAGACACTATAAATTTCGTGTTTCAGCTGAAAAAGACCCGGAAGGTCTAAGGGATTGAGTCAAGGCCTAGAGGCGACTCACGTCAGGTTTGTGCACAATAAATTATGTAATTATTTTCTAAGTGAAAATTTGACTTGTTATGCTTTATGGAAATGTTGTATTATTTATAAATTGTGTGGCCATTTTGTGACTGCAAAAATGACTTTAGAAATTGTTTAGGATCTTTCCTAAATTATTTGAGTACTTTGTTTTGAATTGATTTTATGTTCATACTTAGCATTACAGTGCCACATTATTCCTCCTCCATTTATGGGGTTGAGATCGATTATTTTCCTCCCTTTCTGGTTACCAGTTGAGATTGTAGATCGGATGAGTACTTATTAGCTAGCTAGCCGCCTCCCTCATTGATTTCGATTAGTGGGGTTGTAGATTGCTTTGTCGTGGTGTACAATGCGGCATTGATTGGAAATTTTATGTCATGGCTTAAGTTGTATGTGAATTGACAACACTGTGTTTATTAAATTATTTGACCAAAATTGTGCTATAATGAGTTTTGATAATTTGTGAAATGTGATTATGAAATATTCAAATTGTGATTTATCAATGAATGTTTTAAGTACTACATTTCGAATTTTTATTGTGCACCACTGAGTATTTTTATACTCAGCGATAGCTTATTTTGCTGTCGCAGATAAGGGCAAGGACAAAGCAGCAGAGTAAGCTGCTGAATTGGCAAGGACTTCATTGATCTTTTTATACGGGTATTTATTTATACCCTTGTAGTTATTTGATGTAAATATTGTAATGTCTTATGTATTAATGAAAAGTTGAGCAGTTGTACAGTAAATTGTAATATTGTTATTTTGGATTTTCTTATTATAAATTAAGATCTATATTTGTAAATTAAGTACTATATGCAATGTGAATGAATTTGTGAAGTATTTTGAGATGACAAATTTTTTGTTGAGTTGTAGAATTAAATTAAATTTTGTTGACTTGAGTTGATTTGGATTGGGAGTTGTGAAAATAATTATTAAAAGTGTTTTTACAGGTTTTTGAATAATTGTTTTCTCAAAATACAAACGGCACTCTGCCGAAATTTTTCTAAAATTTGCGGAAAAATAAAAAGGGACAAAAATTTTAGTTAATTAATAAACTTTAATTAAATGTTTAATACCTATTAGAAAATGCTCACCACTTCCAAAAAGTAAGAAAATTGTTTTAAAATCCCTTGTAGGGTACTTAATGAGTTATCGGTAGGTGAAGTTCGGTTGTTCATTAGGTATTCTACAGGATCATGTTATGCCTTACAGAGGGGTAAGGTATTACACCCTCACTGTAGGTAGTCCGTACATTCTACTGTTCCGGCGACTAATGTCTGTTCGGACAGTCAGAATGTCTGAAACTACACTTAAACTATAGTAAAGAGACCTAAATTAATGAAATAAATGTAAAGAAAATTTAACAAATATAGGAAATAATTTTAGGACCCAATTTTAAGGTTTATTTAGGTAAAAATGACATTAAAGATGTTAAAGAAAATTTAGAGAAAATAAAATAAAATTTAGAGAATTTATTGATTGGTACAAAATAATAAAAATAACCCGATATACACTCCGAAGGGCATTTTTGTTATTTCACCCCCCAGAGGTGAATTTTAACCTAAGTGTCAAAGTAAAAATTTATAGAATAAAATAATTAACACAAATTAAAATTTATGAATTTAATTAATAAGAAGAAGAAGAAGAGAAAAGAAAAAAAAAGAAGAGAAAAGAAAAAGAAAAGAAAAGAAAAGAAGACTTATGAAATTTTAAAAATTAAAGTACACAAATATATATATATATATATATATATATATATATATATAGAGAGAGAGAGAGAGAGAGAGAGAGAGAGAGAGAGAGAGAGAGAGAGAGAGACATAAGAAGACAAAATCTCACCAACCATCATCTTCTTCCTCCCTCTTCTCTCCCATGAGCCGGCACCCATGTTCTCTCCTTCCTCCATTGTTGTTCAAGCATCAAGCTTAAATCCTCTCTCATTTACCCACCAAAACCCATAGCCCCCTTCATTAAAAATTTAGCCCACACCATAAGGAAGCTTTAGATACCCATAAGAAGAAGAAAAATTGAAGTTTGAAGTTGGGTCACAAGAGGTTAGTGCCTAATCTTCTTTTCTTCCTTTATTAATCCTTGAGTTAAGGTTAAAATGAAGTGAAGTTTGTAAGAAACTAAAAGAAATTGGGAGTAATGAAGGGAGTAAATTTCGGTACCCATAGTAAGTGAGGGTCTTTGATGACTTTGATGTATACAAAGTGATTTAATGACGTTGGTTAATGCATTTATAAGTATTAGAAGTTGATTTACATTGAGATTTTATGAGGTTAAAATTGTGAGTTAGGGTTTGACCTAACTTTGGTATTTTTGTATTATACCTTGCAATTAGGATTGTTGAGATGTGTTGATGATATTTAGAAGTGCCTTGAATGTCAAATTGAAGTAAGGAAGTTGGAGGAGAAATGAATTATTAGGAGTGCTATTTTGTGCAGATTGTGTTTGTTGAGGGCAGTATACATTTTAGGCGATAAATGAAATTGTGTGACCCCAATTGGTCTAAGGCCAATTGAAGGTGAAATATGACCTATAATAGCCCAATTTTCATGTAGAGAAAATGCAAAAATTTTGCCTATAAAGTGACCTAAAAAGTGACCAAATCTGGATTGCCTATAATGTGAACCCAGAATTTGATCATATGACCAGTAATCAGTCTTTTGGCCATAACTCACTCTATACTGGTCCAATTGACCTGAATTTGATATCATTGGAAAGCTTAGATATAGGGCTACAATTTTCATGAAGACCACTGAACCCAAAAATGCCAAAAACCAAACCAAATTGTTGGCCCAAGTTGGGTCACAAAACTATCTAGACCTGTGTTGCCCAGAAACTGCTAGACATAAACTCACCCGACCAGTTTTGGAAAAATGGTCATAACTTGGTCTACAAGAACTCAAATGTAATGAAACCAATGGCAAAATTTCCACAAGACACAAACCTATAAATTTGGTATTTTGACCAAAACCCAAAAATCAAGAGAACTAGGTCAAATAGTTAGAATAATTCACTGCATCAAAACCTGCAATCTGACCAAACTTCACTTGACCCTAGAATAGTCTTTTAGTCATAACTCCCACTAGAAAAATCCAATTGAGATGAGCCATACCTTTCCAAAAACCTGAGAGACAAGGTTACAAATTTATTTTAGGAACTTCCTTAAATTATGAATTTAAGAATCTCAAAAAGAGACCTGCAATTACTGACCTAAACTGAACACCTATTGGCACAGGTTATTATGAGTCCAGGTCAGTTAATTGACTCTAAATAATTGCACAAAACTTGAAAATTTGTTATTCAAATTTCTCAATGATCTAAGACATAGGATAACAATTTCTATGAAGATCACCATGTCTAAAAGTAACTGCAACATGTTCCATTAATTAGGTAAACTCTAAGTCCAAAAGCTGCCCAGTTATGGAATCAAAATCTATAAATGAGTCAGTTATGGTTATCTAATCATAACTTGAGTTCTAAAAATCAAATTGACATGATTCAAAAAGGAAAATAAAGATAAGACATTGAGGAACAACTTCCATGAAGGAAGTATGGCCAAACAGTGGCTACAAACTGATCATATGGATAGGTAAAAGTAAGACACAAAAATTAAAACCAAAGAAAGGTCCATGAGATAAATTATCCTATGGTAGGAATTTAACCCTAATAAACCATTAAACACTAAACCATATGAAAGGGGTATGTGGGACCTATTTTCCCACTATAAAGTGATATGTACATTTCAAAGAGATAAGTAATAATGTGTAATTGCTCAATTTGATATGTAAAGTCAAAACAGTGAAACTGAACCTAAAGAAAGGTTCTTAAATTAAATTGTTTTTAGTGAGGACTTATCCCTAATAAGTCACTACATGCTAAATTACATGAAATATGTATGTGGGACCTACCTTCCCACTATAAGGTGACATGAAATCAATTGATATATAAAATGTAAATTTACCTAAATGGTTTGTTAAATACACAAGTCATAGGAAAATACACTTGGAACCTATGTTTCCATCATATATGAAATAACAATACTATGACTATGTATAGTACATGACATAAAATAATGAGAGTGATAAATACATAAGAAATATAAATATGTACTTAGGACGATTATAATGACATCAAAATAGTATAGAGCATAGATAGTATATGAAGTGAAATAACAAAATGTTATGAACCCTTAATAGTATATAGCATGAAAAAAATAAAACTATAAGTGCTTAATAGTACTAAATTGCCCATAGTAAACCTAGGCTTATATTTATATAGTTGGATTGATTGGATATTAATTAGGGACCACAGATAACAGTACTGCTTACAGAGCAAATCATGAACTGACAATATATGTCTGATATGATTGTTCTACAGGCTATATGCCTACCCATTGGCCATTGTGCCTAACCTTATTTCTGGCTTTGTAAGCCTGACAGCAGGCCTTGTGCCTGATAGCAGGCCTCGTGATTGACAACTGGCCTCGTGCCTGACAAATGTATACAGGGTAGACATATGACTGTCTAACCTGTATACTCCTGTGTATCCAGCATTATAGTTTGTTATAGATTACTTGGATACAAATATGCAAATATGACATGAAATACACCGATATGACATAAAATACACCGATATGACACAACATACACTGATATGATTCCAAAGACTCTAATATGAGTTTAAAAAGCCAGAGAATGAAATTAATGAACAGAAAAAATACTGATAATTAATTTATTTTCAAAGTACAGAAAAGTCATAAATGACTTAGACTATATAAGAAATAAACAAAAAAGATACTGATAATTAATTTATTTCTAAAGTATAGAAAAGTCATAAATCACTTAGACTGTATAAGTAATGAACAGAAAAGATACTGTTAAACTTAACTGTTCCCAAAGTGTAGGAAATTTATAAATGACTTAGAATTGATGACAAATTCACTGATATGAGTTTAAGGAAACTGAAAATGAAATATATGCATAGATAAGATCCTGATAAATATATTGATTCCAAAGTGCTATAAAATATGCAATTAACCTAGAATTATGAAATTTCACATATTATTGCCATTTTAAATCATTTAGTTATTCTGCTTTAAGATTATGCACCACTAAGCAATTTGCTTAGCGCGTTGAATTTTTCATCGCGTAGGTACTAGAGATTAGCAGCCGCTACAGCAGCAGCTGCCACAATAGTATTTTGACCGCAGTTGACCAGATCTGCATACAGTCCAGAGTCACCTCACCAGTCTTTTGTATTTTGGTAGGGCTCATATATAGACTAGTATTTTGGTTCATTGTGTATAATCATGATGTAATTACTAGTTTGTGATGTAAATAAAAATTATAATTACATATTTTGGATTGTGAATAAAATTATGAATTTCTGCATATGAATTTCTAGATGAATGAATGAACTTGAAATTGTATGAGCAGAAATGACATGATATGACATCTAGAGATATGAAATTATTGTTAACAGGTAACTAGTGGAACCCGCCAGATGCCAATTAAACAGAGGAGGCTCTGCCCAGGTATCCCCAGAAATAAATTGTTATATAAAAACAAAATTCACATATGGAATACCTATTTTTAAATGATATTAAAAGTTTACAATGAGCATGATAAGACAAGATAGGGTGCTTCGGCATCGAATGTGGCACTCCTCGCTCTGCTACACTATAGACCGGTGAGGGGCATCACAGGTTTCAAAATTCACTATCTTTAATTCGTGGAGATTGGTTGTTATTAGTGATGGGTAATAAGGATATATAAGTAAAATTGATGCATTCGTGATTTGACGAGAATAGAGAGATGAAATATAAAAAAGAGAATGTCTTTTAAGTTGGGAGGTGAGTAAATGGCATAAGCTCAGATATTGCTATAGGAAATTAATAGTAGAGAGATGAGGTATAATAATAATAATAATAATAATAATAATAATAATAATAATAATAATAATAATTGGAAGCAACACTTATTTGACATATTTTTAAAATTTAAAAATTAATTTGTCTTAAGGATTTATTTGATGTATTTTTAAAATTTGAATGATTTATTTATCTATTAAGAGCACATTTAATCAATTTTTAAAATTTAAAAAATTTATTTAATTTTTTTAAATTTAAAAGATTTATTTAAACTCCAAAATATTTTAAAAATATGGACTATCGATCTAAATTTTAAATATTAAAATAAGTTTTTTATCTTTATTATTATTATTATTATTATTATTATTATTATTATTATTATTATTATTATTATTAACTGCAATAATCTCCTCTTAAGGCTCTATTTGGATGGGGTGAGGGGAGGGTAATTAATTAAAGGGTAAGGAGGGGGAAGGATAAGGAGGGTTACAATAAAAAAATCTCATATTTGGAAATTGGTAAATTAATAGAAAGGTAAAGAGAGATAATATATATTATTTATATTTAGAAAGAGATGAAAAAGGGTAAATAATTATTAGAAGTATAAAAATACCCTTTCCTATTAGATAAAAATTTATTATTTAGAATTGATTATTTAGAAAAAAAAATGATAATTGAAGCATAATAATTATAGTAAATTATTGAAAGAATAAATGATTTAACAACTGAAATTAAATAGAAAGGTAAAACTAACTTTATTTCTACAAGAATTTGAAATCCATGAGATAGAGGCAAAAGATCAGATGCGGCCACTTAAGAGAGAAGAAAATTATTTGTATTGGTAAACTAAATTTATTTTTAATAGGTATAATTAGATTTTTAATAAAAAAAATTAAGGACACAATAGAAAAATAAAAAATAAAGTAATTTTCAGCTCTCATCTCTTCATGCTTACACCCCAATTTGAAGTGTAAGAAAATTGAGATTTGAGAGGTAATGGAGGATAAGCTTACTTTACTTATCCTTACCCTTCACTAACTCACCTCTTCTCAAACAGAAGTATAATAATTATTTATCACTCTTTACCTTTATTTATCATTCTCTCACCCTCGTTCAAACATAGCATAAAGGAAATGAAAATAGAGAACTCACAAGGGAAGTAATATAATATTCTTTATATTTAGAAATTAGTAAATACTTGGATGCATTATACCTTTATTAATTATAAATTTTTCTTTTACATTAAGAAAAATATGTGAAGAAATTAGGTAAAAAAAAATGTAAATACAACCTTAAAAACTCTAAAAAAAATGGTATTTTGGCGCATTGAGAGAATCTAAAGAACGGGGGTGCGGCCTTATGTGAAGACACGATTTTTGGGTGCGTGGGCGCAAATCTACAAAGTGGGTCCCAGATCACGAGATACCTACCTGGAAAGCAGGTATTGTAGGGACCCACCAAAGAGGGGATCATCTTCGTCTTTTAGAATTGGGCGGTTGCATGCACACATAAATAGGCCAAATCAAGGAAAAAAATATATTAAAAAAGCAGCAAAAATTCAAAATGTGCGGGCCATATGGCAATGGTAATGATCATAGTTGATGCTGGTAGGTCCCACTTCTGCCACCGTCCTATAATCCTCGTTGGCTTTTGTTTGGTGCCACGCGTACACCATCAAATTCAATCTCAAAAGTGAAAAGTTTTCAGAAACCCTAAAAAATACCAAATCATATTAATTTGACCACATAACAGAAAAGGTAAATGCCTCTTTTTTTTTTTCATCAAGTTAATGCCGATTACATTTTAATTTTAAAATTTCATGAATTTAAAAATAATTTTAGTGATATTAAACTAAAGTATTAATAATAAAATCGCGTCCTCTATTCAAAAATAATAATTATATTTATTTTTTTATTTTATTTAAAATTATTTATCATATTAAAAAAATTAAAGAGAATTAATTTTTTTTAATTTTATTTTTTATCTTTATAAAATATAATAAATATTTATATAATTTTTTAGAATTAATACTATCACTCTTCTTAATTAACTCAGCTATTTTTTTATTGATATTTATTTCTTCAAATTTTTAAAAAAAAATAATTAAATAAATTATTAATATTTTTTATAAAAATAAAATTATATAATCATTTCTATAATCATCGTAAAAACTCTAAATATGTCTATTATTTATAAAGAGAGGAGTAAAGAATTTTAATCAAGTAATATTAAAATATTTTTAAAATTATAAAATCTTAAATTTAAATTTTAATTAAAATTAATTATATAGAAAATAAAATTTATTTAATATCTTTGTTTTAATAAAATTAATTAATTTTTATATTTTTTTCGTTTATTTTTTAATGCTTCTATTCATTTTTTGGCTATTAATTTAAATTTTGTTCAATTTTTATAATTTAAAAAAGTAGTTATATAAATTTTTATTTTTAAATTTTAAACTATTTAATTTTTATAATAGTATTTTTTTTAATCTTTTAAATATTTTGACTAATAAAAAAATTTTATCTAAATTCAATGAAGGGATTAAAGTAGATGGAATGAAGGGATTAAAGGAGATGGAATAAAAATATAGAGACAAACTAATATATTTTTTAAAATAAAAATATTAAATATTTAATTTTTTCAAAATAGATAAATTAAATAATAATTTTTTATTATTAATAATGAATATAAATTTTTTTATTTAAATCTAATTTAATTTAAATTTAAAATATAAAATATATATTAAAACTTACTTATTAAATATATAAATTTATTTATTTACTTTTTAAATTTATAGTATATCAATTTAAATAAGAATTTTCCATTAAATACAGTAGTAAATTGACTCTAGAGGCTCTCCAATGACAAGTGGAAAATGGAATTTTTGTGCCCAAAAAAATACTTTGCATGTGATCATGTAATTATTAATCTGAGCTCTGCTCTGAAGTATTGTCGTGAATCCTTTTTTTTTTTTAAGGTTTATTCGTAGGGAAAAGCTAATTAAAACACAATGTTATTTTACTTGAAACTTAATAAAAATAAAATAAAAAAGTACCAAAAAAATGAAAAAGTAAAACAGTAAATCAAATAGAAATCCTAGAACATGTATGCATCATAGTGGGTCAACAGTTAGGTAATAGAAAATTAGAAACCCACTCAACGAGAAATATGATGCTGATGTGTGAATTGCCTTCCACCAAATTGCATCATCATTCGTTGTGTTTCAGGTTTTTTTCCCTTTTAATGTTTTTATAAAAAATAATACATTACTTAATAGCTAATCAAATTAAATTAATACGTCTTATTACATCATTTAGTAATTAAGACTTCGTTTATTCTAAAATATATATATATAGAAAATATTTTTTATAAAAATATTTTTTAAAAATAATATTTTTTATGAAAATATTTTTTATTATTTAATTACAATGTTAATTAATAGTATATATATATATATTTGGGTTCTATTTGTTTTATAAAATTTTTTTAAAAAAAATATTTCTCATTTTTTAGTGTTTGGGATACTTAAAAAAATTATTTAACAGAAAATATTTATCTAATCAAAGTAAAAATTAAGTTATTTTTAAGAAAAATGATTTCTATTTTTTAAAAAAGAAAGTCATTTTTTATTTTCTAAACTTTGATGATCTTATTAAAATGTGAGTACACTTATACGTATATATGTATCATTAATTTAACGTTATAAAAATATTTTTCATGATAAATATTTTTCATATATAAATTATTTTTCATAAAATAGGCGAAGTCTTAATATATATATATATGTTTTCACATTTTAATAAAATTATCAAAATTTAAAAAATAAAAAATGACTTCCTTCTTTTTAAAAAAGAAAGTCATTTTCCTTAAAAATAATTTAATTTTTTTTTAATTAAAAAAATTATTTTTCATTAACTAATTTTCCTGAGTGCCCAAATGCTAGAAAATACAGAAAATATTTTTCAAAAAAATATTTTCGTAAAACAAACGTAGCCTAAATTTATAATATCTTCACTTCATCATAGAGGTGAGCACTATTCGATTTAAACCGAATAAATCAAACCAAACCGTTCTAATTTAGTAATTTAATTCAATTTTTATGGTAATTTGGTTCAATTTGATTTTAGGTTTTAAGAATTTCAATTATTTCGATTTGGTTTTAAAAAAAATAGTTAAATTGAACTGAATCAAATTGCTTTATTGGTTTTTAAATTGCTTTATTTTTATATGTAATTTATGTATTATATGTATTTTTATATTTATAAATTATTTAATTTAATTGATTAATAGTTATTAGGTTCAAATTAAGGTTAAAATCAGATTAAATAACTTAAAAATTAAGTCTAAATAAAAAAAAATCAAAGCTCAAAAACTGATCGATTCAAACCGAACTGAATCAAATTAGGACGATTCGGTTTAATTTTTTTACATTTCGATTTAATTTAATTTTTAAAATATAATAATTTAATTAATTCGATTTTAACAATTCAATTAAGCTTAATTCGATTTAAACCGAACAGTCAACCCTACTCCATCATACAAATTAAAATATATCGCCATCTCTAAATTAATAAATAATATTTAAATACATCTTTTGGCAAGAAATGCTCAAGTGCTTAAATTGATGTCTTCTCTGCTTCATATTCACCGATTTTTGTGATATTCAATTCAATTTAATTCTGTCAAAAGAATTTAGTTTAAATTAACTTACAAAAAAAAGTATGTTTGAAATAATTTTAAAATAATAGAATTATTTAAATTCTGTTATTTGAAAGATAGTGGAATGAATTTAATATTTATTTATTTCATATTTTACCCTTATACATATGTATATATAAAAGTAGCAATACTCTGAGTATTAAAAGAATTTTATTTCTTTGAAAATAAAATTTTTAATTAAAAGAACTAAATTCTAATAATTTTGAACCTTTCAAACCTAAAAATTGATAAAAAAAAAAAAAAACAATTTAATTCAATTGAAATTTTTTTATTTGTATACCTTTTAAACACACCCGTAATACAATCATGACTCTTCGACTCTGCCTGAGGACAAATATTGATAATCGAAGTAGAAATTTTCAAGCTTGTAATAAATATTATTGATTAGACACATTAAATTTTCTTATTCTCAAAAATGTTATCTTTGTGTACATTTTACGATTTATAAAAAAATAATCATTTCATGAATCATTAATTATATTTTTCAAATATTAAATCTGAATTTGACTCTAGGAAGTGCAGTAGGACTTGTACCGCACTGGCTTGTTAGTTTAATTACTAATTTTTTTTTTTAAGAAAAAGGAAATTAGCAAGATTACAGATGTACAAGTACAACTAGACACATACACTTATATATGTCCTGTGTCAGAATGACAACTGCAAAGATTCTCCACAGTTTCACTCCTCTCATTCTTATGAACTAAGCTATGCATTTCACATCTCTATAAATAGCTCTCATATCGATCATCTCTTCACTTCACTCCCTAGCATTCTTCCTCTCCTTAAAACCATCTCTATATATTCTTTCAAGCTTACACACATCCTTCATTTTTGCTTTCCAAATGGCCAGTGTTGAGGTATATATCTCAGCTCAACTACCAATTCTCTTATGTATATATGTTATTAAATCAGTCTTTCCTTAGCATTGATCTTACTCACTGTTTGTAGTAAAATGGTTCTCCTCTTCTTTTAGTTATGCTGATGGTCAATTTCTTCTTCTGGATGGAAGGATCTATCCATGTGTGATACAGAAAATGATTTTATTTATTTTAAACAGCTTTTTATTTATTCATTTCACCCAGATCGAGTCTCTAACTAGAGATCTCATCACAATCCTGTTGTAGATGAATCACACAGTTCTTTCTGTCATTTGTTGCTGATATAGAACTGATGGCAACTAACATAGTTTCATGATCTTTTCAAAAACCCACTATTGATTTTACTGAATCTTTTTTCAATATGTCTCTGCATGGTATTATAAGTTTAGGTATTTGGATCGTGTTCTTATCTTGGACAAATGGATTGAAAGTTGATGATTCACGAAAAGATTAATCTAATCTAGTTACTAGTATTTGATTATTTACCGGGAAAATGATTCGATGTGGGTTCTTGCAGGTTGAATCAGCTGCAACAGCATTGCCAAAGAATGAGACACCTGAGGTGACCAAGGCTGAGGAGACGAAGACCGAAGAACCTGCAGCACCACCTGCCTCTGAGCAAGAAACCGCCGATGCTACACCTGAAAAAGAGGAACCTACAGCTGCTCCCGCAGAACCGGAAGCTCCAGCTCCTGAAACCGAGAAGGCTGAAGAAGTAGAAAAGATTGAGAAGACCGAGGAGCCTGCACCAGAAGCAGATCAAACCACTCCAGAGGAAAAGCCAGCTGAGCCTGAGCCTGTTGCAGAGGAGGAGCCCAAACATGAGACCAAAGAGACTGAAACAGAGGCACCTGCAGCTCCTGCAGAGGGAGAGAAGCCAGCTGAAGAAGAGAAGCCAATTACTGAAGCAGCAGAGACAGCCACCACAGAAGTTCCGGTGGAAAAAACAGAGGAATAAATAGGTCTATTATGCATATCAAAGAAAGGGGGGGATCGAGTTCCTGTTATTTATTATATTTTCTTTATTAATTTATGATTATGATTATTAAGGATCGATTTGGATGGTTTTGGAGAATAGAACCTAGAGTCAGTCTTTGAGCAAAAACTGGGATCCATCTATGTCGATCAGGGCACTTGCCAGAGATGAGTTACTGTGAAGTCTACATGGATTATGGTATGTAGATGGTTAGTGATATTTATGGTGTGATGTGATGATGTGATTTGTTGTTTTGATAATAATGATGTCTCTTGCCAATTAGTGTTTGTGCTTTCAAATAAGTGTGTATTAGGTTTATAATTTCGGTTTATTATTTTATTAAAATAATATAAATTATAAATTCTCTTTTTGTTATATATTAATACCAAATTAAACTATTAAGTTAAAGGCTTCATTTAAAATGACTACATATCCCAATGATACTTAATATTATATAATTTTAATGCACATTAATCAATGCACTTATCGTCATTGATGTTTATTTAATAATATATTCTCTCCGTTCTAAAAAAAAGTCTATATTTTTTTTCTTAGAATTATAGTCTCTTTTTCTGTTTTAAAAATATAAATATTTTTTTAAGCTTATAATTAAACCCTAATATAATTACACTTTGTAATAATTAATATTTTTATTTTTTTAGAGAGTAAAGTGTAATAAATAATTTATTTATTATCAATTTTGATTGTAATATAAAAAACTAATAAAATTTATTATTAATTTTTTATTATTTTAATTTATAATGTTATTTTAATCTCTTTATATTTTAATTTTGTAAATCACGACCTATCAAAAAAGACCAAATTGATGTTCTAGCCAATAATAATAATTTTTTATATTTATCATGTATTTAATTCAATTCAAGTAATATTACTCTAATAAATAACTCTAATTAGGGGCTTATAAGAAAAAAAATGTAAAAAAAATTAATTAAATCATAATAACCGAAACTCTTAATCCATATGCAAAAAACAAGATGGATTATTTTTTTGAAATAAAGGGAGTAATAAATATGGGTTAAAACCCTATTCTTGAGAATGCAAATAAAGAGATTGTTTTTCTCTGAAAGAGATGATAATTCTTCTGAAGAGTCAAAGTGTAACTTTGAAAAATTGAAATTTCTAAATATTAATACTCTTCAGCCTTACTTCTTTGCAGAATTTATATTCCTTTTGCTCTATCATTCATATTTAGAAGGTTTATATTGTTTAACCATCAACTACTCTTTTTCTTTTTCACAATGACTCTGACGGAGAATAGCATTGAATTGAATCAACCTACTTTTTTAATGTGACTAATGGCTGTAGCCACTTTTGCTTCTCAGCTATGTGAGATGCACCTATTTGGGCATTACTACTGCCAAACCAATGTGACAACCGACTATCAAATCAATGCAACTCTGGTTGGATAATTTCTTTATGGAATCCTGCAATAGTAATAGAAAACATAACATAAATGAACACTTTTATTGTTAAAAAAAAAGAAAAAAAGGAACAAGACCTGCTGATTCTTGGCTGAAAGATAGAAACAAAGCTTTGGGAATTGCTGGAATCAAGGTGAGGCGAGATCAAGACATTAAAGAGAATGGCCCTGTGATGCTAATTGAGTCTGCAAATTGAAATACATAGGACCCACTTGAGTGCATGTAGGTCCACGGAAAAGGGCATTGCTTATTGGGCCCCATAGATTACTATGTCCAACCAGATAACATAAAAGAAATCATACAAAACTTCGAGCCACGTTAGGTTTGGTTAGCAATTGGAAATAAGAATCTGAATCTAAGGCTACGGTTGATTGAATTTTTATGTTCTATATGTTTTATTTTTAAAAAAAAATAGAATTCAATTTCAAGAACTTAAATTAGTTATAATTAAAATCAATTCCTATCAAATTTAATATAATTTAAAATAAATACTACTAAATTAACTTAACGATATTTTTTGTTTAAAATACGCATATCAAAATATTTTTTTTCTTAATCCTCAGCCTTTTACTTATTTTACATTCTTATTAATTTCTCATACTTAATCACCTTCTATTCTGTAAAATAAATGAATAAAAAAAAATATCTTTCACAATAAAAGAAGCAGTTAGCCATTACAAAGCTTTGCATGTCATTTCTTCCTTAACTAATATATTTCTCTTATTTAACAAAAAAAAAAAAGTTGTGCAATACATATCATCATAAAAATTATTAGTTACCATGGATAACTATATAACATATTTTATATTTTTATACTAACTTTTAGTACTTTTTAATATCTAAATTTATTATGCACTTAACAATAACATTATTTATATTGTTCTGTAATCTCCTATGTTATAGAGATATGAATTTATTTTGTATTTTTTAACATATTGTTAATTGATTTATGTGTTTGTTAATTGATTTATAAATCTCTACATTTTAATGAAATTAACTATTTAATTCTTCTATTTTGAAATATAAGCTATTTAATCCCTTATTTTTTTAGCTTGTGAGCTATTTAATCTCTGCCATTATTTAAAATAAATTTGCTCCCAACTCAACTATTTCATTCCTGTAATTTAAATAATATAACTCATTAGTCCCCAAAATTTTATTAATTTAATAGTATAACTATTCTCTTTACTTTTACTAACTTGACTAATAAAAAGGTTGCTTTAAAATAATGACAAAAATTAAAAAAAATTGAACTACTAAATAATATATTTTTTAAAATAGAGTGACTAATTAATTAATTCTATTAAAGTACAAGTAACTAGTAATTTTTTTTTCATAATTTTTAGTTTTATAGAAGTTAAGAAAGTAAGAACAAATGAATTTCAATTATAAAATTATATCAAACATGAATTATATCTAAGTAATATCCTGTTTGATTTAATTTTATGGTAAAATTCATTTTATTTGCAAATGACATGATAGAATTTATTTACAAATGAATTTCTTTGTTTGGTATATTTTATATTAAATATGAAATTTTATTTAAATGAAATGAATATTATATTTGGAATAAATAAATAAAATAAAATGATATATAATAAAATGATAATTTTGTCACTTGAAATATACATGATTTTAAGTTTGAAATTCATTTGCAAATTCTATCAATTTTGATGGATTATTAAGAATTTCAAATGAATTTTCACTTAAACTAAATACTAAAATTTTAGATTTATAAATACTACCTAAATTCTACATTTCAAATTGTATGATACCAAATGGTAAAATTCATTAAGATCTTCTTCAAAGTGGAGTTCGATTCAAGCTTTAATATCATAGTTCGAACTCAGCTCATTTAAAATATATTAAACTTAAGCTCGATTTGAGCTAAGTTCACTTTAAGCTCGTTTAAATCATAAAAAAGCTAAGCTTTAGCCTGTTTAAATCATAAACAAACTATGTTTGAGCCCAACTCATCTTTAATTATAAACAAGCTCATTTTAAAAAATTTCAAATACTAAAAGGGTCACTATAGAGACTAAAATAAAATTTTACTTTAATTAAAAACTCATTAAGACTATTTTTAAGTTTAAACCTCAAAAGGACTCAAGGATGGGTTCTCCTTTTATAATGAAGCCAACCCCTTCCACTTCATCAAAACTTCAGATTTGGAACAAAGAATTTATAACATGTACTTAAATAAACCTACACTATATATTTAAGCGTATTAGTGCCAATTGAGCATTGAAATTGGAGAGTCAAAACTGTTTTCTTAAACGAACTTAATCTACATTACTTAAGCCTGTTAGTACTTGTTTGACATTGAAATTAAAGAGGCAAAAAACATCATTTTAAAGAAAAAAAAATAGATATTGAAAAAAATAATTTTAAAAAATAATTTTTTTATTTTAATATTTTTATAATTAAAATATATCAAATATAATTTAAAATTATTTTTTAATATTTCCTAACTAAAATATTTGAAAAGTGATTTTCTTAACGATATCTCCCGTAGCAATAACAAACAATCCTTAAACTCTTGACTATAATGAGGCCCGGTTCAGTATTTGAGGCATGTAACCATTCATTTGCTTGGGTTTGGATTCCCACCATAGTTAATTGGTTTTTTTTTTTTTTCCTTCTAATTTTCTTTTAGATTTTGTATTTTTTTTCCTTCTAATTTTCTTTTAGATTTTGTATTTTTTTTCTTTTAAATTTCCCTTTTTTATGTTTTCTTTTTTTTTTAATCTCTTTTTGTATTTTTTTTAGTTTCTTTCTCTTTTATATTTTTTTTAGTTTCTTTGTTTAAGTACATGCTACAAATTCTTTATTTTTATTGAGGTTTCATTTTTTTTAAATTAATTTATATAATATAAATATATTAAATAATGATAATAACAATTATTATTATTATTATTATTATTATTATTATTATTATTATTATTATTTTAAACTCAAATGCTAATTAAAACCTTTATTATATATATAATTGCTAATACATTTATACTATGTCACTTTATGATTAAATTTTTTTATTTGATTCAAACTTTAATTATATTACACAAATACAAAAGAAGTATACATGTGTGTGTTTATGTGTGCATATTACATGTTTAATTTTTATAATATCATTTTTAATATTTATAGTCTATACAAACTTAACACTTTATATAATTTATTTCAATATAATTTAATTGGTTATTAAGGAGAATATATATATATATATATATATATATATATATATATATATATATGAGGGAGAGGGTGAAGGTGTCACGACCCAACCTATGGGCCGGATCGGCACTAGAACCTGGGCTAGCCTAAAGCCCCCGAGACCCGTAGTAAGCCTAACTATTCGTCAACCCAACTCTAAGGCCCATTTGGACCCAATTTCAAGAATTCAACCGGACAGAGTCCGGCCATAAAATGGACCTTTCAACGGGAAGTTTTTGACTCACCCGACCTGTAAACACAATATATAATCAATTGGGGAGCTCAGCTCACCCTCCACATACTCATAACAACATAAAAATAAATGGGAGCTCAGCTCCCTTATCCAGTCCAACAAACATATATATAATTAGTTTACAGGTCCAACATGACAATTTATATTACAGATCCAAATCAAATAAATATTTCTAACACATGCAGAAATCTTAGAAGTTAACAGAATTACACAAACATGAATAGACGACTTGCGAGGGAGAAAAGTAGGTTAACCACAATAATAATATTCCTGTAGCCTGAAAAAAAATATTGAACATGAGTGAGCGTTCGACTCAGAGAGTAAAATATCAATTTTAACCATAATCTCTAAAGCTAATGCACCCTGTAGAGTGAAATGCAACATCTTTAATATTTTAACATCATAACAGCAAAAAGGTAATTTGGAGCACTCACACACCCGATAATATCAAACAATACATATATGGGAGTTGATCCCCTATACAGCTCTCTTATTCCAACTTGTGCCAGCGAAAAACTCAGCTCAGACTTCCACTTAATAAACCAAATCGGGGTCCCAGCGAAGAACTCAAGCCATGTCTACCCCGAAGGACTGGGTCTCAGCGAAGATCTCAAGCCATGTCTACCTGTCCTATCCATAGCCAATACCATACCACAGCACACCAACTCACGCACACTGCTCCAAATTACCACAACAACATCCATGGCACTTTAACAGTTGTGAATGCAACATAAAACGTGCCTAGAGTTTAACTATATAGATATATACATATGAGTGATGCATGGGCATGCTTGAACATATAATAATATCAAAATTACAATTAAAATTAATATTTTACTCACAGACTTGACAGCAGTCACTATGGCGGCTGAGCGGAGGAAGAAGGCTGTCCCAGCTCACCTGACAATTTTATTACAATCATTTAATAAATTTGACTCAATACAAACTAAGAAAAAGACCAAAGACGTCCTAAGTCGTACCAAAAATTCGGTAGAATCTCCTCTATACCTAGGACCTACCCAACCTGCAACTGGGTTTAAAACACACTTCTATATCTACAAATCATACACTCACAACTCAATCACATCACACAGCCCCTCCTGGGCCCATCCAAACAGTCATCAATCACAATATGTAAATTTACAGTTTAATCCTTATAATTTATCATTTTTGCAAAAACTACCCAAATAAGCTCTAAAATTCTAAAACTTTGCTCCGCAGTCCTTAGCAATATTACTAGACTAATGCAAAAATAATCATAATTTTCTGAGCTACCACGAATATTTTATGAATTTTTAATCCCATTTAAGCACTAGAAAATTACAAAAAAGCAAGGTTTGGGTTTACCTATGCCGATTCCAATCTCGGAAACGCGCTCGGGGCATCTGACAAAGGTGGGGTAGCTAAAATGCCGATCCAATTCTAAGACTTTTTCGGTAGCCATTCTGTCTGGCCAGAAATTCACAGACCCAGACAACTGTCGAATTTTCATGAATTGAAAGTACCTACACGAAGCCCATAACATGGGGGTTAGTATAAAATTTTTACTGTCACACCTTACTCCTCTGTAAGGCATAACATGATCCCGTAGAATACCTAATTAACTACTGCACTTCACCTACCGATAACTCATTAAGTATCCTACAAGGGATTTTAAAACAATTTTCTTACTTTTTATAAGTGGTGAGCATTTCTAAATAGATATTAAAACATTTAATTAAAGTTGGAAACTAGTTAAAATTTTTGGCCCATTTTATTTTTTCACAAATTTTATAAAAATTTCGGCAGAGTGCCGTCTGTGTTTTGAGAAAACAGTTCTTCAAATTCCTGTAAAAAGCACTTCCAATTATTTATTTCAACCACTTCTTCAAATTCACAATCAATCTCAACCAATTTCTCAAGTTTCAAAATTCAACAATCCTCATTTCTCCATTTCAAAAAATTCAGTAATCATCAAGATACTGTCAATCAATTTCATTCATTCATATTTCATAAAAGATAAACAATCTATATATACATCATACTAAAAATTTACATTAAAAGAAATTCAAACTAAATTTTATTACAAACTTTGTACAAGTTGCTCAAGACCGATTCTACATGTCCATACAATTACATGCAATACATACATTAAAATAAATGTTTATAGTCAGGGTATAAATTATACCTGATAACTTCAAGCAAGTAGGTCCTCACTCATCAGCAGCTCAGTCTGCTGCTCCTCTAGTCTCTAAATCTGCGACAGCAATAATAGCCATCGCTGAGTACTAGGACTCAGTGGTGCATAACATACTAAAATAATCTTTATGTAGAATTTAAATCACATTTATTCAAAAATTGGACTGAGCATGAGAGTTAAACACGAAATATAAATTATGAGATTTTAATCCAAACAATTTCATTTTGAAGTATCAAAACTAATTTCATAAAACCCACAGTTATATCATGCCATTCGAAACAAATATAATCTCAATAGCTAGAGGCTAAGGAGAAGTCACATCACAAGGCTAGCTAACTCAAATATATGGATATCCATTCAATTTCTTCTTCTACTGGCACACACCTCAACACTTCAGCTAGAGAAGGAATCAAGATTCGAAACTGATTACCCCCACTAGTCATGCTAGTGAGGTGTTCAAATATATGGTCATGACACTGTGGTTTCAAAACTTATCTTAACAATTTGCTAAACATTATCATTTCAAAGATACACAATAACTTTCAACAATTTAAATTAAAGCATCATAAATAATGTCACAATTCACTATTTCAGATTATTCAAAATAATATGCAGAAAATAATTTACAGAAATTATACGTTGTGCACAAACCTTAAGTGAGTCGCCTCTTGGCCTTGACTCGATTCCTTGGGTTTTTTCCCGGTGTTCTTTTCCACTGAAATACACAGTTTCACAGTGTTTCAGTATCATAACTTAGCATAAATCCAAAAATAAATTTAAATTCACTTTTACCTAGCTCTAATGTGCTAAACTTAATGTTCTTTAAATTTTGTGTTTCGGGGTTACTATTCACTATACTATTCAAGTCAATTTGTTGACTTTCTAAGGCTTAATAGGTATGGGAATTTCAACTTCACCCACATACCACATTTTGGTCACTAAATTTGTTGGTTTTGGTTATTTACTCAAATTCTAAGTCTTTTAGGCAAATTTGTAAATTTTCAGTTTTGGTGTCTTAGGTTGCACTGTTCCATTGGTCATTTTGCTGTTAGAATTTGGCAAAACTTCATTCATAGAAAATGTTTCTCATTGTCTTAACTTTATTCTCCTTTTTGGATCACTCCAATTAGAGTTTTGTAGCTTAAGTTATAGCCATTTGAACCATAGCTGCCGGATTGGACTTAACCCAGATTTCTGGGCAAATTTTGGTTCTGGCAGTTTTAGGTTACCAACTTGGGGTGGCCAAATGACTTGGTTAATGCCATAATTTGGGTTTGTGTTCTTCATGAAAGTTTTAGGTCTATATCTCAACTGTCCACTGGTAAAATTTCAGGTCATTTAGACCTGCCTAGCCCAAGTTATGGCCAAATGAACAAACACTATTCATTTGGTCATTTTTGTACAGGTCAGACTGAGAAAATTCGGATTTGGTCAATTTGTTCACTAGGTTTTGGTCACTTTTTGGGTATGATTCCTAAATGAAAATTGTGTCATTTTGTGTCTATTTTCATTCCCAATTGGACTTGTAAATTTTCAGTTTTGGTCCCAAAATTTTCTTTTCTCTGATTTTATTTGACAATTAGGTCAGGAGTCAGCTTTCGGGGTCAATTGACCAAATTGCCCCTAGTCAGTTCAACCCGGTTTGTAAATAATTTAATATTTCTTCTGGCTTCCTAACCTAATTATTTGACTGGCTTAACAACATTTTTCCGTGATTTTCTCTTTTCCACTGTGTTCGTAATAGTCCTAAGGACCGTAGCGTCACATTTTACGGTTCGAAATTTGAGTTTAAATCGACTTCACAGTCCTTCCCGAGAAGGTCACCCATCGCTGTGACTCTCGGCTCGTTTAACTTCTTATATTCTATTTTTCTTATTTATACTTAACTAATTGATAATTACTAATTATTTGTATTTATGGATTATCTAGTTGTCTTAAGTGTGGTTTTAATCCCCTTAATTGTCCGGACAGACTCCGGTCACCGGAACAGTGAAATATACCAGGCTATACAAATAGGGGTGTTACATTTACAGAATTTTCTAAGCTTATTTAATGCTCGGAAAAACACTGCAAAGTTTCGTGGGACCCACTAAAAAATGGTGTCAAAAAATTTTGAAATTTATATTGCCGCGAAGCTCTCGAAGAGTGGAGCGCTCTAGCACTCTCGGTTTTCTCGTGAGGTTCACGGTTTGCGAGAAATCTAACCCAAAAGTCGAAATGGGCTAAAACTTTCCGGAAAAAAATTGGACAAACCGCTCGATGGATTTTTGTGTTCTTGGTGTCTATGGAAAGCTCTCGAGATGTAGATGGTGTTTGACACAAGACCAGGCCCAATTGGTGGCCGGATTGGCCGAATTTTGGCTGGGAAGCCAAAACGGTGCATGGGCATCGAGTGGTCTTCGCGCGCTTTTTTCGGCCGCCTGTAGCGTCGGGCGGCAGTGTGGAGGTGGTGGGGAGGTGCATCGGCTAGGTGGGGAAGCTGGGGAGGTGGCGGTACGGCCTGGGGGTGAGGGAGGAGAGAGAAAACGAGAAGGGAAGGAGGATTGGTTAAGCACGCGAGGGAGAAGAAGGAAGAAAAAGAAAAGAGCCGGTCTGATTTGATTGATCCGATCCAGTCCGGTTCGATTCGGTAGGTTTGATTCAAGATACAAAATTTTAAATTTTTACTCTGCCTTGGGACTGAAAATGAGACCCAAAAATTCCAAAAAAATTCTAAAAAACTCAGAAAAATTTGTAGACTCCAAATATATTTTTAGTTTTGCCACATGGTCTTTAAATTAATTTTTACAAATCATCAAAGTTTTATATTTTTAGGAAATCAAACCCGATTTCAAAAATATGAAAAATTTCAAATAATTTCCTAAAATTTAAATAAAATAAAAAATATTAATATTACTCACAAAATAACACATTTAAAATTTGGGGTGTTACATTCTTCCCCCCTTACAGAAAATTCGTCCTCGAATTTTTTTACACAAGGCAGAATAAAGTACAGAATTACACATTGAATAGATAAGGGTACTTGCTACACATGTCCCACTCTGACTCCCAAGTGCACTCTTCCACTGACTGGCTCCTCCACAAAACCATAACCATAGGGATCTGTTTTGATCTTAACTGCCTCACTTGATAGTCTACTATGGCTACAGGTTACTCCTCAAACGTCAAGTTTTCTTTCAACTCTACTACATCCGGCTATAACACATGAGAAGGATCAGGAATGTATTTCCTTAGCATAGAGATGTGGAATACAGGATGAACGTGGGAAAGGTTGGGTGGTAACCCCCAACCGGTAGGCAATTTCTCCAACTCTATCAATAACCTCAAAAGGTCTAATATATCGAGGTGCCAACTTGCCCTTCTTTCTAAATCTCATAACTCCCTTCATCGGAGAAACTTTCAGGAATACATAGTCGCCTACTGCAAACTCTACATCCCTCCGTCTGGGGTCTGCATAACTTTTTTACCTATTGAAAGCTGTTTTCAATTGTTCCCTGATTAAAGGAACTATGTCTGAAGTGTACTGCACTAGGTCTACATTAGGCACCTTCGCTTCTCCCATTTCCGTCCAACACAAAGGAGACCTACACTTTCTTCCATATAGTGCCTCATAGGGTGCCATCCCTATGCTGGAATGATAACTGTTGTTGTAGGCAAACTCCACCAAAGGTAGCTGATCATCCCATTGACCTCCAAAATCCAAAACACTCATGTGAAGCATGTCTTCCAGTGGTTGGATTGTCCTTTCAGACTGTCCGTCCGTCTGAGGGTGGAAAGCAGTACTAAAGTTCAACTGTGTGCCAAGTGCCTCCTGCAACTTTCTCCAAAATCGAGAAGTGAACTAGGGCCCTCTGTCAGATATTATGGAAGCTAGAACTCCATGCAATTTGACTATTTCTCGAATATAGAGTCGAGCGTACTGTGCAACGGAATATGTGATCTTCACGGGTAAGAAATGAGCTGATTTAGTTAGGCGGTCTACAATTATCCATATCGAATCATATCCTCGCATGGTACGAGGCAACCCAGTCACAAAATCTATAGTAATCATTTCCCACTTTTATTCTGAGATAGGGAGCTCTTGCAGCTTCCCTGACAGCCTCTGGTGTTCAAACTTCATCTTCTGACAAGTCAAGCACTTGGACACAAAGTCTGCTATGTCTCTCTTCATGCCATTCCACCAATAGCTATCTTTCACATCATTGTACATCTTGGTGGAGCTTGGGTGGACATTGTACAATGTATAGCGTGCCTCTTGCATTATTTCATTTCTGAGATTGCCCACATTGGGCACACATATCCTAGAACCTTGCACTAGAGCGCCATTATTGGCAAATCCAAACTCACCACCTTTACCCTGCTGTACTCTTTCTATGATCTTCATCAATTATTAGTCTCTGTGCTGGGAAACTCTAACCCTATCTCGCAGGTCTGGTCTCACTGAAAAATGAACCAACAATACCCCATCATCTGAGAGATCTAGGATTAGACCTTGATCCATCAACTCATGTACTTCCTGAATCAATGGTCTCTTCTTCGCTGATATGTGCACCAAACTGCCAGAAGATTTTCTACTCAAAGCATCTGCTACTACATTAGCCTTCCCAGGGTGGTACTGGATGGTGCAATCATAGTTCTTCAGAAGCTCCATCCATCTTCTCTGTCTCAAGTTTAAATCCTTCTGTTGGAAGATGTACTTCAAACTCTTGTGGTCGGTGTATATCTCGCACACTTTACCATACAGATAGTGTCTCCAGATTTTTAGTGCAAAGACTACAGCCGCCATTTCCAAATCATGGGTGGGGTAGTTCTGCTCATGCCTCTTTAGCTGTCTTGAAGCATAAGCCACCACTTTTCCATTCTGCATCAAAACACACCCTAAGCCAACTCTGGAGGCGTCACAGTACACGGTATATCCTTCACCACTCATCGGTAGTGTCAACACAGGGGCGGTGGTTAGACATTTCTTAAGCGTCTGGAAAATCTTCTCACAATCATCTGTCCAAATGAATGGAACATTCTTCTGAGTTAACTTAGTTAAGGGAGCCACTATCCTGGAAAAATCTTGCACAAAACACCTATAGTAGCCAGCTAAACCCAGAAAACTTCGCACCTCAGTGACTGTTGTAGGCCTAAGCCAATCAGTTACAGTCTTGGGATCCACTTGAATGCTTTCACTAGAAACTACGTGTCCTAAGAATGAGATGCTTTCTAGCCAAAATTCACATTTTGAAAATTTGGCAAATAGCTGGTGCTCCCTCAAAGTCTGCAACACAATCCTTAAATGCCACACATGTTCTTCCTCGGTCCGAGAGTATACCAAAATGTCATCTATGAATACGATGACAAAACGGTCCAGGAATGGCCTAAACACCCTGTTCATTAAGTCCATAAAAGCTGCTGGTGCATTAGTGAGTTCAAAAGACATCACCAAGAACTCATAATGACCATATCTTGTCCTAAATGTTGTTTTGGACACATCCTCATTCCTGATTCTCAACTGATGGTAGCCTAATCGTAGGTCTATCTTGGAAAAGAATCTAGCCCCTTGGAGCTGATCAAACAGATCATCGATCTGAGGAAGTGGATACTTGTTCTTCACAGTCACCTTGTTCAGCTATCTATAGTCAATACACAACCTCAAGGACCCATCCTTCTTTCTTATGAATAGAACGGGAGCACCCCAGGGTGAAGTGCTCGGACGTATAAAACCCTTGTCCAAAAGCTCATGTAGTTACTCCTTTAACTCTTTCAATTCTGCTGGTGCCATCCTGTAAGGCGGCATTGATATGGGGTTTGTACCCGGCACAACATCAATGCAAAACTCTATTTCCCTTCCTGGTGGCAACCCTGGAAGCTCCTCAGGGAAGACATCCGTGAATTCTCTGACAACAGGAACATTTTCCATGTTGACACCTTCTACAGATGTATCTCTCACTAATGCCAAATACCCTTGACATCCACACCTCAACAACATCCGTGAATTCTCTGACAATAGGAACATTTTCTATGTTGACACCTTCTACAGATGTATCTCTCACTAATGCCAAATACCCTTGACATCCACACCTCAACATTTTTCTAGCACTAATTGCTGACATCAAATTATATGGAGCCACGCTCCTGTCACCATCAAAGCTAAACTCTTCCACACCAGGTATGTGGAAATATACCTTTTTGTTCCTGCAGTCCAATATGGCATAATGGGTTGTCAACCAATCCATTCCCAAGATTACATCAAAATACATTACTGGTAGAGGAACCAAGTATGCTGGGAGGATCTTTCCATCTACTACTATTGGGCTACCCAAAAAAATCATATCTACATCTATGTTGTCACTAAGCGGGGTAGCTATAGACAAAGGGCATTCTAATATTGTAGGGTTCCTACCCAATCTCATGGTAAACACTGGAGAGACAAATGAGTGCGTAGCACCCGGATCTATTAAAACACGAGCCTCATAGGAACAGACCAGAAGAATACCTACTACAACTGCATTGGAAGCCTGAGCATCCTGGTGGGTCAGGGTGAAAACCTGAGCTTGACCCCTACCCTGGGTGGCAGAACCCTGATACTGACTTCTACCTCCTGATCTGCCTCCAAATCCACGTCCCCCTTGTCCTCGGCCCTGTTGGCCACTGAACTGACTGCCTGCCATGCTGGAAGCACCAGGATACAACTGACGAGGAACATTTGTAACAGAACCCTGTGACCCTATCTGTGGCTCGCTGAACATGGGGCATTCCCTAGCAAAGTGACCTAGTTGGCCACACTTGAAACATATTCCTGAACCCATTAGACAAGGTCCTGAATGTCCCCTTCCACACTGTGCGCAAGGTGCCAAGGAGGATCCTGAACGAGACCCAGAACTACTGTATCCCGAACTGTGACCACTGCTGGATCCGTACCCTGGTCTGAATCCTCAAGATTTTTATCTAAAACCACTCCTCTTATTCCTGCTTCTTCCTCTGTAATTGGTTTGGCCACCACTATCCGTAGTACCCATGTGGGGAACACCTGAAGAACCCTCTGCTCTATTTTTCTTTGCCCTTCCACTGTCATCCATAGCATAGCTAATCTCAATCTGTCTGGCTCGATCAACTACCACATCAAAAGACTGATCAGACATCATGGCCAGGTTTGCATACCTCCTGTCAAGCCCCTTTAGGAACCTCTTCACCTTCATAGTTTCTGTAGCTATTGTTGTAGGGGCATTCCTGCTCAGTTCTAGAAATTCTGTAGCATATTCATCTACAGACCTGCCATTCTACCGTAAGGCCTCAAAGGCCAATTGCTTTTGATCTCTGAAACTTTCTGGTACAAACCGGTTGATGAATAGTTCCACAAATTGAGTCCACGATAAACCCTCCATCCGAGGTAATATGTAGTCATTCATCCATTGTCTAGGCATAGGCCCCATGACATGCTGCACACACTTAATAAGTCTTCTGTTAGTCAACTGCAATTCTGTTCCTGCCTGTCTGCAGGAATCCAAAAATCGATAGGCATCATCTGACACATTATAAGTACTAGGCACCAACTTCTTGAAATTGATTATCTATTTGTAAGGTTCCCCTCTTGGTGCGGTGGACTGCTACTGCTGGGGAGGGTGGACCATATACTGTGCCATCATATCGATGGTTCTCTGCAAACCAACTAGAGTAGCTGCCATTGGGTCCGTGGGACCCTGTGCCATAAAAGACTGATCCTGAACTGGTGGCAGCTGCTTTTTTACTTGAGCAGCTCTAGGCCTCCTACCCCGCCTCCTCGGGGTAGGCACCTCATCCTGTGCCGACACCTCGTCAGGCACATCTAGTTCTGGTGCAGTGGCAGCTCTCCTGCTTCTACGCATTTTCCTGAAATTCAGTAGCATTAACCCACAAAATTTAAAACAGCATGTTACACAACTCTATAGACTCATATTTATACATAATTATATGAAGCAGAAACTAAAAGTAAAGATGACAATGCAACACGAATGTAGACCCTATTTTCTGCATGTGACTCCTAGTAGACTCTTCCCAACACTTTAGACAATTATTCCCTATGAATCTGGAGCCTAAGCTCTGATACCACATTTGTCATGACCCAACCTATGGGCCGGACCGGCACTAGGACCTGGGCCAGCCTAAAGCCCCTGAGGCCCGTAGTAAGCCTAACTATTCCTCAACCCAACTCTAAGGCCCATTTGGGCCCAATTTCAAGAATTCAACCGGACAGAGTCCGGCCATAAAATGGACCTTTTAACGGGGAGTTTTTGACTCACCCGACCTGTAAACACAATATATAATCAATTGGGGAGCTCAGCTCACCCTCCACATACTTATAACAACATAAAAATAAATGGGAGCTCAGCTCCCTCATCCAATCCAAAAAACATGTATATAATTATTTTACAGGTCCAACATAACAATTTATATTATAGACCCAAATAAAATAAATATTTCTAACACATGCAGAAATTCTAGAAGTTAACAGAATTACACAAACATGAATAGATGACCTGCGAGGGAGAAAAGCAAGTTAACCACAACAATAATCCTCTTGTAGCTTGGAAAAAAATATTGAACAGGAGTGAGCGTTCGACTCAGAGAGTAAAATATCAATTTTAACCATAATCTCTATAGCTATCTAAAGCTAATACACCCTATAGAGTAAAATGCAACATCGTCAATATTTTCACATCATAATAGCAAAAAGGTAATTTGGAGCACTCACACACCCCAAAAATGTCAAACAATACATATATGGGAGCTGATCCCCTATACAGCTCTCTTATTCCAACCTGTGCCAGCGAAGAACTCAGCTCGGACTTCCACTTAATAAACCAAATTGGGGTCCCAGTGAAGAACTCAAGCGGTGTCTACCCCGAAGAACTGGGTCCCAGCGAAGATCTCAAGCCGTGTCTACCCGTCCTGTCCATAGCCAACACCATACCACACGCACGCCAACTCACGCACACTGCTCCAAATTACCACAATAACATCCATGGCACTTTAACAGTTGTGAATGCAACATAAAACGTGCCTAGAGTTTAACTACATAAATATATACATATAAGTGATGCATGGGCATGCTTGAACATATAATAATATCGAAATTAATATTTTACTCACAGACTTGACAGCAGTTATTGTGGTGGCTGGGCGGAGGAAGAAGGCTGTCTCGGTTCACCTGACAATTTTATTATAATCATTTAATAAATTTGATTTAATAGAAATTAAGAAAAAGATCAAAGACATCCTAAGTCGTGCCGAAAATCCGGCAAAATCTCCCCTATACCTAGGACCTACCCAACCTGCAAATGGGTTTAAAACACACTTCTATATCCACAAATCATACACTCACAACTCAATCACATCACACAGCCCCTCCTGGGCCCATCCAAACAGTCATCAATCACAATATATAAATTTACAATGTAGTCCTTATAATTGATCTTTTTTGCAAAAACTACCCAAATAAGCTCTAAAAATTCTAAAACTTTGCCCCGCGGTCCTTAGCAATATTACTAGACTAATGCAAAAAGAATCATAATTTTCTAAGCTACCACGAATATTTTATGGATTTTTAATCCCATTTAATCACTAAAAAATTATGAAAAAGCAAGGTTTGGGTTTACCTATGCCGATTCCGATTTCGGGAACGCGCTCGGGGTATCTGACAAAGGTGAGGTAGTCAAAATCCCGATCTAATTCCAAGACTTTTTCGGTAGCTGATCTGTCTGGCCGGAAATTCACAGACCCGGACAACTGTCGAATTTCCATAAATTGAAAGTACCTTCATGAAGCCCACAACACGGGGGTTAGTATAAAATTTTTACAGAATTTTATAAGCTCATTTAATGCTCAGAAAAATACTGCGAAGTTCCGTGGGACCCACCAAAAAACGGTGTCAGAAAATTTTAAAATTTATATTGTCGCGAAGCTCTCGACGAGTGGAGCACTCTGGTACTCTCGGTTTTCTCGTGGGGTTCACGGTTTGCGAGAAATCTAGCCCAAAATTTGAAATGGGTTAAAACTTTCCGGACAAAAATTGAACAAACCGCTCTATGGATTTTGTGTTCTTTGTGTCTATGGAAAGCTCTCGAGGTGTAGATGGTGTTTGACACAAGACCCGGCCCAATTGGTGGCCGGATCGACCGGATTTTGGCTGGAAAGCTGAAATAGCGCGCGCGCATCGGGTGGTCTTCGCGCGCATTTTCTGACCGCCTGAAGTGTCGGCCGACCGTGGGGAGGTGGTGGGGCGGTGTGCCGGTGAGGTGGGGAAGCTGGGGAGGCTGCGGGGCGGCCTGGGGGTGAGGGAGGAGAGAGAAAACAGGAAGGGAAGGAGGATTGGTCGGGCGTGCGAGGGAGAAGAAGGAAGAAAAAGAAAAAGACTGGTCCGATTCGACCGGTTTGATTCGGCCGATTCGATTTAAGATATAAAATTTTGAATTTTTACTCGGCATTGGGACTGAAAACGAGGCCCAAAAATTTCGAAAAAATTCTAGAAAACTTAGAAAAATTCTTAGACTCTAAATATATTTTTAATTTTGCCACGTGGTCTTTAAATTAATTTTTAAAAATCATTAAAGTTTTATATTTTCGAGAAATCAAACCCGATTTAGAAAATCCAAAAAATTTCAAATAATTTCCTAAAATTTAAATAAAAGAAAAATATTAATATTACTCAAATAATACATTTAAAATTTGGGGTGTTACAGAAGGAATAATAGTAATGGTTGGATAAAGTGGAGAGAGAAATAATATAGTATAATAATAATAGATGGATAGATTAGTTAATATTAATTAAAAAAGAAAGAAAGAAAGGAAAGAGGGGAGATTATAGAGAGAGTAATAATAATAGTAGTTAGATAGATTAATATTAAATTTAAAGTTTAATCTTGAAAGAGGAAAAAAGGAAGTGAGAGAGAGAAATGAGTTAAAAATATTAAGTCATATCTATTAAAATTACGTAGTTAAGTTTTGATTTATTTAGTATTTTAATATGCATAAAATTGTTTAAAATAAATTTTATATATTTATTATCTAATATTCTAAATTTATTTTTCATATAAAATTTAACTTTATTTTCATAAAAAATTAAATTTTTATTACAAAATTATATTTTATAAATTTACTTTTTATTTTAATTATGTCATAGTTTTTTCTAATATAATAATATTTAATAATATATTATTTTATAATAATAGCATATATTTAATATTCTAATTTATCTTTCACGTGCAAATTAAATATATTGATTATATTATAATTTAGAATAATATATTATTTTTAAAACAATCACAAATAAAATAAATATATTTATAATATTATAAAATAAAATTATTATTATAAATATTTTTATAAATAAATCTATTCACAAGTCTGCTTATGAGTCTATTTAATGAGTCAAGTAGCTTATTTAATAAGCTAACTCACAAAGTCAAATACTGTTGAGTTTGAAATAATTTAATCTCAAGATTGACTCGTTTTGAATCAAGCCGAGCTTTTATTAAAATGACCACAAATCACCCGCGAGCATCTACGAATGAAAAAGCTGGGACAGCAAGATTTGGTTTTCAATTTGATCATTTTGCTGATAAGATCCTTAGCAAGAAAAAAATTGCCATGAAAAAGGCAACGTTCGGCAGCTCTGCAGATTTTAAGAATGATGAAGTAAACAATGAGAAAATCACTGGAACTTCCATACTATGCGTTTAAAAAAGAAAAAATTGCCAGTGCAGAGGGAGAGGGAGAGGGAGAGATCCAGCAGCAGAGAGAGATACTAATCTTTCTATTGATTTGGACGTCATTGCATAGTCTCTGTACTTACAGGTCATGAAAAAGCAGCTGCTATTCCTAGGGAAGGAAGTTGATGTTTATTCCTTCTGCTCTCCATCATTTAAGCTATGCCAATATAAACAGTTTAGCCAAAAAAGAGCAATGACGTCACAACCTTTTAAAGGATACATAAATAACTAAAGCACCTTCTTACATAGTCTAATGAAAACTGATGACATGATCCTATCTGTACAAGCTGAGTACAAATCTTTCTATGTGCAATTTAAAACCCTTTTTATGCCAGAGGCAGATCTAACTCCAATATTTCACCAAGTACCAAAGCTGCAGCCGACATGTTCTCGGGTGATGACATTTAGTCGATCTTGCATGACATCCATAGAGGAATATGGTGGGAAACAAAGCCGATAAAAGCATGTGTGAGATGAAGGAAGGCGATTGTGTGGTTCTGAGGACTTGTAAATATAAAGTTTTGAAGCCAAACCGCGGAAACCTTCGACTGGTAGATACTTCACCGATGTCCAAAAGAACAAAAGAACCTTTCTCTGCTCTGCTGACATTTCCGCAACAATCTGCAAATTAGTCAGGCATTAAATTAAATAATTAAAAATAAAATTATCGTAGCCAATAATACTTTTATATTCACAGAATGGAGGCGGAACAGCCAATGCAGCCAATGACTCTTAACCAGATGAAATTCAAGGTTATGAGAATGGAAACAGGAATATCTGGCATTTAGCCCTTCTATGTCAATTATCAACTGATTTGTCATCAGGTGAGTAAAGGGCTATATCCTTAGTGTGGGCTGACAAAAACAGGCACAGTACATGCATCTAGTATGCTTCACATAT
Source organism: Hevea brasiliensis (assembly GCF_030052815.1). NCBI lineage: Eukaryota > Viridiplantae > Streptophyta > Magnoliopsida > Malpighiales > Euphorbiaceae > Hevea > Hevea brasiliensis. The sequence continues at coordinate 32,398,468 of NC_079497.1, read as the reverse complement.
TACATTTCATGACAAGGTTTAATCCACGAAGCAAATAAACACACAGATCTGTTAACCTTATAGGCAATCTCATATTGGTAGAAGACGATTCCATCTGCAACCAACATAGCCAAGTATGTTTCCAAATGCAACCAAAAGCTGACAACTGGTTCATATAAAGGACCAAAAACTGACAGCTATTAAGCATCTTTACAACAATGTTAACCTGCTGTAAACACAGGGAACTGTCTTTCCAATGCAAACAAACCCTTAACAGAGATTCCATTTGGTACTAGAGCCTATCATGGTTCTAGAATCCAACGGCAAAAAAAGACAGAAAGACAACGTTGTTCTGTGAACTGCTTGAAAAGACTTGGGGAGAAAAATATATATACATATAGTTGGAATTTTTGAAAGAGCAATATGTTATTCTTACTATTTTTATAATTTAACTGGAAAAGAGAATTAGTTCTGTGCAGTCTCTCACAGTTGAGCTTCCGACTTTGAGAACCAAGAAATAGATGAAAAGGAGAAAACAAAACTGCTAAGGGAGGGGAAGAGAGAGAAACTGCAGAACTTGTGTGATCAGAAAAACAGTTTTCCTGTGAAGTTTGAGGCATGCAAATGTTGGCGATACAAGTATTAGCAGCTGGAAATTCAAGAAGCAATCATCTACTAGGAATCCAGCAACTATAATGGTGTTTCAAATGAATCAACATCAGATTCTTGCAGCAGTGGTGGGCATAATCTAGTGGTAGCTACGTATGCGTTAAACCTGGGAGACCCAGATTCGAATCCCCCCTCCCCCACATATGTAATAAAAAAAAAAAAAAAAAAAAAAAAAAAAAAAGAGAGAGAGAGAGAGAGAGAGAAAATCAGATTCTTGCAAATCGAAAAATAGAGTATAGCATTGGTTGCTATGAATAGCAAGGAAGCCAATAAACTTCACGAGACTAACACACCTAGGCAATTTACACTACTCATTCGTCTCCTCACCTCACCCTACTAGATGGTTTGCACATGCCTTTTGACCTAGAACATCTTATGTCTCAAGTGTGCCTCCAACTGTCTGGAAATCAGACAAAATTGATCAAGATTTTTTTTTTCAAACAATTAAAAAAAACCATTAAAACAAATAAATGCATAGAAGTAGGGGCGAGCATTCGGTTGAAACCAAACCGAATTGAATCGCCTAAACCAAATTAATCAAAATCCTTAGTGTCACATAACGAACCAAACCAAACTACTAAGGAAACCGAACTGCACTAATTCAGTTCAGTTTGATTTGGAACAAACCAAATTCAACATCAACGCGCTGATTCTGAATGTCCAAAAATTTCCATCAGACACCGAAAAATTCAAGCATGCACAAAATAAAAAAAACACCTTACAGATGCAAAAGAAATAACTACACCTAATCCATAATCAAAATTGCAGTTTACCATTCAGGGCTCACTGATCGCAAAAGCCATTCAAGAAATACCAAAAAGAGAAGAAAAGAAAATTTAATAAAAGAATGAAACTTGTTGTTCAAGTGAGAAACCCACATGAAACAACAGGCACAGGCTGCTTAATTCGGACACTTAGAGATGTACCAATTGGACACGAGGCATTTATCCCCTTTGAGATGATCTACCGTAAAGAGTCATTGGGACCTAGAGGTTTCGAAGGAGTGGAGGACACGGCAATGGGTGAGTGGGTCTATTGTTGTTGGCCTGGGGCTGTGGGTGGTGTTGGAGAGCATTGAATTTGAAGGAGAGTAAAATGAAAAGGGGTGCATGCTAGTGGTGGCTGCCAAAACAAAAGTCTGAGGATATTTCGGAACAAAGAAAGCTTATATATGCTGATAAAAATGACACATTTTTGCAAATTGGTTCAGTTCTTTTTTTCAAAATAATAATAATAAAAAAAAACCGAATCAAACCAAATAAACTGAATATTTCGAAAAGTAAAACTGAACCAAACCAATTTACTATAAAAACTGAACCGAATTACCAAATTTCATTGGTTTGGTTGGTTTATTTGGTTCAAACAGAATAATGCTTAACCCTACATAAAAGAATGCACAAAAGACACTTGGGTTAAAAGGAAAAAGAAGAAGAACAAAAAAAAAGGTTAATAATGAAAAATATATCAAACTTTAAAGAATCCAAAAAAATCTCTAGCAGCGGCCAGCCATAGACACCAGAATGTTCCTCCCTTCTACGTTTTTGGAAACCGCCGCCCGCCCGCCCGCCCCCACACCCCCCCCCCCCCCCCAACGGAAAAAACACTCTCCCCCTTCTTTTCTCTCTTCCTTTTCTCTCCTCCTATTCTTTCTTCTCCTTCTCATCCTCTGCTATGCCATTTCAGTAACATAACATGTAACGGATGATATGCCTAATATGGTACCATTTCTCTGTGAAATTCAAATTGAGAGGGATGTAACGGTAAATATCATATCAGTAGGCCAATTTTACAGTATGTATAGCCTGCTTCAATACATTATGTGATATGCTGATAATTACATCACATGTTAGGGTCATTTTGCAAGAGTTTTACAGATGTCATGGAAGTTTTTATTAGCTTTATCATAATTTTATTTAGTTTTCTTTGTCATAGTTAATGTCTCTCTCATTTTGCTCTTATTTTGGTAATGAACAGGTGAAGAATAAGTTTAATCCTCTTGGAATTTGGAGTCCTATTGGTCGAACATGCAAAAGGAGCATAAACGGAAGATTGAAGCAAGTTGAGTACAAATTAGGCTAAGAAGTACATGCCCAGGGTGTGTAAGCAGAGGAAACACATCCCCAAGGCGTGTATTATAGAGGAGAAGATGGAGGCTGGAACCAAAAAAAAAAAAAAAAAGAAAAAAGAAAAAGCAGCAGAAAGCTACACGCCCAGGGCTTGTAAATGGGTATAAGACATGGACAGGGCATGTCAGCGGCGTGAAATCGTGAATTAAAAGGATTGTGTAGGGCTTCCTTCCCCTAACCAGTGTAGGACTCCTAAAGGGCAGATGGAAGAGGCTTTACACCAGAAATAGAGAGATCACTCAAGACAATAACCCTAGCCTCCGAGATATAAGAGGGAGATCAAGCAAAGAGGACTGAAGACCCAAAGCAGCCTAAGGATACTTTCTTCTCCATTACTTTATTTTCTTTGTTGGGTTTTATTCAATGGGTTGTTTTGTTTCTTCATTTCTTGAGTTAACTGAAACCATGCTAGGCTAGATTTCTCTTTTTAGGGTTAGGGATGTAACAACTCAATTCAAACTATGATTGTTATTTGATTTATTTCAATAAATTGGGGATTTTACTTTGATTCAATCTTTTGTGTCTAATGCTTGCTTGGTATTTGGTACCTACTTTACATGATGTTATATATTAGTGAAAAAATGAAAGGTGAAATTTGATATAGGAAGAACAAGATTTTGAACCTAGGATTCTAAACCTAGCGATAGGCTAGAAACCTTTGAGGAATTTTAATTAATTTAATACCATGAGAATAGGTGTTAACTTGGTTAAAACATTTCTTGAGAGAGGACATTAGATTACCTAAGATTACTCTCCTTCAAAGTCAAACACACCAATAATTAAATGAATTGAGTTACATATCAAAGTTGATTGATGTTTGTGAACCCCTAACTCTAGAGTCTTTTATCTATTGTTTGCTTATTTATTGCGTCTGATTAATTAGTTTTAGTCACCAAATTAGATTTAAATTCAGTTATCAACCTTTAGCATAAATTCAAATTAGATTTAAATTCAGTTATCAACCTTTAGCCGATCGTTTAAATAATTGAAATTGCTATAATCTGGTAATCAACATGGTCCTTATGAGAACTTTCTATACTATTTGGTATGATCCATGCACTTGAGGAATGCTGACATTATAAAAGATGTTTAAAACCTTGATCCTTATACACACACTTTTTCTCAGTTCTATTTTAGAAAAATCATTAATAAAATTGAAAGATGAAATTCAACCATAAGATATGATGCCTGAGAATTCTTTGTGCATGCAGTTCAAGAAAGGCAAAAAAACAATTCTTCGTGTGTAACTCAAAGTCCTATTGCTTCAAATTTTAAGAAACTCAAAACTATGAATAAGATCTTACACTTCAAAGTTCAAATTGCAAGTAGATTCATGTCTTAGATTCCCGAATTTTAAAATTTAGACACTCTTTAGTTTGTGCATTATTATATAATAGAACAGTTTAATCCCCCTAAAAATCTTGTAAATTTCAATGATAACAGTATGAATAAATGTTTGAATCATTACAAACCTGCAGTACTGAAGTTGCAATTTTGAGACGGTAAGAAACCAAAATGTATGTTATAAAAATTTTCTCTTTATTTTTTTTGGTGTGTGTGTAATTAACCCTTTAAAAAATGGAGTCAGACACAATGTAACAAAATCAGATTAAATAAAATCAATTGGCTGCATTTATAGTGAATTGTATTACAAAATCAGCAAAATGACTCAAAATTAACATAATACATATCATAATAATCTTGCATATCTAACAATTCATAGTGGGGGAAAAAAGGCTGAAGATAAAACAAGTCAAAGAAACAGCCTTTTTATAAAAATTTTATACAAAAAAAAAAAAAACTATATTTTAGATGTAGTACTAACTTATACAGAAAAAAATGATAAAAAGGAAACAAATAGGGTGATGGTCTAAATAAGATATTAAAAAAAGTAACCGTTGATATAGCCTGTATTAAAATTATTTTATTTGAATAATATAAACAAAGTGTAAATTGCCAATCCAAATACAAAATTAAATGGAAGACCGCTATGCACAAGGGCTCTAAGACAATAAGAACCCTATTTAGACATAAAGTTAGAGAGAGAGAGAGAGAGAGAGAGAGAGAGAGTTTCACTGAATCCTATGATGATCACAGAATCAGGTTGCTGAAAAAACAGTTTTTAAGGGCAACAAAGAGGAGAGAGCTTGTTCTCAAAGTTATCGATAATGCAGCAAATCCCCAGGTGTGTTGGTTCTTCCCTCCATGTCTCAAACCAATTAATAAAGCGGAGAGAGAATATAGTGTTCTATCTCCAAACAATAGTACCACCCACCTTTCCTCCTCTTTAAGGTGGGCAACCCTCTCCTCTATCTAGGTACACCCTCACTAATACAGAAAAAAATCTAAAAAAAACCAATAAAAAAATTTGAAAAATATATTAATGGAACCAAGGGATTCAATTATGGTTTTTAATTTACAAACAAATGGTTACTCAAATGAAAGTGATAAATAAAAATTTTGTTAAATACTTTTCTATTGCTTCTACTATGCTATACAGTTAATTTAAATAATAATATAATAACAGTATATATGTTTGTACATACTTGATAATGATAAAGGCAGATATTAAAAAATGAATTTTTACTAAAAAGAGATAGACATCATTAAAGGTTTTAATTTTTATTAGTGAAAGTTCAGTCCATATTAGATATTATCATTGAATTTGACTCACTAAAAGACGAAAATCGAAAAGTTAAACAAACATAATTGATAAAATTATATAAAATCAGTTGACCAGTATTTATAGTTCAATTCAAAAAAATGCTCAAGAGTTTTGTTAACCAAATTGTTATCAAATTTAGTCCCCGCCCACCTTTTCTTTCTTTCCCAATCCTGCCCCCATGTTCTTCACATCCTTTCTTTTTCTCCCTTACCCAACCACTGCACCCGTTTCAGCCCTGACCCTTGTGTTATGGTGAGAAACAACCATTACAGCCAATAGGACTAAAATGATTCCGTATCAGTGTGATTTCATTTTTCCAGCATCATGGTTTGAAATTTCACATCAGAACACTAAAATTCTAATATATGGCTGATATTTATGTTGTTTAAAACCCTCATAGAGGAACTATAAATGTTTTAGCAAGCCCAGGTATTTTCAATAATTTTACAGTTTGCTGACATGGCTGAATTACAATTTTATTAGTCTGAACTCTTAATGTCTTTGTACTTATGTTTTTAGGTTTGCTGGAATCTTAATTAGTCTAGTAGTCAAATAAAAGAGGGAAACTTGTTTGTCTCCATATTTTATCTTAGGAGTCCAAATAATTGAAGGCTTTTTTGAAGAATAATTGAAGGTTAGCATTAGTTTTTAGTCTATAAACACCTACACTTGTAATGCTTTCTATTCAGCTTATTAGTTAAATCCCAACTGTGTTTTCTAATTTGTGTGAAGCAATTCTAACCACAGAAAGTGAAGTTTTCTTGATAGGAATGAGTCCTAGATCTTACAAGTGTGAACTAGTAGATTATTTTGTTTGCCTTTTCTTTTTCTTTCTTTATCTGAAAAAGAGAGAGAGAGAGAGAGAGAGAGAGAGAGAGAGAGAGAGAGAAGAAGAAGAAGAAGAAGAAGAAGATACACCAATTTATTTTAAGCCTTATTTCTTGAGTTCTAAGAACCCTAACCATAAACTCTAAAATTCAATTATTCTCCAAGACATTCTACATCACATATAATCAAACCTTAATTTACTTTCCTATCAAATTTTATATTTTCCCATCATATTTTGATCCCTAATTGCCTTTCCTATCAAATAGCCAAATTCTTGTCTTTTCCCCATTTTATTTGATCTCTAATCCTCCTTTGCAAACCCTGATCCAACACATACTTCATGCCTTTTTTAACCTTTCATGTTAGCCTAAGACGAGCACTAAACTCTAATGCATGAAGAAGAAAAATAAATCCATATGTTTCCATTGCCTCTCTGAATCCAGCACATTGTACACCCATATATTTTCATTTGATCCAGATACCCCAACCCAATTGCATGCTTCTCCTAGGTTGAACAAATCCTACATGAATAAAAATTGAGTTTGTTAATCTTAGCTAAAAAGAAAGAAGCTGCTAACACTTTCCTTTATCAATCAATATTCTTCCCACAATTTCTCTATTAAACCAATGAAACCTTCGAACTTAATTTTTTTAAAACTGTTCTGTGACAAATATTCATATCCATAGGTTCATATAGTTTTAATTTCAATATGACGGTGCTGCACTATAATGCTGAAACCTCACAATGGGTGTGCATGTACATAATTTCAACACCTGTTCTCATGATTATTCCTCAATATAGTATTATTATCCCAGCCCCCCTAACATAAATCATATAATAAAATACATAAATATGGAAAAATCCAAAGTATAATTTAAAAGAAATAAGAATATAATGCTGGAAACACACCTCCCAAAACCAGGATATCAGAGGATCGGTTTCTTTGTAGCCATTGTACTCGGTATGTGCTTTCCAATCTTCTACACAGACAGCATTTTCACTTCCATATAGCATCCAATCAAGATCTTCAAGCTCTAAACTTTGGAAAAAGAATGTTTGGAGTCCTGAGTTACAAAGGATATCAGCAAAACCTCGTGCAAAACGGGACACCTGGTCAGAGGTTGATATCACAAAGCGATGCCTAATGAGGAGATTGACATATTCCTCTCTATTCTTGCTAGTTACAGAAATGCTTTTCCCATCCGGGCAAAGTTCCACAACTCTCCTTGATCCCAACTCTTCAACTTCTCTAACAAATGTTAATCCTAAAGCATCCGAATCGATAAAATCAGCATCCATTTCAAGAATCTGCTTACAGCTATTATATAAGTATGGATCTGCATTATGTATGTCCTCCAAAGAAATATGCCTTCCAGCCAATTGCAAGAAAAACACACGATCAAAGATGATGCCAACTTGCACTTTATGCATCAAAGCTAGCCCAATAACTCGACCAGAAAACGTAAAATAATCAAGGTGCATGGGATCCACCTTAGATGCTGCAGCATAAAGTAAAAATTGTAAACCATATACACTTTGTTTGCAGAGAGAGAATTCATCTGTCTTATGTTCATCATGAACATCAAGTAAAAGGGTAAAAGCAATTTACATTTTCAATCAGAATTTGTTCTTCTAGAAGAGAGAGGAAAAGGATTCTGAAAAATGACAGTGCTAATGCAGGCAAAGTGACACATCACCACGTAAAACATTCTCAAACAATCTATAGTACAAAAATGTTTCTGCATGTAATGTCCCTGTGACAAAAGCAATGGCAGCGGTGAAGCTCAATTTCTTAAAACTAGTTCCAAAAATACATGCTTTTCACTAAGTCTAAAGGGAAACTACATATTTGGATAACAGTTGCAATCCCAGTTATTGAAGGAGCACCTCAAGCCCACCTTAGGCCCAATGCTCACCAGCTCCAAAGCTAGCGCCTATGCACCTAGACGTGTGCCTTGTTCCAATCGCAAGACTCTAGAAAAGCGCGCCTTCTTTATTTCCACCTTCAGCAAGCAGTTCCATGGACAAAAAACACTACTACTCAACTCAAAATTTGTCAATCTACTATAATCCGATATTGACGCACTAAGAAGTTTTTGAAATTAGTATTTTTGATGATAACCAGTTGCCAAAACCTTACTAAAGTACCACACTTAGGATCACAAACCTCTCATATTTCTATTTTCAATACTACCACTCTTTTATTATCTTTTTCAAAAAAAAAAAAAAGAAAAATGTTACATCTACACCTATTTCAAGATTTATGCCAAAAGAAAACGAAAAAACATCATCCACTAACTTGAGAACTAAATAATACTCTTTTAGTTCTTAAAGAAGAGAAAGATGATGAAGATATTGATTTCGAAGATAAATATCAAGAAGATGAAAGTGTAGAAGAAGAAGAAAAAAATTATGATGCTACCCTTGATGAAGATTGAAGAGTAGTTATTTTATGATTGCTTGACTTTAGTTTTGAAACATTAAAAGACTATTCGAGTTTTAATATATTAGCACTTGAATGCTTATTAGTTATTATTATTTCTAGCTTTATGTTATGTTATTTGAAATTTGATAGAATATTAACATTTATTGGACTTTTATGATTTTTTTTTGTGTGCCTCACCTCAATCAGGCATGCACCTGCCCATGGTGCCTTTGTGCACCTTGAGCCTTTAATAACTATGGTTGCAACTCACTATATTGTTTCAACAAGCAAAATATAGTTTGAATTAAGTTCAAAGACTTTAGACATATTATTTGGTGCTGTTATAAGATTGTCACCAAAGTCTTGTCTAGGAGGTTGAATATAGTGTCAACTGTCAAGTCATCCAATTTTTTCAAACCAAGATGTCATTATTGAAGACAGCCAAATTTTGGAAGCACAAGAAGATGTTGATGATGATGAGATTCTGGTGAATGCATGATTACTACAAATTATGTTTTGCCAAGTGATGCAGTCGAGGATAATTCAATTTTGATTGAATTTTTAATTGTAAAATTAGAAAGTTTAGATTTCTATTTTTTGGGAAATATTAGTAGTATTTCAATTATTTTGGAATTTCATTCCTATTATTATTATTTAGCAAGTAATATAATAATTATTTAGGAAGTTTGTTTTGTTTAGTTTTCCTAATTAGAATTAAGGTTGCTAATCCTAGCGTGACTAGGGACGCAAAACTCTATAAATAGAGTCTAGGGTCTCTAAAATTAGATGCAATAGGCAATTGTGTATAATGATAATAAACTATAGTAGGCATGCTAATATTTTTTTTGAAGATGCCATACAGAAGCTAGGTTTGAATGTGGAGCCTTACAAAGAGGCTAGGGTGAATAACACATATTTGAAGATTCAAAAGAGATGTTTGATAACTTACTAGATTGGTGGGCTAGTTCACGAGTTGCAATGTGATATTCTTCCTCTTTAGGCTTGCTGCATTCTTTTGGGTCATCCTTGGTTATTTGATAGGAAGGTGTAGCATGATGCCTATCAAACCACACATTCTCTTTCATCAAGTTAAAAGAAATTCAAGAATACCAATAAAGTATTATTGATTACTAAGTTGAAGAAAATTGTAGGGACATTATCACATGTCTCCATTCATCAGTAGATGAATTACTAGCTCCTACTCCAAACTTAATGAAGTTGGTTTTCCAAAAGGGAAGAGATGATACAGAAGCTTTAACGTTCAGGGAATGTTCAATTCCTATTTAGTATAGGATTAGAATCTTCCTAGTTTAGAATTCCTAATGCTAATAGGAAGAGAATTATATATCTTTGTGTCCCTATCTAATCTCCTCTTATTATTATAATATCTCTCTTCTTTTTCCTCTTTTTTCTTACTTCCCTCTGCTGATAAATTACCTCAGGCAATGTTCACAGCCCTAAACAGCCACTAATTTCCCTTCCTTTTTGACCCTAATCAATGCCACTTCAATCTATACACAATCACTACTTCCTCTGCCCTTGGAAATTGATTCCCCCTAGCATTAGGTGATTAAGAGCAGCATGGCCTAGAATAAAATAATAAATAAAGAGTAATGTCTAATCTTATCTCCCAACAATATCTTTCTTCCATTCCAATGATTAAAATTTAAAACAAAGTTTGCCAATGGCTTTCTAAAGCAGTTTTGGGAAGACATAAGGTTTGAGGATGCTCCACTCAGTTTCGTTTCTTTTTTTTTTTTTTTATCATTTTTCTACTCTTCATAACATATAATTTTATCTTTTTTTCTTTCTAATCAGAATTATTCGTTCTACAATCTTCCATTTCTTCAAGAATTGTAATGAGGAGAAGACAATTAATCTCATCTTCTCAGCAAAATAGCAGGTTTAGACAATAGACAAATATAGTTTATAGTTTATTTTATAGCAGGTAATTTTTTTACTCTTTTTCTTTGGACAATTGCATTCAAGATGTTGACAGGTTATATCTAGGTGGAACTTTGTTTGCAAAATATATTATAAGCTATGAAAGATTCTTAAATTTGTTTCACACAAGGATCTTAGATTCCTAATAATCCACGAATCTCACAATCCAATGGATCCCACATTGCCCCATCTAGGGGGAATGTGATTTCCAAGTTAGAAAATAGGAATCTCACACTTCCAAATAATTGGAATAAGAGAGAAATTATATGAACAAATCTACCCATTTATCATGAGCATTAAGATGAAAATGTCCTTAATATCAATAATAATTACTACTATCCAGTTAAAAGATTTTTTTTTTGAACCAACTAAATGATGCAGAGCTGGATTTTTCAGTTTTAATATTTCCTATTCTAATTAGGATTTATTTTAGTGTTTTCCTGTTCCATTTCAGTTTCCTATTCTGTTTAGGATTTTAATGTATTTTCCTATTCTATTTAGGATTTTTTTTGGTTATAGACTTCCTAACATGGTTCACGATCATTGGTAACAAACTAATAATGCAACGGTAGCAGCCATCGCTACACTTCTTTTTTTTGAAATATTTACAAATTTCATGAAATAAATAAATATTCAAAGATATGATTAAAACTAATAAGCATAAATATATTAAATACATACACGAAATCCATCACTTATACATTATTGGTATTAATCAATTTAAAACCAAAATGACTAAGTAGATAATAAATAACTAACTTTATCACCACCAAAATGAATGCCTAGTTAGGAGAAAATTGAGGAAAATTTGAGAGAAAAAATTTGCCGATAAAGAAAATGATGAGGTGGTAAAATGAATGAGTCAAGATAATTTTCTGCCCAAAAAAAGGCTCCCTCTACCACATTTCACGTGAAAGATGTAAGACAATAAAAAATAATAAAAAAGCCAAAGATTCTCAGTTTGAAAAATAACAGCCATTACAACCATTGCTTATCAATCTTAACAGTCGTTACTTTTATATAATGATTGTAACAGCTTTACAGTTACAATTTTAAAAATCATTTAAATAATAGTAGTAAAGTAACAGCAATGGTAATGGGAAGCTAAAATCCCTTTAACGGCCATTATTTAAAACCATACTCTCTAAAGTATTTAGGTTTATCTAAACTTCCTACAAAGTAGATTTATTTTCCTATTAGGTTTAGGAGATCAAAACTCAAATAACCCTTAATTTTATGTATTTTCAGATTTAATTAATAAAATCTTGTTGTGATTTCTCTCAAATACTTTAGTGTATTGAGTAAGCATGCTCCATTTGAACTTCAAGCCTGCGTATTAGTGTAGGGAAATCTACCCGATTAAAATGGCTTACCTTGATGGAGGTGAAAATTATAGTGGTTCTCACAATGGTGATCGAAGAACTGGAGCCCTTAACCATGGATATGAAACATTATGACGATGGGAGCAACGTCTAAAGCAACATATGAATCTCTGATTCGGGCATATAGAGAGACACTTTGAAGAAATTGTAGATTGTCTTGATGCTTTGGGAATTAATACAAACAAGAATCGGGTTAACAATAAAAGGCCAAGAGATGGTGTAGCTCCTAATGACCCTATTTATCGACCAATTGCTGCACAAAGACAATATGTCTATTATAAAATTCAAGGAGGAAAAATGAAAATAATAGAAGAACAAGTACATATGGGTATGATGATAAGGTTTCTTCAACCATAACTCAAGTTTCATTTGCATTTGTAGCCGAATGAAAGGGTAGAGGAAGAAAGAGGAGTAACTTGAATTTGAAATTCAACTTAAACTTGAGAAGAACAATGTTGATGACTCGATACTAGAAGCTTTAAGCGTATTTCCCTTTGCTATGATTGAAGATGAAGAACTTGAGGAATGTATACTAGGAAACAAAATTTATCACATCTTGGAGACTTCAATGGAAATTGGGGAAGGACAATCCATGAAGCCAATATTAAAGATTGAAAATTTGTCTAATTCCTTACTTACCATTGATTTTGTTGTCCAGGTACTTTTGTGGATACAAAGGAGAATGTAAAGATGTTCCCTTCAGTATTACGTAATTCAACATGGTTGACATTGATGAAGAAGACGATGTTTTATGTTGGTTCAATAAAGTTTTTTATTCTTTAACACTTCAAAATTCAAAGACTATGTTTAAGTGGGGGAGAATGGTATGTCAATTGTTGACACAACATTGTTGGATTGTTGCAAGCTGTTCTAACTTGTGGACGAGTTTTTTTCAAGTGGGGAAGTATGATACAGAACTAGATTTTCAATTTAATATTTCCTAATCTAATTAGGATTTTATTTTAGTGTTTTCCTATTCCATTTTATTTTCCTATTCTATTTAGGGTTTTAATGTATTTTCCTATTCTAGTTAGGATTTTTTTTTTCCCATTTTCCTTTAGTAATATTCCTATTTTATCTGGACTTTCTAAAGTATTTATGTTTATCCAAACTTCCTAGAAAGTAAATTTATTTTCCTATTAGGTTTAGGATATCAAAACTCAACAAATACCCCTTAATTTTATGTATTTTCTGTTTTAAGATTTGATTAATCAAATTCTGTTGAGATTTCCTCTGAAATACCTTAGTGTATTGTGTGAGTGTGTGTTCTATTTGAATTTCATGCTGCGTTATTAAAAATTATACTCAAGGATATAATAATACCTTCATACTATTGTCCAAAATCTTTTGTCAAATTTGTCCAAAGTGAAAATATAATAATAAACATTAAAATTACATAAGGTCTTATAATAATAATCTTATCTAAAAAATCTTCATATTAACAAATAAACACGAACACTAGTATTTTTTGACATCTTTCAATGTGAGCCAAAAGTAATAACAAGATTATATCCTATATGTTATACTCTTATAGTATTAGGAACTGTCATCTACCATACTACTACTTATCTTGGTGCCTTTGGAATAGAAAATAACCATCAAGGTTACAGCATTGACATATCAAGGGAAAGTTTGATGGTTAACATTAGAGTTAGGCCAGGACAAACTAATATAGATTAGGACAAGGATATGGTAGATTTGCATAATTAAGCCTCAAAGAACAACAGCAGATCAGATTTAATCTGAAATTTTATAGTTAAGTAAGCAAATTAGAATGATGACTAGCCTCAAGCTATGGATTATGGCTCACTCCCATAAAAAAAATCATCATACTTAATAACCCACAACAGTTGTGAATTTTATTGATTGAATAGCTGACAAATAAAGCATTACAACTATTTATGCATCACATAACTGGGAACTTATGTTTGAGTTCCTAATGCAGAATGGGAATCCCAAAAACAGAAAAAAAACTTTTTGACGACGAGACTAGTTAGGATTTCATTAATATTGAAACTACAATACAAATAGACCATCCCAAAAACATTACAACCAAGCCCATCCCACTAGAAATGAAAATTGAAAAAAAATATATCCTGATACAGTAATGAGAGTACTAAACTGCTTCTTAACTTAATTTAATTCAATTTAATTCCCCTATAAGGAGTCGTATGTGTCTAAGATAAGAGTTACGGAGATAAGAACGTTAAACTGGATGAATTGCCATACTAGACTAGATAAAGTCCGTTATGAGAGTATTAGAGAAAATGCAGTAGTGTCAATTAAGGGTAAGTTGAGAAAAGGGAGATTGAGGTGGTTTGATCATGTGAAGCGTAGACATACGGAGGCTTTAGTCAGATAAGTAGAGCACATTGGGTTAGAAAATAGAAAGAAAAGAAAGGGTAGACCTAAACTGACTTAGAGGAGAGAAGTACAAAATGACCTACAAGCATTACACATTTCCGAAGATTTAATCCAAAATCATTTAGAGTGGAGAAAGAGAATCTATATAGCCGACCCCAACAAATTTTTTGGATAAAAACTTAGTTGAGTTAAGTTGAGTTTTAATTCCCCTATAAATTTCCCAACACCGTTACCCCAAATCAGAGCTTGAGGCTTTATTGTAACACTTATAATTTTTAAATTTATTATTTTTAGGTAAATATTGATATTTTATTTTATTTAAATTTTAGGAAATTATTTGAAATTTTTCGGATTTTAGAAATAGGGTTCGATTTTTCGAAAATAGAAACTTTGATGATTTTTAAAAATTAATTTAAAGACCACGTGGCAAAACTAAAAATATATTTGGAGTCTACGCATTTTTCTGAGTTTTCTGAAATTTTTTCGAAATTTTTGAATCTCGTTTTCGGTCCCAAGGCAGAGTAAAAATTCAAAATTTTATATTCTGAATCGAACCGGACCGGATCGGACCGGCCGAATCGAACCGGACCGGATCGGACCGGTCGAATCGGACCGGCTTCTTCCTTTCTCTTCCTCCCCGCGCGCGTCCCAACCCCTCTCTTTCTCTCCCGTTTTCTCTCTCCTCCCTCCTCCCCTTGCCGCGCCGCCGCCACCCCAGCCACCCCAGCCCGCCAGCCCGCCTCCCCAGCCACCTCCCCTCGCCGGCTGCCGCCTGAAATGCCTGCAAAAGGAGCACGAAGCGATGCAACGCGCAAGCGCGCCACTTCGTCTTCCCGGCCGAAATCCGGCCTATCCGGCCACCAATCGGACCGGGTCTTGTGTCTAAATCCATCTACTCGTCGAGAGCTTTCCATGGACACCAAGAACACCGAAATCCATCATGTGGTTTGTCCAATTTTTGCCCAGAAAATTTTAGCCCATTTTGACTTTTGGGTTAGATTTCTCGCAAACCGTGAACCCCACGAGAAAACCGAGAGTACTAGAGCGCTCCACTCGTCGAGAGCTTCGAGGCGATATAAATTTTAAAATTTTCCGATACCCTTTTTCGGTGGATCCCACGAAACTTCGTAGTGTTTTTCCGAGCATTAAATGAGCTTAGAAAATTCCGTAAAATTTATGTACTAACCCTCGTGTTGTGGGCTTCGTGTAGGTATCTTCAATTCGCAGAAATTCAACAGTTGTCCGAGTCTGTGAATTTCCGGCCAGACAGACCGATTACCGGAAAAGTCTCCGAATTGAATCGAGGTTTTGGCTGCCCCACATTTGTCAGACGTCCCGAGCGTCCCCGAAGTCGGAATAGCATAGGTAAACCCGAACCTTACTTTTTCGTAATTTTCTAGTGCTTAAATGAGATTAAAAATCCGTAAAATATTCGTGGCAGCTCTGAAAATTATGATTCTTTTTGCATTAGCCTAGTAATATTGCTAAGGACCGCAGGGCAAAGTTATAGAATTTTTAAAGTTCATTTGGGTAGTTTTTGCAAAAAGAGTGAATTATAAGGACTAAATTGAAATTTTACATATTATGATGAATGACTGTTTGGATGGGCCTAGGAAGGGCTGTATAATGTGATTGAGTTGTGGATATATGGATTGTGAATATAGAAGTGCGTTTTGAGCCTTTTTGCAGATTGGGTAGGTCTTAGGTATAGGAGAAACTCTGCCGGATTTTCGGCACGACTTAGAACGTATTTGGTCTTTTCTTAAGTTTGTATTGAGTCAAATTTATTAAATGACTGTAATAAAATTGTCAAGTGAGCCGGGACAGCCTTCTTCCTCCGTCCAGCCGCCACAGTGACCGCTGTCAAGTCTGTGAGTAAAATATTAATTTTAATTGTAATTTCACTATTATTATATGTTCAAGCATGCCCATGCATCACTTATATATATGTATCTATGTAGTTAAACTCTAGACACGTTTTATGTTGCATTCATAACTGTTAAAGTACCATGGATGTTGTTGTGGTAATTTGGAGCAGTGTGCGTGCGTTGGCGTGCGTGTGATGTGGTGTTGCCTATGGATAGGACGGATAGACACGGCTTGAGTTCTTCGCTGGGACCCCGATTTGGTTTATGAAGCAAAAGTCCGGCTTAAGTTCTTCGCTGGCACAGGTTGGATTTAAGAGAGCTGTATAGGGGATCAGCTCCCATACATTATGATTGATATTAATGAGTGTGTGAGTGCTCCAAATTACCTTTTTGATGTTGTGATGTGAAATTATTGCTGATGTTGCATTTCACTCTACAGGGTGCATTAGTTTTAGATAGTTATAGAGATTATGGTTAAAATTGATATTTTACTCTCTGAGTCGAACACTCACTCCTGTTCAATATTTTTCCAGGCCACAGGAGGATATTTTTGAGGTCAACCTGCTTTTCTCCCTCGCAGGTCGTCTATTCATGTTTGTGTAATTCTATAAACTTCTAGAATTTCCGCATGTATTAGAAGTATTTATTGAATTGGGTCTGTAATATAAATTGTTATTTTGGACCTGTAAACTTGTTATTTTATGCATGTTGAGGGACTGGATGAGGGAGCTGAGCTCCCATTTATTTTTATGTTGTTATGAGTATGTGGAGGGTGAGCTGAGCTTCCCACTTGATATATATTATGTTTACAGGTCGAGTGAGTCAAAAACTCCCCGTTAAAAGGTCCATTTTATGGTCGGACTCTGTCCGGTTAAATTCTTGAAATTGGGCCCAAATGGGCCTTAGAGTTGGGTTAATGAATAGTTAGGCTTACTACAGGCCTCGGGGGCTTTAGGCTAGCCCAGGTCCTAGTGCCGGTCCAGCCCATAGGTTGGGTCGTGACATTTATCAACTATCCCAATTCTCTCATATTCTTTTAGAAACTTATAAAAGATTCCTATCAAGTGTTGTTCTATGTTTGCAAGAAAGAATTTGGTGAAATCAATAACATGGGAGTTTTTTTTTTTAATAAATTACATGGAATAAGATTGTTTCTAGGCTTCATTTTCGTTTTCTGCAAAGGGATTCTTGTATCTATCAGTGTTCAGCATGACTGGAAAATATCACTTAGTAGGTTCCAAAACTCATTTAAACAGTTCGGCATGCACACTGAATGTTGTCTTTTTACAAAGTGAATTAATGCAAATGAATGTTCCCCATTCTATGCCTCTTCTAAATTTGACACTTTAAACACCGGTAACACAACATACTATTCAAACAAACTTATCAAACTTTTCAAACAAGCATTATCATCTGAGATAATATATGCAGTAAGAAACAAACTGAACCATCAAAAAGAATAAAGAACTGCTTAAGAATGCATGCATCACAAAGCTAGAGGAAGTATACCAGGATTAGGATAAAATCTTCTCAGATCATTTGGACATGCAACGAAAAGGGCATTTTGTTGATCAAATAATGCTTGGACGACCAAGAAAAACCACTCCCGCAACACACCAGGACCAGTAGCTTCCTCATTTTTAAATTCCATAAATAGACCACCATGCAATGCCTCAGGGTCTGCTCTAGCTATGTACTCAAACGACTCTGCCAACAAGTGTGATCGATCAATGAGCATCTCATGCAACTCCTCATAATCTTCTTTAACCTCAGGGAACAACATCATGGCCAAATGCCTTCGGGACTCAAAATCAGTCACATCTTTATGCTGAAGAAGCCATTGATGATCATCATTTCGCTTTGCATATTTAACAATTAGAACACATAGAGAAGCTTTCCTAAGCCTCAAAACCGCCCAAAATTGTTCTTCAGCATTTTTATAGAGTTTGGCAATGTTATTCAGTTCCTTCAAAATGGCAAGGTATTGAGACCATGCTGTGCGATTAGACTCACCTTCTCCATTTGGTTTCAAAGGCAAGCAACTCTCCATTCTGGTAAGACAGTTGTCCATTTTTACCAGCAAATCACTAAATATAACATGAAGTTGCTCAATTTCCTCCACATACAATGTATGACTAAAACCTCTCTTGTTCAAAGGCACAGAAATGGGCCCCTGAAAACCCACGTGTTCTGTAATAGTCGTATGCAAAGGGAGCAAGAAGGCTGAAAAGTCCCGAACATCACTTGACCCTGGACCAGTGCTGGTAGTAGACTCCATACTTAAAACCAAATCCCTGGACAACCTATTAGCTAACTCATTAACAAACGGGAAAATGTCCTGTATCACAATCAATCCCTTTACATCCTCCCCACCATCATACTTGGACAAACCACGTGATATTCCAATAGTCTCCAACAATGACCCAAGGGTACTTCGGCAAGAGAGATACAAAGGGTCATCATAAGCCACCTTCCTAAGCAACTTACAAAACTCTAATACTATAGGTGCACACTGTGTATGCAAAGGCTTTGGCAATGAACTCCTACATGAATTCAAAAAATACTTAATTGAACTCTCCGCACACTCCTTATTGCCTTTAATGGTTGAAACATAAAGCATTACCAAAGCAGCAGGAGTTGAGGATGACATAAAAATCTGAAGATGCCCAATTGCTGTCTCGTTGTCATCTTTGGGCGTTAGAGTAAAGAATTCATTTATCAAACTTTTGATATGTTTTGACGCGTTAAGATGGCAAGGCAATCCTGTTTTACAAAGCCGAGAAATAAACGATACAATGTCATCGATAAGCTGACAAGTCTGGGGGTGCTTGGTACTTCTCATCCGCCCCACCAAATGAAGCCCAGCGTCGTTCTGAATTGAACACTCCGCCAGTGACTGCTCCCATTGCAGTTGTTTCCCCTTATAAATTAGCCTCTGCTCGATAACCGGAATTCCCGTGATTGCCTGAATCCGCTCGTGAAGCGATTTCACCGTGTCGTCCGAATTGGCATGTATAACAATGTGGTTGCCATCGGAAATCATTCTTATAAAAAATTGAAGCCTGTAAGCCGACCGAGTGCTCCCCGGAGGAGAGGACGAGCATGAGCAATGAGCAGATTTCGCATCGGAAACGCGAGTATCGAAGTGGCTTGAAGAAGAGGGCGACAATGATTGATTCTTACCGGTGAAGGAAGAATCCACGGCTAGGGACTGGTCTTTTCGCATCCTGACGGAGACTAGGTCCGAGAAATACAAGTCGTCATCGTCTTCCAAAGTCGGCGCGTAATCGTCCAATTTGCGCTTGGACGAGACGCGGTGATCGTGCCCGGTGACGACGGGCGCGGCAGTGGTGGATGAGCGTTGAGAGGGGCAATCAACGGTGGAGGATTGGAGTAGAGACATTTGACGGTGGAATCCCGCCGCTACAGTGGGGGAGAGAGCATGGGATCAAAGCCAAGCCAGAAAAACCCTAACCTAGTTTTCTTCTCTTGTTCTTTAAGTGGCAGAAGAAGAAGAGAGAGAATTTGGCAAGGTAAATGATCGAAAATTTCTCTTTCTTCTTCTTTGTGTGTTTTCTTCCTTTCAGAGCCGTCGCCAAGGACTGTCATCTTACGCCATTTGCGCTTTTATTAACCCAAAATGTACTGGGCTCTTGTTTCGTGTGGACCTGCTCATGTTAATCTTGTAAGTGGTGTGATCAACAGCTGGGATCTAAAACTCTTAGTAGTTAGGCAAAATGCATATTTAAGCTTCTGAATTTTATTTCATATCTATATTATGTTCTTATATTTTATGTTCTACTTTTTAAGCTTTAAACTTTCAAATTTGTTAATATCATGGGCGGATTGGTATTACTATTGAAATACTGTTATTAAAAAAATTATTTTTTTAAATATGCTAGTCAGATAATATTAAAAAATAATTAAAATTAAATTTAATAAATTTTTATTATAAGAATATTAAAATAATAAATTATTTTTTAAATTATTTTTTAATAATATTTAAAATGATACTTTTATTCAAAAAAATATTTTAGTCTCTAAAACTCAATGCTAAACAGACATCATACTTTTATTAATTATCTATTTGTGCGTGTGGTTAATTCACATTGTGCAGCGAGTTGAAAGTAAAAAATATATGATTAAGAGAGATATCGTATAAGAGAGAGAAAATAAAAAATTCTAAAACTCTAACCATTTCACTATATTAAAATTATTATATTAAGATTAAAAATTTTGACTTAAAAAATTATTTTTTTGTCTATATATATTTTTAGAAATAAATAATCATTTATTTCATTTACTACTGTTTCTATAAAAATAAATATTTATTTGACACTAGAGAGATAAATATATTTTTCTATATTAATAATTTATAGAAAAAAAAATTACCTCCTTTTTTATTTTAACAAATTATATTATTTGCCCTTAAATCTATTTTTAAAGATAAATTAAATTAACTTTAATTATTTATACTAAAATTTTTAATTTTATTTTTATAATCAAATAAATTTATCTTCAATAATATTTTCTAAAAATAAATTATCTTGTCATTGTATATTAATTTTTTTATATCATTAATTATTAATATAAATATAAATTTATTTAAATTATCAAAAATAATAAATATTATTTAAAATAAATAAATATAATTTATAATTTAAATTTTTTAAAAATAAATTATAACTAGCGGACCCGTATTTGGACCTCCTTTTTACTTAAAATATCAAGAGAAGAGAACTATCTTTTATAAAAAAATCATCACCTCACAAGTCCTTGGAAAAATATGTGAGACATCTCTTTTTTTTTACAAATTATTATTTTTTTAACTTAAAATTTAGAATTTAAATTGTCAATTCATTATCTAAATACCTTACTATAATAAAGATTTAATAGTATATTATACTATATAATCAAATTTTATTATATTTATTATAGTACTTATATATTTTTAAGAGCACATTTAATTATATATATATATATATACACACACACACATTAATATATGTATAATTAATAAATTCAAATCATCAAAATATTTGTAGTTTAATGCTAAAAGTGTTTTTATCAATTTTTTGAGTTTTTTTCTTAAGAAATTAATAACACTTGTTAGATCAATAATTAATAACAATATGTTGATTAAAAACTTTAATTATATAGAGTAAAAGAAAAATATACTTTTTTTATTTTAATATATATAAACATAATACAATGTAAGTATATATATGCATGTATTTATTTGTTTAATATATATAGTTTAATTAGTCATTAAAATTTTTTTAATATGGAAAAAGGGAATTTTTTTAATGACAAATTAAAAAAAAAACTTTAAAACTTCTTAAATAAATAGAGTTAATATAAATGAATTAGAAACAAATAATATAATATTTAGAGACCAATAAGTTTTATCTCAAAATATTTATTATTAGAAAACAAATAATATAAAATTTAGAGGCTAATAAGTTTTGTCTCAAAAAATTAATTATTAGAAACAAACAATTATATATTTAGAGACTAATAATTTTTTTCCTCAAAAAATTAATTATTAGAAACAAATAATATAACATTTAGAAACTAATAAGTTTTTATCTCAAAAAGTAAGTCATTAGAAACAAATAATAAAATATTTGGGGCCTAATAAAATTTTGCTCAAATAATAGTTATTAGTAATAAATATTTTATTTATCTCAAGGTATGTATATCTAAAAGACAATGCTATAATAGTGTTTAAAAAAATGACTAAGATCAAAACTCTACTCATCATCTCCTATGGTTAACACCTACTATCCAAACTGTAAGCGTCCACAGAGGTCATCTTTGACCTCTCTGCCAGTGACACCATATGCTTCGAATGCGGCCTTATCTTGGAAGCCCATTCATTAACGAGACCTACGAGTGGCAAACCTTTGCTAACAAGTATAATAATAATGACCTTATTCATTTTAGTGGTCCCTCTAATCCTCTTCTAGCTTCTATTGTCATTTCTAAACCCACTCCGCCAGTGACATCATATGCTTTTAAGCATGCTAAAGTTTCTTTCACATGAATAAAATTACAATTCTTAGTTTATTTTGCACTTTTGTTTACCTCTGTTTTCATGCTATCAGAGCAGAGGTCTAGATTAATTATAGAAGATTGTAGATGAGCTAGTGTTAAATGTTATATTAGTCATTTTAAAATTGTATATAAAAGGTAGCATATTGAAGTTTCTTTCAAGTGAAATGAAGTTAAAATTATTTGTTAATTTTGCACATCTATTTACTTTTTTTTCAAACTTTAAGATGGTGACCTTTTTTTCTTTCCATTTTTTTGGCTTTTTCTATCACCTTATATATTTTGGACATTATTCTTATGCCACTCTAAATGATGTTGAAATTAACAGGCAATAATAAAGAACTCCACAGATGTGATGAAGGATTCAAGGGCAATAGAGCCATGCCTATGTGCAAGCAATGCACGATTATGCTTTGTAGGAGAAGGAGGTGGAAAGGTCTAATTTTGTAGAATGAAGAAATAATTTTTTAGGTTTGATAAACAAATATAAGCTAAAAAAAATTAAATGCTAATTTATTTTGTTTTTCCTTTTCTGACTTCTTTTGACACTTGTCTATTTGTTTAAGAGAAAAGGATACCGTTTGCTAAGATAGATTTCTATCTCCAATTAGTTAAAAAAAAGCTATAATATCAATAAATTTAAAAGTTTGAGGGTTTAAAATACAGAATACAAAGTATAGAAGATTAACGTAAATATAAAATAAAGTTCACGGGCTTAAATATATTTTTTGCCTAATAGTTATGTTCATTCACTTGGCCACATATTTTATTAAAAAAAATCACAACATGAAGTCATCCACTTCAACACTTGTAATTTTTTATGTACTTCTATTTTTTAGGTTAAATGCATTTTTTTTTTAAATGGGACAACACTTTCATTTTAGTTTCATCTTATCATAGATTTTAACTGGATTAATACGCAATTTATGCTTGAGATTTTATTTGAATTTACAAATTAATTAATTTTTTAACATGCACATTACGTTTGTGTTTTATCATTTTTAATACATCAATTAATTCTATTATCAAAACGTGAATATATAGTAATAATAAATCCATAGATCTTCATAAAATGAGAACAATAAATAATTTATTTGTATATATTTATTGTTTCTTATATTGAATATATAATTATATTAGTGTATATAAGGTTTATATTTGAATATTGTTTAAATCTTTTATGAAAATATTAATTTTGAAATAATATAATTTAATTGAAATATTAATTTACATTAATTATACTATTTTACGAACATGTTGTAAGGTGTATATTTTAAAAAATTTTAAAGGTATATGCTTTTCACTTACCTCAATTGAGGATTCTATGAACCAAAAACCTTTAAATTTGAAATTTTTTTTTTTCGTTCGATCCTTATCTCCTAAATTGGTATTAGAGCCTAGTTTCCACTATAAATACCTATGTTTGGGAGTATTTTTTATGTTGGTCAGTCTAGTCTTGAGTGTTGGTCAGTCAT
The DNA here is from genome assembly GCF_030052815.1 of Hevea brasiliensis. Taxonomy (NCBI): domain Eukaryota; kingdom Viridiplantae; phylum Streptophyta; class Magnoliopsida; order Malpighiales; family Euphorbiaceae; genus Hevea; species Hevea brasiliensis. Next base: position 32,374,688 of record NC_079497.1, on the reverse strand, counting down.
AAAACCCTTAAGAGGTAAGTGGTCTCGCAGGTGGTCCCATAACAAACTCCATCTACAAAACTCAGTAAACTGTTATGGATTTTGTATTTAAAAATCTTAGTTTAAGAGATTTTCATATTCTACCTCTCTTTCTAGTCTAAGTGAAGAACAGTTTGATATTCAAGAATCTAATATTGCTCAAATAGAAGATCAATTACATAATTAATCCGTCCTGAAGCAAAATATAATTATATTTATAAAAATGGGTTCTTTTGATTTTATTACAAATTATTCTATTAAACAAACTTATAACATCCACCTTTTCTCGATGTCGGATTTTTTGTTGTTGATAGGAATTTATAATGAAACTTAGGGTTTCACGGACGATGGAAATAGCAATAAGTGTCTGACTGTGTTTTAAGTGTAATGTTAAAGAGTGTTAAATGTTTGAAATTGCAAGTTAAGTATAAGGTTTCTTTTCGAGTGATATGAACTTCAGTAGCCAAAAAGTCCTTCAACAAGCTAAGGGTATAAAACCCTTAATAGGAAAAAATTTGAAGAGAAACTTCAAATTCTTACCTAAATAAGTACTCTTTTACCTTTGTTTTTCTTGTCTTTTTCTTCCTTCTTTTCAAATTGGGGTTCTAACTTAAAGGATCTTTTGGATTGTTTTTCTTCTCTTGCATGCAAGCAAACATGAAGTATTGAGGCAAGATCCCTATATGAAAGGTAATTGAGTGATTGGGGGAAAGGTTAAGTTTGTAACCTTGGTTGGAGATTCAAACTTGAGAGGTAGGATTCTCTTCTCCATTCAATTTTTTTTTTCTTTTTTTCCTTGATTTGTTAGTCTTAGTTTGAGAAGCTTGTTTTAAAGAAATGTTATAAGTGCATGATTAGTTAGACGTTTATGAATTTTGATTTGGTACATGCATGTATAGGGAGAGTCCATGAGTTAGTATTAATGGTTCTTATGTGATGGATTAAAGTTGTATAAGTTGAAATTTGATTTTTCTTTTTGTTGTAAGTTGGATGAAAATTTTGAGCAATCTTCGGATTGTTTGAGTTTTGGATGCATGTAGCATCTTTGATTGCTTTTTAGTTATTTGATGAGTTAGATATGGTTTGGTATGGTTGAATGATGTTTTGGAGCAAGAGAATATTGTTTTTATGGGTTTTGGCAAGTTTGGATAATTGTTGTGTAACACCCTCCCCGTAGTAACTTCGTACATTCTACTATTATTGTGTGATCGGTCGGTCAACTACTACGACAACGAAAAAAAATAAAAAAACTAAAGTCAAAGTCCATAATTAAATTATAATAAAAAAAAAAAAAGAAAATCAAAAAAAAAAAAAAATAAATACAACCAAGTTAAAGCCAAAGTGTGCGAGCGATGGAGGAGGGAGAGGAAGTTCGCTTTCTTCCTGCTGAACCAAAAAAAAAAAAAAAAAAAAAAAAAATAATTATTCGGAGAGATTGAGAGGTTGAGGTATGGCATTGGAATGAATTAATAAGAAAAAAAAAAAAATTTCAAAATTTTTAAAATTAGATGACTTTTTGACCGGAGCGCCAAGCGGCAGAGGATTTTGGTCATGTTTGGAGACGATTTTTTTTTTGTTTTGTCCAGTTAAAATAATAATTATGACATAAATAAAATGATATGAAATTGAAAAAAAAAAAATTAAAAAAAAAAAAAAAAAAAAAAAATAAAACATCAATATGTGATATATTATAATTTAATTCAAAATCCAAAAAATCCATCAAATTTAATTAATAAATAAAAAAAAAAGAACCAAAAAAGGAAAAAAAAAAAAAAAAAAAAAAGCAAAACTTCTCCCTTTCTTCTCTTTTTTCCCTCCTCCTCCCCCCTCCTCCCTCCATTCTTCCATTTTCATCATTATTTTTATTTTTTTAATCCCTTTTCCCTTCACTAAGTCCTAAGTCCCTTCACTAAAAACTTGGAAGTGTTTGCAGGGAAAAAAGAAGCAAAAAGAAAAGTGAAGAAAAGAAGTGAAGTTAGTGGGAGAATCTACAAGAACTAGTTATTTTTATATGAGTTTAACTTGATTATTTATTTTTTTACTTTTTTGGTTTCATGGTTTGAAACTTTTGGAGTGAGTGTTGTTGTGTAAATGAGAATGATATTGTTGTGTGTTTGCTTGTAAGGAATAGAAGGCCCTAAAGTTGAAAGTGAATTAAGTGTTTTGAATGAATTAAAAAGAATTTTGAAATGAAATAATAAAAATTAAATATAACTAAGTAAAAAGAAAATAAAAACTAGTTTTTAGAAAAGATGACTTAAAGAACTAGTAATTGTAAAATGAATGATTTAATTTTTATGTAATGGTAAATTTTAATTAATTTTTAGTGATGATTTTAACAATTAATGAGAAAAAAAAAATGGACTAAAAAAAAAGTTGCTGCAGTGAGCAAGCAGTCGCCTTGCTACAAGAAGAATTCAAATTCATTTTAATTGGTGTGCATTAATTGATTGTTATTTGTTGCATTAATTTAAAGCAAATGGACATTTAATTGGGCTTATAATGCTTATAAAAGATTTTGCCAAAAGAAGAAAAAAAAAGCAAAAGAAGCAAAAGGACAAAAAAATGGCACCCAATCGATACCTAATTGAAATAATGTTGATGAAATGACAAAATTGATCATTTGGCCATAACTCTTCTCAGATATGGTCAATTGACAATTGACCAATTAGAAACAAAAAAGTAACAAGATGAGACAAACCAAACCCAAACAATAACCCCGAAGGAATTAATAGAACCCCCCCCTTAGATGGTAAGTAAAATGGTTTATCAAGTTGTTGTCATTTTATTTTATTAATGGGAATCTGGAAAGAAATGGACTGAAAATTTGTTTCAAATAATTCTCAAGATGATTAAAAAACAACAAAAAATTCAAAAAAAAAAAAAAAATTCAAAAAACAAAAAGTCAACTTTTCACATTCAATCAAATCAAATCAAAAAATTCATTGAAAAGTTTGAAGTTGACTCTGTTAAATAAAATTAACACTGTGTGGGTTTACACTTTGGGTTTTACTTACAAATGGTATTAATTTTATAAACACAAAAAAAAAATTTACAATGTGAAGTCAGTCAATCAATGTATTTTCTTTCATAAAAAAGTTTTTTTTTTGTTGTTTAATTTTGATGAATAATGAAAACAAGAATAAAAAAAATTGAAAAAAAGTAAAGAAAAAGTTTCAAGATTAGAGTGGATATAAGATTGGTTTTTATTATTTTTTTGTTTGGAATATGCATGGCTTTTAGATGAGCGATGGCATATGGCATATGATTATTTTATGATTTTAGCCATTTTAATTTTTTTTTTTTGTATTGAGACTTTGGATATTGATTGATATTTATTTACATTATTTAGATATTTATGAGATATGGATGTGCATGTGGTGTGTGTAATGGTGTTATCACTATACCCTGCCGGTACCTAAATATGAGTCTTACTGTTTATATGCAATCAAATGAATGAAAATGAAATTAAAGTGAACAATAATGAAATTAATAAATTCATAATTTATATAATCATACTATATAAACACATTCACTATATATTTCTTTTATTTTTCATTTCTTTTATTATATTATTGCATATTATTATTATTGTTATTATGCCACTTAACCATTCCAGCGCTTAGAAGATCCGCCGGAGAGAGAGATGACCCGATGAGAAGTAAGGCAGCCACAATAGCATATATGGTGTGCTGTGTCCTCACATTCAGTTATCTATGTTCATAGGGTACTTGTTGTTTTTTTGTTTTTGTTTTTGTTTTTTTTTTTTGATTTTATTTGATCATATTTTAATGTTTGTAAATTGTTATGTATGTAAATTGTGTTGTGTGAATAAAAAGAAATAAAAATGTATATTATTATATATATGATATATATGATATGAAATGATGAAAAAAGAATGGATGAAAAAATTGAGATTTGAAAATCTGGATGAATTGATGTGAAGATATGAATATTTAGTTAATTTTGTCTTTCAATTTCATTTTTTTTTTTTCCATTTTTGATTTACCTTTTCTTTTTCTTTAAAATTTTCTAACCTTTTTTAAATTATTATTTTCATAAAAATGAATTATTTCACAAGTTAATATAAAAAAACATTTATAAAAAATAATTGCAAAAATAGAAAAAAGAAGATTGAGATAGCATAGTGGCATGCTTTGCTTGTGTCGACGGTAGAGTGTCACACATAGTGTGTATAGGTGCCACGGTTTAGGCGCTTCGGGCCTAGATTGAGTCCATACCACGGCAGCCATTTGTAAGTTAGATGACACTAGCATGAATGTGTCCTTCGATGTGTCAGCGCATATGGACTAGGACCTCTGGAGGAAGAGGAAGAGGAGGGAAGTGAGATTCATGCAGGATGTGGAAGCCATGAGAGAGGAGGGCACCAATGCAATGAGAGACTGGAAGCAGCACAGCTTGGCCCATTGCTCCACCAATTCAAAGAAATGGCTTCATTTGCCAGAGCCAATGGAATGCCACCACCACCACACAAACACTCAAAGCCTACCAAAACCACACAAGGCTAAGAAGAAAAAAGGAAAGATGGGAAGAGCAAGAAGAAAGAGAATTACATTGAAAGAAAAATTGGTTGATTGGCTGAGGTTCAAAGCAAAATAATTAAAATTGAGCAGAAAAAAGAGGAATTCTCAAAAAAATCCAACGCACTATGGAGTGAAATTGCGGTATCTGTGAAGTCTGGGAAAAAGAAAGTGATCATGACATGGTGAGACAAATTATGAGAATGAAGTGATCCAAAGAGAAATAGAAAAGAGAAGAGAGTAGACAAGAGAAGGAGAGAGAAGAGAGAAAGAAGAAGGAGGTTGTGGAAGGAACTGAATGAAAAGAAGAAGAAGGAAATCCTAAGAGAGAAGAGAGTCAGAAGATGAAGAGAGAAAGAGGAGAAGAAGAAGGTAAGAGAGAGGGAGAAGGGAATCAACGACAGAGGAAGGGTATGAAAACTTCAAGAAGGGAAGTTAGAACAAAGTTAAAGAGAAAAGAAAGAAAGTGAGAAAAAAGAGGAAAAAAGGAAAGATAAGGAAAAATAGGAAAATAGGGAGTTTAGGCAAGGAAAGAGAATAGGTTTATAGTGAGAGAGTAAGAGTGAGAAGGGAGGGCAGTAGTTATATCTTGATAACAGAGTGAGGTGTTAGATATAACAAGTTTCCATGTTAGTTGTGGGAGAGAGATCCAACAAGATGTGTCGATATGTTAGTTGGTAGAAGAAGCAGAGGGGAGAGAGATTGTTTAAGGAGAGTGGAGGCTTGTGAGAGAGATAGAAGGTAATGAGGGAGATTTTTGCTAGAGGAGGTTCAGGGTCTCCAGGTAAGATGACGTCAGAAGAGATTGATAGTTCCAGAGAAGATAAAAGAAGAGTAGAGAGAGCAGTGATTCAATAGCATTAGTTCAAGGGAGGAAAGAAAAGAAACAAAGAAAAGAAACACTGTTATTGAGTAGAGCCAAACAAGGAAGGAAAGAAAGAAGAAGGGAACAATGGGAAGAGACGGAAAGAAAAGGAGAGAAAAAGTGAGGTTAGGTAAGAGAATGTAAAACAACATGGAGGTAAATTAAAATTAGAGGGAATTTAAATTAACTGGAGTTGAATTCATTCAAATTTCCGAAGATAAATAAACTTAAAGACTAAAAAAGAAAATTCAAAAAAATATTAAACTAAAAAAACCAAAATTAAATTTAAAAAAAAATTTTAAAAAAAAATTTAAATATTAATAAAAAAATAAAAAAAAAAAGATAAAAAAAAAATTAAATAAAATTAAAGGAAAAAATTTTAAAAAAAAAATCAAAAACGAAAAGAAAGGGCAGTTAAAAGATTCAATTCAAAATTAAAAAAAATTTACAAAAAAAAATTTTTGTCAATAAATAGGTTGAAATAAAAGAAAAAATTATCATAAGAAAAAATTTTTATGAAAAAAAAATAATTTTTTGAAACAATTTAATGCAAATACTTAGAAATTAAAGAAAATTTTTTTTTATTGTTAAAATTTGAAATTTTTTTTTGACCAAAAATTGATATAAAAAAAAAATAAAATAAAAATAAATATAATTGAAAATAATTAATTAAAAAAGAAAAAAAATTAAAACACAAAATCAAATTAATTAAAAAAAAAAAAGAAATAAAAAAAAAGCTAAAAATTAAAATGCCAAATATGAAAATATTATGCAAATAATTAAAAAAATAAAAATAAAGCTCCAAGCAATCCTCTTTAAAAAAAAAATTTTCCTTAAAAACTCCTCTTTCCCTCCCTAAAAACTTCTCTTCTCCCCTTCTCCTTCCTTTTTAAATTTTTTTACAAGTTTATAAAACTCTTTACTTATCCTCCAAAAAATCCAACTAGAAAATAAAGTTTGGGTCCTGAAGTTGTAGTTTTGAAAGGAAAAAAAGTTGAGAATTGAATTGTAAAGTGAAGTGTGTTTCTAAGTATTAAAGGAGAATTTTAGTTTATTTTGTGAAAACTTATTGATTTAAATTTTGGGTTTTTTTTAGTTTTTAAATAAATTAAAGTGTTTTAATTAAACTATTTGACTTTGTTTAACAATGTGAATGAAACTATGGAATTTATTTGGAATAAATTGTGGAATTTGTAAGAGTGTTTTGAAAAAATTACTTTGAATTAAATGGTGTTTTTGAAAGAAGAAAAAGAAAATAATGTGACTAAGTAAACTTTATGACTTTGAAATTGGGCCAAGCCTAAAAATTTTTTAAGAAACTAAATGAAATGGAACTTGCAAACTTTGAAAAATTAATTTTGCAAAAATGAAATTTTAGAGAAATGCAAATGGACAATGCACTGCATTTTTAGGTTTAAAAGGTGTTTTGCATAAACAAAGAAATTTAAAAGATATGGACTAAAAAAAAAGCTCCAAGTGGTTTCACTTGGTTGGCCTTAAATATATTTTACTTGGTAAATGGCATTTGCACTATTAATAAACCATGCCTAAAAGATTAAAAAAACTTTGCCTTTGGGTAATAAAAAAAGACTCACACAAAGACTAAAGAATTAGATAGAAACCATGACAACAACTAAGAATGAACAACATGACTCACAACTTTGGTGAATGATTTACCTTGAAATTTTTTGTAACAACAATTGAAAAATTTTTATTCAACTTACCATAAACAAACAACCAAAAAACTTTTTGAACCTACATCAAACCAAATTAACTTGTTTCAAAACTAAATCAACTTAAATTAAATACTGACAAATGAATTCTGATAATTTCTTCAAAAACAGGGAATTGGCTTTTCAAAAAAAACATTCAAATGGAAATAAAAAATTCAAAAAGAAAAAAAAAAAAAAAAAAAATTCAACAAAAAGAAAAACAAAAATCATTAAATTCTTCAACACCAAAAAAAAAAACATTCAATGGAAAATGGAAAACAAAAAATAAGTTTTAAAAAAAAAATGTGAAATTGTGCTTGTTGATAATAAATGCACAAATTAAACAACAAAACAAAACACCAATTACTACATTCCAACACAAATTAAATGTACATAAAAAGTCAAAAATAGTAATTTTTTTCAAAAATAAAATTTTTTTTAAAGTCACCAAAACATGAAATTCATAATTAAAAACATGAATGCAAAAATGAAATAGTATACCTAACAAGATGAATTTGGAGGTATTGGCAAGCGATTATATTATTTGCAAATGCTGCCCTGGATACTTGCATACATTTCTACGTTCATTTACATTGTGATTTCTGTCTTTTTATTGCTTGTAGCCATTGATTGATATTGTGCCTCTTGTTAGTTTATATTTTTTAGCCATATTTTATGTGTATAATACTATGGTGTGCCTGAGGTGCCTAGGTACCGATGACCATGTACCTATTATCTTATTACCATCTAGTGTACCAATGTACATATTATTGTAATTATCTTGAACAAAAGTTGCTGTAATTGTTATTATATTATAATGATAAAAATGCGAATTGCAGCATACAAATATATATTAATATTGCTTAATTTTGATTTCTTATATTGTATTATTTTTCAATATATATTTATTTTATTTTATATTTTCTTTGTAGGATTTGCTTCGAGATTTATTGTGAGTTTTTGTTTTGGAATACTTATTTTCTGTTTGTTTCATTGTTTGTGCATGGTGATGGTGATAGATATTTTGAGTATATGTATGCACTATGTGCCATTTAATGTGGTTTTATTGATTTTTTATTTTCATTTTTAATTGATGATGTGAATTTTTGTTATTTTGTATGTGATTAATATTTTTGAATGTGTTAAAATTTAATGAAATGAATGTTTATATGTTTAATTAAATGATGATATCAGTGTTTAAAAATTGAATAAAGAATGTTTAAAAAAAATTGATTATGGATGAAAAGTTTTTTGAAAAAATTGATAAAATTATATTGAAATTTTTGAATGATTGATAAAGATTTTGATTTTTTCTCTAATTTTAATCAATTTTTTAATAATTTTTGATTTAATTTAAAATATTTTTTTCAATTTTTATATTTTAATAAATACAATATTTCAAATAAAACTTAATTAAAAAAATAAATATTAAATTTTGAAAATATAAAATATTCGACAGGGTATAAAAATGTTGAGTCGAATTAGGAATTTTGAAAATTTCCAGATTTAGCTATCGAAAACCATTATTTTAGAAGCCGAAGTGGCTACTGCTTCTTGAGAGCACTTAAGGTTCAGAACTTTGACAGCCAAAATTCCTTACTTTGGCAATCAAAGCTGCTTTTGTCTACCTTATTTTCCTTTTTGTTTCAGGGCTTCAAAACTTGCTTTTAAACCCCAAGTGGACCTAGAATAAATTGTATGATGTGTATAGAGAGTTTTAGAAATATGAATAACTCATTAGGGTTCATCTTTTGTAGGATCAAATGTGAGAAACTCGAAAGGTTACAACTAAAGAAATAGCAATCGTTTGTGTTTTGGTGTTTGATAGGCTATAAGAGATGAGTAACACTAAACCTAACAAATGCTAAACTTTTTATTTAATTATAATGAGACTCATGGCCATTCACTTGCATCATTTCATGATATTATCAGGTTGAATATATCTAGAACACAAATATGTTGCATTATTGTATAATTAATTATTTATGCTCAATAGATGTTGGATGACCCACTGATTTCCCCTATGATATGGATATATTATGATCATGCATGATATGATGTGGTAAGACTAGGTGAGGCCTAATCAGCTGGTAGCTCGCTATTTATGGTAGAGGAAGTCTCGAGGAGTTTCTTTATGAGCTGGGCATATTGGTTATGTTATATTATAAGAGGAAGTCCTAAGGAGCATTTTTATGAGCTGGGCAAATTGGTTTTGGGAAATCATTAGTAACAAGTCTATCTTATGTGAATTATTTGTGTTCTATAAAATAATGTGACTGTTGCATTATGTATGTATTAATTGAATAATATGATAAATGAAAATCTGTTAGTTTACTTATTAAGCTTCCTAAAGCTTACCCCTTTCCTTTAACCTTAGGTGAAGTGTTGCAGTAGTAGAGATATATATGAGAAATGATGGCAAGAAGTTTAGGTCTAACAAGTTCTATGTTTATGATTTGAGGTTTTATAGTGGACATATAATTATTAATTATTAGATATTGTGTTTGGCTTCAATGTATTGTTAATATGTAATATGTAAGAATAGAATAGTCTATTTGATTGTCTTCATCTCTAAGCACTCTTTTATAATTATGTATAAATGGATGAATTACACTTTTGCATTCTATAAATGTTATGATAGTGTTCAAAATTCTGAGTGGTTTTAAAAGAAATGTTTTATGCTACGATGGAATGCTAAAGTGTAGTTGCTTATGGGGTTTTTTGGGTTTTGGTTTATATGAATAAATAAATTAATGTTTTTAACCGGACTTAGGCTTTCTATGGGTTCCACACCCGTTCCTTAGCACTAGTAATAGCCCTCTAGTTGGGTCGTTACAAAGTTGATATCAAAGCTCTACGTTAGATGAGTGGACCTAGATGCTAAGAAAGATTAGAGTAAGGAATGAAAGAAAATATGCCTGCCAGTACAGTTAGGAAAATACATGTCCATTTTGTCCCTTTATGTATATGATATGTTTATGTTTTATGCTATGTTTTATGATATGTTCTGTGTTCATGTGATCTCACGTGAACTTTATGTATGCTCAACACTTCTTATTTGCTTTTAGAAGATGCAAGGTTCAAAAGGGTCTGCAAGACTGACCGGTGCACCACCCTAGAATGAGGGTATTAGAGCACTACTTATAGTTCCTACTTTTAGAGGGAGGGCAAGCATAAGTGGTAGAGGAGAGTCCTCAAGAGGGCATAAAAGGTCTTTTAAGGTTAGTAGAGAGATGTCCAGTGTACCCAGAATGTCTATGGATGCAAGAAGGGGTTCTCATGGATTTCAACAGCAGCATAAAGACCTTGGTTATTCTAGCATGGGTAAAGAAGGAAAAGACAGGAATGAAAAAGAGGGGGATGAGTTAGAGTTTTTGTCTCCACCTCCTTAAGGTCAAGACTATCCCCAGAAAGGAAACACAGGAAACACTGGGTTTATGGGCTACCCTCAATACCCTTCTTACATGCCTTACCCATCTTTCTTCCTACCATTTAACTCTTACCCTATATATCCTCCCCAATAATACCCCTCATAACCCTCCAACCATTATGGGAACTCAAAATCCCATAGAGGGAGTTACAGGAGGGCAAGTACCACTACCTGCAACTCCAACAGTTTAGACACAAAGGACTAGTCAAGTAACAAATGCAAGGCTAAGATGATAGATTATCTGAAGTTAGATGCACCCAAGTACAAAAAAGGGAATGCTCCATTTGAGTATGTTAAGGAAGTCAAGAATATAGCAGATGAACTGGAGGCTAGAGACAGTAAGGCCATTCAGTTGGTTGGGTTTACACTAAAATGTAAGAAGGCCAAGCAGTGGTATAAGGCCTATATTACTAGCAGGGTAGATAGTATGACCTGGCAGTTGTTTGTTGTAAAGTTTACCAATTGAGCTTTTCTAGAAAGTTCTACAGAATTAAAAGTGATAGAGTTTGAGCAGTTATGATAGACAACCAATATGAGTGTGGATGAGTACACAGATAAGTTTGTGGACTTTTCGCAGTGTGTGGGGTAGGAGTATGACACAGATAAAAAGAAGGCTAAACAGTACACTCAAAAGTTGCACTCCTACTACTCTTCACTAATTTTGGCTGTAAAAACCCATAGTTTCCGTTTTATAATAGATGTTATAAGGAAGATAGAAGCATGAGCTATCATTGAAAGGAGTGTGGACTTAAAAAGTACTAAGGCTGAGTAGGCTACCATTCTTAAAGCTATAGATGTAGGAAGGTTCAGTTACCTAACTAAAACCACATCTTCATTTGGAACTAAGAAAGAGAAAGGGGGGAAAGTTTGCTAAAAAATAGAAAAAGAACAAGTTTTGGAGTAGGATCAAATTTGGCCTTAGAATAGGAAGTGGATCTAGTTTGGGTTCAGATATGTTGGGGTGTGTGAGATGTGGAAAACCTCAATGAGGACCTTATTGTTTCGCTGGTTTTACAACCCCACAAGTGCACGGATTGCTAATAAGTAATAAAGTGATGAGTAGAGTATCATTCCCACGAGAAATTTGATTAGTAAGTACTAATCTACATAGTAATTTTGACTGTCTAGGCTATCGAATACTTAAGGAATGAAGTTTGTTAACCTTAAACACGAGAATGGTAAACTTAAAACGAAATGATTTATTTAAAATAATTCTGGAATTAAGATTTCACACTTGAATCTTACTAGGGATATTATCTCGTTTATTTACTGAATTAAGGATCGTTTTCCTTGATGGAAATCAGTCCTAAGTTATCCTAAATCCTCTCTCAAGGTACTTAGGGTGTATTCTAATCAACTCAAACCCAACTTTCATAGTGATCAAATTAATTAAAATCCTTTAAGATCTTTGACGAATTTTGAAGTTCCACAAAGGTATCAGCTTATGTCTAGGTCAGAATTCCTAGGTTCAAGATCTTGATTTTCTAATATTAATTTTCACCTTTCAGTCCTTCAATTAACATCTACAATCATGGCTAAGTGAGTACCAACACATAGCATGCATTAAGATCACAAGAAATTAAATCAAGGAACGAATCTCAAATCCAATAAATAAAATTTAGAGTTCATCCATAATAATAATTACAAGCATTACTCTCCCATGGTGAGTTTAGCAAACATCATGATAAAAGGTAAAAACAGTAAAAAGAAAATTATGTAGAAGAAATAAAGCAATAAAAATCTATCCAAGGAGATGAAATGAAGGAACCGAAGAGAGTTTGCAGCTTTGATCTTGTGGAGCTTCAGCTGGAAAACTCCTTTTGGTACTGATGTTTCTCTCCTCGAGACGGCTGGAGAGAGTGCAGAGTGTGGATTTCTCTCCTTCAAAACTCCTCAAAAGTGCTGTCAAAAGATAAAAGAGAGCCTCCCTTTTCTGATGTTTTCTCTTCTATTTATAATGGTTGCTCTAGGGTTAGGTCATTTTGAGTTCAAAAGGCTTTAGGAGTCTCATTTGAATTAGAAAACAAGAGCGGGAATTCAAGTTATAAAATTAGCTGCCGCATAGTACACGGCCTGTGTGTCACTACATGGCCCAGGGTTGTGTAACTTGCTGGAGTGGAATTGCGGAGTCTTGCATTGGCACAGAGAGTTACACGGGTCTATGCTAACTACACGGGCCTAGTTACATGGGTCGTGTACTTTTGTTCCCATAAGGTTCTTCAAGCTTGTGCCCGGCAGAGACTTACACGGGTTCCTGCAGATTACATGGGTCTAATTACATGACCCATGTACTTTTATTTCTCCATTGGCTATCTGGCTTTCTTCTGGCAGAAGGTTACACGGGTCTGGGGCTTGGCTTATACGACTCGTGTACTTTGCATCAGCAGCAATACTCAGTCTCTTGACCTCTCCAAGCTTCCTTTTGCACTCCTATACTGTGGGGCTTCACCCAAACACCTGAAATGATGCAAAAAATATGAAATTAAGTGCTTGATAATAGAAATTACAAAAACTAATGAAATCAACTACTATGCATGAAAATACTTGCCTAAATGCTATGAGATAGTATACAAATGTGCTTAAAAACATCTATACAATTCAAGTGTATCAAATACCCTCAAACTCAAACTTTTTCTTGTCCTCAAGCAAAGCAAAACTCTGTTTTAAAACACATTTCAGGGGATACTTAGGAATATAACCAATAATTTAATAAGCATAGAATTGAACTCCTCCAACCTTCATACGAATTTCCCTCTTTCAAGGTATAAGGGTTCTATTAGCTGCCTGTTTGGAACTTCACCTCATTTCATGGTGTTTTAACTAATTATTTCTTTATACAAGACCATTAATAAGCTACAAATAACCTGTTTTATCGGGATAGATTTGAGAAACACTAACTCTCTCAAATTTACCCCTATTATGAGTAATTGTGATGAAGAGACTCAATTCCAACTCCATAGGCATATCTTAATTTTCTATATCCACTAATATAACATGCACTTTTCAAAAGATCAAAAGGTCTTTAAAAAGGGTTGTAAAGGGGCTAAGAGGATAATGACTTGGTTGCCAATGAAAGGTTTTTAGGGAATGCAAATATGAGGATAGCATGTATGCATAAAATACCAAGTATTCTAAGTTTGTTTCTACATATTTTGTATGGAAAAGAGGGGCTTTTAGTTTTTTATAGTGCCAAGCATGCTTCCATGATACTTATCTTAGGACTTCTTCTCTTTTTTTTTTTTTTTTTTTTAATGTCCCTTTTGTCCTTTCCCCCAAACTCATTCTTTTCCTAGGTTGGAAAAGCAAATTTTTCTTTGATTTCAATTGCACACTTGCATTCTTTCTTAAATTCTACATTATCTCTTCATTTTCTTTTTTTACACTTAATATGCTATTTACTTGTGCATTTTGCTTCCTCAAAAGGGTATGGTAAGTGTTTAGGTTAGGGGCTAGGTAAATAACATGGGTAAGCAATAAATTCTAAGGGATAAATATAGGCTTCAAGTTGGCTACAAGGGATATACATTTTAATTAGGGGTGGCTAAGGCTTAGTGAGGCTATAACAAAGAATGCCTTAATCATTTTTTCATCAAACATATGCTAGGATTTCACCTTGATAGGTCTAAGAGATATGTTCTAGAGCTAGTGAGGCATTTTTTAGGTTTGCTTGTATTTCAAAAATTGTTCACCTAATTTTACAAGTTCAATGTGATAAATTAATAGTTAGAAGAGGTTTAACTACTCTAGTTCCATTGAAGAGATTAGTTTCTTCACAAACAATATGTTAGAATCCCTTTTTGCCTATCTAGATACGTTTATTCCTCTATCCCGTGGAGTCCAATTATTAGCTTACTAGAAATTGGTTATAGTGTTAAAGTCCAAAATTTTTCAAAAATAATTTTCAAAAATTTTGATACACAAGAATAATGTAGCTGAATTTAAACAATGTAATGTTGTGCATGTAATGATATGCAAATGTAATGATATGCAATGCACTTGTATCCCCCCCCCCCCCCAAACTCAAACCAGACATTGTCCTCAATGTTAAAATAATATGCAAAATCAGAAAAAAAATGTACAAAGATTATAAGGAAGCATATTCTTTATTAGGTATTGAAAAGTTTGGACATTAAGCATATAAAAGAGACCTATGATTGCAACTTAGGACTAAGGCATGTAAGATATTACAATAAAGATCCTATCCTATAGTCCTAGCTCTAAAAGGTCTCTGATGGTGATGATGGCGATGTTGGCTCCTCCTCCACATCATCTAGCTTCTCCATTAGCATGTCCAATTTGTTGTGGGCTTCCTGGAGGCTATCCTCGATTGCTCGTATTCTGTTGTATATGGTGGTCTCCATGCGCTGTAGGTATGCAAGGACCGGATCTATTAGTGGTGGTATCTATGGAGGCACTCGAACGGGGGACTCTTAGAACATCCGCTCTTGGCCTTCTTCTTGAGGCTGCGAAGTCTCGCCAGGTCCTTCTCATGCTTCGTCTCTCCAAGGGATGGCATTCCCTTTGGCATCCAGTAGGTAGCAGGTGTTGCCCACCTTCTTACATATCCCCATGGATATGCAAATGGTTTGATCTATTCTTAACATTCCAGTGACAGAGCGCAGCCTGTGATGTCCTAAAACGAAGCCGAAGTGGAGGGCAATGGTTGTGACAATGCCACTAAGCACTATGTTCCTGGTAGACTGATGACAGAGGTGGCGGAGATGGTTGCACAAAAAGAAGCTGGTGCTGCAGCACTGTCCGATGACCATACACCACAAGAAGAATAGCTCATTGGCGTTTACAATGCCAAGGTTATCACCACGGCCCATTATGGTGTAGGCGGCAAACCGATGCATGTGGCGCAGGGCTGGACTTGTGATGCCCATGGATTTGGACTTGCTAGAGTTATATGGCTCCGTGTTTGGGGCAATAGAATTCCAGAAGTTGATGCTGTTGTAGAGCATGCGTTTCCTAGGGATCTCTTAGTGGCCGGCACTGTCAAAGTAAAAAATGGCATTGAACTCATTTATGTTCATCACCCGGTCGACACCGAGGAGGCGAAATTCAATCTTGCCCCTATCCTCCTTCGATAGGCCATAAGGTGGCCTTGAAACTGCCCAAAAACTTCAGTGTGGTGTCCTGGTATGCTGGAAATTGGAGTTGGGCAAACCTTATCCACCCGATGCTATCGAGTAGCCCATTGATTTCATTTTGCAGCCCGATTTGCTCCAGCAGCGGAAAATCCATGTACTTGGTGGAGCTTATTTTCCGAGTGTGAAGCCGGGTGTACATTGCCTTGTGGGCATCATCAAAGAATCCCCAAGGAATAGAGATTTCAGGTTGTGGAGCGGCTTATGGTTGGGGTTGCTATAGAGGATGGGCTGGTTGAAATGGTTGGGGAGAGGCTACCCTTGTTCTTGGGCGTTGGCGTAGCGGCTGAGGTAGAGAAGATGAGGATTCTCCTCTTTGCCTCGAGAAAGAGTTGATTCTTCTCGCAGATCACTTTACAGGAGCCATTAATGAGTTTTTGGGAAGGAGAAGAGTAGGGTTTGGTGAAGGGAGATGAGATTTGAGGGTTTTTATAGGCTAGAAGGGGTGGAGATGAAGGGTTTTGCCTTTATGAATGGTTTTAATGTGAGGGGTGCATTTAAAGAGCCGTTAGGACTCTTCGTTTCACGCATTTTGCACACCAGGAGTCGCATCTGCGACATAATACACGGGTCGTGTATTATTACAATGGTCCCAACATGTAGGGCCGTGTAAATTTTTGCCTGAAAATTTCAAATTCTGTCATAGTACACGGCCTGTGTAAATGAGCTCTGGGACCTGTGTAACTTTCTGTCTCCCGAGTTGCTTTACTGGATATGTTACACGGCCCGTGTGAAATACAAGGAGTCCCGTGTAACTCCCTGACTTTAAGTGTCACACCCTACTCCTCTATAAGATGTAACATGATCCCGTAGTATACCTAATGAATTACCGTACTTCTCCTACCGATAATCCATTAAATATACTGCAAGGGATTTTAAAACAATTTTTGGGAAATTTAAGTATAGATTAAAATCTGGTGTTATAAATTTTTTTTTTTTTTAATTTCGGCAAAGTGCCGGCTATATTTTGAGAAAACAGTTCTTCAATCCTGCAAAAGAAAATGCTCCCAATATGTTTTCTCAAATACAAATCCAATAAACTTTATTTCAATTCACAATTCAATTCTCAATAAACAATCAATTCATTTTCAAACCAATCTCATCATGAAGAAATATTTCATTGATTATAAGACTCAAAATTTATATTACAAAACTATTCAAGTAAATAAAATCTCAAATTTATATTTACAATAATTTATATTTAATTACATACCAAAATGTTTTACAAGAGTTTTTATACAACTGCTCAAATAATTTACATACATATTATTACATGCATACATCAAAACCTATGTACATGGGTGTACCTATAATATACTTGGAGCTGATCTGAAAGTGTCTTCAAAGAAACTTATTCACTGCTCTATGCTCTTTTTACCTGCGACAGCATACAAAGCTATCGCTGAGTGGTGAACTCAGTGGTGCACAACTATAATTTAAAACATAGTACAATATACATTGACAAAATTTACAGTAAATAATTTGGAAATCTGAATACTCATCAAATTCCAAAACTCAAAATATTCATTGACAATAATGTAAATCATTTGTATAAATGACTTTGATCACAAAATTCAATTTATCAAATCATGACTAACCATTTAAGTAATTCCAACAAAATTAATTATACATAAACCATAATTGAAATCACAATTCTTTACCATTCAAAAGCCATTATGTATTTCAAAAATCATTATGTATCTCAAAAATCAATCTTTATCTCACTAACTATGCAAGACTAATCCGAAAGGGCTATATTCGATGTGATTCTAACTCCCTATGGTCGGGGAGGTCGAATCAGATTCTAACTCCCTATGGTCGGGGAGGTCGAATCATCGTGCACAGTACCATCACAATAATGAATCTTCCGCAAGGGCCATAACGATAAAAAAACTTAGATCTAACCTCAAATCAGAGGAAAATCTAAGCCTCTGCACGTACCATGGTAATCAAAACACAACTAACTCCATTGTCTTCTCAACAAATGAGAGAGACGGGTAATAACCTAGTCAAGCATCTATAGTGAGATATAAAACAATATCACAATCCTTTTAGTGAGCATAAATCACAATATAATTCGATTCAAATTCAATTCCAATATCCAATAATTTTTATGCTCATCATAATTCAAATCATAAATTTGCATTTTTCCATGAAAATTACCATCACAATTCAAAACATGTTCTATCACAATTTTCTAAAACATAATTTATTCAATCCATAACAATGCTTAATACTTGTGGAAATACCATTTCACAAAGCTAAATTCATACATATTATAACAATTTCAATAATCATTGAATTAAATCCAATGCTTATTAAACATAATACATAAGAAAAGTATGTCATTTAATCATATGAAATATTCAAACAAAATCAGTTAAAAACTAGTTGTGCACAAACCTCTGATAACTGTCTCTTGGTCTTGACTCAGTGTTTCCTTCCCTTTCCCGGAGTCTTTGCTAACTGAGAAACACAATTTGAAGTGTTTCAGTACTTAATTAAACTGTCTCTAACGATAATGTTTGATAAATAATTCACTGAATGCTATTATTTGCTTAATCAACTTAATATATCGACCCTCGATGCGTTTTAGGTAATTTAGGTTTTAACATTACTAATATGTCACATTCGATAGTCTTTTAGGGTTGGTACATCTTACCAAGTTCATTTCCGTGTATACTTCATTTTCTTGCAATTTGCTGGATTCCGGGATACTAGTTTGACCTAGCCGGACGACCTAGTTTCCTCAGTTTTCGGGTTTCGGTCTAAACTACAAACTTGTAGATCTATGTCTTATGGAACGCGGGGCAAAATTTCAGGTCATTCTGAGTTATGTAGACCAAGTTATGGTCATTTTACTATTGCTGGTCAAATTGCACCAAAATTGGTCATTTTAGGTCACTTTAGGTCATTTTAGGTTCGGCCAGTTTTTGGACCCGAAATTGTGCAAGCTGTTTGACTTGCTTATGGTCATTTCTGGGCTTTGGTGTCCTCATAAGACTTGTAGGTATGGGTCTTAACTATTCATGGTTAAAATTTCAGGTCAATTGGACCTGTTTTGAGTGAGTTATGGCCTAAATACTAACTGCTGCCCAAATGGTAAATTTTCAGACCTCATTTGCACTTAATCCGGATTTGGTCATTTTTCAAGCTACCTTGCAAGCAGAATTTTGGTAAGCTTTCTTCATGAAAGTTGGCACATTTTGTGCCTAGTTTCACCTCCAATTGGTCTCATACCAATTGGAGCCACACACTTAAAGTTATAGGCCTAAAACTCAAACTGCCTTATTGCATTTCTTGCATACACATCAAGCATCACTTTTAATACTCACCAAACTTAACATTCAAACCAATTCTGGTTGTACCACAACCTAAACATAATTCACAACACTTTATAGGTCATTTTGGTAGCTTACAATTACATTCAACATATACCAACAAGTGCAGAATTTTTCAATCCAATTTACAACAATTCAATCACCTTTTTATGCTCATTTACATGTCCCACTTCACACCATCCTACACACACTCAAACTGTCATAACAACCAACACATTTTAACATCATTGTTTTATAAACCAAGCATGAATTCCAGCATTCTTCAAGAGCTAACAAACTGCCACAATGGTACACTTACATTCCATTACTTTCCAAGCTTTAAATCTCATTTTACATTTACATATACTAAGTATACATCACCCAAACAATTTCCTACACAATATACATTTAATCAATCATTTAATTCACCATTTACAAGCACAAATAAACTGCCTTCAAGGTGCTTCCATGGCTGCCAAAAGTGCACATTCCCATTCAACATCAAAACTCAAAAATTTCTTCATAAATCAAACACCCATAACATTCCTACTAACTTTAATGAAGCAATAACCCAAAAATACAAACTTACCACTTTGGAAATTTTTCAAAATCTCTCCAAAACTTGGTCTTCTTGTTGCCTATCTACTGCCCATGGTGTGAGGATTAACTTTAATGAAGGAAGGTGCAAAGAAGGAAGCTTAAATCAAGCTTGCATGAAGCTTTCAAATGGACGTCAATGGTGGATTTTCTTAGGAGAAATTTGGCTGGTTCTTGGAGAAGTGAGGAAGAAGATGATCTGCTGTCCAAATGAAGTGGTAGTGGTCCACTTTCATGAATTAGTGGAGCACTATGTCAAAATAAATTATTAGTTTAATCTAAAATTTCATTTTCCCACATTAAGCTTCCCATTTTTGCTATTTACATTAGGTACCCCTAAATTAATTTTTCATTATATTTTCCAAGTGTAATATTATTTATTTTTAATGGACATTTAGGTCAAAAGACAACTCGGGATGTCAAATGACCACAATGCCCTGTTCGTTGCATTCCGATTTTTCTAACACCGGTTTTGTCCGTTTTTCGATTTCCCACTTTTCTTTGTACTAATTATTTAATTTTTATTTAATATTTCTAATGATATTTATACTTCAATAGGGGTCTATTTAATTCCTAAAAATATTTTCCAGGGTTCCCCGCGGTCCAAGGCTAGTCAACGGTCCACGCCGTGACTTCCCGATGCGGTCACCCATCGCTAGGGTTTTCGGCTCGCTTAACTTGGTTACATTTCTTTGCTATTATTTTTCCTTTTTTTTTCTTGTATTTTCTTTTCTTGTATTTCATTATTTTATGCCTCCTCAGTCATATCGAAGTATAGTTCTAGGCATCCTAGCTGTCCGGGCAACACTGGTCACCGAATAAAGAGAACGACATCGAACATAGGGGTGTTACAATTCTCCCCCCCCCTTAAAATAAATTTCGTCCACGAAATTTTACCCAATAGTCATCTTACAATAGTCATACGTTTATTTTTTTCCTTTTTATATGATCGTATAATCTTCTTTCCTCAAATTTGTATAAGACTTTTAACAATCTAATACAACGTTTAATTTGTTTGTATATCATCAATCTTCTCTTACTATTGTCCTGTCTAATATTTCGATTCATGTTCCTTCTTGAATGACCCTTGAGGTCATGTTAGAATCATTTATCTAGTCATTGGTCCTCTGACCATTCTAGTCCATAGTCTTCCTCACATTCGTAACATTTCTTTGTTATATTTGAACCAATTGTTCGAATTTTTTTTACTTTCATAACTCTGTTTATCTGTCAATATTCTATAACTTACTTCCTTTTGTACTGAACTATAACCTTTTGATATTCTAACCTTTGAGTTTTAGATCCCTAAGTAGGATTTTCAAACTTATTTCTAACAATTAAATTCTGTCCTGGCATAACTATACAAAAACAGATGCCGTTGGTAACTATTCTTATCTAGGTATACTATTGGGTAGTACGTAGCTCTACACAATAATCTCAAGTTAGTACTGTAATCTGCAGCTTACAGTATAAACATCAAGAACATTGCATAGTTACTACGATACATCCCAATAGATCAAACTTTCCTATCTTTTATCCTTTTCAAATTCACCGATACCTGAAACTTATTCTGATTACAATATTCATTAACAATTAACAACTGGAACATCTCTGCCTTCATCTAGAACAATTATATTACCGCATCTTACTTTTACGTCCTCTTGCCTTACATTAAGTAGGCTTGCCATTTAGCTTTATAATTTATGGTGTGTTAGAAAATACTTTTCGCCGATAAACTCTTCCAAAACTAATTTCACTTATTATCACAATCCTTATCTTAAGGACTAATCACTACTGCATCAAAATTTATTCCCCTGTAAAGAAATAACAACAGAACATATAGTTCTAACTCTAACATAAAAGTATGCAGACCCTAGGTCAAACAATACATAAACGAAGAGTACCATCCTTCTTCTTAACAAACAATACTGGCGCTCCCCATGGTGACACACTAGGGCGGATGAAGCCCTTTTCAAGTAGTTCTTGCAACTGTACCTTCAACTCCTTCAACTCTGCTGGTGCCATTCTGTATGGTTTTATGGAGATTGGATCCACACCAGGCATAACATTAATTTCAAACTACACCTCTCTTTCCGGAGGTAATCCTGGCAATTCATCAGGAAACACGTCTGGAAAGTCATATACTGTAGGGATGTCCCTCAATGCTGGACTCCCCACTTGGGTGTCTACCACATGTGCCAAGTATGCTTCACACCCCTTGCTGATCATTTTCTGGCTAGTGCAGCCGAAATAATGTTTGATGGCAATAGCTGCCTCTTCCCATGTATTACCACATCACTGTACTGAGGGAGACCGAAAGTGACTGTCTTCAGCCTACAGTCAATCATGGCATGATGCCTAGCTAACCAATCCATGCCCAAGATGATATCATAATCTCTAAAGGGCATTTCAATGAAATCAGATAGAAAAGTGTGTCCTTGGATCACCAAAGGACAATCTCTATACATTCTATTAACCCTGACCTCCTGTCCTAGCGGACTTGTTACTAGCACCTCAAAGTCCATTTTTGTACATGGAACAGCAATGCAATCAATGATGCTAGCACTCACATAAGAATGGGTAGAACCCAGATCAAATAACACAAACACATCTTGATTAAAAGTTGAGAAGGTACCAGCCACAACATCAAATGTCTCGGCCTCTTCTCTCTGTCTCATTGCATAGATTCTGACTGGAGCACTGTCTTGCTCTGAATGTTTTACTATGCCTTGGCTACCTGCTAGGCTACCTCTACCCCTGCCTTTACCTCTGCTAGGTGGTTGTGAACTTCTGGTGGCAGGGCTCTGAATTGACCCTTCTGCAGTAGTAGGAGGTGGTCCAACTCTGCGACTACTGGTGCAGTCCTTGGCAAAGTGTCCTGTGCCTCCACAGTTATAACAGGCTCCAATATCCTTATAGCATATCCCACCATGATATCTTCCACAAGCTTCACATTGACGAGAAGGGTAGGAACTTCTAGTTGTTCGACGACTGGACCTTGGTGGTCTCTGCCTTGATGATCCACCTCTGTTATATCCCTGAGCTCGGGGCTCCTCAATTTCTTTTCTCCTTCTCAAATTACTGCTTGAGCTCTGACCCATAGGTTTCTCCCTCTTCTCTATTTCATGTTGCCCTTGTGGGGGTTGGGTCTGTACTTGGGCTTGGGCTGACAGATTATCAGCCATTTGTTGAAAGAAAGTGGCCATTTGCTGGGCCATTTGTGCAGTAATTTGTACCGACAAAACTGGTACAGTCAGGCTTTCGACATTTTGTGGAGCTGGGGCCTCAACTTATTCTTCTGCCATCACAGACTGTTTTATTGTCTCATTCTTCTCTTCCATATCTTTTCACAAGATTTTCTATTCCTGTACAACCAACATAAAGAGATTCCTCTCCATTAGTTCATATTTATGATGTAAATGTACTATATGTATCAAACATTTGAGCAGTTGTAGTTACCGATAAAAAGATTTCAAATTCACAGTTCGAAATTCACTTTAAAACCATTGCTCTGATACCACAAAACATGTCACACCCTACTCCTCTATAAGATGTAACATGATCCCGTAGTATACCTAATGAATTACCGTACTTCTCCTACCGATAATCCATTAAATATACTACAAGGGATTTTAAAACAATTTTCGGGAAATTTAAGTCATAGATTAAAATCTGGTGTTATAAATTTTTTTTTTTTTTAATTTCGGCAAAGTGCCGGCTGTATTTTGAGAAAATAGTTCTTCAATCCTGCAAAAGAAAATGCTCCCAATATATTTTTTCAAATACAACTCCAATAAACTTTATTTCAATTCACAATTCAATTCTCAATAAACAATCAATTCATTTTCAAACCAATCTCATCATGAAGAAATATTTCATTGATTATAAGACTCAAAATTTATATTACAAAACTATTCAAGTAAATGAAATCTCAAATTTATATTTACAATAATTTACATTTAATTACATACCAAAATGTTTTACAAGAGTTTTTATACAACTGCTCAAATAATTTACATACATATTATTACATGCATACATCAAAACCTATGTACATAGGTGTACCTATAATATACTTGGAGCTGATCTGAAAGTGTCTTCAAAGAAACTTATTCACTGCTCTATGCTCTTTTTACCTGCGACAGCATACAAAGCTATCGCTGAGTGGTGAACTCAGTGGTGCACAACTATAATTTAAAACATAGTACAATATACATTGACAAAATTTACAGTAAATAATTTGGAAATCTGAATACTCATCAAATTCCAAAACTCAAAATATTCATTGATAATAATGTAAATCATTTGTATAAATGACTTTGATCACAAAATTCAATTTATCAAATCATGACTAACCATTTAAGTAATTCCAACAAAATCAATTATACATAAACCATAATTGAAATCACAATTCTTTACCATTCAAAAGCCATTATGTATCTCAAAAATCATTATGTATCTCAAAAATCAATCTTTATCTCACTAACTATGCAAGACTAATCCGAAAGGGCTATATTCGATGTGACTCTAACTCCCTATGGTCGGGGAGGTCGAATCATCGTGCACAGTACCATCACAATAATGAATCTTCCGCAAGGGCCATAACGATAAAAAAACTTAGATCTAACCTCAAATCAGAGGAAAATCTAAGCCTCTGCACGTACCATGGTAATCAAAACACAACTAACTCCATTGTCTTCTCAACAAATGAGAGAGATGGGTAATAACCTAGTCAAGCATCTATAGTGAGATATAAAACAATATCACAATCCTTTTAGTGAGCATAAATCACAATATAATTCGATTCAAATTCAATTCCAATATCCAATAATTTTTATGCTCATCATAATTCAAATCATAAATTTGCATTTTTCCATGAAAATTACCATCACAATTCAAAACATGTTCTATCACAATTTTCCAAAACATAATTTATTCAATCCATAACAATGCTTAATACTTGTGGAAATACCATTTCACAAAGCTAAATTCATACATATTATAACAATTTCAATAATCATTGAATTAAATCCAATGCTTATTAAACATAATACATAAGAAAAGTATGTCATTTAATCATATGAAATATTCAAACAAAATCAGTTAAAAACTAGTTGTGCACAAACCTCTGATAACTGTCTCTTGGTCTTGACTCAGTTTTTCCTTCCCTTTCCCGGAGTCTTTGCTAACTGAGAAACACAATTTGAAGTGTTTCAGTACTTAATTAAACTGTCTCTAACGATAATGTTTGATAAATAATTCACTGAATGCTATTATTTGCTTAATCAACTTAATATATCGACCCTCGATGCGTTTTAGGTAATTTAGGTTTTAACATTACTAATATGTCACATTCGATAGTCTTTTAGGGTTTGTACATCTTACCAAGTTCATTTCCATGTATACTGTATTTTCTTGCAATTTGTTGGATTCCGGGATACTAGTTTGACCTAGCCGGACGACCTAGTTTCCTCAGTTTTCGGGTTTCGGTCTAAACTACAAACTTGTAGATCTATGTCTTATGGAACGCGGGGCAAAATTTCAGGTCATTCTGAGTTATGTAGACCAAGTTATGGTCATTTTACTATTGCTGGTCAAATTGCACCAAAAATGGTCATTTTAGGTCACTTTAGGTCATTTTAGGTTCGGCCAGTTTTTGGACCCGAAATTGTGCAAGCTGTTTGACTTGCTTATGGTCATTTCTGGGCTTTGGTGTCTCCATAAGACTTGTAGGTATGGGTCTTAAATATTCATGGTTAAAATTTCAGGTCAATTGGACCTGTTTTGAGTGAGTTATGGCCTAAATACTAACTGCTGCCCAAATGGTAAATTTTCAGGCCTCATTTGCACTTAATCCGGATTTGGTCATTTTTCAAGCTACCTTGCAAGCAGAATTTTGGTAAGCTTTCTTCATGAAAGTTGGCACATTTTGTGCCTAGTTTCACCTCCAATTGGTCTCATACCAATTAGAGCCACACACTTAAAGTTATAGGCCTAAAACTCAAACTGCCTTATCGCATTTCTTGCATACACATCAAGCATCACTTTTAACACTCACCAAACTTAGCATTCAAATCAATTCTGGTTGTACCACAACCTAAACATAATTCAAAACACTTTATAGGTAATTTTGGCAGCTTACAATTACATTCAACATACACCAACAAGTGCAGAATTTTTCAATCCAATTTACAACAATTCAATCACCTTTTTATGCTCATTTACATGTCCCACTTCACACCACCTTACACACACTCAAACTGCCATAACAACCAACACATTTTAACATCATTATTCCATAAACCAAGCATGAATTCCAGCATTCTTCAAGAGCTAACAAACTGCCACAATGGTACACTTACATTCCATTACTTTCCAAGCTTTAAATCTCATTTTACATTTACATATACTAAGTATACATCACCCAAAAAATTTCCTACACAATATACATTTAATCAATCATTTAATTCACCATTTACAAGAACAAATAAACTGCCTTCAAGGTGCTTCCATGGCTTCCAAAAGTGCACATTCCCATTCAACATCAAAACTCAAAAATTTCTTCATAAATCAAACACCCATAACATTCCTACTAACTTTAATGAAGCAATAACCCAAAAATACAAACTTACCACTTTGGAAATTCTTCAAAATCTGTCCAAAACTTGGTCTTCTTGCTGCCTATCTACTGCCCATGGTGTGAGGATTAACTTTAATGAAGGAAGGTGCAAAGAAGGAAGCTTAAATCAAGCTTGCATGAAGCTTTCAAATGGACGTCAATGGTGGATTTTCTTGGGAGAAATTTGGCTGGTTCTTGGAGATTTGAGGAAGAAGATGATCTGCTGTCCAAATGAAGTGGTAGTGGTCCACTTTCATGAATTAGTGGAGCACTATGTCAAAATAAATTATTAGTTTAATCTAAAATTTCATTTTCCCACATTAAGCTTCCCATTTTTGCTATTTACATTAGGTACCCCTAAATTAATTTTTCATTATATTTTCCAAGTGTAATATTATTTATTTTTAATGGAAATTTAGGTCAAAAGACAACTCGGGATGTCAAATGACCACAATGCCCCTGTTCGTGTTGCATTCCCGATTTTTCGGTAACACCGGGTTTTGTCCGTTTTTCTATTTCCCACTTTTCTTTGTACTAATTATTTAATTTTTATTTAATATTTCTAATGATATTTATACTTCAATAGGGGTCTATTTAATTCCTAAAAATATTTTCCAGGGTTCCCCGCAGTCCAAAGCTAGTCAACGGTCCATGCCGTGACTTCCCGATGCGGTCACCCATCGCTAGGGTTTTCAGCTCGCTTAACTTGGTTACATTTCTTTGCTATTATTTTTCTTTTGTTTTTCTTGTATTTTCTGTTCTTGTATTTCATTATTTTATGCCTCCTCACTCATATCAAAGTATAGTTCTAGGCATCCTAGCTGTCCGGGCAACACTGGTCACCAGAACAGTAGAACGCATTACCGAACATAGGGGTGTTACATTAAGTTATTCTGCTAGAGACATTACACAGTTTGTGTAAATTGGGCTATGGACCCGTGTAACTTTCTATCTCCTTCGGAGTTAAAAATGCAAGAAATTTATGGACTTCCAGAAAGTTACACGGGGTGTGTAAAACCAATACACGACCCGTGTAATTTTCTGATTTTCCAAATTTTTATCAAATGAAAAATTTTTATCATCACAACGCATGAAATGAATGTAACGTTTAACAATAGAGCTACTTCCCTGGTTTTGTCCAATTTTCCCTTTTGTGGTTTTGACTTGGTGATTCCTTTCCTCTCTTGTTCTGTACTCCTCTTTCCAAAAAATCGTACAAAATGAAATGCTAATGAGTATGAAACAAAAGTCAATATGAAAAAGAGAAAAAAAAAGTTAAAAAATTTTTTTGGTTGCCTCCTAAAAAGCGCTTGTTTATAGTCTTTAGCTGGACTTTGCTTGTTTATGGTCCGTCGGTAGGATAGTCGAGGGTGCAATTGACTCTTATTTCTATGGGTTCTCCTTAAAAGTAAGGCTTCAGCCTCTGCCCATTGACCTTAAATGCACCTGAGGTTTCGCTCCATACTTCTACTGCTCCATGTGGGAAGACTTAGGTGACCTTGAAAGGTCCGAACCATCTTAACTTTAGCTTCCCTGGAAAGAGTTTCAATCTAGAGTAAGAGGATAAGATCTCCTTCTTTTATTTCTTTCCTTGCTATGCGCCTGTCATGCAATCTTTTGGTTTTATCCTTGAAAATTTTGGTGTTTTCATATGTATCCTGTCGGATTTCTTCCAACTCATTTAGTTGTAGGAGTCTTTTCTCACTAGCAGCTTTGAGGTCAAAGTTTAGGATCTGAATTGCCCAGTAAGCTTTATGCTCAAGTTCAACAGGGAGATAGCATGATTTTCCATAAAACTAGTCGGAAGGGTGTTGTGTTAATTAGGGTTTTATATGCAGTGCGGTATGCCCATAGTGCATCATCTAACTTCATGCACAATCCTTCCTGGATCTGTTTACAGTTTTCTCTAGAATCTGCTTCAGTTCCCTATTTGAGATTTCTACTTGACCGTTGGTTCGAGGATGATAAGGTGTGGCCACCTTGTGAGTCACTCCATACTTTTTCAGTAGTGTTTTAAATTATTGGTTGCAGAAGTGACTTCCTCCATCACTGATTATTGCTCGTGGTGTGCCAAATATTGTGAAGATATTCTTCTTAAGGAACCTTGGGACCACTCTAGCATCGTTGTTTGGTATTGATATTACTTCTATCCATTTTGACACATAATTAATTCCAACCAGAATATACTTGTTTCCACGAGAAGAGGGAAATGGGCCCATGAAGTCTATTCCCCATACATCAAACAATTCTATCTCAAGTATACCATGCAGTGGCATTTCATTCCTTTTTGAACTGTTACCTGTTCTTTGGCATTGATCACAAGCTAGCACAAAGGACCTTACATCCTTAAACAAATGTGGCCAGTAAAATCCTTCTTGTAAAATCTTGGCTGCGGTTTTTGAGGTACTGAAGTGTCCTCCATATAGTGATGAATGACAGTGATGAATGATATTTTTCATATCTTCCTCTGGTATGCATCTTCTTATCAGCCCATCATTACATCTCTTCTACAGTAGAGGTTCCTCCCATATGTAATATCTCACATCATGTAGGAATTTCTTCCTTTGCTGATAAGTCATGTTTGGAGGCAGTACCCTGCATACAAGAAAATTAACAAAGTCAGCGTACCATGGAACTTTGGAGAATGCAAGTAATTGCTTATCAGGAAATGAATCATCAATTGGCAAATATTCGAAGTCCCCTGTGTACTCCAATTTTAGTCTGAAAAGATGGTCAGCTACTACATTTTCGGATCCTTTTTTATCCTTGATTTCAAGGTCAAATTCTTGCAGGAGTAGAATCCATCGAATCAGCCTTGGTTTTGCTTCCTTCTTGTTTAAAAGGTATCAGATTACAGCATGATCTGTGAATACAATGACTTTTGACCCAATGAGGTAAGATCTGAACTTATCCATTACAAACACCACTGCTAGGAATTCCTTCTCTGTGGTGGCATAATTGATTTGCGCATCATCGAGTGTCTTGCTAGCATAATAAATAGCATGGAGCTTTTTATCTTTTCTTTGCCCGAGCACTGCTCTAACTGCAAAGTCACTTACATTGCACATCACCTCGAATGGTAGCTCCCAATTTGGTGGCTGCATTATTGGTGCTAATATCAGGGCTTTTTTGATCCTGTTAAAGGAGACAAGGAAATTTTTATCAAAATTAAAGGGAACATCTTGACTTAACAAGTTGGTAAGTGGCTTAGCTATTTTGGAAAAGTCCTTGATGAATCTTCTATAGAATCCTGCATGTCCCAAAAAGCTTCGCACTCCCTTGACTGATGTTGGTGGTGGCATGTTTTCAATGATCTCAATTTTTGCCTTATCAACTTCAATTCCTCTTTCTGATATCAAATTTCCCAGAACTATGCCTTCCTTTACCATAAAGTGGTATTTTTCCTAATTTAGGACTAGGTTTGATTCTTCACATCTTTGTAACGCCTTAGATAAATTGGCTAGGAAATCATCAAAAGTAGTTCCATAGACAGAAAAATCATCCATAAAAACTTCTATGATATCTTCAATATAATAAGAAAAGATAGCCATCATGCATCTTTGAAAGGTAGCAGGGGCATTACAAAGACCAAAAGACATTATCCTATATGCAAATGTTCCATAGGGACAAGTGAATGTTGTCTTTTCTTGGTCTTCTGGGTGAATTAGGATTTGAAAGAATCACGAATACCCATCTAGATAATAGAAATAAGAGTGTTTCGCTAACCTTTCTAACATTTGTTCGATGAAGGGGAGAGGAAAATGGTCTTTTTTGGTAGCACTGTTCAATTTCCTATAATCTATGCACATTTTCCAACCAGTGACTACTCTAGTAGGGATTAGTTCATTGTTTGCATTTTGGATAACAGTTATGCCACCTTTCTTAGGAACTACATGTACTGGACTAACCCATTTACTATCAGAAATTGGGTATATGATACCTGCATCTAATAGTTTTAAAATTTCTTTCTTCACTATTTCTTTCATGTTTGAGTTAAGTCTTCTAAGTTATTCGATAGTGGATTTATTGTTTTCTTCCATGGGTATCCTATGCATGCAAATCAAAGGGTTGATTCCCTTCAGGTCTTCTATTTTATACCCTATGGCTTTGTTATGGATCCTAAGTTCTCTTAACAATTTTTTCTCTTCTAACTTAGATAGGCTAGCATTGATTATAACAGGATATTTAGAATTTGAGTCTAGAAATGTGTACCTTAGCAAGGAGGGGAGAGGTTTAAGCTCTATCTGTTTGGTATTTTCTTGGAGCTTACCTTTGGTTTATTCCTCCTTCAACTTCTCCATCTCAGAAGCCTTAGCTAAGGGTAGGGCCGCTAACTGTTGTGCACAGGCTGCTATTTCTATATTTTCATCATCCACTGTGTGGCTGTGCACAATACATGCTTCAAGAGGATCTTTAGGATGTATCTTATGAAATTCCTTTTCAACTTGTTTGTCAATTATGTCAACCTTAAAGCATTTATTAGGTTCAAATTTGTGTTTCATTGTGTCGAACAAGTTAAACTCCACTTCTTCTTGTCCTACCTTGAGGGTTAGTTGCCCATTTTTTACGTCTATGATGGCCCTGGTGGTTGCCAAGAATGGTATTCCCAAGATGATAGGAATTTGAATATCTTCTTCCATCTCAGGGACAACAAAGTCTACTGGAATGAAGAATTTGCCCACTTTGATAGGGATGTTCTCAAGTATGCCCACAGGATATTTAATAGATCGATTAGCCAATTGCAATGAGATTGTCATAGGCTTCAACTTTTTACATATTGATAGAGGCATTAAACTGAAGCTTGCCCCAAGATTGTAGAGGGCCTTGTCTATTTTCTTGTTACCAATGAGGCAGGGTATGGAGAAGCTTCCTGGATCTTTCAACTTTGGAGGCAGTTTGTTTTGCAGAACGACACTACATTCCTCTGTTAGAGCTACTGTTCCATAGTCTTCTAGCTTTCTTTTCTTTGACAGAATTTTCTTAAGAAATTTGGCATAGGATGGCATCTGAGAAAGTGCTTCAGTGAAGGGGATGTTGATATAATATTTCTGTAAAACTTCTAAAAACTTCCCAAACTGCTTGTCCAATTTGGCTTTTTGAAATCTCTGAGGAAAATGTAGGGGAGGCTGGTATGGCTCTAGTAATTTCTTTGTCTTTCTTGCTTCCTCTTCCTAATCTTTCTTAGCTTCTTCCTCCTTTTTCTCTGCTTGGCCTTAGATTTTTCTATGGTTTCCTCTGTCGGTTCTACCTTTGGTTGTACTAGAGTTCTCCAACTCCTCAGTGTAACTGCCTTACAATGCTCCCTTGGGTTCATTTCTGGTTAGCTAGGCAGTTTACTAACAGGCTTACTTGAAGAACTTACTTGCTGAGCAATTTGATTCTCTAGCATCTTGCTATGAGTAGCAATTTAGTCCATTCTGGA
Source organism: Hevea brasiliensis (assembly GCF_030052815.1). Classification (NCBI taxonomy): domain Eukaryota; kingdom Viridiplantae; phylum Streptophyta; class Magnoliopsida; order Malpighiales; family Euphorbiaceae; genus Hevea; species Hevea brasiliensis. The sequence goes on along the minus strand of NC_079497.1, from coordinate 32,343,014 downwards.
AGTCAACTGTTTAATCAATTCATTTTGTTGTTGTTGTTGAGCTGCTAGGAATCCTTCCATCATGGTTTCCATGGTCATCTTCAGTTCAAGTTATTGAGGTTGGAGAAGTAGTGATGGCTGTGCAAAGTTTTGACCTCTGTTCTGAAATCCAGGGGGTACTGGTGGTTTGTACCCTTGTTGCTTGTTTATTGGCTAGTTTTGCTAATTGGACCATGAGAACTTTGGGTGGTTCCTCCACCCAGGGTTGTAAGTATTTGAATATGGATTGTTAAGCTGCCTTTGGTTGAAGTTTCCTCCATTATTCTCATAGTTCATCTGTTCTGTGGAGGGTTCATTGAAATTGCTGTATTCTGAACTCATGTATCCTCCTTTATAGCTGTCCTCATGTTGACTCTTTGTACCAACTGCGTTGGCTTGCATTCTTTCGAGTCTCTTTGTAAACTGATCAAATTGAGCATTTATTATGCTTAGGGCGTCTACTTCCAAGACCCCTGCAGTTCTCCTTGCATTTCCTCTTTCATTCGACCACTCATAATTATGATATGCAACCCTTTCTAGAAGTTCAAGTGCTTGTATCACTGTTTTTTCCATTAGATCACCTTCTGCAGCTAAATCAACTGTGCTCCTTATAGAGGGTAGTAACCCATTATAGAAATTTTACACTAATAGCCAATCCTCTATGCCATGGTGTGGACATTCCCTCTGCAGGTCTTTATATCTTTCCCATGCATCATAGAGTCATTCTCCTTCCTTTTGTCTGAAGGTGTTGAGCTCAAGCCTCAGTTTTGCAGTCTTTGCAGGTGGAAAATACCTTGCTAGAAAAGCTTGAGAGAGGTTTTTTCAAGTGGTGAACGTTCCAGCCGGTTGAGAAAGTAACCACTTCCTTGCTCTGTCCCGAAGGGAGAATGGGAATGCTCTGAGTCTTATTGCTTGATCAGACACTCCATTCATCTTGAATGTGTCACATAAGGCAAGAAAGCATTGGAGGTGATAGTGTGGGTCTTCTATTCATGAACTTGCAAATTAGGTTTATTGAATCATTTGGAGCCATACTGGTTTTAATTCAAAGTTATTGGCTTCCACTGTGGGTCTAGTGACACTGGGCTGAAATCCTTGGACAGATGGAGCTCCGTAATCTCTCAAGAGTCATGGTTTGTCATTATTATCGACCATGGTTAGAATTTCAGGATCTCCTTTACCGTGTTCTTGATGTTTCCTTTCCTTCTTGATGGCTCTCAGAATTCTGTCTATTTCCGGATCACAGTCCAAAATTTCTTCTTCTGGCCTTGTTCTGGTCATATACCAGATTGGGGCACCTGAGAGAAAAGAAGAGAAATACAACCAGTAAAATAAAATTAGATAATAAATATAATTGCCTAAATCAGCTAAATTGCCTATCGCTTGATATTACTAAAGCCAAAAATTCCCCGGCAACGGCACCAAAAACTTATTTCGCTGGTTTTATAACCCCGCAAGTGCACGGATTGCTAACAAGTAATAAAGTGATGAGTAGAGTATCATTTCCATGAGGAATTTGATTAGTAAGTACCAATCTACATAGTAATTTTGACTGTCTAGGCTATCCAATACTTAGAGAATGAAGTTTGTTAACCTTAAACACTAAAATGGTAGACTTAACACGAAATGATTTATTTAAAATAATTCTGGAATTAAGATTTCACACTTGAATCTTACTAGAGATGTTATCTTGTTTATTTACTGAATTGAGGATCGTTTTCCTTGATGGAAATCAGTCCTAAGTTATCCTAAATCCTCTCTCAAGGCACCTAGGGTGTATTCTAATTAACTCAAACCCAACTTTCGTGGTGATTAAATTAATTAAAATCCTTTAAGATCTTTGACAAATTTTGAAGTTCCACAAAGGTATCAGCCTATGTCTAGGTCAGAATTCCTAGGTTCAAGATCTTGATTTTCTAATATTAATCTTCACCTTTCAGTCCTTCAATTAACATCTACAATCATGGCTAAGTGGGTACCAGCACATAGCATGCATTAAGATCATAAGAAATTAAATCAAGGAACGAATCTCAAATCCAATAAATAAAACTTAGAGTTTATCCATAATAATAATTACAAGCATTACTCTCCCAAATCCAGAATAAGAAAACTACTCACTCATGGTGAGTTCAGCAAACATCAAGATAAAAGGTAAAAACAGTAAAAAGAAAATCATGTAGAAGAAATAAAACAATAAAAATCTATCTAGGGAGATGAAATGAAGGAACCGAAGAGAGTTTGCAGCTTTGATCTTGTGGAGCTTCAGCTGGAAAACTCCTTTTGGTACTGATGTTTCTCTCCTCGAGACGGCTGGAAAGAGTGCAGAGTGTGGATTTCTCTCCTTCAAAACTCCTCAAAAGTGCTATCAAAAGATAAAAGAGAGCCTCCCTTTTCTGATGTTTTCTCTTCTATTTATAATGGTTACTCTAGGTTTAGGTCATTTTGAGTTCAAAAGGCTTTAGGAGTATCATTTGAATCGGAAAACAAGAGCAGGAATTTGAGTTATAAAACTGGCTGCCGCATAGTGCACGGCCCGTATGTCATTGCACGACCTAGGGTCGTGTAACTTGCTAGAGTGGAATTGCGGAGTCTTGCATTGTCACAGAAAGTTACACGGGTCTGTGCCAACTACACGGGCCTGGTTACACGGGCCGTGTACTTTTATTCCTATAAGGTTCTTCAAGCTTGTGCCTGACAGAGACTTACACGGGTCCCTACAGATTATACGGGTCTAATTACATGACCTGTGTACTTTTGTTTCTCCATTGGCTATCTGGCTTTCTTCTGGCGGAAGGTTACATGGGTCCGGGGCTTGGCTTATACGACTTGTGTACTTTGTGTTAGCAGCAATACTCAGTCTCTTGACCTCTCCAAGCTTCCTTTTGCACTCCTATACTGTGGGGCTTCACCCAAACACCTGAAATGATGCAGAAAACATGGAATTAAGGGCTTGACAATAGAAATTACAAAAACTAATGAAATCAACTACTATGCATGAAAATACTTGCCTAAATGTTATGAGATAGTATACAAATGTGCTTAAAAGCATCTATACAATTCAAGTGTATCACTTATAGGTTTGGAACCTCTAAATGTTACAGGTGTGGTCAAGAGGGACATATGGCAAGGGAATGTCCCAACATGGAAAGGATAGCCTCACAACAATAAGCAGTGTCTAGCAGTGTGGCTCAACCAGTTGCAATACAGGTTCTTATGGTTCCTTCTCAAGGAAGAGGACAAGGGAGAGGAAGAAGGACTTCTTCATCTAACATAGGTTCTCAAAGAAAAGGGTTTTATAACACCAGTTAGGATCTTTACCATGACATAGTAGGAAGTGAACACCTCCAACACAGTAGTATAAGTAAAATTCATATAGGAAGCTTCAGTGCGCATGTTTTGATTAATCTGGGTGTTTCACATTCTTTTGTTACCCATGATACAATCCAATGGCTAGGATTGATGGTTTCAAAGCTAAAGTGTCCTTTGTTAGTTAATGGGCCTAAGTGTGACCCTTCAATGATAGAGATAATCTGTTACTCCTATCTAGTCATGGTTGAAAACAGATGCCTTCCAGCTAACCTAATGGTTCTAGAGTTAACTAATTTTGACATCATTCTAGGGCATATTAGCTTTCTGTCAATTATGCTACTTTGGACTATAGGAATAAGGTAGTGAAGTTTAGGGGGACAAGATGGGCCAGAAGTAGTGTTTCAAAGAGATTAGGTACCAATTCTAAAAAGGGTGAATTCTACTATTCAAGCCAGAAAGATGCTCAAAAAAGGATGTAAAGGGTTCCTAGCTCATGTTAAAGAAGTTAATGTGAAAAGAGATGGACTAGGGTTAGTTCCTATGGTAGGGGAGTTCTTAGAAGTTTTTCTAGAGGAACTACCTAGTTTACCAGAAATTGATTTAATACCTGGTACTAAACCTATTTCTATCCCTCCTTCTAAAATGGCTCCTACAAAATTGAATGAGTTAAAGGAATAGTTACAAGATCTAGTGGACAAAGGGTGGTGCTCCAGTACTGTTTATTAAGAAGAAAGATGGTTCTTTGAGGTTGTGCATAGATTATAGGCAATTGAACAAAGTAACCACAAAGAACAAGTACCTTTTACCTCATATCGATGATTTGTTTGATCAACTAATAGGAGCTAGTTGTTTCTCTAAGATTGATTTAAGGTCTAGATATCACTAATTGAGAATCAAAGGGACATACATTCTAAAGACCACTTTTTGGACTAGGTACAGGCATTATAAGTTTCTTATGATGCCATTCGGGTTAACTAATGCCCCAGCAGCATTCATAGATCTCATGAATAGGGTATTACCTTTTCTAGATCGCTTTGTGATTGTCTTTAATAATGACATCTTAGTGTACTCCAAAAGTCTAGAAGGGCACACGTAGCATTTGAGATTGGTTCTCCAGACTCTGAGAGAGCATCAATTGTATGCCAACTTTTCAAAGTGTGAGTTCTAGTTCAAAAGTATATCTTTCTTAGGGTATGTGATGTCAAAAAATGGCGTTGAAGTGGACCCCATGAGAGTTGAAGCAATGTCAAATTGACCAAGGCCAACTACCATTACAGAGATCAAAAGCTTCTTAGGCTTGGCTAGCTATTATAGGAGATTTGTACTAGATTTTTCTAAGACAGTTGTACCAATGACTAGGTTAACTTATAAGAACACAAAGTTTGAATGCACAAAATAATGTGAGGATAGTTTTCAGAAGTTAAAGAAGTATTTGGTTACAACACTAGATTGGCTTTACCTTTAGGTAATGAAGATTTTACAGTGTACTATGATGCCTTCCAGGGTGGGTTTAGGGTATGTTCTCATGCAAAATGGCAAGGTAATAGCTTATGCTTTGAGGTAGTTGAAGAAGCATAAAGCTAATTATCCCACCTATGATTAAGGAATGGCAACTGTAGTTTTGCCCTTAAGATGTGGAGACATATCTGTATGCAACAAAATGTGGAATTTTTACAAACCATAAGAGTCTCTAGTACATCTTTAATTAGAAGGAGTTGAATACGAGATAAAGAAGATAAGTAGAACTGCTTAGTGATTATGATTGTACTACTCAGTATCATCCAGGTAAGGCAAATGTAGTAGTAAATGCCTTTAGCCAAAAATCATTTGGCAGCTTAGCTCACATTTCAGTGGAAAGACAACCCATCTTGAAAGAGTTCCACCAACTATTAGGCAAAGGGTTACAGTTGGAGTTATCAGCCAGAGGTACACGGATAGCACAGATGAATGTAACACCAATGTATTTTAGACAAGTGGCAGAGAAACAGCATGAAGATCTAGAATTAATAAAAATAGCGAAGCAGTTCAAAAGGGTAAGAACAGTGAGTTTCGATTTGATGGAAAAGAAGTTTTGAGGTATGGCAACAGATTATGTGTACCAGATAATATCAAGCTCAAAGGAGACATTATGAGAGAAGTTCATAATGCTATATACAATGTACATCCTAAGACTACCAAAATGTATCAAGATTTGAAAAAAAATATATTAGTGGCCTGATACACTTGTATTATATAGATGTTTTTAAGCACATTTGTACAACATTTTATAGCATTTAGATAAGTAATTTCGCGCATAATCATCAAATTCATTAACTTTTGTAAAACTCATTACTCTGCACTAAATTCTATGTTTTCTGCATATTTTTAGGTATTTTGAGGAAGTTCCAAAGTATAGAAGTAAAGAAGGAAGCATGAAAAAACTCAAGAAGAAGGGCATTACTGCTGATGCATAGTACACGGGTCATGTAAACATAACACAGACCCATGTAACTGATGGTTGTCAATTCCACCAAAAATTAAATTAACTGAAATTATCAGTAATAAAATATTTTCTGCAATAAGTGGTAAATCCAGGTCGAACCCTAGAGACTGAATTACTCAATTTCGTGCACTTGTGTGGGGAGGGGGAGGGGGGGTTGTAACACTAAATCAGAAGAATTTAAGTTCAGAAATTAAAGAACTAAATTTAAATATGAAACTCTTAATTTAAATGAACTTCAGTCCAAGGTAATTAGCATTCCAATGCATGACTCGATCATAGACAAAAGAAATACAATTATCTCTTATTGAATATTTAACGTAGATTTACCAAACAGTGAGGTAAAACCCCTAACTTCCCTATACTCATCAACTCGAGCCCAGCACTCTTGTTGACTCTAATTATGAACTGAATTGGTATTAAGCAATCCTCATCAAATTAATAACTGCTTTAAGAACAGGAAGTAGTTAAGCTAAACAATGATTTATAAAGCATAAACTGAAGGAACAGAAGCGTGAAAAACAGAAGTTTATACCATTGAATTCAAAAATTTTCACCTAGGGTCACATGCACCATGCAAGATTTATTTTTATCTATTTGATTTCAATGATAGACAACATATTAAAACTCTTTTAATATGTTTTTGGATCTGTATTTGCCATTTAAGATTTTAAAATTAATCAGATTAATTTTAGAACCTTAGATTAAATCAAGAACAAACACACTAACCTCTTGATGCACTGCAGTGTATTTGCGCCTTTGAGATGCGTCTTTAGGACACCAGATGTTATCCCTCTAGCTTTTCCATACCAAGAACACCTATGGCAGTGCTTGAACAGCTTCTAAAGCTTTTTCTATTAATTAGAAATTCAAGTTCTGCCTTTTAAGAGATTAGAGATGTAAACAGGACACTAGAAACAATTTCTAGTATTTTTAATTCAAGAGATTGATGGCTAATCTCTTTGAATTTATGAGAGATGAAGAGGAAGAGAAGGAGAGCTTCAAAATGGCGTGACAAAGGAGTGTGGCTGCTGGTTGTATTTTTTTTCTTCATAACAACACTTATATAGCTAGGTTAACACATTAAACCCTTGCCACATGTCACCCTCTGATTGGTTCTAGGTTTAATTGACCCAATCACATTGTGCCAAGTGTCAAACCTATATTTAATCTTAATTTTTATAATCTTACATGATTAAAAGACATTTGGCAAGCTTATGTGTAATGCCATGTGTCACCATCTCATGGTGCCACGTGTTACACTGTGAAATGACCAAAATGCCCCTGTGTCTTAATTTTGAGTTCTCAACCCAAAATAATTATTTCTCTTCTTCTAAGCAATTTATATCAAATATAAATTAATTAATTAATCTCTATTAATTAATTTCTCATTAATTAAATTCATATTTAAACACTTTAAATATAAATTTAACTTATACTACACATCCAATAATCTAGATTTGGTTTCAAGTCATTCTAGGGACTTTGCAATCTAATTGCAAACTAAACTTATTTAATCAATTAATTAAACTCTTTAATTAATTAATTAAATCATATTTAATTACGTGATAACTTGTGTATGTGTGTGACTTACTAGGCTCATCACTAATTGGCAATGAGATATGATATCAACTCTTAATATCATGAGAACTCTTTCTTACCATAAATGATTTCTCTAAATCATTTTATGCACCTCATAGACCATGGTTAACACCTAGCATAGTATGCCATGGCTACCCAATTAGTAATAAGGTTTACCTTTAAATGAACCTATAATCATATGTTACCATGCACTGGAATCTCTCTATTACAAAATCCCAACTCAAGCTGGAGTCATAGTTTATGTCAAACTCCATTTGCTATGAACATTATATTCTCTTTTAATTCCAGTTCTTGATTAAAATGATTTTCTCATCAGAAACTCTTTTCTGATTAAATCTATCTGTCCTAGCCAGGAACTTGAAACATCAAGAACAATTAAATGAACATAGGATTTTATCTCTATTTACATAGAGGAACAGATTCCATCTTGATCAACACCTACCTGTTAGTAGTATGCCCTAGAGCATATCATTTAGTATGTATCTTGTACATATTTTTATTAATAAAAGGCATTTCCACTTTTCCGTTTACATAATATATTTATGTGTAATAGAAAAGGTCCATTGATATTTTGTTAGAAATATTATTCTTAAGTTGTTAAGAATATGAGTGACAATATTTCTAGCACGAAGTATCATAAATAGGTTCACAATCGAGGATACTTCATAATAAGGACATGACTTATCCAGAAAGATTGTATTCATGTTTGTTCCCAAGTTATTTATATGAGATATAAATAAGATGGAATGGTGAGTCTCATGCCATATAACAAACATGATAGGCACTTATAAATGATAAGTAGGCCGAACCAGTGACACTTATGACAAGCACATGGAGTTTACTCTTGTCAATGTTTTGTCATAAATCATATCGATGCATATAATCTTTAGACTGAGATAGCACAGCTTATCTTGTATATAGGTAGTTTGAGTTTGATCTCGCTTTCATACTTGTCTTGTGTATGGGTATATGGGCATGTGTTGGCTCCTACTAGTTATATATGGAGGTAGGTGTTGATCAAGATAGAATCTGTTCCTCTAAGTAAATAGAGATAAAATCCTATGTTCATTTAATTGTTCTTGATGTTTCAAGTTCCTGGCCAGAACAGATAGATTTATTCAGAAAAGAGTTTCTGATGAGAAAATCTTTTTAATGAAGAATTGGAATTAAAAGAGAATATAATATTCATAGCAAATGGAGTTTGACATAAACCATGACTCCAACTTGAGTTGGGATTTTGTAACAGAGAGATTCTAGTGCATGGTAACATATGATTATAGGTTCATTTAAGGTAAACCTTATTACTAATTGGGTGGCCATGGCATGCTATGCTAGGTGTTAACCATGGTCTATGAGATTCATAAAATGATTTAGAGAAATCATTTATGGTAAGAAAGAGTTCTGATGATATTAAGAGTTGATATCATGTCTCATTGCCAATTAGTGATGAGCCTAGCAAGTCACACACATACACAAGTTATCACCTAATTAAATATGATTTAATTAATTAATTAAAGAGTTTAATTGATTAATTAAATAGGTTTGGTTTGCAATTAGTTTGCAAAGTCCCTAGCATGACTTGAAACCAAATCTAGATTATTGGATGTATAATATAAGTTAAATTTATATTTAAAGTGTTTAAATATGAATTTAATTAATGAGAAATTAATTAATAGAGATTAATTAATTAATTTATATTTGATATAAATTAATTAGAAGAAGAAAAATAATTATTTTGGGTTGAGAACTCAAAATTAAGACACAGGGGCATTTTGGTCATTTTGCAGTGTGACACGTGGCACCATGAGATGGTGACACATGGCATAACACATAAGCTTGCCAAATATTTTTTAATCATGTAAGATGATTAAAATCAAGATTACATATAGGTTTGACACTTGGCACAATGTGATTGGGTCACTTAAACCTAGAGCTAATCAAAGGATGACATGTGGCAAGGGTTTAATGTGTTAACCTAGCTATTTAAGTGTTGTTATGAGAAAATAAAATACAATCAGCAGCCACACTCCTTGGTCACACCATTTTGCAGCCCTCCCTCTATTCTTCTTCATCTCTCATCAATTCAAAGAGATTAGCCATCAATATCTTGAATTAAGAACACTAGAAATTGTTTCTAGTGTCCTGTTTACATCTCTAATCTCTTAAAAGGCAAAACTTGAATTTCTAATTAATAGAAAAGGCTTTAGAAGCTATTCAAGGGCTGCCATAGGTTTTCTTGGTGTGGACAAGCTAGAGGGACAACATCTGGTGTCCTGAAGATGAAACTCAAAGGCGCAGACACGCTGCAGTGCATCAAGAGGTTAGTGTAATCGTTCTTGATTTAATCTAGGGTTCTAAAATTAATCTGATTAATTTTAAAATCTTAAATGGCAAATACAGATCCAAAAACATATTAAAAGAGTTTTAATATGTTGTTTATCATTGAAATCAAATAGATAAAAATAAATCTTGCATGATGCATGTGACCCTAGGTGAAAATTTTTGAATTCAATGGTATAAACTTGTGTTTTTTCACGCTTCCGTTCCCTCAATTGTTATCAAAGCCACTATATTTGCCATTTAGATTGTTTATTATATGATTTAATTGTGTGATTTGATCATGAGATGATTGATCCATTACTGGTTGGATCAAGAGGTGTGGCGGCATGCTTGATGAACTCCAACATGGTGCGCATGGCTTTGGAAGATCATGGTGCGCATGGTTGTTATTAAATTCTGCAATTGTTGCATGATGAAAGGTTCATCATATGACTAATTAAAATGTTTAATTAGGATTTTTAATCACACAATTAAATTATGATTTAAATAAAAAATTTTAAAAATTGTTTGAATGTGATTCAAATATGAATTTTAAAAGTTGTTTGAATGTGATTCAAATCTGAATTTTTAAAGTTGTTTGAATCATATTTAAATCTGATTTTTTAAAATTGATTGAATAAAATTCTGATCTGATTTTTTAAAAAATGTTTGAATATGATTCAAATCTGATTTTTTTTAAAAATGTTTGAATGTGATTCAAATCTGAATTTTTGAAGTTGTTTGAATGTGATTCAAATCTGAATTTTTAAATTTGTTTGAATGAGATTCAAATATGAATTTTTAAATTTATTTAAATCATATTCAAATCTGAATTTTTAAGTTGAATATGAGATATTCAATTTAATTTAAGTATGTATGTTTTATTTAATTGTTAAATAGTAATATGCATGATGGATGATCATGGACTATAAAAGACCAATGTGATTGGATTTATTTCTTTTATGTTTCTTTGGGATTGTAAATTAATAAATTTATTTTAATTTATTTTGGGCATGTATTATTAAGTTTGTAATAATTTTGGGTTGTAATTTCATTTATTTAAGTTCTTGTAAATTCGCCTTGGTATGCCAAGGATTACTATGTAATATTGGATTGCAAGAAGTTCAAGGAGGTCAAGAGCATTGGTGGGACCAGTGGGAGGAATTCAAGATCAAGTGTTGATTATGTACTCCTTCAGCAACTCTTGCAAAATGAATGAATGAAATGCACCTAGGAATGCCCTGATTCAATTCTTGGTGGCTCAGAATTGAATCCCTTCGAAATTCCATGATCATACCATATTTACTGCTTATCCATGAATGCATGAGATATATGGAAATGTATGCAATTATATGATATATGCATGCTAAATGGATAATGTGCAAAGTGAGACCTTAATAGTAATTAGAATGACCATAAAATCTTCCAAACAAATGATTAAGTTGGATATGCTATAATTAAAGTAATTATAACATAGGCCCTCCATTGGGGCAATTATTTTAAGAAATTTTAAATAGTTGCATGAGATGCAATTAATTTAAGAGATTTTCTTAAGAATAATTGTTAAGCATGAGATGTTGTAAATATGTAATGGTTTGGTGGCCAATATTGGATGTACCTGAGGACATTAAAATTATTTACATAATTACTGGCTCAATGGGATCAACTTAACTAATGCAAGATAAGTCAATAATGGATGTACCTGAGATTTTGAGCATTAGGGGCTAGGTAAAGGATTGAACCTCACATGAGATGTGAAGGGCAAGGAGTTGCTCACTTATAGTTTATTGTAATTCCAATAATGGATGTACCTGAGGATGATCAATAGAATTATAAGAATTCAATCACCCACTAGAAATTCATAACTAGGATTTCCGTTTCCTACTTTGGAAGTGTAGGATTCGCTAAGTTAGTGGGAGGACCAATTTGATTAAAAGACCATAATCATTTTGGTTAATTACATGATACATTTACTAATTAATCTGGTTATTTTCTGCAGTTAATTTTCTGATAAAAATGAGCACAAAACAACCACCACCATCCAATATCCTTGCGAGCATACTTGATCACAATAGCTTGACAGGACCAAATATGTCTGATTGGCTAAGAAATTTGAAGCTTGTCCTGAACCTTGAACATATAGGATATGTTCTAGATTCAAATGTTCCTGGTCCCTTACCTCCAGAGGCCACACAAGAGGAACATGATACTTTGGACAAGTGGAAGGAGCATGATATGAGAGCTAAGTGTTACATGCTTGCTTCCATGAGTAATGAGTTACAGAAGCAACATGAGAACATGTAGAGTGCGAGTGAGATCCTCCTTCACCTACAAGAGTTGTATGGTGAGCACAATAGGAATGCTAGGTATGAGATATCTAGACAGCTATTCCGTATGAGGATGTCTGAGGGACAGAATGTTGGAAATCATGTCCACAAGATGATTCAGCTGATTGAGCAGTTGGAACATCTTGACTTCAACATGGATTTCCAACTACAGACGGATTTGATCCTTCAGTCCCTTCCTGAGTCTTTTGGGAATTTTGTGACAAATTTCCATATGACTAAACAGGAATGCACCTTAGCTGGTTTACTCAACATGCTGGTTATTGCCCAAAAGAATATGCCAGGCAATAAAGGGAAACAGGTAGCTTTGGTTGCATCTTCTTCTGCTGGAAAGTCCAACAAGAAGAAGGGCAATAAGAAAAAGAAACCTCAGATTTCTGGTCCTTCCAAGAAAATAGCTAAACAGAAAAGGAAGACTAAAGCTAATGGAGGCAAAGGAAAGTGTTTCCACTACCAAAAGGATGGGCACTGGAAAAGGAACTGCCCAGAGTATCTTGCTTCTCTGAAGGACAAGAAGGATACACCTTCGGAAGGTATGTCCATATCTTGTTATTTAGATTCTGATGATACTCATAGTTCATCTACAGCTTGGGTTTTAGATACTGGTGCCAGTTCTCACATTTCTAATGATATGCAGGAACTAGCAAACAGTAGCAGCTTGCGTTCTCAAGATTGGCAATGGCTCAACTGTTGAAGCTTTAGCCATAGGATCTAAATCTTTTTACATGTTTGGACATGTTTTGTGTTTGGATAATATTTTATATGTACCTGATGCTTTTAAGAACATCATTTCTATATCTAGTTTGACTAGAAATGGCTATGAATTTTAGTTCACTGATGATGTTTGCAATATTTATTTTGGAAATAAATATGTTGGTTCGGGTTATATGAATGATGGTCTTTATTATTTGGATAATAATGACAAACACAAATTGAATGCAAGTGATCTAAAAGAATGCAATGCCATGGTGAAAACCAACTCAAGTTCAAAATATATTTGGCACTTAAGATTATGTCATATTGCAGAAGATAGGATTGCAAAATTGGAGAAAATGTGGATTCTATCCTCATTGGGCTCTGAGCCTACTCTAACTTGTGAATCTTGCCTTCAGGGTAAAATGACTAGATCACCCTTTGTTGGACAAGGGCTAAGAGCTGAAAATATTTTGGAGCTAATACATAGTAATGTATGTGGTCCATTTAAAGAAATGGCTAGAGGGGGTTTTCATTATTTTATTACCTTTACTGATGATAAATCAAGGTTTGGGTATTTGTATTTGATGAAATACAAACATGAATCTTTTGAAAAGTTCAAAGACTTTAAATCAAGTAGAAAATCAAGCAGAAAGAATATTAAAGCTCTTGATCGGATCGTGGAGGTGAATATTTGAGTACTGAATTTGATGAATACTTGAGAGAGCATGGCATTGTTTCTCAGCTGACTCCTCCAGGAATGCCACAGATGAATGGTGTATCTGAAAGGAGAAATCGTACCCTATTGGATATGGTACGTAGTATGATGAGCTATACTGATATGCCAATCTTCTTTTGGGGATTTGCATTAGAATCAGCTTTGTATATTCTGAATAGGATTCCATCAAAATCAGTTTCTTCCACACCTTATGAGATATGGCATGGAAGAAAACCAAGTCTTAAGCATGTTAAGATTTGGGGTTGTCGACTTATATCAAAAGTGGACACTTATAAATTGGAGACCAAATCGTAAAATGTCGAGTTGTTGGATATCCAAAAGATAGTTTTGGATATTATTTTTATTTGCCTACTTCACAAAAGGTTGTGATAAGTAGAGATGCCACATTTCTTGAACAACAGTTTGTTCAAGAAGGAGGCAAAGGAAGGCAAATAGAGTTAGAATTGGAGAATTCTGACAAACCAACAGATCAGATGGATATAGATCCATCTAGTCAACCAATACCCGTTGATGAAACATCTACAGCTATTCCTCATAGAACAACCAGGGTATCTCACCCACCAGTGAGATATGGTTTTCTTCATGAAGAAGAACAAGAGTTATCTACTCATGAAGAAGTAGATCATGGAGATGATCCACTTACCTATGAAGAAGCTATATCAGATATAGACTCTTCAAAATGGATTGATGCTATGAAATCCGAGATTGATTCCATGTATAAGAATCAAGTTTGGGATCTTGTTGACCCACCTGAAGGTATTATACCTATAGGGAACAAATGGGTTTTCAAGAAGAAAATTGGTTCTGATGGAAAGGTAGATACCTATAAGGCAAGGCTAGTAGCGAAAGGGTTTTGCCAAAGGCAAGGAATCGACTATGAGGAGACTTTCTCGCCTGTTGCCATGCTTAAATCAATTAGGATTTTATTAGCAATAGCTGCATACTATGATTATGAGATTTGGCAAATGGATGTCAAAACAGCTTTTCTCAATGGATACATTGAAAAAAACATTTTCATTGAACAACCTAGGGGATTTGAATCCCAAGATAGTTCCAAGGTATGCAAGCTAAAGCGATCCATTTATGGGTTGAAACAAGCTTCGAGGAGTTGGAACATCCGTTTTGATGAAGCCATTAAATCCTTTGGTTTTATAAAAAATGAGGATGAGCCATGTGTATATAAGAAGGTTAGTGACAGTGCTATCACTTTCCTTGTCTTATATGTGGATGACATACTGTTGATGGGTAATGACACAGGTATGTTGATGACTATAAAGATATGGTTGTCAAATACATTCTCCATGAAAGACTTAGGGGAGGCAACCTATATTCTTGAAATTTGCATCTATAGAGATAGAGCGAAAAGAATAATTGGTTTATCCCAAAGTCTATACTTGGAAAAGGTGTTAAAGAGGTTTAACATGCTTGATTCTAAGAGAGGATTGTTACCAGTGAGACATGGTATCCATCTTTCTAAAGAGATGTCTCCAAAGACACCTGAAGAAAGAGATAAGATGGCCAGATTCCATATGCTTGGCTATTGGAAGTTTAATGTATGCAATGTTGTGTACTAGGCGGATATCGCATATCTTTATTAGTTTGACTAGCGGTATCAATCCAATCGTGTTTGGAACACTGGATAGCTGTCAAGAATATTCTTAAGTACTTGAGAAGAACTAAGGATTTATTCTTGATTTATGGAGGTGGAGACTTGCAATTGGATGGTTATACTGATTCTGATTTCCAATCAGATATCGATGATAGAAAGTCTACCTCTGGATATGTGTTCATTTGTAATGGAGGTGCGATCGGTTGGAAGAGTTCCAAGCGAGCACGCATTGCAGATTCCACTACAGAGGTGAGTATATTCTTGCATCGAATCTTTGCAAAGGAAGCTGTTTGGATAAAGAAGTTCGTGAGAACTTACAGTAGTTCCTTCCATTGAGTCGCGGTTCCACTACCTGTGACAATAATGGAGCGATCATACGAGCTAAGGAACCTCGGTCTCACCAGAAATCTAAACACATAGAAAGGCGCTACCACATTATCAGAGAAATAGTTGGGCGAGGCAATGTAGCCATGCAGAAAATAGCATCAGCTGAAAATCCAGCTGATCCATTCACTAAGCCTATGTCACAGACTTAGTTAGACCGACATCTTGAGAAGATAGGTCTAAGATATTGTAATGAATGGCTCTAGTGCTAGTGGGAGATTGTTAGTAGTATGCCCTAGAGCATATCATTTAGTATGTATCTTGTACATATTTTTATTAATAAAGGCATTTCCACTTTTCCGTTTACATAATATATTTATGTGTAATAGAAAAGGTCCATTGATATTTTGTTAGAAATATTATTCTTAAGTTGTTAAGAATATGAGTGACAATATTTCTAGCACGAAGTATCATAAATAGGTTCACAATCGAGGATACTTCATAATAAGGACATGACTTATCTAGAAAGATTGTATTCATGTTTGTTCCCAAGTTATTTGTATGAGATATAAATAAGATGGAATGGTGAGTCTCATGCCATATAACAAACATGATAGGCACTTATAAATGATAAGTAGGCCGAACCAGTGACACTTATGACAAGCACATGGAGTTTACTCTTGTCAATGTTTTGTCATAAATCATATCGATGCATATAATCTTTAGACACTGAGATAGCACAGATTATCTTGTATATAGGTAGTTTGAGTTTGATACTGCTTTCATACTTGTACTGTGTATGGGTATATGGGCATGTGTTGGCTCCTACTAGTTATATATGGAGGTAGGTGTTGATCAAGATGGAATCTGTTCCTCTAAGTAAATAGAGATAAAATCCTATGTTCATTTAATTGTTCTTGATGTTTCAAGTTCCTGGCCAGAACAGATAGATTTATTCAGAAAAGAGTTTCTGATGAGAAAATCTTTTTAATCAAGAACTGGAATTAAAAGAGAACATAATATTCATAGAAATGGAGTTTGACATAAACCATGACTCCAGCTTGAGTTGGGATTTTATAACAGAGAGATTCTAGTGCATGGTAACATATGATTATAGGTTCATTTAAGGTAAACCTTATTACTAATTGGGTGGCCATGGCATGCTATGCTAGGTGTTAACCATGGTCTATGAGGTTCATAAAATGATTTAGAGAAAT
The DNA here is from genome assembly GCF_030052815.1 of Hevea brasiliensis. Taxonomy (NCBI): domain Eukaryota; kingdom Viridiplantae; phylum Streptophyta; class Magnoliopsida; order Malpighiales; family Euphorbiaceae; genus Hevea; species Hevea brasiliensis. The sequence goes on along the minus strand of NC_079497.1, from coordinate 32,326,360 downwards.
CATTTATGGTAAGAAAGAGTTCTGATGATATTAAGAGTTGATATCATGTCTCATTGCCAATTAGTGATGAGCCTAGCAAGTCACACACATACACAAGTTATCACCTAATTAAATATGATTTAATTAATTAATTAAAGAGTTTAATTGATTAATTAAATAGGTTTGGTTTGCAATTAGTTTGCAAAGTCCCTAGCATGACTTGAAACCAAATCTAGATTATTGGATGTATAATATAAGTTAAATTTATATTTAAAGTGTTTAAATATGAATTTAATTAATGAGAAATTAATTAATAGAGATTAATTAATTAATTTATATTTGATATAAATTAATTAGAAGAAGAAAAATAATTATTTTGGGTTGAGAACTCAAAATTAAGACACAGGGGCATTTTGGTCATTTTGCAGTGTGACACGTGGCACCATGAGATGGTGACACATGGCACCATGAGATGGTGACACATGGCATAACACATAAGCTTGCCAAATGTTTTTTAATCATGTAAGATGATTAAAATCAAGATTACATATAGGTTTGACACTTGGCACAATGTGATTGGGTCACTTAAACCTAGAGCTAATCAAAGGATGACATGTGGCAAGGGTTTAATGTGTTAACCTAGCTATTTAAGTGTTGTTATGAGAAAATAAAATACAACCAGCAGCCACACTCCTTGGTCACGCCATTTTGCAGCCCTCCCTCTATTCTTCTTCATCTCTCATCAATTCAAAGAGATTAGCCATCAATCTCTTGAATTAAGAACACTAGAAATTGTTTCTAGTGTCCTGTTTACATCTCTAATCTCTTAAAAGGCAGAACTTGAATTTCTAATTAATAGAAAAGGCTTTAGAAGCTGTTCAAGGGCTGCCATAGGTGTTCTTGGTGTGGACAAGCTAGAGGGACAACATCTGGTGTCCTGAAGATGAAACTCAAAGGCGCAGACACGCTGCAGTGCATCAAGAGGTTAGTGTAATCGTTCTTGATTTAATCTAGGGTTCTAAAATTAATCTAATTAATTTTAAAATCTTAAATGGTAAATACAGATCCAAAAACATATTAAAAGAGTTTTAATATGTTGTTTATCATTGAAATCAAATAGATAAAAATAAATCTTGCATGATGCATGTGACCCTAGGTGAAAATTTTTGAATTCAATGGTATAAACTTGTGTTTTTCACGCTTTCGTTCCCTCACTACCTCCATATATAACTAGTAGGAGCCAACACATGCCCATATACCCATACACAGTACAAGTATGAAAGCAGTATCAAACTCAAACTACCTATATACAAGATAACTGTGCTATCTCAGGTCTAAAGATTATATGCACTGATATGATTTATGACAAAACATTGACAAGAGTAAACTCCATGTGCTTGTCATAAGTGTCACTGGTTCGGCCTACTTATCATTTATAAGTGCCTATCATGTTTGTCATATGGCATGAGACTCACCATTCCATCTTATTTATATCTTATATAAATAACTTGGGAACAAACATGAATACAATCTTTCTAGATAAGTCATGTCCTTATTATGAAGTATCCTCGATTGTGAACCTATTTATGATACTTTGTACTAGAAATACTGTCACTCATATTCTTAACAACTTAAGAATAGAATTTTTAACGAAATATCAATGGACCTTTTCTATTACACATAAATATATTATGTAAACGGAAAAGTGGAAATGCCTTTTATTAATAAAAATATGTACAAGATACATACTAAATGATATGCTCTAGGGCATACTACTAACATAAACCATTTAATTCACCCTATTGTTTCCTTAGGTTATTATCGAAAACTTGGATCATAATCAATAAAACCTAATTGCTACTCACATTCAATCTTACACAATAATTATGGATTATGAAGATGAATTAGCAATTGATCAAATCAAACAATTAACTAATAGGCTTTTTTAGCAAATCATTCAATAGATAAAAAATAATTAAATAAGGAAACCATATATATTCCAAAAGACATAAATTAAATTAAGAACCTGGTCTCACAAATCATGCATAAGAACTAGAATCCCTTGAACTGAATTTATAGCTTAGCCACTCATGTTCATGGCTTACAGAAAATTAAAGAAAAATAAAGAAGAAATCTAAAAAGAGAATGGATAATGAATGTCTTCTATGGTGTTCGAAGGTCTGAATGGATTATTTCGGCTGCTGCCCAAAAATGGTCTTTATACTAAAAAAACCTAATAAAAAAATAAGAGCCAAACTTAAAAAAGTTTTGAAATTCAAAAGATAAATTTTCTGCTCTACAATCATGGCCATTTTTCAGCCACTTCCCTTTCGAATCTGCCTCTTCCTTCTTCAGGAAAGTTGTAGCCCTATTTCTTAGCTTTCTAATGGGTACTTATTTGCCCAAATCCAAGGTTTACAGCTCAAGTTATGGGCCAAAAATCGAGACTGGTTTTGACAAAGTATCTAGCCCATATTGACGACTTCATTGCCGTTTTTGACAATTAAAACAACCTTATTTCGCTTCCAGCCCCTTATAGAAGTGTAGAGGTGGCTCTTAAGGTTCAATTAGGCTTAGGCTTGCTTCATTTGGACATTTGGAACTCCAAATACAAAATAAATACTGAAACTAGTCACGACACATCAAGTATAGGCTTTTGTATTAGATTCATAACTAATTCTGACAACCTTAGAGACTGATCTGGGCTTTGGTCCCTCTTTGTCATTTATAGTGCTCTATCTTAGCTTTTCAACGAATTAAATAGCATTGGATTCGGAGACCCACAACTTCAGAAACACCTGAAAAACACAGCTGTAGAAAGAGATGATTCTCATTGATTTCAATTAATCTGTACATGGGTGTATATATACAATTGATTCCTATAATTGTGTTCTACTAATTAGGAAGAAATCCTAAATAAGAAATCCTAAATAGGAATACAGAATACAGAATATACAGAGAAATAATATAGTGATTGACTTTCCATAACATAGTGATTGACTTTCCATAACACTCCCCCTCAAGTTGGAGCATAGATGTTAATCATGCTCAACTTGTTACAAATGTAGTCAATCCTAGCTCCATTCAGAGCTTTTGTGAAAATATCTCCTAACTTCTCTCCAGTTTTGATGTGTCCTGTTGAGATGATCTGTTGTTGAATCTTTTCACAAATAAAGTGACAATCAATCTCAATATGTTTGGTCCGCTCATGAAACACCGGATTAGAAGCAATATGAAGAGCAGCTTGATTATCACACCACAATTTCGCAGGCAGGGAGGTCTTAAAACCTGTCTCATCTAGTAATTGAAGTATCCACATTACCTCACATACTGATTGTGCCATGGCTCAGATTCGGATTCAAAGACTAGATCGAGAAACTATACTCGCTTCTTGCTTCTCTAAGACACCAAATTTCCTCCAATAAAAACGTAATATCCAAAGAGTTGACCTCCACAACCTTAGATCCAAATGTCGGCATCTGAAAAACATTCAACATTCAAATGCCCATGATTACCATATAGCAAACCTCTTCCTGGAGCGCCCTTCAGATAACACAAGATTTGTTCCAAGGCTTCCCAATGAGCAACAGTTGGGGAAGACATAAACTGACTTACCACACTAACGGCATAAGCAATGTCAGGACGAGTGACTGTAAGGTAGTTCAATTTTCCTAGCAATCTCCTGTATCTCTCTGGATCTTCAAACAATTCACCATCCCCTGCTAACAGTTGTAAAGTTGGAGTCATTGGTGTGCTACAAGGCTTAGCACCTAATTTTCCTGTCTCTGTCAATAGATCGAGAACATATTTTCTTTGAGACAAGAAAATACCCTTCTTACTTCTCATAACTTCGATACCCAAGAAATACTTTAACAATCCCAAGTCTTTGGTTTGAAACTGAGTTTGGAGGAAGGTTTTAAGAGATGAAATACCTGCAGAGTCACTCCCAGTGATGACAATGTCATCCACATAGCCTACCAAGAGAATTAGACCAGCCTCAGATTGCCTATAAAATACTGAGTGATCACACGTACTCTTTTGCATACCAAATTCTTGTACTGCTTCACTGAATCTCCCAAACCATGCCCTAGGACTTTGTTTCAAGCCATAAAGAGACTTCCGAAGCCTACAAGTTTTACCCAACTCTCCCTGAGCAACAAAACCAGGTGGTTGCTCCATATACACCTCCTCCTGAAGATCACCATGAAGGAAAGCATTCTTGATATCCAATTGATGCAGGGGCCAATCATATGTAGCTGCTAAAGAGATAAACAAGCGAATAGAAGTAAGTTTAGCTACAGGAGAAAAAGTATCAGAGTAATCAACCCCATATGTCTGAGCATATCCTTTTGCTACAAGGCGTGCTTTTAACCTAGCCACAGAAGCATCAGGATTTACCTTTAGTGTAAATACCCATTTGCAACCAATAGCTTTCTTACCAGTGGGCAAAGGTAATAGTTCCCATGTACCACTAGCATCTAAAGCCTCCATTTCCTCTTTCATAGCATCACACCAGCCAGGATGAGACAGTGCCTCATCAACAGTATTAGGGATAGGAACAGAGTCTAAAGAAGTAACAAAACATTGAGAACAAGAAGACAATTGATTATAAGAAACAAAAGAAGAGATAGGGTAAGTACATGAACGTTTACCTTTGCGAAGAGCAATGGGTAAGTCTAGATCAGAATCATGGTCAGTATGAGGTACAGGATCTCCCAACAAAGTAGCTGGTGGAGGATCTGAGTCAGGAATCTCCAATCTCCTGAAATAAACATGAACAACGGGAGGTCGAGTAGGTCTAGAGACAGAAGGAACAGGCTGTGGGAGAGGACTAGACATTGGTTGGACAGTATATATTAAGAGATCATCCTTCTCCCCCTGACTCTCATACACAGATGATGGAAGAAAAAATGGAGTGGACTCAAAAAATGTGACATCTGTAGAAACAGGATAACGATTAAGAGTAGGAGAGAAACAACGGTACCCTTTTTGGAGCCGGGAGTACCCAAGGAAGACACATTTGGGAGATTTTGGATCCAATTTAGTAACCAGTGGACGAACAACACGCACAAAACAGGTACAACAAAAAATACAGGGTTCAATAGGGAACAAAGATATTGTAGGAAACAAAGTAGTATAAGGAATATCCCCATTAAGGACAGAAGACGGCATACGATTGATCAAAAAACATGCCGTAGAAACTGCATTTACCCAAAAGTGTTTAGGTGCTTTCATCTGAAAAAGAAAAGCACGAGTTACCTCAAGAAGATGACGATTTTTTCTTTCGGCCACGCCATTTTGGGATAGGGTATCCACACAGGAAGACTGATGAAGAATGCCATTTTGTGTCATATAAAGCTGAAATTGTGCTGAAAAGTATTCTTTGGCATTGTCACTTCTTAATATGCGCACAGAAATATTAAATTGAGTTTTGATTTCATTACAAAAGGCACAAAAGATAGAAAACAACTCAGAACGATTCTTCATTAAATATAACCAGGTAACACGAGAGTAATCATCAATAAAAGTAATAAAATAACGAAATCCAGTTTTAGATGTAACAGAACAAGGACCCCAAACATCAAAATGAACTAACTTGAAAGGGGATGAAGCCCGTTTATTGACTCTAGACACAGAAGGCAAATGATGATGTTTTGCAAACTGACACGACTCACATTCTAGTACTGATAAAGACTGAAATTGAGGACATAGCTTCTTCATGGTAGACAAAGAAGGATGACCTGCTCTGATACCAAGTAGAAAGAGATGATTCTAATTGATTTCAATTAATCTGTACATGGGTATATATATACAATTGATTTCTATAATTGTGTTCTACTAATTGTAAAGAAATCCTAAATAAGAAATCCTAAATAGGAATACAGAATACAGAATATACAGAAAAATAATATAGTGATTGACTTTCCATAACAACTGCAAAGGTCAAATTAATTTAAATGCTGAAAATTTCTCCATTTAACACAATTATTCCAACAACTATCTAAAAATATGCCTAAATGATAATTATACTTTAATCAACTAGATTAGGCATTAAAACACACTAGAAACACTAACTGTGATGGAAGTCAAATTAATAAATTATGCACTTATCAAATTCCCCTACACTTATTCTATGCTTGTCCTCAAGCATGACTTAAACTCTCAATCAACTCTACTTAGAAGTTACCTTAACTTCACCCTATCAAAACATTCTCTAACAAAAGATTAAAAGTTTGAAAGAAGAGGCAAGTAAGGTAATAACCATTACAATAAATTCCATCAACACCATACTAATATATCAATAATTTTCTAATATAAAATAAAAGGTTTGAAATCAATTAAGCTCACACAATTAAAGTTCCATAAAATTTTAAATCAATACACACTAAAACATAAGGCTAATTTATCAAAGCACAACAACTATAGCTCTTTGCAAATCTTAGGGGGGGAGATAGAAATGGCCTTTTTTTTTTATTCAAGATTTAAAATTGGTACTTCTCTTGTCACAGTGCCCTTTTTTTTTTTTTAACCGTCACCTTCAGAAAAGTACCTTGCTCACATCCTAGCTAACTTTTGGCCTGAGAATCGACATGGGGTTCATGAAGACCCTTGGTTACTTTTCTTAACTAAAATAGCGGAGCAATTTTCAAGTTCAGCATTTTATTTCCCCCAATTCATATATCTACATATTATAAAGTGCCCTGGTAGATTAAACAAAGTTCTGAAATATGCATGACACTAGTTTAAAGCATACATAACTAATCATTTCACCATTAAATCAAGCCTAAATAATTTATGCAGGAAAAAAAAATTGCTCTATGATATGGAGAAGAGGGAAAATCCATCATTAAAGTTACTATTACCTTGCCTAAAATCTCAAAAATTCAACATAAAATAGAAAAGTCATTTCAAGGACAAAGCACTTCTCTCCAAGAGTTAATATAAAATCATGAATTAAGCTTATGAGAATGATTTTTTTTTAATTAAAAAAAATTACAGTAACAAATTTCTCCTCCCCCACACTTAAAACTTACATTGTCCCTAATGTAAAGCCCAAATGCAAAAGAAAAGAAAAAAATGCTAGAAAATAAAATAAAATAAGGGAAAGAAAATAAATCTGATTGTGGCTAACAAGCCTGTAACACCCCTATTTTTATAGCTAGGTATATTTCACTGTTCCGGTGACCGGAGTCGGTCCGAACAATTAAGAGGATTAGAACCACACTTAAGAAAACTAGATAAGCCATAAACACAAATAATTAGTAATTGTCAATTAGTTAAGTATAAATAAGAAGAACAGAACATAAGAAGTTAAATGAGCCGAGAGTCACAGCGATGAGTGACCTTCTCGGGAACGACTGCGAAGTCGATTTAAAGTCAAATTTGGAACCATAGAATGTGACGCTGCAGTCCTTAGGACCATTAAAAACACAGTGGAAAAGAGAAAATCACAGAAAAAGAACTATTAAGCCAGTTAAGTAATCAGGTCAGGGAGCCGGAAGAAATATTGAATTAATTGCAAACCAGGTTGAACTGGCGAGGGGCAATTTGGTCAATTGACCCCGAGAGCTGACTCCTGACCTAACTAGTCAAGCTACTGAGAGTGGCTCTAGGAAAAGAAAACATTTTGGAGGATCTAGCTCGCGCAAATCAAGTAGAAGTATATCTTCTAAATAGAAACCATCCCAATCCGATCAGTAAACTCAACAGACATGCAGAAAAACGTTGTCGGATCGACTTTGTGAGACTTGTGCTAAACCACATAGTGGAGTATGTTATAGAGCTATAGGAGCATGTTTCAATTGTGGAGGGACTAGTCATTTTGCTAAGGATTGCATAAGTCTACACCGTTATGGATCATTTACCACATCAGAAGGATCAGCCCAAGTTTCTACCCCGAAGAGTTTACCAACAGTTGGTAGAGGTAGAGACAGAGGTAGGGGTAGTACACCTATAAGTCAGAGTACTGTGAATCAACCAGGACAAGGTGATGCTCCAGTGAGAGTATACACTATGCGATAGAAGGATAAGGATGAGACTTCTGGTATGGTTGCTAGTATTTTCTCAATTCTTAAATGAGATATGTATATGTGCAAAAAAAAAAAAAAAACACAAAACAAAACAAAAAAAAAAAACAAAATTAGTCTTCTTCCATTCTTGCCGCCTCCCTTCCCTCTCCCAAAGCTTCCTCACCAAAACTCCATTAAAGCTCATTTTTGAGCTTGAAGAACCAAAATCCTACCATAGAAAATTGTCCTACCATAACTAGACTTTGTTTGGGCAACTAGGAAAGAAGATTCAAGGAAAAAAAAGAAGAAAAATTTGAAGAAAAGAAGAAAGAAAATTCTGCACTAAGGTTAGTGATTCAAACTTGAAACTTTTAGTTTAATCTTTGTGATTTTAGCTTAAAGAACTTAGAAATGAACATAAAATCAAATGAAAACAAGGGTTGGAGTACTATAACTTGAATGAGTGAGAAATGGTATTGGTATGCTTTGAATTAATTAAATGTAACCAATATGTGAATTAGGGTTTTGGACATTAGGGTTTAGAGACAAAAATGTGAGAAACTTGTAAATGATGTCTTGGACCTAATTTGAAGTGAGAAATAAAGGTCCCTCAGGAAAATCCCACATCGGCAAAGCACGGAGATGGTCTTAGGTTCAAAAAGTAATGATATATAAAATGGAGGAACTAATCACTAGAGGCGCCTTTTGGTGGAATGGCCTGGAGAGTTGGAAAAACTCCAGGGTTAAGCGTGCTCATTTGAGAGAAATCCTAGGATGGGTGACCTCCTGGGAAGTTCTCCATTCCACCTATGGGACAAAACCGTGAGGCTTAAGGCTAAAGCGGACAATTCCTCTAGTGGTTGGAGCCTAATCGTTACAATAAAGGTCCCTTAGGAAAATCCCACATCGGCAAAGCACGGAGATGGTCTTGGGTTCAAAAATTAATGATATATAAAATGGAGAAACTAATCACTAGAGGCGCTTTTTGGTGGAATGGCCTGGAGAGTTGGAAGAACTCTAGGGTTCAGCGTGCTCGCTTGAGAGAAATCCTAGGATGAGTGACCTCCTGGGAAGTTCTCCATTCCACATATGGGACAAAACTGTGAGGCTTAAGGCCAAAGCGGACAATTCCTCTAGTGGTTGGAGCCTAATCATTACAATTGGTATCAGAGCCGCTCGCGTGTCCCCTTGGGTGATGGTGGGGCAAATCTCAGCGAGGACGCTGAGTCTCGAAAGGGGGAGAGAAAGGTCCCTTAGGCAAATCCCACATCGGCAAAGCATGGAGATGTTCTTGGGTTCAAAAAGTAATGATATATAAAATGGAGGAACTAATCACTAGAGGCGCTTTTTGGTGGAATGGCCTGGAGAGTTGGAAGAACTTCAGGGTTAAGCGTGCTCGCTTGAGAGAAATCCTAGGATGGATGACCTCCTGGGAAGTTCTCCATTCCACCTATGGGACAAAACTGTGAGGCTTAAGGCCAAAGCGGACAATTCCTCTAGTGGTTGGAGCCTAATCGTTACAATAAGTGGATCTGTAGCACCAGCTCCGCAAATGCTGCAATTTCCTGCACAGTTTGCACAGTAGATAGCGGCATTGTTTCAATAAATGGCTGGGGGTATGCCTGCTCAAGCTCCACCCCAGACACCTGTGGCATAACCACTGCCTCCAGCCAGACAATATGATAAATTACTGATGTATGGGGCTGCAGAATTTAAGGGTACAGTGGACCCTTTACAGGCAGAGCAATGGCTTGAAAGAATGGACAGAGTATTTAAGAAGCTGTTACAGTTAGAGAGGAGCACAATTGAAGAATTGTATGGGTATTTGTCTATACCCTGGTAGTTTAGTTTGATGTAAATATGATAGTATGCATATGTATCTCTGTAATTTGAGCAATTGTATAGATAAAATTGTAATAATATTATTTTTGAGATTTTGCATCTGTAAATTAACTTATGATTATAAATTAATAATTTAAAATGCAATGTGCATGAGTTATGAAATGTTTTGAGATTTGAAATTTGGATTTTGAATTGAAGTGTTGCTATTGCTGTTGATTTGAAGTTTGGTGGTTGCAAATGGAGTGTGATTGAGAAATATATTGTGACTGTTTCTATTTTCAGGTTTTGAAGAACTGTTTTCTCAAAATACAGACGGCACCCTGCCGAAATTTTTGTAAAAATTACGGAGATTTTAAATATCCAAAAATTTGATTTATGTTTGGACTCTAAATAAAGGTTTTTAAAATCTGAAAAAAAAAAATTTTACCCACCAATTCCAAAATGAATGAAAATTATTTTAAAATCCCTTGTAGTATATTTAATGGGTTACTGGTAGGTGAAGTAGGGTAATTCATTTGGTGTACTATGGGAACATGTTACATCTTACGAGGAGTAGGGTGTGACAAAGCCACTCATGGGTTGCCTCCCAAGAAGTGCTTTTGTTTATCATCGTTAGCTCGATATGGCAAAGTTCCTTAATCCACATAAATTGGGTTACTCAATTTGAGCTCCTCCACTGAATGCTCCTGAAACCCCTCATAAAATGGCTTGAGTCTATGACCGTTTACCTTGAACACCTTGTTAGTTCCTAAACTTTGAATTTCAATTGTACCATAAGGAAACACATTAGTAACAACAAAGGGTCCAATCCAACGAGAACGTAACTTACCAGGCATCAGCTTCAATATGGAATTATACAGCAAAACTTTTTACCCAATTACAAATTGCTTCCTTAGTTTGTCATGGAATGCCTTTGTCTTTTCTTTATAGATCCTAGAATTCTCATAAGCCTTAAGGCGAATTTCCTCTAATTCATGCAATTGTAATTTTCTTTCCAGCTCATCCTCCATGTTTAACTCAAAAACATCCTACACAAATGTATCAACAACATCAATAGAAAAGACAGAATGATCATTAGCAGGATACTTCATGGCATCAAAGATATTAAATTTGACAGTCTCTCCATCAAACTCCATAGTTAAGGTACCCTCATCCACATTAATTTTTGTCTTGGCAGTTTTTAGGAAAGGTCTTCCAAACAAAAGCAAAGTTGACTTTAATGTGGGAGCACTATCCTCCATATCCAGAATGTAAAAATCTGCAGGAAAAATCAATTCTCCAACCTGCACCAACACATCCTCAACTTCTCCCAATGGGTAAGCATTTGAACGATAAGCTAACTGAATAATGACACTAGTTTCTTTTAAAGGACCCAAATTTAAAGTTTGAAAAACTGAATTTGACATAATATTAATAGATGCTCCTAAATCGGCCATTGCACCTTCAAATCTAGAATCACCTATTTTGCAGGGAATAGAAAATGAACCTAGATCCTTACACTTAGAGGGTAATTTTCACTAAATTAATGCTGACACATTTTCCCTCACAATGATCTTCTCATTATTCCTTAACTTATGCTTTATAGTGCATAATTCCTTAAGGAATTTAACATATCTGGGGACTTGTTTGATTGTATCAAGTAAAGGTATGTTAACCTCTACCTTCCTGAAAGTCTCCAAAATTTCTTTCTCTTATTCTTCTTTCTTAGTCTTAGCCAACCTGCATGGGAATGGAAGAAGAACAGAATAATTAACTTTATTCAGTTTAGGTTCAGTATTTACCTCAACTTCAGGATCTTCAGACTCTTTTGCTCCTTGCTTCTTCTTTTTCATTGACTCATATGGAGTCTGATTATCAACTTCTTTCCCACTCCGTAACACTATAGCACTCGTATTTTCTCTGGGATTCATCACTGTTTGTGATGGAAGCTTTCCAGAACCTTGAGCTTCTAGCTTACTCACAGATGAAGCTAACTGAACAATTTGCCTCTCTATGTTTTGAATGCTATTTCTGGTCTCCTGTTGAAACTATTATGTATTGTTAGCCAAAGCCTTAACAATTTCATCAAGTGACATACCTTGATTTGAGAGAGGCGGAGGTGGTAGATTCACTTGTCTCTGTTGCTGGTATTGGTTTTGCATCGGTTGATTCCCATAAATCAAATTGGGATGATCTCGCCATCCTGGATTATAAGTATTGGAAAAGGGATCATACCTGCGTTGTGGCTGTCCATAATTTCCTACTGCATTAACATGTTGCATTGATTCATCCTTTTGTAATGCAGGACACATGTTAGTAGCATGACCTGAACCCGAGTAAATTCCACATACTTTAATAGTTTGCATGTTTCCTACAGCCAATTGCCTCATCAAAGAAGTTAAATAAGAAATCTATTTCTCAAGGTTAGATGTACTTACCTCATTAACCTTTTTAGGTGTGTGATCCATTCTCATTCCAAACTGCTGAGAGTTTGCCGCCATGTTAGGAATTAACCTCCTTGCCTCTTCTGGTGTCTTGTCAACCAAAGCTCCTCCATTAGTAGCATCTATCATACTACGGTCTATTGGTAGAAGTCCCTCATAAAAATACTGAATCAAGAGCTGCTCACTTATTTGATGATGGGGACAACTTGCACACAGCTTCTTAAATCGCTCCCAATACTCATACAAACTCTCTACATTGTACTGTCGGATGCCACAAATCTCTTTTCTAATGTTGGCAGCACGAGAAGCAGGAAAATACTTCTTCAAAAATATCCGCTTCATCTCATTCCATGAGTTGACAGATCCAGAAGGAATATAATACAACTAATCCTTAGCTATGCCTTCCAGTGAGAAAGGAAAAGCTCGAAGCTTGATTTGATCCTCTAAGACTCCTTGAGATTTCATGCTGGAACACACAACATGAAATTCCTTTAAATGCTTATGTGAATCCTCACCTGTAAGACCATGAACCTTAGACAACAAATGGATTAGTCTAGATTTTAACTCAAAAGCAACATTTAAAGCAGGGTATTGAATACATAAAGGATGATAGTTTAGATCAGGAGTAACCAACTCTTTCAAAGTTCTAGAAGCCATGATTTCGTTTTCAAAATTTGAATGCGAATCCGAATCCGAACTTAATTCCCTTGGAGATTGGACTCCTTTAGATGTACTAGAAATCTGCATAGCTTGCTTAGCCAATTTTCTCAACTGTTTAGCTATTTTTTCTACTTCTAAATCAAAGATCAACTCACCAGATTGAGAAGTTCTTGTCATAAACAAAAAAAAATCATAGTAAAAATAGAAAAATGCCTCAAAACCCTAGAAAATGATGGAATTTGGCCTCAAGAGGTGGGGCTGATGAATCATATAGATTGATAGGTCTTGATCAGAACGTCGTTTCCATCAGAAAAAGTATGGGCCTCCCTTCTAATTAAACCAAAAATCTGTTGATGAATAGTAACACTGTAATTTTTTTTGAAAACCTGAAAACAACAACACTTCATAAATAAAGTTAATAATAAAATATCCTAACACTAAAAACACGAAATCTAATAAACTTTCAGTCCTCAGCAATGGCGCCAAAATTCTTGATGGTTGTCAATTCTACCAGAAATTAAATTAACTGAAATTACCAGTAATAAAATATATTCTGCAATAAGTGGTAAATCCAGGTCGACCCTAGAGACTGAATTACTCAATTTCATGCACTTGTGTGGGGAGGGGGGGGGGGGTTGTAACACTAAATCAGAAGAATTTAAGTTCAGAAATTAAAGAACTAAATTAAAATATGAAACTCTCAATTTAAACGAACTTCAGTCCAAGGTAATTCGCATTCCAATGCATGACTCAATCATAGACAAAAGAAATACAATTATCTCTTATTGAATACTTAACATAGATTTACTAAACAACGAGGTAAAACCCCTAACTTTCCTATACTCATCAACTCGAGCCTAACACTCTTGTTGAGTCTAATTATTAACTGAATTGGTATTAAGCAATCCTCATCAAATTAATAACTGCTTTAAGAACAGGAAGTAGTTAAGCTGAACAACGATTTATAAAGCATAAACTATTTAATTCACCCTATTGTTTCCTTAGGTTATTATCGAAAACTTGAATCATAATCAATAAAACCTAATTGCTACTCACATTCAATCTTACACAACAATTACGGATTATGAAGATGAATTAGCAATTAATCAAATCAAACAATTAACTAATAGGCCTTTTTAGCAAATCATTCAATAGATAAAAAACAATTAAATCAGGAATCAATAGATATTCAAAAAGACATAAATTAAATTAAGAACCTAGTCTCACAAATCATGCATAAGAATTAGAATCCCTTGAACTGAATTTAGAACTTAGCCACTCATGTTCATGGCTTACAGAAAATTGAAGAAAATTAAAGAAGAAATCTAAAAAGAGAATGGAGAATGAAGGTCTTCTATGGTGTTTGAAGGTCTGAATGGATTATTTCGACTGCTGCCCAAAGATGGTCTTTATACTAAAAAACCTAATCCAAAAATAAGAGCCAAACTTAGAAAAGTTTTGAAATTCAAAAGACAGATTTTCTGCTCTACAATCATGGCCTTTTTTTAGCCATTTCCCTTTTGAATCTACCTCTGCCTTCTTCATGAAAGTTGTAGCTCTATTTCTTAGCTTTCCAATGAGTACTTATTTACCCAAATCCGAGATCTACAGTCCAAGTTATGGGCCAAAATCCGAGACTGGTTCTGACACAGTATCCAGCTCATAATGACGACTTCATTACTATTTTTGACAATTAAAACGGCCTTATTTCACTTCCAGCCCTTCATAGAAGTTGTAGAGGTGGCTCTCAAGGTTCAATTGGGCTTGAGCTTGCTTCATTTGGACATCTGGAACTCCAGATACAAAATAAATACTGAAACTGGTCATGAAACATCAAGTCTGGGCTTTTATATTAGATTCACAACTAATTTTGACAAACTTAGAGACTGATATGGGCTTTGGTCCCTCTTTGTCATTTGTAGTGCTCTATCTTAGCTTTTCAATGAATTAAATAGCATTGGATTCGAAGACCTACAACTTCAGAAACACTTGAAAAACACAGCAAAGTTCAAATTAATACAAATGTAAAAATTTCTCCATTTAACACAATTATTCCAACAACTATCTAAAAATATGCCTAAATGCTAATTATACTTTAATCAACTAAATTAGGCATAAAAGCACACTAGAAACACTAAAAGTGATGAGAGTAAAATTAATAAATTAAACACTTATCAGTAACCTACTGCCAGGAGATAACTAATGAAATCAAAGAGGAGTCACAGTACATGGGTTGTGTAATACGACCCGTGTAAACAGTGGAGACCCGTGTAATATTCTACCTTGCAAAGCTTGAAGAATTTCCAGAAGAACAGTAGAACAAGGTCCGTGAAATTGGACCCGTGTAAATAGAAGAGACTCGTGTAATATTCTACCTGGCAAAGCTTGAAGAATTTTCAAAAGAACAGTAGAACACGGTTCATGTAATTGGACCCGTGTAACTAGCCGTGGCCCATGTAACCTTCTGTTCCAACACAAGATGCAACCTTTAAGCTCCAGTAAGTTATATAGCCACGGGCCGTGTATCAACCGATAACCAGTTTCCTGATTGGGTTTCAGCTCCAGTTTTTATGCAGAAAATAGATTCCTAATGCCTTGGGAACTCTAAAAACCTAACCCTAGGACATTGAGTATAAATAGAAGTAGCAAAAAACAGAGAAGAGAGAATCTTGACACACACAACTTCATTCACATACATCTTTATCATTCTCTCCAAGACGTCTTTAAGAATAACGCATCAGCATCAAGGAGGAATCCTCAATCGAAATTCTACAAGTTCAAAGCTGTAGATTCTCTTCGGTTCTTTTGTTCTATTTCTTTAGGCTACTTTCATGTTATTTTGTTTTACTTTTACTATGTCTACTAAACTCACCATGAGTGAGTAGTTTCTTTATTTTAGAATTAGGAGAGTAACACTTGTAATCATTATTATGGACAAACATTGAGTTTCATTTATTGGATTTGAGTTTTGTTCTTTGATTTAATATTCTGCGTTCTCAATGCATGCTATGTGTCGGTACCCACTTAGACATGATATAAAATACTAATTGAAGAACTGAAAGATGAAGATTGGTATTGGAAAATCAGAATATTAAACTTAGGAAATCTGACCTAGAGATAGGTTGATGACATTTGTGGAATCCCATAATTGATCATAGATCTTAAAGGATTTTTATTAGGACTAATCACCAACGAAAGTAGGATTTAGCTCTAATTGAAACACACCTTAGGTACCTTGAGAGAGGACCTAGGATATCTTAGGATTAATTTCCATCAAAGCAACGATCCTCAATCCAATGAATAGACAAGATTGAATCCATAATAAGGTTAAAGTGTGAAATCTTAATTCTGGAATTGTTTTAATAGATTGTTTCATTTTAAGTTCATTATTCTCCTAAACTTTAGTGCTTAAGATAAATTAGATTCACTTCCCCATTTTATTCGATAGCCTAGACAGTCATAATTGCCGTGTAACTTGGTACTTGTTAATTAAATTCCTCGTGGGATGATAATCTACTCACTACTTTATTACTTGTTAGTGATCTGTGCACTTACGGGGTTGTAAAACCAGCAAACAAGTTTTTGGCACCGTTGTCGGGGAATTTATTTCTAGTAATATTATGCGATAGGAAATTTAGCTGATTTAGGCATTTAATTTTACTATTTAAATTTACTTAATTTGTTTTTATTCTTTTACTTTCTCTCAGGTATTTGGTTTGGTACATGACTAGAACAAAACCGGAGGAAGAGATTTTGGACTTGGACCTCGAGATAGATAGGTCTCTAAGAACCATCAGGAGAGAAAGGAGACATCAAGAAAGATATCAAGAAAATTTAGAAACGCTTGTCATGGCCAACAACAACAACCAGCTAAGACCCTTGAGGGCTTATGGAGCCCCATCTATCCAAGGATTCCAGCCCAGTGTTACAAGACCCACAGTGAAGGCCAATAATTTTGAACTAAAACCAGCATGGCTCCAAATGATTCAACAGACCCAGTTTGGAGGTTCACCTACAGAAGATCCACACCACCACCTCTAATGCTTTCTTGCCCTATGTGACACATTTAAGATGAATGGAGTCTCTAATTAAGTTATAAGACTCAGAGCATTCCCATTCTCCCTTCAAGATAGAGAAAGGAAGTGGTTACTCTCTCAACCAGCTGGAACATTCACCACTTGGAAAGACCTCTCACAAGCTTTTCTAGCAACGTATTTCCCACCTGCGAAGACTAAAAAGTTGATGGTTGAACTCAACACTTTTAGGCAAAAGGAAGGTGAATCACTCTATGATGCATGGGAGAGATATAAAGACCTATAGAGGGAATGTCCACACCATGGCATACAGGATTGGTTTCTAGTTTAGAATTTCTATAATGGGTTACTACCTTCTACAAGGAGCACAGTAGATTCAGCTGCAGAAGGAGACCTAATGGAGAAAACAGTAACACAAGCTCTTGAACTTCTGGAGAGGGTTGCCTATCATAACTATGAGTGGACAAATGAAAGAGGAGACACAAGAAGAATAGCAGGGATCTTAAGAGTGGATGCCTTAAGCATGATAAATGCTCAATTTAACCAGCTCACCAAAAGGCTTAACAGAATGTAAGCCAATGCTATAGGGATGAACAACTAACACTACGACAGTTGTGGAGGAGGGTGTATGACTTCAGAATGCAACAATTTCAATGAGCCCCCTATAGAATAGCTAAACTATGTGAATAACGGAGGAAACTTCAACCAGAGGCAGGTCAACAATCCATTCATATTCAAACACTTACAACCATGGATGGAGAAACCACCCTAACTTCTCATGGTCCAACTCGCAGAATCAGCCAATGAACAAATAGCAAGGGTACAAACCACCAGTACCTCTAGGTTTTTAGAACAGAGGATAAAGCCTTACGCAGCCACCACCACCTCCTCAACCTCAATAGCCTAAACCAAGGTTAACTATGGAATCCATGATGGAAGGCTTCTTAGCAGCCCAACAATAGTAGAATGAAATGATAAAGCAGTTAGCTTACAGAATGGACTAACTAGCCACTCATAATAAGATGCTTGAAAACCAAATTGCTCAACAGGCAAGTTTTTCAAACAAGGCTGCTGGTAAACTGCCAAGTCAACCAGAGATGAACCCCAAAGAGCACTGTAAAACCATCAAAGGAAAAATCAACTAAGAAAACCTTTGATGAATTTGATAACCAAATAGAAGAGAAGGAAGAAAAAGCTAAAAAGGAATAAGAAGAGGAAACAAAGAAGAAGAAGAAGTTACCAGAGCCATATCAATGTCCTCTACCTTTTCCCCAGAGATTCCAAAAGGCTAAACTGGATAAACAATTTGGAAAGTTTTTAGAAGTTTTACAGAAACTTT
This sequence comes from Hevea brasiliensis, assembly GCF_030052815.1. Lineage (NCBI taxonomy): Eukaryota > Viridiplantae > Streptophyta > Magnoliopsida > Malpighiales > Euphorbiaceae > Hevea > Hevea brasiliensis. The sequence continues at coordinate 32,308,074 of NC_079497.1, read as the reverse complement.
ACATTAACATTCCCTTCATAGAAGCACTTTCTTAGATGCCATCCTACGCTAAGTTCCTTAAAGAGATTCTTTCAAAGAAGAAAAGGTTGGAATATTGTGAGACTGTTGCTCTTACAGAGGAATACAGTGCCATATTACAAAACAAACTTCCACTAAAGCTCAAGGATTTAGGAAGCTTTTTCATTCCTTGTCTTATTGGCAACATGAAAATAGACAGGGCATTCTACGATCTAGGTGTAAGTGTGAGTCTAATGCCTCTATCAATATGTTAGAAGTTGGATATAAGAGAGCTCAAACCCATAACAATTTCACTACAATTGGCAGATCGGTCTGTTAAGTACCCGGTGGGCATCCTAGAAAATATCCCAATCAAGGTGGGAAAGTTCTTCATCCCTGTTGATTTTGTTGTCCTGAAAATGGAAGAGGATGTCCAAATTCCTATCATCCTAGGAAGATCTTTCTTGGCAACTGCTGGAGCTATCATAGATGTTAAAAATGGGCAATTAACTCTTAAGGTAGGAGATGAAGAAGTGGAATTCAACCTGTTCAGAGTAGCAAAGCATAAACTTGAACCTGATGAATGCTTAAGGATTGACATAACTGACAAGCTAGTTAAAGAGGAATTGCACAAAACACATCCTGAAGATCCTCTTGAAGCATGCATAGTGCACAGCCACACAACAGATAATTAAAACACGAAAATTGCACCTTGTACACAATCTTTAGAAGCCAACCCATCCCTACCCTTCGTTCAAGCTCTCCAGGTGGAAGAGCTAAAGGAGGAGCAACCCAAAAGCAAGTCACAGGAGGACACTAAACAGGTAGAACTGAAACTTCTCCCCTCCACACTAAGGTATGCATTCTTGGACTCAAACTCTAAATGTCCTATTATTATAAATGCTAGCCTATCAAATGTAGAAGAGGGAAAATTATTAAAGGTGCTTAGGACCCATAGCAAGGCTATAGGGTATAAAATAGAAGACCTGAAAGGGATTAGTCCTTCAATTTGCATGCATAGGATACCAATGGAGGAAAATATCAAATCCACTATTGAACATCAAAGGAGACTTAACCCAAACATGAAAGAAGTAGTTAAGAAGGAAATTCTAAAACTATTAAATGCTGATATTATATACCCAATTTCTGATAGTAAATGGGTTTGTCCAGTTCACGTAATGCCTAAGAAGGGTGGGACAACTGTCATTCAAAATGCAAACAATGAATTAATCCCTACTAAGGTAGTCACTGGTTGGCATATGTGCATAGACTATAGAAAATTAAATAGTAACACTAGAAAGGACCATTTTCCTCTCTTTTTCATAAACAAAATGTTAGAAAGGCTAGTAAAACATTCCTACTTTTATTATCTAGGTGGGTATTCAGGATTTTTCTAAATTCCTATTCACCTAGAAGACCAGGAAAAGACCACATTCACATGCCCTTATGGAACATTTGCATATAGAAGGATGCCTTTTGGTTTTTGTAATGGCCCTGCTACTTTTCAAAGATGCATGATGGCCATTTTTTTCAATTATATTGAAAATATCATGGAAGGTTTTATGAATGATTTTTTTATCTATGGAACTACTTTTGATGAATGCTTAGCTAACTTATCCAAAGTGTTGCAAAGATGTGAAGAATCAAACCTAGTTCTAAATTGGGAAAAATGTTACTTTATGGTAAGGAAAGGTATAGTTCTTAGGCACCTGATATCAGAAAGAGGAATTGAAGTTGACAAGGCAAAAATTAAAATAATTGAAAAGATGCTACCACCAATATCGTTCAAGGGAGTGCGAAGCTTTTTGGGACATATAGGCTTCTACAGAAGATTTATTAAAGATTTTTCTAAAATAGTTAAACCACTAACTAACTTGTTAAGTCAAGATGTTCCCTTTGATTTTGATAAAAATTTCCTTTTTTTTTTCAATAGGATCAAAGAAGCCTTGATTTCAGCACCAATTATGCAACTACTTGATTAGGAGCTGCCATTTGAGATGATGTGCGATGCAAGTGATTATGCACTTGGAGCGGTACTCGAACAAAGGAAGGATAAAAAGCTCCATGCCATTTACTATGCTAGCAAGACGCTTGACGATGCACAAATCAACTATGCTGCCATAGAAAAGGAATTCCTAGCAGTGGTGTTTGCAATTGACAAATTCAGATCCTACCTACTTGGATAAAGAGTTATTGCATTCATAGACCATGCTGCCATCTGATACCTTTTAAACAAAAAGGAAGCAAAGCCAAGGCTAATTCGATGGATCTTACTCCTACAAGAATTTAACCTTGAAATTAAGGACAAAAAGGGATCCGAGAACGTAGTAGCTGACCACCTCTTAAGGCTGAAACAGGAAGACATAGGGGATACTAAGGATTTACCAATTGATGACTCATTTCTTGATGAGCAATTACTAGCATTCTCTCAAGCTCCATGGTATGCTGACTTTGTTAATTATCTTGTATGCAGGGTATTGCCACTAAACATGTCCTATCAGCAAAGGAAGAAATTCCTGCATGATGTGCGATTCTACACGTGGGAAGAACCTTTACTGTACAAGAAATGCAATGATGGGCTAATAAGAAGATGCATACCAAAGGAAGAAATAGAGAGCATTTTGCAGCACTGCCATTCATAATTATATGGAGGACATTTTGGCACCCAAAAATAGCAGCCAAGATTTTATAAGCAGGGTTTTTCTGGCCAAATCTATTTAAGGATGTGAGATCCTTTGTGCTAGCTTGTGATCAATGCCAAAGAACAGGGAAAATCTTAAGAAGGAATGAAATGCCACTGCACGGTATACTTGAAATAGAACTATTTGATGTGTGGGGAATAGACTTTATGGGTCTATTCCTAACCTCCTTTGGAAATAAGTATATTCTAGTTGGTGTTAATTATGTGTCAAAATGGGTAAAAGCAATAGCCACACCAACAAATGGTGCCAGAGTGGTCACAAAATTCCTTAAGAAGAATATCTTTATAAGATTTGGTACACCACGGACAATAATTAGTGATGGAAGAAGTCACTTCTGCAATCAATAATTTGAGACATTATTAAAGAAATATGGAGTAACTCACAAAGTGGCAACCCCTTACCATCCTTAAACCAGTGGTCAAGTAGAAGTTTCAAACAGGGAGCTGAAACATATCCTTAAGAAAATAGTCAATCGCTCAAGGAAATACTAGTCTATGAAGTTGGATGATGCATTGTGGGCATATAGCACTGCATATAAAACTCCCATTGGAATAACACCCTTCTGCCTGGTTTATGGAAAATCCTGCCACCTCCCTATCGAACTTGAACACAAGGCCTATTGGGCAATCCAGACCCTAAATTTTGACTTAAAGGCTGCTGGTGAAAAAAGGCTTCTACAGCTCAATGAGCTAGAAGAAATCAGGCAAGATACCTATGAGAATGCTAGGATCTTCAAGTATAAGACCAAAAGATGGCATGACAGACGCATATCAAGGAAAGAGATCAAAGAGGGAGACCTTGTCCTACTGTTCAATTCCAGATTAAAACTCTTCCCAGGGAAGTTGAGGTCAAGATGGTCCGGACCCTTTAAGGTTACTCAAGTCTTCTCACATGGAGCAGTAGAAGCATGGAGTGAAACCTCCGGTGCCTTCAAGGTTAATGGGCAGTGATTGAACCCATACTTCACAGGCGATAAAATTGAAGACGAATTTACCTAATCTTACAGCAACCCACCACCTCAACAATGAAGCTGAAGAATAGTCCAGCTAATGACTATAAACAAGCGCTCTTTGGGAGGCAACCCAAACACTTTTGTAACCCTTCTTTTAATTTTCATTATTTCACTTTATGTTCTTTGATTTTTGAAGGTACCCCAAAACACAATTCTGCAATAGCAAGGTATTGAAAGTAAGGGAGGAGTGGAAACATAAAGTCAAAACCACATAAGAGTGGATTGCACAAAACCGGGGAAGTAACTCTGTAGCTCATCTTTGCATTCATTCCATTCATGTAGATAAAAAAAAAAAAAAAAAAAAAAAACCAAAAACTTACACAGTCCGTGTATATAGTGTTACACGCCCCGTGTAACACGCTGGAATCCCAAAAACACATTTGTATAAGCTCCAAAAACTTACACGAGTTGACCCCGTGTAATGTTACATGCCCTATGCTTCGCATAGGGAGAGAAAAATTCTGAGTTTAAGGGAGACAGAGAGTTACACGGGTCCCCAAATAAATTTACATGGGCCGTGTAACTTAACTAGCAAAGCAATTTTTGAACAGAAAGTTACACGGGTCCTCAAACAAATTTACACAGGCCATGTAACCTGGCAAAGAAGGGAACTTTTAGATAGAAAGTTACACAGGTCCATAGAATGCGACCCGTGTAGTGATACACGACTCGTGTATAGAGTCACAGACTCGATACCTAGGGCCGCAATAACATGTGAAATAAAGGTACAAACGCCCCTTTAAATTCTCCTAACACCCCCTTCAACTCCCATTCTTCCTCTCTAAGCCTCTTCTTCTTTAAAAATCTTCTCAAATCTCGTTTCCCTTCACAAACCCTAACTTTTTTTCCTCTCCAAATACCAATGGCTCCTGCTAAGCACCAAGCATGAAGAATCTGCTCCTCCTCTAGACAAGGACATGACTCTTCACCCTCACCACCCTAGTTATCACCACAATGCCCATAAATAAGGTAGCCATAGCAAGCTTCACCTCAAGCACCTCCACCACAGCCACAAGTTGCACCCTAACCCCAACCACAACCCCCACAACCAGCACAACCAGAATTCTCCATTGTTTAGCCATTCCGCAATTTTTCCTATTGAAATTTGTGCGCACGACTTAACATCAGGAGGATTATCTCCACAAAATACATGAATTTTGGGTTGTTGGAGCAACTAAGAATGTGAGAGGAGATCGATGGGCTTGTAACACCCTCGCTGTAGCAATTCCGTACATTCTACTGTTCCGGTGACTAGTGTCAGACTAGACAGTTAGAACATCTGGAAAAAATATTTAAACTAAAGTGAGGAACCATAATTAACTCAATTATTAATAAGAAAAATTTAGAAAAAATTTTAGAAATAAAATACAACCAAGTTAAATGAGCCGGTGCCCTAGCGATGGGTAACCCAGTGGGAAGTTGCGGTTCTCGCAACTAGGAGCCCTAAACCCAGAGGAAAATTCATAAAATAATTTTTGAGACTCCAGAGAAGAGTCATTGAGATTTCTATGGCATTAGAATGCCAAGAAAATGCTTAGAAAAATTTTTCAATCAGTACAGACAATTTTAGTCTGGTAAGGCAAACGGAGGGCATTTTGGTCATTTTGTCTTTAGAGATTATTTTTGGCCAACTTGTCCAGTTCAGTAAATAATTATTATGACATAAAATGTGAATAAATATTTCTAAAAATTAAATTGAAAATGAGTAGAGAAGAAAAGAAAAGAAAATGAGATAAAATGTCAATTATGACATCACCATGAGGTCATTTAAAAAAATTTCACCAATCACATTTAATCATCACTTAAATTAACTAATAAAAGAGGATAAATGATATAAAAAATTAAAATGCAATCTGCTTCTTTCCCATCCAAACCAGCTGAAACCCTTCCCCAACCCAACCTCCATGGAAGCTTAAGGCAAGCTTGAGACAACCCACCAAATCACCTTGAAACCACAACCTTGCTTCACTAAATATTGATTTTGCATCTTGAACAACCTCTAGCCAACAAAAAGAAGAAGGAAGAAGGAAGTTTTGGAAACTTGGAAGAGTTAGCAATTGAGGTTAGTGTCCAATCTTTTATTTTTTTTACTTAAGCCATGTTTAATACCTTGAAATAAGTGGAAAGTGTAAGAAAACAAAATAAAAATGTGTGTGTGTGCATCCCTATAATTTCAGCAGCTTAGGGATGGTTAGGGTTTGATGAATTTGATTGAAGTAAAGTGGTTATGAGCTGCCCTTGGTATGAGATGAGTGATTGAACATGTAAGTGCAAGTGTAATGCAAGTGTGATGCATGAATGAACCTTGAAAATGTGGACACTTGAACAACATTAGGGTTTGCTCATGTAATGGTATGTTAACATTGTAATGGTCAATTAGTGACCATTTGAATGTGTGTGAGGAGGAATTGAAGTGAGTAAGGATGTTGGAGTTGAGCTTAGGCATGTTGCCCTTGGTGACCTGCAGGACTGGTTGTGAGTCCAGCAAGTTTGGGCAGCTATAAATGGAGTTGTATAGGTTTAATTGGTGCAAGGCCAATTGGATATGAAACTAGACACATAATGGCACAACTTTGGTGAAGAATGCTCAGAAAACCAAACCAAGTTGACCTAAAAATTGCCCTAATCTGGGTGACTTACATTCTGCCTGGGCAAAATGACCAAATGAATAGTGTTTATTCATTTGGTCATAACTCAGTGTAGAAAGGTCCAATTGACCTGAAATTTTACCAGCAGAAAGATGAGACATAGCCCTACAACTTTTATGAGGAAAACAAACCCAAATTTTGACCATAACATGTCTAAAAAATGACCTGCAGTCAGTGTACAAAAAGGGCAGAATTGATTCTACCCAGAAAATCTGAGAAATTGCAATCCAGCCAGTTATGGTGTTTAGGCCATAACTTGAGCTACAAAACTCCAAATGGAGTGATTCAAAAAAAGAAATGTAACTAGACACAATAAAGAACAACTTTCATGAAGACAATTTTGCCAAATTCCTACTGTACAAATTACCAATGAAACAGTAAACTTAGTGCTTGAAATATGAAAATTGTGAATAACTAACACTAAGCTTTGAAATGGTATGGGCAACCAATACTAATAACTTTAGAATGCAAAATGTGGTATGTTAGGGATATTAGAACCAATGTACCTATTGTCTATGAAAAAATTAATATTTTAGTTGACTAATGAAATGAATAGTAATAATGAAACTTCAATTTCAAAAATTGTAAAATTTAAAAGTGTAACATGCCCTACTACACCTAGTAAGATTGGTTTGGATAGGTTGGCATGCCAATAGGGTTCAGTTAGCAGTACTGCACATGGCATTATGCCATTCTGTGATTTTAAAGCTTTTAGCCATTCTGAAATTATGGTGATACTTGGCCTTGTGCCTAATATTTATTACAGCTTATCAGCTGTTTTGTTGCACGCTGGGAGATACATATGTGACCGATGGTGTGACGGCTCGAGATACTTGATAAACAGTGCCAGTTTACCTGTTTGTCCAGTCCATTCATCCAGTATAGGTTACTTGGGCAACCCAAAATGAAAATTGATAAATTTAATGAAATAATGAATATAACAAGTACCAAATAAATAAGACTATAAATAATTATCGAAAATTTGTATGCATAAGACATCAATACATTCACTGCATATTTATTTCCTTTTAGTTCTTTTTATTTTATTATTTGCACCATTAAGCATTATTACTTAGCGCGTTGCTTTTTGCCACGCGTAGGTTCTGGAGAGACTGACAGAGAGCCCAGTAGACCACAGACTGGGTGAGGTCGTCCATAGTTCTGCATAGTATCCATGTCACCTTATAGACTTCAGTGCATTGGTAGGACACTAGGTCCCATTTTGGTATTTTGTAATCAAACTCTTATTTTCTCATGTATAATTGAGACTCTATATTTTGGTATTAATGTAAATAGTTGAAATTTGTGTTTATAAATGAAAAAGTGAGTATTTATTTATGATTTGTATATGATTATCATGTGAAATTAATGAATGAGAAGTAGAAGTATTGTTGAGAAATATTGAGACTTTGTTGATATAATGGAGTTTGGGAATGATTGAAAACGCATTGGAAGTGTTTTTCATAGGTTCCGAATAACTGTTTTCTCTATTTTTAGCCGGTACTCTGCCGGATTTTCTATAAAAATTTTGAAACCTCAAATAAATTTATAATTTCAATAAATGACTCAAATGAGATAAATTCAACAAATTGCACTTCATAACTATGAAAAAAATAAATTAAGGAAGAATATAAAAATGATTGAAATAAAATACAGTGTTTCGGTACACTGTGTGACATATCTTACTCGACTATAATGTAGACGGGTAAGGGGTGTCACAGGGCTACTTGACAGAATTGGAGGATGGACTAGATTCATCCAACTCCAATTCTCAGCTTATCAAGACACCATGCTTGAGTTCCTTGGGAGCTTTAGGGCCAATTTATGGCCCGCAGATAGAGAGGACAGGGGCAGGATCGAGTTTAGACTGTTGGGTATCAATTGGGTAATGGACATGGATGATTTTAACGCAATATTCAGCTTTGACAACTCCGTTTTTAAGAGATTTTGCAAAAGAGGATGATTTACAACAATATGGACTTCTGGCGCTCCATTGCACCGAACACTGATGTCTATAGCTCCAGGAAATCCAAATCCTTGGGTATCACCAGCCCCACTCTGAGGTATATGCACAGGCTAACCGCTCACACCATCATGGGCTGTGGTGATAGCTTGGGCGTGATAAATACCAACGAGCTTTTCTTTTTGTGGTGCATGGTCACCGACCAGCGTTGCAGCACCAGGTTCTTCTTATGCAACCTTCTGCGCTGCATATCCCACCAGCTTACGGGGCACATTATGCTTGGTGGCCTCATCACAACCATAACACTCCACTTTGACTTTGTTCCTGGGCATCACAGGCTGTGCTCCATCACCAATATTACCAAAATTGATCAAACCATCTGCATATCCATGGGGATATGTAAGAAGGTTAGGAACGCATGCTTCCTTATCGATGCAGAAGGGAATGTTATCCCTAGGCAGGAAGAAGCAAGGGAAGAGTCGAGTGAACCCTCACAAGCCCAGGAGGAAGCACAAGTGTCGTTCCACCATGAGTCACCCACTAGAGTTCCTCCACACACGCCACCACTTACAAAACCCCATCCTTGCATACCTTCAGCACATGGAGACCACATTTAATAATAGGATGCAAGTGCTCAAAGACAGCCTCTAAGAAGCTCACAACAAGCTCGATACGATAATTGAGAGGCTCGACGGAGAGGGACCATCATCACCATAAGAGACTTTCTAGAGTTAGGACTTTAGGATAGGTTCTTTCATGTAAAGCTTATATACTTTAGTCCTAAACTGTGCTTATAGGTCTCAAATCCTTGCTATTTTGTCTAAACTTTAAAAATCTTAATACATGATATGTTTTTTCATAACTTTTTGTGCTATCTATTAGTTTTGCATATTGTGTTGCCATTGAAGACAATGTCAGATTTGAGTTTGGGGGTACAGATGCATTTCATGCACTGCATTCATTACATTTCATTACATTGCTTTATTATATCTATATTATACTTGTGTATCAAAAATCCAGAAAATTTTACAAATTTTGAGAATTTCAAATGTTTTTAACTTAGAACTATAACCAAAAATATTAATAAGCTAATAATTGGACTCCATGGAATTGAGGAATGAATGTATCTAGATAGGCAAAAAGGGCTTTAATATGTTGTCTGTGAAAAACTTAAATCACCTTAGTGGAGCTAGACTAGTTAAACCCTTTCATAGCTATTAATCTGTCACATTGAACTTGTAAAATTAAGAGAAAATTTTTAAAATACAAGCAAACCTAAAAATGCCTCACTAGCTCTAGAACATGTCTCTTGGACCTATCGAGGTAAAATCCTAGCATATGCTTGACAAAGAGATGAGTAAGGTATTCTTTGATATAGCCTCACTAAGCCTTAACTATCCCCAATTAAAATATATACCCCTTGCAACCAACTTGAGCCTATATTTTTACCTATATAATTTTCCTTGTTTACCCACAAATATTCACCTAGCCCCTTGCCTAAACACTCACCTCACCCTTTTGAGGAATCCTAGTGTATAAAGGATAGGTACATCAAGTGTAAAAGAAAACATGTGGAAAAGGTGTGAAAACCAAGAAAAGTGCAAGTGTGCAATTAAAATCAAGGAAAAGTTTGCCTTTCTAACCCAATAAAAGTAATAAGTTTGGGGAAGAGGACAAAAAGGGACATACATAAAAAAAAAAAAAGGGAAGTTCCAAAATAAGTATGCTTAGCACTATAAAGAACCATTCTTCCCCACACAAAATCAGCAAAATAAACTTGTTATGCTTAGAACTTTATGCATGAAAGTTGTCCTCGTATTTGCATTCCTTAAAACCCATCATTGATAACCAAGTCATCATCCCTTAACCCCATTACAACCTTTTTAAAAAACCTTTTGATCTTTTGAAAGTGTATACTACATTAGTGGAGATAGGGAATTGAGATGTGCCTATGGAGTTGGAATTAAATCAAACTCACCAATATTCTTCAGTAGAGGCAAATTTGGGGAAAGTAAGTGTTTCTCAAGTCTATCTTGATAAAACAGGTTGTTTGTGACTTATTAATAGCCTTGCATAGAGGAATAATTAGTTGAAACACCATGAAGGGGGTGAAGCTTTAAACAGGCAACTATTGAAACCTTTATGCCTTGAAAGAGGGTAATTGGTATGAAGGATTGAAGGCATCCAATTGTATGCATATTGAATTTATGGTTATATTTCTTAGTTTTCCCCTGAAATGTATTCTAAAGAGGTTTTTATTTGCTTGAGAACAAGAAAAAGTTTGAGTTTGGAGGTATTTGATACACTTGTATTATATAGATGTTTTTAAGCACATTTGTACAGCATTTCATAGCATTTAGATAAGTAATTTCATGCATAATCGTCAAATTTATTAACTTTTATAAAATTCATTACTCTGTACTAAATTCTATGTTTTCTGCATATTTTCAGGTGTTTTGAGAAAATTCCAAAGCATAGGAGTAAAGAAAGAAGCTTGGAAAAACTCAAGAAGAAGGGCATTGCTGCTGATACATAGTACACAGGTCGTGTAAACATAACATAAACCTATGTAACCTACTGCCAGGAGATAACCAATGAAGTCAAAAAGGAGTCACAGTACACAGGCCGTGTAACACGGCCCGTGTAAACAGCAGAGACTCGTGTACTTTATTACTTGTTAGTGATCCGTGCACTTGCTAGATTGTAAAACCAGCAAACATGGCCTTCCATGAAAAAAGAGATAGCTAACTTTGTGTCTACATGTGAAGTGCATCAGAGGGTGAAGTTAGAGCATAAAAAATCGGTAGGGATACTTAACCCATTGCCTATTCCAAAATGGAAATGGGAACATGTGGCTAAGAACTTTGTTGTGGGGTTGTTAGTAGCCTCTGATAGACATGACTCATATGGGTAATAGTGAACAAGTTGACTAAAACTGCTCTTTTCATCCCTATAAGAGCTAATTATTTTATGGATAAGTTAGCTCAGGTGTATGTTGTGACACCTCTTACCCGTCTACAGTGTAGCCGAGCAAGTTATGCCACTCAGTGTGCCGGAGCACCAATTTATGTTTCTATTACAATTTATCCCTTTTAATTCATTTATTTTTCAATTTTTGATAGATCTGAATTTTTCCGCAAATTTTATAGAAAATCCGGCAGAGTACCGGCTGTAAATTGGAAAAACAGTTCTTCTGAACCTGTTTAAAAACACTTCCAATATAATTTCCAAATCCAAACTCCATTATACACATTCAAGTCAATCTCAAAATCTCAATCTCAAATCACAACAATATTTTCGGAAATTTTTCTTTTCACTTCATTACTGGAAGCACATTCATAATATTTCTTAACATAATATACAGAAAATTTCAATAATATGAAATTTCATATGTTTACATCATCAATAATTTCAAGAGTTTATAGTACAATCCCAAAACTAATACAAAATATAAAATACAAAATACAAAATGCTACCCAAAATCCTAATGTCCTACCATATGCACTGCAGAGATGAGGTGACTCTGGACTCCAGATGTAGCTCTGAAGGCTCACCCTGTTTGATGTCTGCTGGACTCCCCAGCTAGATCTCCAGTACCTGCGCGTGGCAAAAGCGACGTGCTAAGCAATTCTGCTTAGTGGTGACAATATAAAATAAAATAAATTAAAATAAACATAATTATGCAGAATGTATGTTAACATTTTTTGGTAAACTTAATTCCTGATTTTTTTTTGTAGTATTATTTGATTCAAATTTGGTAAAAATTTATTATCATTGCTCGAGTAACCCATACTAGTTGACTAGACTGGATAAACGGGTAAACTGGCACTGGGTACTAAGTATCTCGAACCATCACACCATCGGTCATATTGTGTCTCCGGTAGGCAATGTAGCCTAATAAGTCAGATAATTATCGTGGTTAAAACCCAAATATGTAACACCCCTAAGTTCTGAGTGCGTTCATTGCTCCATGACCTAGGATGCCTAGAACCACACTTCAATGAGAGTGAGGAGACATAAAATAATGAAATACAAGAAAAGAAAGTACAAGAAAAACAAAGGAAAAATGATAGCAAAGAAATGTGATCAAGTTAAACGAAATGAAACCTAGCGATGGGTGACGAAGTCATGGCGTGGACCGTTGACTAGGAACCGAAAACATTTTAGGACTTAAATAGAACCTTGTTGAAGAATAAATCTCATTAGAAAGATCAAAGAAAAATTAAATAATTAGTACAAAGAAAAGTGAGAAATCGATAAACAGACAAAACCCAGATACTAAAAATCTGAATGCCGGCATTATGGTCATTTGACATCCCGAAGTGTCTTTTGACCTAAATGTCCATTAAAAATAAATAATATTACACTTAGAAAATGAAATGAAAAATTAATTTGGTGGTACATAAAGTAAATAGCCAAAAATGGAGTGAAAAATGTGTAAATAACACATTTAAGCATTATTATATAATTAAATGAGTAAGTGGACCACTAAAGGATTAAATTAAACATAAAATGTGGCTGATGTAAGTCCACTAAACCCATCAGAATGTTCATCTTCCTCATTTCATAAACATTGCCGAATTGAAGAAAATGGGAACCACCATGGCCATTTTTCATGCAAGCTCATCTAACCACTCATTTCACTTCTAATCACTTGAGTTCCTTCATCAAAAATGGTCTACACATCACAAGGAAGATATTGATACCAAATTTGAGAAGTTTGGTGAAGGTTTAGCAAGTTACAATCAAAGGTAAGTTTACATTTTTGAGAATTCCTTTGTTAAACTTTATGTTCATGTAATGGGTGTTAGTTTGGTGAAGGAAATTTTAAAGTTTAAATAGTTATTGAGATAGCCATTTTTGGACAGCCATGGGGTCACGATTTAATGATTTATTATGCATATAATTGATGACAAATAATGTTGATCTTGGTGATTTAATATCCTAGTGAATTATTTCACATATATATGGTGATTTATGCACTTGGATGGGAATTGGTAAATTGTAGGGCACTTTGATGTTGAAGGACAATTTTCGGCAGCTTGGGAACACTTGAGTAAATGTATGTATTCATGGAAGTGTAGGCAGAATATTGACCTAGAAGGATTGATGGATATGTATGTAGATTGATATTGTAAAGTGTATGTAAGATTTGTAATGGTTAGGTGGGTATGTAATGGTACTTAGAATTTGTAAATGTGAATTATATTTGGTGTGTTGAGGGTAATTGTAATCTGCCCAAAGTAATGTTAATGTAAAGTAGAATATGCTTTTGGTAATGTACCAAAACAGATTGGTAGGGAAGTGAACAAATTGCAAGGTAAATGTGTGTGATTGATGTGTGTTAAGCAAAGTAACCAAGGGCAGTGTACATTTTAGCTAATAAGTTTAAATGTGTAACCTCAATTGGTATGAGACCAATTGGAGGTGGAACTAGGCACAAAATGTGCCAACTTTCATTGAGAAAACATACCAAAATTCTGCTTGCAAGGTGACCTAAAAAAATGACCAATTCGGATTAGGTGCAATTAGGACCTGAAAATTGACCAATTGGGCAGCAGTGAGTGTTTAGGCCATAACTCACTCAAAACAGGTCCAATTGACCTGAAATTTTAACCAAGAATAGTTAAGACCCATACCTACAAGTCTTATGAAGACACCAAAGCCCAGAAATGACCATAAGCAAGTCAAACAACTTGCACAAGTTCGGGTCCAAAAACTGGCCGAACCAGAATTGACCAATTTGACCTAAAATTGACCTAAAATGATACCATTTGACCAGCAATAGTATAATGACCATAACTTGGTCTACTTAACTCGGATTGACCTGAAATTTTGCCCCGCGTGCAATAAGACATAGATCTACAAGTTTGTAGTTTTGACCAAAACCCGAAAATCGGAACTAGGTCGTCCCAAACTAGTATCCAAATCCGAGAATTTGCAATAAAATGCAAGAAAAAGCGCAATATACATAGAATTGAGTTTGAACCTAAAACCCTATCGCATATTAATGACACCAAAACCTAATTTACCTAAAACTATATTAGGTGATTAAGCAAATAAAGGAATTGTTTATCGAACATTATCGTTAGAGGAAACACTTCAAATTGTGTTTCCAACAAGGACTCAAAGAAAAGGGAAAGAAATCGGTCAAGACGAGACAAATAGTTTGTGCACATTTCTTTAGAAATTTTCAATTGAAATGAATTATGACTATTTGTATATTATTGTTTTAAATTGTGTTTGTCTATTTCTCTTGAATTTTCCAATTGAAATAAATATTGACTATTTGTATATTATTGTTTTAAATTGTGGAAATGTGTTTGATGGACTTATTGATTGAAAAACATTGTGAATAAAATTGTTTGAATGATATTGATGGATACTTATTGATTGAAAAGCACTATAAATGGTTTTGTGGAAATTGAAGTGAATTGTGAATGAAATTATAACTTTGGAAATTTATTGGATTCTTACGGATCATTTGAATAAAATGTTTGGAATTGTTTTGACTCACAATTGGCATGACATCGATACTGTTCCTCTCCATGTGTGGTGATTCCTCTGACTTCCTCGAGTATGGATGAGTACTCATTATATAGCTAGCTTCCTCCTCATTGATTTATTATTGGGGTGAGTATGTCTTGAATTGTTGATTGGCAACATTGTATTTTTGATTGAATTGTTATTGATTTGCAAACGATATTATTCAGCTTATTTGATCGAATTGTATTGATTTTAAACGATATTATTTTATTTGATCAAATTTGATCAAATTGTAAACTATTTGACTAAATTGAATTTTGATAATTTTAAGTATCCACTATTGATATGATTTATGAATTGTGAATTAAAATTGTATTTGGTTAATGTTAAAATTCAAATTGTACTTGAAGTTGTAAATTTATTATGAGTTATTTGACTTATAAAAATTGTAGAATTGAGTTGAGAAATGTGTTCTATTGAGAAAATAATGGCACCTTGCACCAAAGTCTTTAACACTATAGAGGGTAGGTGACAAAAACTCAAATAACATAGCCAAAGGCTATTATGTCACAGAATGGCATGGGAAGCCATGAAACACAGAATGGCATGAAGCCATATGCAGTACTACTAACAGAACTCTATTGGCATGCCAACCTATCCAAACCAATCACATTAGGCCTACAAGGGCATTTAACACTTTTAATTTATGCAATTCTTTGGAATTGAAATTTTATGGTTACTATTCATTTCATTGGTCAATCAAAATGTTGACTTTTGCATTGACAATAGATATATTAGTTTAAATATCATCAACATACCACATTTTGCATTTAAAACATGTTGGTGTTGGTTACCAATACCATTTATAAGCTTAATGTTAATTAATTTTACATTTTCATAGTTTTCATACTTGTCTTTCATTAGTCATTTTGCAGGGAATTTGGCAAACTGATCAACATGAAAGTGGTGTTCCTTATTTTGTCTAATTGCATTTCCTTTTGAATCACTCCATTTGGAGTTTTGTAACCTGCTATGGCCCAAAACTACAACTGCATTGAAAGTTTTTCCGCACTCACTAACCAAATCTATAGTGTTAGGAACAGTGACTGCAACTCACCTTTTGAATATGTTATGGTCATAATTTGTGTTAGGTTTCTTCACGAAAGTTGTTGGTCTATATCTCAGCTTGTAAGGCAATCTTTTGGTCCACTTAGGTTAGTTTTCTGGGCATGGTTTATTCATCAAAGTTGTGCCATTATGTGTCTAGTTTCATGTCTAATTGGCCTTGCACCAATTAGACCACTAATTAGTTATATTTTCTGCCCAAACCTCTGGACTCATGTCCACCTCATGCAGTCACCAAGGGCAGCCACACCAAACCCAAATCCCATTACTCAACACACTTCATTTTTTACTTAAACAGAACCAAATGGTCACTAATTGACCATTAAAACCTATTTTCATCATCACATGGTCAAAGTCCCATTTTTCCACCCTAAACCCTAACTCAAACATTACAACCCATGCATTTTCATTTCATTTCATCAATCCACTTAGGAGATACATATTGTGGGCAGCCATACAAGCATGTTAACTCCATAAAACTCATCACAAGCATACCCTACCAAGGCTGCCAAAATTTAAGGGTTAGCATACCAATGGTATTTCATCAATTTTCTTTGTCATTTACACTCATTCTTAGTCCTTACACATGGATTTAAAGTGAAAGAACAAGGTTAGGTCACTAACCTCTATGAAGTGAGATTTCCCACTTGTTAGGGTTGCTCTTTTCGTTTTCTTTTTATTCCCAAAAGAATCACCAAGATGCAAGAACACTTTTTTGTGTTGGGAGTATAGGGTTTAGTGGGGTAGAGAAAAGGAAAAAAGCTTGGAAATGGGTGGCTATGGAGGAGGGTTCAAGAAGAAGAAGAAAGAGAGAGATCTGATTTTTGTTCATTTCAGCCCATTTTGTCGCTTTTAAGTTTAGTGAATGGTGATTGGTGGAGGCATTGTAATGACATAAGCATGAATTCCAAATTTCCTTTCTTTTCTTTTTTTCTTTCTTTTCTATTTTTAATTTAATTTTTAGCAATATTTATTCATATTTTAGATCATAATAATTATTTACTTAACTGGACAAGTCGGTCAAAAATCATCTCTCCAACGAAAAAATGACAAAATGCCCTCCGCTTGGCTTAACAAGCTAAAATTGTCTATACCGATTGAAAAATTTTTCTAAGCTTTTCTTGGCAAAATTATTTTCTAATGCCATAAGAACCTCTAATGACCCTTCTCTGAGTCCCAAAATTATTTTATAATTTTTTCCCAGGTCTAGGGCTCCTAGTTGCGATAACGCAACTTCCCACTAGGTTACCATCGCTAGAGGCAATCGCTCATTTAACTAGTTGTATTTATTTCAAAATTTTTCAATTTTTCTTATTAATATTTGAGTTAATTATGGTTCCTCACGTTAGTTTAAATATTTTTCGACATTCTAAGCTGTCAGGACCATGTCAGTCAGGAGCGATGGGGAATTGTACGGAGTAGCTAAAGTGAGGATGTTACATATGTTGTAGAAATAGTGAGGTTACATGGAGCTCCAATAACAATAATATCAAACAAGAGACCATAGTTCACCTCAAGGTTTTAGCATCATCTCCAAAATGAAATGGGCATCCAATTGGATTTCAGCATAGCATTTCATCCTCAGACAAATAGACAGTCAGAAAGAACCATACAGACTATAAAGGATATGCTAAGGATGTGTGTACTCGACTTTGAAGGATCATGAAAGAAGTATCTTCCATTAGTTGAGTTTGCAAACAACAACTATCACTCTAGCATTAGAATGGCACCATGTGAAGCTCTGTATGGAAGAAAATGCAAGTATCCAGTATGTTGGGAAGAAGTTAGAGAGCGAGCTCTAGTAGGCACTGAATTGGTGGAAATCACCAATCAGGCAATGCCTTTGATCAATGCAAGGTTAAAGGCAACAGATAGTAAACAGAAGAGTTATGCTGATCTTCGTAGAAAAGAAGTAGTTTTCCAGGAAGGCAACATAGTACTTCTAAAGGTATCTCTTATAAAAGGTATAATCCAATTTCGAAAAAAGGGTAAACTAGCTCCAAAGTACATAGGATTGTATGAAATACTACATAAGGTTAGGATTGTATTATACAAGATAGCCTTGCCACTGGAGATGGAGAGAATCCATCCAATTTTTCATTTTCTATGCTATAAAAGTTTGTGTTAGATTCGAAAAAGGTTATAGCCAAGCTAGACATGGAAATTTCAGAAGATTTTTATTAGTTGAGTAGCCTGTCCAGATTGTAAACACACATATCAAAAGGTTAAAAAACAAAGAGATACCAATGGTTAAAGTCTTATGAAGTCATCACAATATGGAAGAATACATATTGGAGACTTGTGACTCCATGTTACAATAATATTCTCACCTATTTCAAGTATGTTCTAAAGTTGTTTAACATTCGGGGACGAATGTTTCTAAAGGGGGAAGAATGCAACATCCACCTTTTTTCGATGCTAGAGTTTCTGCTGCTAATGGAAATTTTTTTGTAAAACTTAGGGTTTCATAGATGGTGAAAATAGTAATAAGTGTTTGGCTTTGTTTTAAGTGTAATGTTAAAAGAGCTTTAAATGTTTGAAATTACAAGTTAATTATAAGGTTTCTTTTTCAAGCAATATGAACTTCAACAACTGAAAGCCCTTTAACAAGCCAAGGGTATATAAACTTTAATAGACGAAAATTTGAAGAGAAACTTCAAATTCTCACCTAAACAGGTACTCTTTTACCTTTGTCTTCCTTCCCTTTTTCTTCCTTTTTTCCTAATTGGATTTCTAACTTAAAGGATCTTTTGGATTGTTTTTCTTTTCTTGCATGCAAGCACCTATGAAGTATTAAGGCAAGATCTTTATATGAAAGGGAATTGAGTGATTGGGGGAAATGTTAAGTTTATAAACATGGTTGGCTAATCAAACTTGAGATGTAGGATTCTCTCCATCCAATTTTTTTTTTTTCCTTTTTCTTTCTTTTTTACCTTGATTTGTTAGTTTTTAGCTTGAGAAGCTTATTTTAAAGAAATGTTATGGGTGCATGTTTAGTTAGATGTTTATGAATTTTGATTTGGTACACGTATGTATAGGGAGAGTCCATGGGTTAATATTAGCGATTCTCATGTGATGGATTAAAGTTGTATAAGTCTCCATTCAATTTTTTTTTTCCTTTTTCTTTCTTTTTTACCTTGATTTGTTAGTTTTTAACTTGAGAAGCTTGTTTTAAAGAAATGTTATGGGTGCATGTTTAGTTAGATGTTTATGGATTTTGATTTGGTACATGTATGTATAGGGAGAGTCCATGGGTTAATATTAGCGGTTCTCAATCATGTGATGGATTAAAGTTGTATAAGTTGAAATTTAATTTATCTTTTTGTTGTAAGTGGGATGAAAATTTTGAGCAATCTTGGGATTGTTTGAGTTTTAGATGCATGTAGCATCTTTGATTGTTTTTTAGTAAATTGATGATTTAGATATGGTTTAGTATGGTTAAATGATGTTTTAGAGCAAAAGAATGTAGTTTTTATGGGTTTTGGCAAGTTTGGACAATTACTGAGTCGAATTGGGAATTTTAGAAATTCCTAGGTTCAATTATCAAAAATTATTATTTCAGCAGCCAAAGTGTTTACTACTTCTCGAGAGCACTTGAGGTTCACGACTTTGGGAGCCAAAGTTCCCTACGTCGATAGCCAAAGTTCCCTACTTTGGTAGCCAAAGTTCCCTACTTGCTTTCGCTTGCCTTATTTTCCTTTTGGTTTCAGGGCTTTAAAACTTGTTTTTAGACCTCAAATGGATCTAGAATAAACTATATTAAGTGTATATAGAGTTTTAAAAGTTCGGATAACTCATTAGAATTCATCTTTTATAAAATTAGATGTGAGAAACAGGAAAGGTTATAATTAAGGAAATAGCGACCGTTTGTGTTTTAGTGTTTGATATGCTATAAGAGGTGAGTAAAACTAAACCTAATAAATGCTAATCTTTTTATTTAATTATAATGAGACTCATAGCCATTCACATGCATCATTTCATGATATTATTATTTTGAATGTATATAGAACACGAATATATTACATTATTGCATAATTAATTATTGATGCTTGATAAATGTTGGATGACCCATTGATTTCCCCTATGATATTAATATGTTATGATAATGTATGATATGATGTGGTAAGACCAATTGAGGCCTAATGAGCCCTTTGCTCACTATTTATGATAGAGGAAGTCCTAAGGAGCTTCTTTATGAGCCAGGCAAATTGGTTTTGGGAAATCACTGGTGACAAGTCTATCTTATATAAATTGTTTGTGTTGTGTAAGATTATGTGACTATTGCATTGCATATATATGAATTGAATAACATGACAAATGAAAATCTGTTAGTTTACTCATAAGCTTCCCAAAGCTTACCCCTTTCCCTTAACTCCAAGTGAAGTGTTGTAGGAATAGAGATATCTACGAGAAAGGATAGCAAGAAGCTAAGGTCTAGTAAGTTTTATATGTATGATTTGAGGTTTTAAGTGGACATGTAATTATTAACTATTAGATGGTATGCATCTTTTAATGACACCATCATTGTATCTCTTGTAGAGTAGAGGCACTTCCCAAGTATAATCCCTTATGTCATGAAAGAACTTTTTCTTTTGTTGGTAGGACATGTTTGGTGGTAGCACTCTACACACAAGGTAATTTACTATGTTAGCAGACCATGGGGGTTGAGATATAGATATGAGGTTCTCATCTGGCAATGAGTCAGCTATGGGTAGCTCATCTATGATGCTTCCCCTTTCTACTAACATCAGCTTAGAGAGGTGATCAGCCACTACATTCTCAATTCCCTTCTTATCCTTGATTTATAAGTCAAATTCCTATAAAACAAGTATCCACCAGATCATCCTTAGTTTATCTTCCTTATTGTTCAAGAGGTACCGAAGAGCTGCATGGTTTGTGTATATAATGACTTTTGATCGAACTAGGTAGGATATAAACTTGTCAATTGCAAACACAACAGCCAGAAACTCCCTTTTTGTAGTTACATAGTTGACCTGTACATCATCATGCATTCTGTTTGCATAGTAGATAGCATAAACTTTTTTATCTTTTCTTTACCCAAGTACTGCTCTTATTACATAGTCACTTACATAGCACATGATCTCTAATTATAACTCCCAGTTTGAAGGTTGCATTAGTAGCACATATATGAGAGCTTCTTTTATCCTATAAAATGAATCAAAGCAACTTTCATCAAAGTCAAAAGGCAAATCTTGAGTTAACAAGTGTGTTAATGGCTTAGCTATCTAGGAAATGTCTTTGATTAATCTTCTATAAAAGCCTGCATGTCCCAAAAAGCTTTACACTCCTTTTACTGATGTTGGTGATGGCATTTTCTATAATTTTGATCTTTGCCTTGTCCACTTCGATCCCTCTTTCTGATACTAGATGACCAAGCGCTATGCATTCTCTTACCATGAAATGGCATTTCTCTTAGTTAAGTACTAGGTTTGATTGCTCACATCTTTGTAATACTTTAGAAAGGTTAGTTAAACACTCATCAAAAGTAGTGCTATAAATAGAGAAATCATCCATAAATACTTCTATAATATTCTTAATAAAGTCAGAGACATCATGCATCTTTGAAAAGTAGCATGGGCATTGCATAGACTCCTATAGGTAATAGTGCCATAGGGACAAGTAAAAGTGGTCTTTTCCTAGTCTTCTAGGTGAATTGAGATTTGGAAAAATCTTGAATATCCATCTAAGTAGCAAAAATGGGAATGCTTGGCTAGTCTCTCAAGCATTTGGTCAATAAAGAGGATAGGAAAATGGTCCTTCTAGGTGGCACTATTTAATTTTATATAATCAATGCACATTTGCTAACCAGTGACAGCTTTAGTGGGGATTAGCTCATTATTTTTATTTTATAATAGTCATCTCACCTTTTTTAGGCACTACTTACACTAGACTAACCCAATTACTATCAGAGATAGGGTAAATAACACCAATATCTAATAGTTTTATAACTTCTTTCTTTATAACTTCTTTCATGTTTGGGCCTTCTTTTATGTTCTATGGTGGGTTTATTGTTCTCTTCCATAGGTATTCTATACATACAAATAGATGGACTAATTCCCTTAAGGTCATCAATTGTGTACCCAATGATCTTCCTATGAGTTCTTAATTCTCTTGAAAGTTTTTCCTCTTCTAACTTAGTTAGACTAGCATTTATAATCACATGATAAGTTGAATTTGAGCCAAAAAATGCATACCTGAGAATGGAAGGAAGAGGTTTTAGCTCTATTTCTAGTGTAGCCTTTTTTGGTTCTTCCATGAGAGGAGTTTGTTCCAACTCCTCCACTTGAAGTGCTTGAGCCATTTGTAGTGGTGGGTTAGCTTCTAAGGTTTGTGCACAAGCTACAATTTCTTAGTTTTCATCTCTATAGTACTACTGCACATAAGACATGCTTCAAGATGATCTTCTAGATATCTCTTATTGAACTCCTCTTCTATTAGCTCATCAATAATATCAACCCCTAAGCATTTGTCTATGTCTGGCTTATGTTTCATTGCTTAAAATAGGTTAAATTCTACTTCTTCCTCTCCCACTTTGAGAGTCAACCACCCATTTTTAACATCAGTGATCACTCTGGCAGTTGCTAAGAAAGGTCTTTCCAAGATTATGAGAATCTGAACATCTTCCTCCATTTCCAGAACAATAAAGTCAACTAGTATAAAGAATTTGCTAACTTTTATGGGGATGTTCTCCAGGATGCTTATTAGATATTTGACAGATCTGTCTGCCAGTTGCAATGAGATTATAATTCGTTTAAGCTCTCTAACATTCAGCTTTTTACAGATAGATAGGGGTATCAGACTGACACTTGCTCCCAAGTCACAAACGGGCCTTGTCAATATTTATGTTGCCAATTGGACAAGGTATGGAGAAGCTTCTAGGATCCTTGAGCTTTGGAGGTAGCTTATTTTGCAATATGGCACCACATTCCTTTGTAAGAGCTACTGTCTCATAGTTATCTAGCTTTCTTTTGTTTAAAATGATCTCCTTTAGGAACTTTAAATAGGATGGCATTTGAGATAGAGCTTCAGTGAATGGAATGTTTGTGTAAAGTTTCTGCAAAACTTTCGAAAACTTTCCAAACTGCTTGTCCAATTTAACTTTCTGAAACCTTGGAGGAAAAGGCAATGGTTATTAATAACGCTTTGGTAGCTCCTTCTTCTTTTCCTCTTTCTCCTCTTTATCTTTATTAGCTTCTTTGTATTCACCCTTTAGTTAGTTTTCAGATTCATGAAAAGTTTCTTTTGTTATCTCTTGCTTTCCTTTTGGTTGTTGGTCCTCTAAAGTTCTACCACTCCTTAAGGTAACTACCATTGTTCTTTTGGGTTCATCTCTAATTGACTAGATAATTTACCAATGGCTTTGATTGAAAAATTGGCTTGCTGAGCAATTTGGTTCTCAAACATTTTGTTGTAAGTATCCAATTGGTCCATTCCAAAAGTAAGCTATTTGATCATCTCATTCTGCTGCTGTTGAGCTACTAAGAAGCTTTCCATCATGGATTCCATAGTCATATTAGGTTCAGACTATTGAGGTTGAGGGGGTAGTGGTAGTTGAGCTACATTCTATCCTCTATTCTGAAAATCTAGTATTGCTAGTTTGCATCCTTATTGTCTATTGATGGGCTGGTTCTACTAATTCAACCATGAGAAGTTAGGTTAATTCCTCCATCTAGGGTTGTATGTATTAGAATAAGGATTGTTAACTATCCTCTGGTTAAAATTTCCACTATTGTTCACATAGTTCATTTGTTCTATGGATGGCTCACTGAAGTTGTTGCATTCTAAGCTTAGGTGGCCTCCTCCACAATGGTTGCAGACATGGTTGCTTGTCCTTATTGCATTGGCTTGCATTCTGTCAAACCTTCTTGAAAGCTGATCAAATTGAGCATTGATCATGCTGAGGACATCTAGTTCTAGAATTTCAGCTGTTCTCCTCATGTCTCCTCTTTCATTCGACCATTTGAAGTTGTGATATGCCACTCTCTCTCCAAAAGTTCAAGAGCTTAAACGATCGATTTTTCCAGTAGATCTCCACCAACTGCTGAATCTACTATGCTCCTTATGGATGGTAGTAAACCATTGTAGAAGTTCTGGATTAGGAGCAAGTCCTCAATGCCATGGTATAAGCACTCCCTCTGTAGGTCTTTGTACCCTTTCCATGCATCATAGAGTGATTCATTGCCTTTCTGCCTGAAGGTGTTCAGCTCTATTCTCAATTTAGCAGTCTTCATAGGTGGGAAGTATCTTGCTAAAAAGGTCTATGAAAGATTAGCCCAATTAGTGAATGATCCTACAAGTTGAAAAATGCTTTGTCCCTTAGAGAGAATGGGAATGCTCTAAGTCTAATAGCATCCTCAAAAACACCATTCATCTTAAATGTATCGCATAGAACAAGAAAGTATTAGAGGCGATTATGTGGATGTTCTATAGGTGACCCTCCAAATTGAGTTTATTGAATTATCTGAAGCCATGCCAATTTAAGTTCAAAATTATTGGCCTTACCTATCAGCTTGGTGACACTCGGTTGGAATCCTTGAATAGTTGGGCTCTATAGTCCCTCAAGGGTTTTGGCCTATTATTTGCTGCAATGGTTGAAGTTTCAGCTTCTTGTTGCTTCTTTCCCCTCTTGATGGCTCTTAGAGTTCTATCTATTTTGAGATCCAATTCAAGTATCTCTTCTTCCGATCTAGTTTTGGTTATAAACTAAACAGAAATCTGAAAAAGAAATAAAATGTCTAATAAAAATTAAAAATAAAGAAAAATGTCTAGATACCTATATTACTTATCATCTAATATCAGCAAAATTTCTCTACAATAGCGCTACAAACTTGTTATATGGTTAACCCCCACAAGTGCACAGATCGTGAACAAGTAAAAAAGTAGTAAATAGAGTATCGTTTCCACAAGAAATTTGTGAGTATCATATTAAATAGCAGATTTTAGCTATCTAGACTACCGAATATAATGATGATGAGAATTAAAACTAAAATTAACTAAAACTAATGATAATAATAGAAGCAAAGCAATAAAATAAACTTAAAAAAGCAATTAATGAAAATAATTTTAGGATTAGGGGTTCACAGAGCAACATATTACAGATATAATCTCTCCTATTCGATAAATTGAAAAATTATTACTTTGATAGAAATTAATCCTAAGATATATCTTAAGTCATCTCTCAAGACACTTATAGTGTATTCTAATTAACTTGAACTCTACTTTTGTGGCAATCAATCTTAATTAAAATCCTTTAAGTTCTTTAATTAATTATGAAACTCTACAGAGAATCTCATCCTATCTCTAAATCAGAAAATTCTAGGTTCAAAATCCTAATTTTCTAATTTTAATCTTCACCTTTCAGTCCTTATATTAATATCTTATATCATGACTAGGTGGGTACTAACACATAGTATGCATTAAGAACATAGAAGATTGAATCAAATTACAAAATCCAAATTTATTAGATAAAATTAATGTAGATCCATAACAAAATTAAATGTGCTATATCCCTAATCCTAGAATTAAGAAAACTACTCACTCATTGTGAGTTTAACAATCAATATAAAAATAAAGTAAATGGACATAAATAATTGAAGAAATAAAAACTAAGGAAATCAGAATGAAGATCTGCAACCTCGAACTTTTGAAACTTTAGCTGTGAATCCCTTCTTAGAGACTTAGAGTGAATCTCTCCAAATTGCTAGAAAACTAGGGTTGCGATATAAAAATAGCTATATTTGGCTTGTTTCTATCTTCTATATTTATATTTGACATCCAAAACCTTGTTTCAGAATCCTAAAAGCCTTAGAAGTTTGTTCAGGTTATACGAAATAGAGTTGGAGTTGAGCAGGTCACTTTTCTAGTGCATTTTGCATGGGCATGTGGTACTACATGTGGCAAGCTATGTAAGTCTATGGACTACCTTAAAACTTCAAATTTTAGGTGTAATAGAAAGTTACACAGGGTCAGGCAGGTACACAGGTGCCAGTACACGGGCAGTGTAATTTGGTTCCTGTAGCAGCAAGTTACACGGGCCATGTTCCTTAGTACACTGGCCATGTACTTTGTACAACAGTCCAATTTGAGTTTTATGACTTCCAAACCTATTTAAATGTCTTCTAGGCCTTAGAAATATACCAAAACACCTGATAAAATACCAAAACAAGAAATTAAAAAAATTAAACTATGGCAACCAAAAATACAAAAAAAATAAGGAAACTAACTAAAAACTATGCAATTAACTACCTAAATGTAATGAAATATAATATAAAAGTTTCTTAAAATACATATATAATATAAGTGTATCATTAGATATCGTGCTTGGCTTTAGTGCATTGTCAGTATGTAATATGCAAGAATATAATAGTCTGTGTGATTGCCTTCATCTCTAAGTACTCTTTGATAATTATATATGAATGGATGAATTACACTTTAGCATTCTATGAATGTTATGAGAATGTTCAAATTTCTAAACCACGTTAAACAAAATGTTTTATGCTATGAT
The DNA here is from genome assembly GCF_030052815.1 of Hevea brasiliensis. NCBI lineage: Eukaryota > Viridiplantae > Streptophyta > Magnoliopsida > Malpighiales > Euphorbiaceae > Hevea > Hevea brasiliensis. The sequence goes on along the minus strand of NC_079497.1, from coordinate 32,281,616 downwards.
AGAAAAGCTAAAGTGTAGTTGCTTATGAGTTGCTTTGGGTTTTGGTTTATATGGAATAAACAAATAAATATTTTTAATAGGTTTTAGGCTTGTTATGGATTCCAACAACCTTAACTTAATCCATTCCCTAACATCAGTAATGGCCTCATAGTTGGGTCGTTATAAAACTGAACAAACTATTTCTTTAAATCAAGCTCATAAATCTTTAACTTTTTTTTCTTCATTGCTACAGAAATCATAAGAAAAAATATAGGGTTTCTTACATATTGGTATGGTTCAAATTGCTATTAAATATAGGGTTTCTTACATATTGGTATGGTTCAAGTTGCTGTTAAACCTTTATTTCGTATTGGTTTAGATATTCCTATCTTTTTATGTTTACATGATGCTAGAGATTTAAAATTTTCAAATTCTTTACTTGATATGGCTGAATCTAATCTTGCTAATGGTCCTATTTATTATAGTTGTTATCCAAATTTTTCTGTTTCACTATTTTATCTAAATATCCTTGATACTTTAATATCAACTGTTAAATATAAGAATATAGTTTTAACTAATAATTATAGATCTATTGCTATTATATATAGAGTTTATTACAATTTTATGACAATAAGTTTAGATCATAGGTCAAAACATAGTTTAAAAAGAAAAGAAACTATAGTTTTGCAAGCTAGTCCTTTACATAGTAAAGTGTAAGTTCCTAGATGATTAAAAGAGCATGAGCTTTCTCAAGCAGGAACTTGGGAATTACAAGATAGCATTAAACCCAAATTAGTTCATACAAGCTCTTTAGTATCCAGAATAGTAGAACATTTAGTTGGAACTGTAATAGTTTCTTTTACTCCAACTTTAGCTCTTTATTCTATAATTTCTTCTTTTTTTGAAATTTATTGTTTTAACAATCAAATTAATGATCCTTTTCAGAGTATTTTAGTAAACAATAAAATTACTAAAGAATGGATTACTTCTACAAATAATATAGTTACTTGTGTTCATCCACCTTTAGAAGAAATAAAGTTAAGCATTCAAAATAATGAAGTCATAACTTCACCTTTTAAAGTTGTAAATACAGTAGATCATTTGAAACAACCTTCTTTAAGAGATATTAAAAATATTTAGTATCAAAATAATTTTTCAAATCAAATTCTTTCTCAAATAGCTAGTCAATTAGATCAAGTTAAAAATTCTTTACAGAAAAGAAAAGAAAATCAAAGTTTATTTATTAGTTCTTCTACAAAACCTTTATTTCAACCACGTGAAATCCTAAAAGAAAATTTGATTAATAAGTTCTCAAGAAAGTATTTTAGATAAGATTCAAAAAAAATTAGAACAACTATCTGTTTAGAATCAACCTTCTTCTTCACAGTCTATAGTTGTCATAGATAAATTAGAGATAAAAGAATTGGAAAATCAATTTCAATCTAAAGATGATTTAGAAGTTAACAAAATTTATTAGAGTAGAGAAAAAAATTCAAACAATTTTCTAAAAACCAGAAATTACTATCGACTAGATGTACAATATAAAGAAAAAAGTCAGATTATAGAAGCTAAATATGATGGCGAGTTTGTTTATGAATTGAATATAAATGGTTTATCTGAATGTCAAATTTTAAATATTTTACAAGAAATGACTATGACATGTTCTGCACATAAAGTTAAAGGGAATTTTGATGTTACTATTGCATATATTATTCTTTCAGGATTTACTAGCCAACTTAAAAGATAGTGGGATAATCTTACAATAAAAGAAAAACAAAGAATTTTTGGGGCAAGAAAGGTAGTTACAAATTTAGAAAATAATCAAACAATACAAACTAAAGAAGATGTTGTTGCTACTCTAATTTATCCAATTACTAAAAGTTTTATTAGAGAACCAAATAATTATCAAGCGAGATCTTCAGAAGTTTCGTTAAATTTAAATTGTCCAAAATTATAGGATTTTAGATGGTATAAAGATGTTTTTCTTGCCAAAATTTTTTCCAGAACTGATTACAATCATCCTTACTGTAAAAAAAGGTTTATAGCTAGATTACAAAAATTTTTTACAGGAAAGGTTGGGCAAAGAATTAGAGATACTTATGGTACTAAAATTCCTTATGAAAATTTAACTTATGGAGAACTTATAAATTTATAAATAATGAAGATTCGTTTCTTTGCACAGATTTAAGACTTAAAGCAAAAATGAAAAATGAAGCACATTAGTATAGAAGAAAATTAGGAAATTTCTGTTCATAATATGGTTATGAAAAAATTTTACCATCTTCTTCAAAAGTTAAAAAAAATATATAAATCTTATAAAAAGTAAACTAAAAAAAGATTATCAAAAGGACTATTCAAAATCAAATTTTTCTAAAGAAAAATCTAAAAACAAAAATAAAAAGCCTCCTATTTGTTATAGATGTGGGAAAATCGGACATTATAAATTGCAATGTAAAATGAAAGAAAAAAATAAATAAATGTGTTAGTATGGCAAAAGAACTAAAAAAAAAAAAAAACAAATGCTAAATCTTTTACTTTCCAATATTGATTCTGAAAATGATAAATTTAGTGATTATCATGAAAATAATCTAAATATTTAATGTGATTCTTCAAATTATTTTGATAATGACTTTATTTCATATGATGGTCCTGAAATTTTGTACTGGTCCTTATTGCAACAATCTTCCTATTAATATAATTTCTTTAGAGAAAGATTTTTAAATAAAAAAAAAATCTTATTGTAAAAGAAAAATCTGTTACAAATATTAAACCTTATAAGCTCTCAAAAAAATTTTAAAAAATTTAAAGTTAAAAAATCTATTTCTTCTACTGTACGAGATTTACAAGAAGAAATAAAAAAAATATCAAAAAAGAAATACAAGAATTAAAAGAAGAAACTATTAATGTCAAAAAAATAACTTTTAGAGTTAGAAGTTATACAAGTACAAAAAAAAGTAATTTAAAACAAAAAAAAATATTACAGAATCTTCTGAAGACAATAAATCAAATTATATCTTAGATGAATTTGTTAATATTGTATTTATGATTAATTTTCATAAAGGGATTATTTTTATAATAATTTCAATTGAAAATGACTTTTATTTTTCTTCAACTACTTTAGTTGATTCTAGTGCTTATCAAAATTACATTAAAAAAGGATTAATATCAACTATTTTTTATGAAAAAGTTGTTGAAAGATTATATAGTGCAAATGGTTCTAGACTACAAATTAAATAAAAATTATCTAAAACAAAAATTTATAATCAAGGTGTATGTTTTAACCTGTCTTTTATTATAATAAAAAAAATTATCTCAAAGAATAATTCTTGTAACTCCATTTTTATCTATGAAATATGCTTTTAATATTGATATGAATGGCATTCATATCAAAATATTAGGAAAAGAAATTTGTTTTAAAATTGTTCACTCTATACAAGAAAAAAACTTAAATATATTAAAAGAATTATCTACATCTTTCAATATTATTGAAAGAGAGAGAAATCATGTTAAATTTTTAAATGATGAAATAAAAATTTAAAAATTAATGATGAATTACAACAAGATTTTATTTTGCAAAAGATAAAAGATTTAGAATTTATTTTCTAAAAAATATTTGTATACCTATTCCTAATGCTTTTTGGTATAGAAAAAAAACATGTTGTATTTTTACCTTATGAAAAGGATTTTAATGAAAGAAATATTCCAACAAGAAGTCATGGTATTCATATGAATGAAAAATTAGAAAATTATTGTAAAAAGAAAATTAATGATTTATAAGATAAATGATTAATTAGAAAATCCAAGTCTCTTCGAAGTTGTTTTGCCTTTTACATGCAAAATGCTGTTGAAATAGAATGTGGAGCACCTGGACTAGTTATTAATTATAAGCTTTTAAATAAAGTTGCAATGGATTAGATATCCAATACCTAATAAAAGAAATTTATTAAAACAATTACACACTGTAAAAATATTTTTTAAATTTAATATGAAAAGTAGATTTTTACAAATTCAAATTGCAAAAGAAGATAGATATTATGCATGATTTAATGTTCCTTTTAGTCATAATGAATGGAATGTTATACTCTTTAATCTTAAGAATGCTCCGTCTAAATTTCAATGAGTTATGAATGATATATTGTCTGGTCATGAATCATTTGTCATTGTTTGCATAGATAACATATCAATATTCTCTAATTCTATCCAACAACTTTTTTCTCATTTGTAAAAATTTTACAATATTATTAAACAAAATGATTTAGTTGTCTCTACTCCTAAGATGAAATTATTTCAAACGAAAATAAGATTTCTTGGTCATGAAATATTTGGAAAAAATATTTTACCAATATCAAGAGTTCTAGAATTTGCTTCAAAATTTCCTCATGAAATTAAAAATAATAATCAATAGTAAAGATTTTTGGGATGTCTCAATTATATAGCAAATTTTTTTTTAAGGATATTAGAATCTTGTGTCAATCTTTGTTTAATAGACTTAGAAAGAATCATTCACCATAAACTGATGAGCATGCAAGAATTGTTAAGCTCATAAAATAAAAAGTTCATTATCTTCCTTGTTTATCTACTCCTCGTCCTGATGTTTTTCTTATTATAGAAATTGATGCTTCTGATATAGGATATGGGGGAATTCTTAAACAGTGTTTACCTAGTCAAACCAAAGAATTTGCAGTTAGATACCATTCTAAAGCTTGGAATCAAACTCAAATAAATTATTCGACAATGAAAAAGGAAGTTTTATCTATTATCTTATGTATTAAAAAGTTTGAAATGATTTAATTGGGAAAAATTTTTTATTAAGAATTGATTGTTTAGCTGCTAAAGATGTTTTACAAAAAGATGTTAAGAATTTAGTTTCAAAACAAGTTTTTACAAGATGGCAAGATTTATTAGGAGTTTTTTATTTTGATATTGAATATATCAAAGGTTCTTTTAACTCTTTACCTGATTTCCTAACTTATGAATTTTTACAGAGAAAGAAACTCATAAATTTTCAAAGTGAAAAACTTAATGGGCACTCCCATTAAGAAAAAGGTTTATCGCAGTGATTATGCATAATGTATTATTCCAATCGAAAATAGATTCCAAATTCTTCATTCTAATTCTTGATATCTTACTCAAGTTACTCAAACTTCTTCTTCATCTCCTTACTAAACTAGAACACCAACCTTTTCTTCAAACAATTTTAATAATCCAGCTATAAACCTTTCTTTCTAATAAGGATGATTGTAATCAGTTCTAGAAAAAACTTTGGTAAGAAAAAAAATCTTTATACCATCTAAAATCTTGTAATTTTAGACAATTTCAATTTGATAACTTCTGAAAATCTCACTTAATAATTACTGGTTCTTCTATAAAACTATTAGTAATTGTATAAATTAGAGTAGCAACAACATCTTCTTCTTCAGTTTGTATTGTCTTATTATTTTCCAATTTTATAACTACCTTTCTTGACCCAAAAATTCTTTGTTTTTCTTCTATTGTAAGTTAATAATCTCACGATCCTTTAAGTTGGCCAGCAAATCCTGAAATAATAATATGTGTAATAGTAATATCAGAATTTCCTTTAGCTTTTTACGCAGAACATGCCATAGTCATTTCTTGTACAGTATTTAAAATTTGATATTAAAATAAATCATCTATATTCCATTTATAAACAGACTCACCATCATATTTGGCTTGTATAATATAATTTCTATCTTCATACTATGTATTTGGTGTTAGCATGGAATAGTAATTTCTAGTTTAAGGAAAGTTTTTTGAATTTTTGTAACATCTTCTATCATATCTATAGTGGAACCGAGTAAAGGAATGTCACATTCTATACACGGAGCACCTAAACTTGTATTAGAAAATTTTTCTTTCTTAATGTTTACCTTTTTTTAATTTTAATCATAAATTTCAAATGGAAAAATTGCAAGAGTTTCCCATAAACATTTAATATCCACATGTTAATAACAACATTTATAATTTCTAATTTGAAATAATACTGACAATTAATTCTCATCATATTTGTATTCAACTTCATTCTTTCATCATAGGCAAATATTAACATAACATATATTCATATATCCTTTAGTTAAATATATAAGTTTATAAATCTGTAAATGTAATAAAATATGTTTATACTTAAATTTACATCATGTATTTTCAGTATATGGCAAATGGGTATACAAAAATGAGTAATAAAATGCATCTAGTGTTAGTAGTGCATCTACTACAATATCCAAGTATGAGGTGACTTCAGACTTTCTTGCAAATCCACTCTTTCCTCTCCTATCTGACTATCTACTTCTTACCTTCAGTACCTGCGCGAGGATAAACCTACGCATTAAGCTTTACAGCTTAGTGGTGCACTTTTAATTTAAAAAAAAAAAATAAAAGCAAAACTTGCATACATACTGTAAGAGATTTTAAAAAATAATGTTCAAAAATAAAGAAACTCAAAACATCAAATCTATGACCATTTCTAAATACAATGATTATATAAAATCTTTAAAGTTCAAGGTTTAACATAATTCTCATTATATTTATGTACATTTTCTTAATTAAATCACCTTTTAAGATTTGTTATGTGCCCGCAGTAATCTATGACAGAACTGTATTGACTGGATATGGGACTTTCGATACTGAACACTCGGTGTCTCTGACCGGTTCAACAATGGGCACTCAGTGTCTCTATATAACTGTCAATATAGACTCCCAGTACTAAACACTAAGCGTCTCTAACCAGTTCAACAATGAGCACTCGATGTCTCTATATAACTGTCAACATGAACCATAATAAAATCCGCCACTAAAAGTTATGGATAAAGAATCATTGACTAGGCATTTAGTGCCTCTAATAGATATTCATTAATCCAGTAACATAATTAATGCAGTACTGCCAATGATGTCCCCCTATTGGTATGCCAATCTATCTAAACCTATAATTCACTGTCTATGTAACACCCCCTACCCGATCTATAGTGAAACTGAGCAAAGAATGCCACATTCTGTGCACGGAGCACCTAAACTTGTCTTAGAACTTTATTTTTTTTCTTTATATTTACTTTTGATTTTTTTTTTAATAATAAATTTCAAATGGAGAAACTATAAGAGTTTTCCCTAAATATTTAACATCCACCTGTTAATAATATCTGTAATAATAATATTTTCATTCTTCAAGTTCAATAATATTGACAATCAATTCCCATGAAAATTATATTCAATTTCATTCCTTCATCATATACAAATATTTACATAACATATATTCAAAAATAAATTTATAAAAGTAACAAAGTATATTTATGCTTAATTTACAGTCATCTAAAATAAATTTACATCAAGTATTTTGGTATATGACAATTGGAATACAAAAATAAGTGACCAAAATTGCATCTAGTGTTGGTAGTGCATCTAACACAAAGTCTAAGTATGAGGTGACTTCAGACTTTCCTGCAGATCCACTCCCTCCTCTCCTGTCTCTAGTTATCTACTCTTTACCTTCTGTACCTACGCGAGAAAAAACCCACGCGCTAAGCTTCACAGCTTAGTGATGCACTAATAATTTTAAAAAAATAAAAGCAAAACTTGTATATATATATTGTAAGAGATTTTATAATTAATGTTTAAGGTTTAACATAGTTCTTATTACACTTATGTGCATTTCCTTAATTAAAATCACATTTTATGATTTGTCATGTGCCCACAGTAACCTATGACAGAACTATATAGACTGAATATGGAACTCCCAGTACTGAACACTCGATGCCTCTGACCGGTTTAACAATGGGCACTCGGTGCCTCTATATAATTGTCTGGATATAAAGCTTCCGGTAGTGAACACTCAGTGTCTCTAACTGGTTCAATAATGGGCACTCGGTGCTTCTAATAGACATTCATCAATCCAGTAACATAATTAATACAGTACTGCTAATGATGTCCCCTATTGGCATGTCAATCTATCCAAAACTATAATTCACTGTCTAGGTTTACCCGGGCTTAATAAGGAAATTATCATTTTTATTTTTCATATGATGTAATCAACAAAACTTGTATATACATAAACTTATTCCATTATCATATTTTCATATTGCATGCATGTAAATTAATTACATTTACACAAATTTCACACCTATGATGTCCATTGTCAAATTCCAACAAAAATTATACTTTATGCATTACATTGCTCAAGCATTTTGACCTAGTAATTGTAGGAGTTAAATTCAACGTTCTTCATGAGATTTTTAAATCTATGTCTTAACTTTAATACAGTTTTTGAATTACTTAATTTGGATTCAAGGATCAAAAGTTATGGCCAGTTAATCAACAGCCATCCTTAAGCAAAATTTCAACTTCACTAATTACAGGGCAAATTCTAGATACATTTTAGAGTCCGAATTTGAACAAGTTGTAATCATATTTTGCCAAATTATTCTTCATGAACGTTGATTCCTTAGATCTTAACTTTCAACAAAATAAGAATCACCCATTTTGGAGTTTCCTAGGATAAGTTATACCCTTTTTACTTTGAACAGTCAAGAATGCACTCCTATCAGATTCCAGATTCAGTACCCTATCTTCTAGTTAATTTTAAGGTTACTTACCTATAATTTTTAGACAGTATTCCTTCATAAAAGTTTTAGTCTTATATCCTAACTTTCATTAGGAATCAATTTGATTAGCATTTAGACATGTAAAAATTCATTTGTAACCCTTTATTCATAAAGTGTTTAAAAATGTTAGTTATTATTTCAAGAGGGATACCTATTTGGTACCCTATTTTTTATCAATTCTTTGGGCACCCTAAAGGTAGAATTTGCTGCTATAGTCCTCATACAATTTATAGCTTAGTGTCTCACTTTTCATTTAAATCAAGAATCACCCCATTTCAAGGTCTAGATCTCAAGTTATACTCATTTTTCTACATACTATCCAATTTTTACCTGACCAGGTCTGAATACAATCAGAATTATTCCTATTTATAGGCCAATTTGACCATCTTAAAGACAGATTCAATCGAAGTAGTCTTCATAAGATATGATTCTACATGTTTTAATTTTCCAATAGTTTAAGAATCACTTAATTTAGTGGCCTAAATCATGAGTTATAGCTATATTATCTCCTACTGTTCACGGATACCGAGTCCTCAGAATTCTAGGTTTTTAGATTTCCAACTCAGATTTGTACTCAATATTCAAATACTTTACACCTAGAATTTGTATAGGGTCTCTAAAGCAAAATTTTAGGCCTATATCTTAAGTTTACAAAACATCTTATATCACCTCAATTGACTTTTACAGAGGAAGATATGCCTTATTTACTACACAAAGGTCACAGGACTGATTGTTGAATTCCAGGAATTCCAGTTTTGCAATTCCAATTTTCTCTAAAATTTCAACCACTTTGCCCTAAAAATTAGGTTTTAGTCAAAATATAGAAATTGTAAGTCAATGTCTTAAGAAAAGTGTGGTATAAATTACATCTTAATTGGAGCTATATAACTCAACTTATAACCAAATTAGTATAGACTACTCACTAGATATACTATCCTAACAGTCACCAACTAAAGACTCATAAAGTAACAATTTCTATAACAAGCTTAGATAAGCACTTACCTCAACCTAGTTCTAGCAATATATTCCCAATTGCAATCACTTATCACCAAAAATCCCCAATCCAAATCAGTGTATGGATCTTGATCAGCCACACCAAAAATTCTGCCTCACCAATCTTGAATTCTTTCTTCACTTTCACTTTGATTTCATGGCTTGTTCTTCAATTCCTTCAATTTGATCACAAAATAGCATCTTAGATCTATGAATTAGGGTTTGTATTTGAATTTAGGTGAAAGAAAATGGAGGAGTAGAGAGACATATGGCCGGCTGGATGAAGATGAAGGAAGAAGGCTATTTTGTTTTATATGCTTAGATTTTTCTTTCTTCTTTACATGTGTTGGCTTGTCATTGGTCCTCTCTTTGACTTGTTTAATTAGTCATTAATTAACTTAATAAATTATACTTAATGATTCTAATTAAAATCAATTATGTGCTAAGTTGGGAAATTTTAATTCTCCCCCCCCCCCAAACTTCATTAATTTATGCAACAAAGTCCATAGGTGCCTTTTGCAAACTTTTACTTTAATCCCTCATTTAATCTAATTTACATACCATTTTCAATATTTGAATTCTCACTGAAATATACTGAATACAGTTTGTAAATTTGGGGTATTACAGTCTAGGTTTACCTGGGCTTAATAGGTTAATTATTATTTTTATTTTCACATGATATAATCAACAATACTTGTATACACATAAACTTTTGCCACTACCATATTTTCATATCATATGCATTTAAATTTCATACAAAATTCTTATAAATTTTCTCAAGTTATCAAAGGCCATACCATATTTTAAAATAAGAGATTAAGAGTGTACTAACCTGCTAATCTCCAACCTAAGTTGATTTGGCTACTAAATCAAAAATTTCACCTTCCTCTTTATGAACTGTTGTAATACAAAAGAATATGAACAGTTCAGAATAAATTCCTTAACTGTTTCTAACAAACATTTCCGCTGAACTAATTTTACCATTAGCTAAGAATTTTTCCTACCCAATTGGTCATAATCAATTCTTTAGCTAATTGGTTACTTTCCTCACATAATAACAAGTTCATTTAGGCATTTTATCAAATACTTGGTGTGCAAAATTCTCATACCAAAATAAACTAGTTTTCTTTGTTTTTCGGACTCCCGAAAAATACTTTTGTATTTTCCATCAAAAGTACTTTAATCTTACAATTGGAATCAACCAACAAACATTTATTCAATACCAATTTAATTTACCAAAGTAGTTGCCCCAAACTTTGGTTGCCCCAAAAAAAAAAATACACACACAATTAAAATTTCCAGTCAATTCAGGTAAACAGGACAGCAAAGTTAAAATTCCACAAAAAATTCTAGCAACAAGGGTTTTATAGCATCTTTTCCAGAATTGAACTTTCATATGTCCATTTCAATCTCTAATTTGAATCATATCAAAATTAGGCTTACATCTCAAGTTATAAACAAAAATATGCAAATTGTTCTAGACTCTAGTTACAGTCAGAGCAGTAACAGGAAATGCAAGAATTTAACCATGCAACCGATAAAATCAATTTTCTGTCATAACTACAAAGTTTTAGGGTATTCATTTAGCTTTCCAATGGTTTAAAAATTACACTATTTCAAGTTATGGAGCACAAGTTATGAATTTTTAAAGTCAAGTATCTTACTTCTGGAAACCATCAGGTCAGTTTTCCGGATTTAAGTAATAAAAAGTTTTATCATCAAACACCGTCTTAGCAGGGGAATTAGGTCTAGTACAAAACTACAAAGTTTTAGAGCATTCATCAAGGTTTTCATAGACATAAAGATCACAGAAATCTAACTTTTCTAGCTTAAGTTATAAATTTTTAAAATTGGCCAATCCTGTAGGCCTACTGGCAGAACCAAGGTTCCATCACCCCTATCAACTATCTTTCTCACTATCTTATGTTTCCTCCTTATCCCTAGTGATATCCTTACTCAAACTTGATAAAAAAAAAAAAAGGATTATAGCACTAACCTTAGTTGCAAACCAACTGCTACCCTTTCTTCCTTCCATCTCCACCAAAACTTTGTAGAAGAACTAACAGATAAACTTTGATTTTCTTTTCTTTTTTGTAAAGAATTTTTCAACTCGATATAATTGATTAGCTATTGTAGAAAGAATATAATTTGAAAAATTATTTTGATACTAAATATTTTTAATATCTCTTTAAAGAAGGTTGTTTCAAATGATCATCTACTGTATTATAAGTTTAAAAGGTAAAGCTATGACTTCTTTATTTTGAATACTTAACTTTATTTCTTCTAAAGGTGGATGAACAAAAGTAACTATATTATTTGTAGAAGTAATCCATTCTTTGGTAATTTTATTGTTTACTAAAATACTCTGAAAAGGATAATTAATTTGATTATTAAAACAATAATTTCCAACTATTGGAAAAAAGGAAATATTTATTTGAATAGAATTCATATAATCATACCATTTTTGTTGAATAATATTTATTTTTTATTTTGAAAAAGAGTCTTGAAACCATTTTATTTTTTCAAAATTATAATTTTTGACAATATTCTTATTTAAGACAAAGTTTATCAATAACAAAATCTTTTATAATCATATTTAAGGTTGAATAATTTTCCATTGTTTCTTTAGAAGAAGACATTGAAGGAGAATGATGAGGAGAATCAGATTTATTAGAAGCTTCTTGATATAATGGTTGTGTAATTGTTTGATCAAAATTAGCACTTTGTAAATTCATATGCAAAGAAGAGGAAGAAGGAAACCTAGTTGTAGACAGTCTAGAGGCTTGAAAAGAAGAAATTGTAAAAAAAGGAACTAAAGTTGGGGTAAAAGAAACTCTTAGAGTTTTGAACTGGTTTACTTTGATAATATCTTGTAATTCCCAAGTTCCTACTTAAGAAAGCTCATGCCATTTTAATCTTCCTGGAAATTGTACGTTACTAAGGATTAGCTTGCAAAACTTCAGTTTCGTGTCTTGTTAAACTATGTTTTGACCTAAGATTTAAAATTGTTGTCATAACTTTGCAATAAATTCTATATATAACAGCAATAGATCTAGAATTATCAGCAAAATCCATATTCTTAGATTTAATAGTTAATTTTAAAGTATCAAGAATATTTGAAGCAATAATGAAACAGAAAATTTTGGATAATGAATGGAATAAATAGGACCATTAGTAAGATATGATTCAGCTATAGCAAGTAAAGAATTTGCAAAATTTAAATATTTAGCATCATGTATAAAAAAAAAAAAAAAAAATCTAAACCAATACAAAATAAAGGTTTAATGGCAACTTGAACCATACCAATATGTAAAAACTTATATACTTTTATGATTTTTAATAGCAATTGGAGAAAATAAAGTTAAAAATTCATGAGCTTGATTTAAAAAAATAGTTTGCATCAAACTCTTCTTTATTTAGACTAGAAAGAGAAGTAGAAGATGAAGGATCTCTCAAACTAAGATTTCTAAATATAAAATCTATAACAGCAAAACTCAGTCTATTCTAGGACGGAATTTGTTGTGAGAGCACCTGCACCTACCTTTCAAGGGTTTTACTGTTGACCAACGCTTAAGACTAAGCTGACCAACACAAAAGCTACTCCCAATATATATTATCAAAACATGAATATATAGCAGCAATAAATCCATAAATCCTAATAAAATGACAACAATAAATAGTCTATTTGTATATATTTATTGTATCTTATATTGAATATATAATTATATTAGTGTACGTAAGGGTTATATTTAAATATTGTTTAAAGTTTTTATGAAAATATTAATTTTAAAATAATATAATATAATTTAATTAAAATATTAATTTATATGAATTATGCTATTTTACTAACATGTTGTGTTTATAATTAATTGATCTATATAATTTTTAGAATATATATATAGAGAGAAATTTTGATCATTTTTATCTTTGGACACCCTTTTTTTTTTTTTTAAAAAGTAAACATTTACAGAAAAATTATTTTTGTCTTTGAATGCGTTAGGCTTTACCCTATCTGAAACGTATAGTATCTATCAATTAAGGGGAAAAAAAAAAAGTGTTCAAGGATATCATCCAACACCTGCTATATTATTTCACACTTTTTCATTGATAAACTACCGGCATTTTAGGTTTTATTCCTTTTGAAGTAATACAATAAGGAGAAAATAAATAGAGAAAATGAGCAAAATGGTACTTTATTTGCTGTTACAAACAATGAAAGTATTTCCTCTTTTAATATAATACTATAATGAGGAATGGTGGTAAATGCATTTATGTTTTTAATTTCATTATTTTATTAATGGTAGGAAAATCGACAATAACTTAATTTTTTCTATTTTTATTGTATGCATCACTAAATATCAATAAACTATTAATTGTTTCAATTGATTTATTCAACCGAATATATATCTCATAAATTATATGTTTCTTTAAAATAAAAGAAGAAAATAATATTAAAATTTTTGAATTTATTATAAAAATTTAAAATTTTTAAAATTTTTCTTATATACAATACATTTGATATATCAATGAATTATAATTTAAACATGTTAATCCATTTTTTTTATTTAAATTTAATATTTATCGCATGCAATTCATAACACGTGATATTTAAATATTAATTTTATCATTTGAATTGATTTTATAAATTAAATATGATCTTATGAAAATGGATCAATACATTTATTTAAATTGAAAATATTAATTCGCATTAAAATAAATAAATAATGACTAATACGCTTAGAATAAATTACAAATCTATATATAAATATTATAAAAAAATTGATTAAATTAATAAAATAAAAATTACCTTTATATTAATTAAAGTATGGTTAGAAAACCTTTTTTTATAAATAATTAATAAAATACGATAAATATATTAAAAATTATATATTTTTTGAAACGCTAATATTATATTTATTAAACTAAAAGAAATTATGTTATACATAAAAAATTAAATTATGGCATCAGTTCAAAAAACCATGAAGTTTTTAAAAACCATAAAAAATTAAATTATGGCTCAGTATGGTGTTTTGACCCATTAATTCATTATACTGAGCTTCGGCAGAGTTCAATCAGCCCATGACTTACCACATCTAAAATTAAGCTAGAACATGCTTGAGTTTTAGTGTTTTTATTTAAGAGTAAGAATGGCCTTTTACTGTTCTTAAGAATAGTAAAAGGTTCAACTGGGACTAAAAAGCTCGTATAATGAAGGGTATGAAGGGAATAAAAATGCAGTATAGTTATTTTTTAAATAATAATTAATTATTATGTTCATCCAATTGGTTAGGTCAAGTCATCCAGTTCGACACTTACTATTCTTTTGGTATAATGCTTTTTTTTCTTTTTTTCAAAAAGGGCAACAACACTTTCATTTCTAGTTTCATCCTATCATATACTATATAGATGAGATTTTATTTAAATTTATAAATTTATTAGTTTTTTAATGCATGTAATGCACGGGTGTTTTATTATTTTTAATACGTCAATTAATTATATTATCAAAATATGAATATATAATTTTAAGTTTTTTATTTGCATATATTTATTTTTTTATATATTGAATATATAATTATATAAGTGTAGATAAGGCTTGAATATGTTTAAATCTTTTACGAAAAGTTTTAATTTTAAAATTTTATAATTTAATTAAACCACTAATTTATATTAGTTATACTATTTAGGAACAAGTGTTATATAATTCATTGATGTGTATAAATTTTAGACAATATTTATTCCAAAAGTACAAAATTAATTCAAAAACAAAAGGAGAGCCCAAAAGAAGAGTAGACCACAGTCCAGTAGAAGGAGAAACTCAATAAGTTTTTGTCTAATAGTTCTCATTTTTTGATTTGATTCTACAAATTTTAGTTAAGAACAATTTATTCTTGATACTTCCTTGATATTATCCACCAAATTTTGTGCAGGCTTCCTAAAGAATTAATCATCTCATTCAGCTACAATTGCAAAAATAGCAACAACACTACCATCGATTGAGAAGAAAAACACTATCAACCAAATGAACCGCAGGAGCAGCAACACTAAAAGGAACCAAAACCAAGAGCAAGAATCTCTCTATTGAGAAGCAGAACCATAAAAGAGCGCCAAAGACACAAAAACACATGATGCCCGAAACCAACTAATACCAAATGATAGACAAATATAACAAAATTTGCTTGACCCAAATTCCAAAATTGGCGCAAATTTAACAACAGAACTAGCTTACTTCTCTCCAAAGCGCAATTTCGGAATAATTTGGCTAATCATGTAATCCAAAATAGTCTCATCTGGTGCTGAGAAAGAACTAGCTTACTTCTCTCCAAAGCGCAATTTCGGAATAATTTGGCTAATCATGTAATCCAAAATAGTCTCATCTGGTGCTGAGAAAGATAAGCCCAAATCTTTGCCTAACTTGATCATATTGAACGCTTCTTCAGCACATTAAAAGGCACCGATTTAGAACCACGGTGCCGAGCATTAACTCGATTTATATCTCGGCTCTTTATATTATTTATGACATTAAAAAAAAAATTAAGCTATAAAATTATAGAAACAAGAAAAAAAAATTATTTTTCTACGAAATTTCTAATTTAAGTTTAGAAGCATAAATATATATATATATATATATATATATATATATATATATATATATATATATATATTACTTATTTAAAATATTAATATTAATTTTTCAGACTTAATTTCTATTTCACTTAATATTAATTTTTCAAATCTTATATGGACTAAGAAATCGTTTAACTCAAAGTCCCATGTGGACTTGATTTCTATTGTCCTATATAAACGAGAAAATCTTCAACCAACAATTGAAATTATGAATTAACATTAAATCAAGTGGACTTGATTTCTATTGTCCTATAAGGACTAAAAAAATCATCAACCAACAATTGAAATTATGAATTAATATTAATTCATGTAATATTAATTTTATAAGATCTCACATAATTAATATACATGAGTTCTATACAACTAGGAACTCTATCAAATTTTTCATAGTCCTATATGATCTTAGTCTCTATTTCACACACACATATGAAGTATTAGATTTTGTGAAGTAATAATTTAAATTGGTTGAAGCTAATTTTATTTTAATTAAATTATTATCTCAATTATTTGGGAGTTCTTTTTATATTAAATAGAATTGAAATTACTTCATGTAATATTAATTTTATAAGTTCTCACATAATTAATATACATGAGTTCTATATAACTAGGAACTCTATGAAATTTTTCAATCCGATATGAGTTTGATTTTTATTTCACATAATATTCATATGTATATAGATTAGATTTAGTAAATAATAATTTAAATTGATTGAAGTTAATTTTATTTTATTTCAATTATTATTTCAATTATTTGAGAGTTTTTTTTATATAAAATAAAATTGATATGGGATAATGACATGGGTACCGTATACAAGCATGTTATAGTCGATATTGTATCAAAAAAGTGGTTAAACCAGCATAAAGAGTATATGTGAAAAGGTGAATCCTTTTTCCTCTTTATATATATATATATATATATATATATATATATATATATATATATATATATATATATATATATATATTTCTTTCGTTAGGTAAAGACATATGCACACTAGATTAGTAACAGGAATAGATCGCTGTTAGAACCATAATAATTTTAACAGAGTTCTTATTCCTATATAACTCAAACACACGCACTCTCCACAACTGATGTGGGATCCCGAAGAATTAGTCCCTGAGCACGCCCCACATGGGACCTCAACCTGGGCCCAACCACTCCAAAAATAGCTCAAGGCCTACTTATTTTTTCTTTTATTAGACAAAGATACACGCACACTCAATGACAGGAAAAGGCCGCTGTTAAAATCATGACAATTTTTACAGAGTCCTTGTTTCTATATAACCCAAATACACGCACTCTCCACAATCGATATGGGATCCCTAACGACTAGTCTCTGGGCATGCCCTACATTAAACCTCAATCAGGGTCCAACCGTGGCTATATATACACATATATATATATTGCAATTTCAAACATCGGGATTGTGGTTTCTCATAGTCAATGGTAACCATAATACTATTTATGTAGAAATATTTACATGGTAATTTTTTATATTACTGAAAACTTGGTAATAGTGCTGGTCAATGTCCCAAATCCTCTCATTTTATCACTAGGTTGTGTTTCTTCTCTAACCAAACTATGGATCCTAACATCTCTATGACGTTGTTGGCATGCATTCTGAGTTTTGCGTGAATTTTTTTTAGTTTTTTTTTTCATTTTCCATTCATTCATATGATATAATTTTTCATTATTTATGTTATATTTCACTTTTATGGGCTTTATTGAACCTTAATGATTAATTGCTTTCGATAAGTTGCATACTTGCATGGCTGTTTTAATTGCACATTTTACCTTTTATTAGTTCTCCCATTATTCTTAATTGTTGTTTTTGATATGATGTTTTGCTGTAATTGGTAAGTGATTATTAATCCTATTTATTTTAATGTTCGCGAAAGGTTTGAATTGTCCTTCACTAAATTTAGTGTTGTTCAATAGTATAGTTAAATGAGGATATGGATTATGCATATCTATCAATAAAGAAAATCATTATATTATACATACAGGAAGTTGTAAAGCCATCAATACTTACTCAAAACGATGACAAAGAAGATAACGAATGAAGAAAAAGATTGAGGTCAAAAAATAATGAAAATTTTAATTTTTTATATAATTTTTATAGTAGATTTTAATTCAAACAATGCTTTTTATACGAACTATCATTCATAGATATTATACAGTTCAATTATTATTTTTTATTGTTTCTAATCAATTCAATTTTACTTTTTTTAATCGATTGAGTACTTTTATTACAGGAATTCAAGGAGTAAAATTTGCTTTCTTTATAGTAAAGAAATTGATTATTTTTAAATTTAAATTCAGTAATTAATGAAGCTTTATTCTTTACTAATAAAAATAAAGCAAAAAAAAAGGAGTATATTTTATTTTACATGGAAAAGAATGACAATTCTCAATTATATATGTTGTTTTGCCAATATGGGTGCATTTCTTTTTCAGTTGTACAAATAAATATTTTCTTATCTTAAATTCATATTATTTAGTTATGGCTAATTAATTTAGTTTTATTTTTGGAAGTATACTTTTTAAATATATTTAATTACTATTAGAATCTAAAATTAAAACTTTACCATTTTAGATACTGTTATAATATAACTAAAATAAAGTTTATTAGTTTAATTTTATTACATCTAAAATGAAATAAAATAGAGGCATATATCATAAGGTAGCATAACATACATTTCAATTTATAGCCACCATCAAACAGAAATTATACACAACAATTTTGATGAGAAATATCAAATTTATTAGAAACTTGAATTTAACCTTTTATTTAAATTAAAAAATATGTTTATTATCAAATTAGATTTACAAATGCAAATGTAAATTCAAGTATGTTTGTCTATTAGTAAACAGAAGTCATTAATTAACCCGCTTGCTTAGTAATTATCAATCATTAAATGATTAAAAAAAAATCTTAATGATATAATTATAATTTTTTATTATTTTCTAATTTCACAAAAAAATTAATTTAAAAATTAAATTTACTAAAGTATTTAAATTAACAAATAAAACTCATTTCTATAATGAATTTTTGTTATTTGGCTTCAATTAAAATTTATCATTTTATAATATTAAAAAGGACTCCAATATAACTTAAATAAACTCATTTCATATTTGTATTTGATGCATAAAATTTCTAAGATTATATTATATTAACTATGAAAAAAAATGAAATAACAAATAGATATAACAAATATTTTATTGAAATCTGGGGTGATTTCATTGTATATGTTTGTAATCTCCATCTAAGATTCATAGTATATATGTATATATATTTATATAAAATATAGTCTTTATTAATTTAGAGGTATCTTAATTTTTTATATATAATATGTTAATTCTGAAGAAAATAGAAAATAAAATTTTAAAATATTTTAGAGTACTTAGATAATTAGTATGAAAATTTTTCTGAAGTTATATTAAAAAAATAAATCACAAATTTAAAGAACGAGTACATTAAGAAAAAACTGTTTATAGATAAATGGATAAGATTATAGATCTATATAAATTATATTATAATTTTTTATTTAAAATTTGTACACAGGATGTTTATGTAATAAAATTTGAATTAAATTAGCTATAATATAATCGCAATTATATTGCATATTTGATTAATTTATTTGGTAACATAAAAAAAATTTGACGTAATGGAATGACAAATATATAATGTAATTAATTATATTATGAGTAGCGTAATGATTATTCATACAAAAATAGATATAATCATAATTACTTATTTTGATTTTTATTTATTGTCAATATTATCATTACTATCACTATTCAGTTACCGTTACTACTATCACTACTGCTCCTACCATGTCCCCACTATCATAACCAACACCACCATGACCATTATCATCACTATCATCATCTTGTTATCACCATTGTTATTACCATCACTTGACCACCCTTATCACCACCTAGCTGTTGTCATCTCGGTCACCACCTGGTCATTGCTACTACCATTATTTCACTTTGCTAATACCATTACTTCACTTTGCCACTACCATCACTATCTAACCATAATTGTTGCCATCGCCGTCACCATCACCACTTAGCCACCATTACTACTCGACTGTCAATCACTACATAACTATTATTATTTATTATTAATATTATAAATAAATTAAATATTAAAATAAAAATTATCATTACGTTACACTACTTATATTTTTATTTTGTAACCAAATAGAGGAATATAATAACAATTATATTATATTGTGTTACAATTTTAATTGCATTATATAATTGATTATATTGCATTACATTATACTCTACCAAACGTATCCTCAAATTTCACGAGTTAAAAATTTTATTTCTTATGGTTAGTTTGAATTAACAATTAAATAATATATTTATAATTACTAATTTAAAATATGTTTTTTCATAGAGTTTAAAACCCGGAGCACTCTTCTATGTTTTCCATGAAAACTATAAACTTACAATTTTTAAGAATATTGACTTTTTATTAAGTTAATTTTTTATTTTTTATTTTTATATATTTATCTTTTTTATTATTAACTAAATCTATTAATATTTAAATCATGTTAAGTGTTTGAGTTTCAATGAATTTTTACACCTATGGAGTTGAATTCACCTTTTGCTATTTGTATTCATCTCAAATTTATTTTTTTATTTTTTAATTTTATAAAATTTTTATTTCACTTAAATATATTGATTTTCAATACCTATCTAAATTTAATCATTCATTGTAATAATACAAAATAACCATATTCTTTTGTGTCCATTCTATTATTCTCTCTTGTTCTCACTTTTATATACTAATTTTCTTTTCAATGTGCATTGCACGTTATACTAGTTATTTGTATTCGTAATTTATTTTTATATATATAATTTTGAAAAAATTTTATGCCAATTATCTAATTAATCCTAATTTTGAGATTTCTTTTTATTTTCTTGACATTTAATATATCATATAAAAAATTAAGATAAGTCTAAATTAATGAAGGCAATATAAATATATACACATGTACTCTATATGAATCTTAAATGGAAACTACAAAACATATACAGATGAAATCACTCTAGATTTCAATAATATATAGTTATATGGACTTGGTATTTATTTTTTTTATATTTAACATAATATAATATTGCAGATTATAGGCATAAGTATAGGTGTGAAATGAGTTTCTTTAAGTAGTATTGAGGTCTTTTTGATATTATAAAATTATAAGTTTTAATTTTATTTGAAGCCAAAATATATATAGAAATGAATTTTATTTGTTAATTTAAAAACTTTAGTAAATTTAATCTTAAATTACTTTTTAATAATTGGACAATAATCTAAAATTATAATTATATCATTAAGATTAGGAGTTTTTTTTAATCGTTTAATGGTTGACAACTACTAAGCAAGCAGGTGGCAATTTTCAAATCTCATCCTCATCCTCATCCTCATCCTCATCCTGTCCTCACTTTCACGTCTTGCTGATTCACACCACTGGAGCTATTATTGATATATTTTCCTAAAATATTTATATATTATACATAATAATATTTAATTTACAATAAATGCATTATTCTAGATTTTTTTCATCATAAGCTACTTATTAGAATTTTAAATAAATTATACTATGATCCATTAATCACTTTATATAATATTAATTTTTTTAAAAAAATTATAATTTGTGATTATTTTGTGCATATTTACAATTGAATTTTTTTATTAAATTCAATTAATATAAAATGTTAATAAAATAATAATAATAATAATGAAATATTAGTTTAGAATAAAATGTTTTCGTTGTATTTTTTTTGTTATTGTATACATTATTTTTTATCTCATCTTCATTTTCATTTAATTAAAAAATTTTTAAATTCAAAAAAATATAAAAAAATTGAATTTATTGTAAAAAAGTTATTGTGCAAAGGTTTCATATTTTGTTTTCGAAATTTACTTTTTGTATTTGCTCATATCAATTGTTTCAAATAATTTTTAGGTCTAAATAATTTGGTACGTAATACATAATTCAAATTGTTTTATTTGTTCGTAATATTTCAAAATATTTCTAGCTTAATCCTAATAAAACACTATGATATATTATTCTAATACTAATTAATGTGTAATTTTCTGTTTTTATTAAGATTTATTTGCATGTAATTCTTTTTTTAAAAAACAATTAACATGTAATTCTTAATGATTATAAAAGAGTCAAAATTGATCTTATCCATTCTTTATCACTTAGCATGAAACTTCTTTAAATTTTTCTTAACATTTAGTTTCCTTTACGTTTTTAATATATTGAAGTTGATGTTCACCTGTTCTCTTGACATCAACTTTTCTCCGCCCAAGTCTTGGAGTATCCACGGTAAGGGTAATGACCTTGAATCCAGCTCTCTTTAACTCTTCTCACAACTTGAGTAGCTACATTCTTGTCTTTGTATACTTGAATAATGAAAGAAAAAGGGAAATGATTGAGGAACTCAAGCATATTACAATTACAAACTATTTGTATTCTTACTAAAAAACCTATTTGGACTTCTAGGAAAAACCATACAATGCATCATGGGGTGTAATAGTGCTTTTCTCTTTTTGTATATCTCCAGAAAATTTATAAGTGAAACAATTAATTTATAAAAAAAAAAAATGCAAACATTTTTGTAGAGGTCCTTGGCTATGTTATGGACTGTGAATAATTATGATGTAGTGAATAAAGTATAGCTAGAAAACATAACTCTGCATATAATCTTAATGAATATGATAATTAATACTGGAGATAGAAATTAACGACAACAACTAACAACAAATTGGAAACTCGTATGAAGATAGAGAAAGCGAATGCCAGGCCCTGTTTAAACAACCTCCTCAACATTGTGTATAACCCATATAGTGTCTGAAATAATAAATCAAAATCAATTGCGTGAGGCAGAGCAAAAAATTTTATTTCAATTTCATTGATAAAACTAAACCAAGTAGACTCCTATAGTTTGCTAATGAAAGCCAATGTTAGAAATAACATTTTATTCTTTTAAGACACAATTTCAAATTTACAAGAAAAATCAAACCATAATTGTTAAACCCGGCCTAGCCCTGCCGATCCTACTGGTTTAATCAAGAATTGGACTCATGGCTAGTCTGATTTATGCTTAAAATCCTGTATATAGAGAATCGAATATGACCCTTTCAAACCGACAGGCTAATTGATAACCCAACCAATCCAGCCCGATTCAAAGAAGGTAAATCGTTTCGCACATTCATTAAAAAAATCGAAATGCAAGCTAACATTCCTAAGGTTGAAACACCGCACCAAAGCAATCTGCGTGCAGCTCACAACCACCTGGGCTCTAAGGGTTAGCCTGCAAATTTTTTTTTCATATATATATAAGAAAAATGACTATTTAGTCTCTCCATCAAATTTTATTTTATTTAGAATTGCTTGTCTAATTAAATTAAAATATTAAAATTAAGATATAGTTTATATAATTATATTTTGTAGCTAATCTTATCAATGGGGGTACCAATCAATAGGACTATCATATCTTAAGCTTCTTCTAGATTTAGGAAAGTAATGAAATTATGAAAATTCCTTTTAAGTCTGGGTCGAAGGCCTCTTACATGGATATGGCATTTTTCTAGAAGCGGTATTCCTTTAAAGGATTCGCCATGCCCCTCCTATTCATTCTCCATCCTCATCCCGTGGGCCTTGCCCTAAGTTTTGGAAAGACATTTGGTTCCTTTCACTCCCTCCCCTCCCCCAACCCCCCAAATGCATGCTTTTTTGTGGAGCATGTTTTATTCTTTTGTAGCAATGCAAAACCACCCATCTGGTTTGGGTCTTTATTAGGTTTTACGCCTTATGAATCAGGATTCTAGTCTTTTATGGATTGGTGGCCTTTTTTACAAGAATTATCATCTTCACATAATTCTCATGAGATTAATTTAGCTGGCATTCTATGTTGGCAGATTTGGAAGGCTAGAAATGATGTCATTTTTAATAACTCTCTTCCTGATCCTGCAATGACTATTAAAAAGGCCTAGAATGCTGTTGATGAGTTGCTTCTTCTAGATTCTACACAACATCATTCTGTCCCAAAGGCACAGGATACTCAGGCTCAGTTGAAAACCACTTGGACTCCTCTTTTATCAGGTGTTGTGAAAGGCAATGTTGATGCATCTTTTGATAGAGTTTCAAATTCTACTGGATTTGGAGTGATTATTAAGATCTCATTTGGAGAGATGATTGATGGTTGTGCAAATGTTTTATCCTGTATATTTCCTATTGTCGCTGAAGGTTGTGCTCTCCAATTAGCAATGAGTTTCAAGGTGAGTAGAGGTGTCGGATTGCCTGCAGCTAGTCAAGTCCATCTTGTCTTTTTTGGCCCCTTTTCCTTGGTAGTTAGAAACTGTTATTCATGATATTCGCATGTTTCTCTCATCTCATCCTTTCTAGTCTAATTTTTAATTCTAGAACAGCTAACAATGCTGCTAACTGGGTAGCTATTAATGTTAGGCTGGGATCTCTTCATGCTAGTTGACTTGCCAATCCTCCTCCTTAGTTAGATGTAGTTCTAAAATTGGATAAGATGTATTCTCTCTTCAAAAATGACATAAACCTCGTAGGTAATTAATTAGTTAGAGTCTCATCCCATTTGATGTTTAAAATTTTCTATTCCGCTTATTTATAAATAAAGCCTGAGGCAAATTGCCATCAAAGGCTCGGTAGCAAAAAGTGAATTTTATAGTTGAAAGTCACCCAAATCAGACTTTTAACATTTGACTTTCTGCCTTCAAATTAAGTTAAATACAATGTAAACCCATGTTTAAAGCTCAAAACTAGTAGTGAAAAAAAAAGTTTATATAAAGGAATGATAGCTTCAAATGTTATGTATTAATGTATTTCAAATATTAATTATAAATTTATTATTATTTTTATAATTAAAATTATATTATTCAAAGGAAAGAAAATTTTATTATAAAATTTATTAATTATTAATTATTCAATTTTGATGAATCGAATGAAAAGAGTCACAAATAAATTTTGAATCAGATATTAAGTCTAAAATTTATCGGAATTATATAATTTTGGTTAAAGGGCGTCGGTGGTTCATAGACGCTAACATGTTTTGGAGATGGGTACATATGGTCCAAACCTTAAGGCTCGCAAGTCAAAGGTAAGGCTCATTGGGACCATCAGCATCTCTAGGAATGGGAAGGACAGACATCGCATTTATCTAAGAAACTTGGTTTTGGACATCATTAACCAATTTTTCCTTTGATTAAAAAAAAAGGAAAAAAACCACTTTTTCAATAAATAAAATGTTATAAAATAAAAATAATACAAAAATTATAATATTAATAATATTATGTATATGTAATTATATTTTAAATTACCAATATAATTAAAAAAAGCAACAAAAGAAGCGTAATCTAATAAGGAAAAGTGTTCATTTTTAACAAGATTAGCTTTAAAATACTATTTATTTAAAATAAAATAAAATAATAATACTTTTATTATACATGTAATTCTAATTGAAATCTTACCTTAAAATCTTGAAAATGATTTAGAATCATAATATTTAATAAAATTATTTAAATAAAAACTGAAAAATATAAAGATGTAGTGACATAGAGATCAATAGCAGAGCTACATGTCGACACGAGAGGACATAGCCAGTGACGGATGCACACTAGGGCCAGGGAAGGTATTGGACCTTTGAAAATTAAAAAACAAATAAATAAAAAAGATATATTGATAATTTGTAATTTGGAAGTATTTAAAAAAAAATAATTCAGAAAAATTAAAAACTAAAAATAATAGCCCATTAATCAATATATGAAGTTTTTTTACTAATTAAAATGACTTTTAATTTTTTTATTCCTTCATATTTATATCTTAATATTTGTAAATAGATTACTTTAAAAAAAATGAATCATAGGTTTAAATTTTAAATTACCAGCATAAATTAAAATTTTAATTAATATTATACGAAAAAGTAAATTATAAAATCTTCCAAAAAAATAAAATCTTAATCTTTTTATATTTCATATAGTAGTATAAAATAATATGTCTATAACCCCTCAAATTAAGATGTCCAACTCCTCCAAATTGAAGTTACTAGATAAATAAAAATAAATTATATTTATTATATTTATAAATATTATAATATATAAATAAATATATAATTTAACTGATTAATCAAACTAAAAGTTATATGCCTATTTAATTTTGATGAGATTTTATTTTAATTCTGAGTTGAAGGGTTATTTTTATTATTTAGAATTTAAAAAAATTCCAAATTTTACAAATGTATAAAATTAATAATTATTATCATTAAAAGAATTAAAAATAATCAAAATAAAAAAAAATAAAACCTCAATTGAATATCAATAAATAAATAAATAAATAAAAGAAGAGGGGTACAGTTATCATGGTGTGGCCTACACTACAGGCCCAGAGTTCATTTTGCCGAAAATTCCACCAAAACCAACCCATGTGGGAAGTTTGAGGAAGGCTCAGGTGGGGGAGGAGCCAACCTGTCACTTTCAAATTATATACATTCAAGGCCCCACTTTTAGCCACCGAAGCTGCATTATTGTGTGGTGGCCCTGACCATTTTTCCGATTTTCTATCGTTAACTTGGTCCACACACGTTTTCCCTTTTAATTACTTGCAAACTTTTTTGGCAAGTGTCCTATCATTATCGTTATCATATCCCATGATTGAGGGCATATTTACGATATGTTTGGAAAATATTTTAAAGAGGAAAAATAAAAAAAAATCATTTTATTTATTATTTTTTTGTTTTATTTGAATGAATGCAAAATAAAAAATAGGTAATTAAAAATAATTTATTTTCTTTATAAAAAAGGGAAAAAAAATAAAGAGAAGAAATAAAATTGTGATGAATTTACAGTTTTATTTTATATATAGTTTTAGAAAAATATTAAATACAAAGAGTAATTTTATAATTTTATTATAAAAATGTAATTTTTTACAATTTTCATATTTTTTTGAATTAAAAAAAATACTAAAATAAAAATAATTATTATTTTTCATCTTCCCTTTATCTTTTTACTTTCTTTTCAAATGGAAAAAATATCAATTCTTTTTTTTTTTTATTTTTTTAATTCAATTGAGGCACAATAAATAAATCAATTACGTGATGAAAAGTATCTCTGTTTTTTCTTTAAAAAAATATGAATAATCTTAAAAGATATAAATAAAAAGTCACGAACTTCTTTTTTTTAAATTGTTTTCTATCTCTTCTATTTATCATATGTTTAAATGTAGAAAAAAAAAATAATGAAAATGGTGCCGCAACTTGTTTGGTGGTACAATTTGTTAAAAATAAATATATTAAAATTAATATTTAATATATTATTTTTGTATTGTAAATATACTTTTATTTAGGTTAATTTAATTATAACATGATTATAATGTACATAAAAAGTAAATTATAAATAGAATCTGAAAAATAAATAAATTTACAAGTTTTACGAAGCTTTAGTAAGACACAATTGTGGTCCTAATTTTAACTTTTATTTTTATTAATTAGATTTATTATTATTTTAAGATTGACTTGCGTATGTTTTAACATAATTTAATTATAATTATCACATTTCAAATAACATAATTTTCCAAATATATGCTTTACCATCTTATAATATTCTCTTAAAAAAAAGGATTTTTTTTTTTAATTTCTCCCTCTTTCAAGCAGAATTTAAACAATTTCAATATATATATATATATATATATATATATATATATATAACCACTAAATTTCTTCGGTGGACCATTCAGAATCATACGAAGACATGATTAACACTTGCGATTAAACCATTCGTTGAGAGGTCAACTTTTTATATATAACCATTAAATTTCTTCGGTGGACCATTCAGAATCATATGAAGACATGATGAACACTTGCGATTAAACCATTCGTTGAGAGGTCAACTTTTTATCCAATAATTTATGCAATTATGGAAATAAAAAATGATAACTACTAACTATGTTTACCTGGCAGCTTAATCTTCACCAATTTTTTTTTTTTATATAAAGCTTAATCTTCATCTTAATGATGTGGTGCTGATGTAACTTTGACAGTGATTTTTTTTCTTTTAAATTAAAATTTAACTCTTTTAATCTCTCTCTAAATTTTTTTTAAAAACACAATCCTTCTTAGGAAAGATTTATTATCTTTAGATATGATATTATATCATTGCTTAATATTTTAGAAAATTAACTCCGTTACAAAAATTTTCATAACTCACAATTAAACGTAAAGCATGAATTGCTTTTCATTGGTAATAGACCCTCTTTTTCAGAGCGGAGCTAGAAAATTAAATATATGGAGTTAAATATATTTTTTTTAATTTTAAAAAAATAAAAATACTATATATAATAATAAACTTTCTACTGAGAGAAAAAAAAAATTATAGTGCATATAAATTTCAATATATAACAACAATTAAGTTAAGAAAGAAAATAATTTCATAAATTGCTAATTTTTTGTTATAATATTAAATTTATAACCTCCAATTCATTTTCAAAATCAAGTTATCACAATCTTCATGGTAGAAAATATCCTTCAACATCTACAGTTACAACAAGTAATATCAACGCTAATTTTACAAGCAAACAAATTAATGAATACATTAGATTTTAATATATTATATATCAATTATTAAAACAATAAATATAATAATTATTAATCTAAACACTAATTATTATACAATAATTATTGAAATAATAAGCCTAAATTTATAAAATATAATAATATTTTAAAGTTTTGATGGGTAAACAAAATTTTAGTGGGTTATAGAGGTAATTCAATATATGTGCATTATATATGGGAAAAAAAAAAATGAGTGGGTTTCACCCCACTCAGTATAAGCTAGATCAGCTCTTGCCTCCCGTCCACCTTCCCTTCTTTAGATCTTTAATTTTCTCTCATCCCTTTACTTCTTTTTGTTTTCTTTTTGTTGGAAATATGGATTAGGTCACCCATGCGGGTCAACACGGATCCATTAGACTTAAAATCCAAAAATCATATACATTGCCAAAAATGTGACAAAATTCAAAAGTTATGTATATTTGTCAAAAGATGTAACTAAATGAAGAGATGTAACTCTTCTTAACAGTTATGTATATGAAGTGATGGAACTATTGGCCAAAAGATATCATGACTTTATAAATAGTCAAACTTTTATCTTCATTAGATATAGAAGAAAAAGAAGAAAATCTCACATAGAAATGTGAATGTGTGTGCACTGAGTGGTGGTGCATTTACATTACTGTTGGCTTTTTAAAGACTCTTGTTTGATTTATTTGTAGAGCATTGATTATTCTGTAAATAAAGTATATATCTAGACTGTGAACTAATCTATATAATTTATTTTATTCATACGATTATATGATAGACTAGTGACATAAATATGGTAGAGATCTTAGGGTTGTATGAACTTGGGTTAGGATCCACGTATTTGAATCCATGTGTTGGTTCTTCATAATTTTTTTTCATTGGTATCAAATCCCTAAATATTTGTTTCCTAGTCTAAATATAATTTGTTTATAATAGTATTGTTTTGTAAATCAAGTTAAGTAATTTGTATATATATATATATATATATATATATATATATATATATATATATATATATATATATATATATATGTATATTTTCCTTCTTCCTCAGTCCCGAATTGCTCTAGACTAATTTTGATATCTTCAAACATGTGCCATGAAAAGTTCATGAATTTGTATTTTGATATTTTATTCTAGAATTGTTCTAGAATATTGCAAAAGTGTTTTTCATAATTTTTATCATGAACTGGTTTTTTTTCTTCGAAGTATCAATAGCACAACGAGTAGGCTAGTACCCTATTGATAGCCCCTAGCGAGGTGCGTTGGAAGGCAGACAATATGCTCTAGCTGGTGGCGTCCGATGGCTGAAGAAACAGCTAGAAATGTCCGACTGTCTTTGCGTCACATGGTTCTAAGATTGCAAGAGAATGGCCTATGGGATGGCTGTGAAACACCGTGTGCTATCGCCAGTAGCACTGCAACCCGTGGTGGGCTGCAACATCATCAACGATGACTGTAGGTGGCTTCTTTTGCTAGCCGGTGTGAGTGGGTCTCCAACATGAATGGGTCTCCCTCTGTTCTACATGAATAAGGAGGAAGAAAGCCATGAGATTATTGCCCCTAGTTTTTGATGTAATTACAAGAATGCCATTTAAAGTGTTGCCCTTTGTATTCTGCCAAATTACAAATATGCCGTTTTCCCCCCTTTTTTGACTTTGATCTAAATTACAGATTTGCCAAATTAATTCTAAAGATTTGAATTAAAATAGTTTAATTCAAAATTAAATTTGTAATTTTAATTCTAGTGAACTTGGGATATAAATTAAATTGTTTAATTTAAATTAATTCTAGAAAAATGTTTTATGGAATTAATAAAATGTGGCATGTAAATATTTGGCATTATAGTTAAATTGTATAATTCTATATTAATTTTAAAAATTATTTTTTAAAATTAATTAAAGAGCAACTGAACAAAAAATTATTGAATTAAATTGTTTAATTCAATATTATTTTTAGAAATTAGGTTCTAAAATTAATTGAGGGCAATTAAAATAAATTATTGAATTAAATTGTTTAATTCAATATTAATTTTAGAAAATTTATTTTCTAAGATTAAAATGACAAATATTGAGGCATCTTAAATTAATTTGATGAAATCAATTAAAATCAGTTTTTAATTGATCTCATTAAAATTAATTGTTGTAATTCTAAAATTATTTTGGAATTAATATTCCTAATATGATTAGGAAATGGAATTAAAAGTATTTAATTCATTTATATTTTAGAAAAGAAGTTTCTAAAATTACATGGGCTAAACTAAAATTAAAATTTTGATGATTTCAATTAAAATTAGTTTTAATTGACTTCATTGAAAGTTAATTTTACTTTCTAAATTTATTTTAGAATTTTATATCTCCAATTGGATTAGAGAATAAAAAAAAATAATTATTTGATGTGACTAATATGAATATGAAATATTTGTTGTTTTATTTGACTTGTGGTATTATATATATATATATATTTGTTAATATCTTTAGAAAGTTATTTATATGTAAACAACTATGCATATAAAACATGTGTATGTGGGTTTTATTAAATATTTCAATATTAGATATTGTATTTATTGTTGAATCTTGAATTTGCATAATTTAAGATTATAGTTCCTTATATAATTAATTATGTTAACCTTATTGCACGTTAGAATTTTAGATAATAATTAGAAACATAGTGAACTTTCAATTCTAAGCCTAATGTGGCACAGTAACTGAATTTAAATCATAAGATGCAAATTCTTAAAAAATGATT
Source organism: Hevea brasiliensis (assembly GCF_030052815.1). NCBI lineage: Eukaryota > Viridiplantae > Streptophyta > Magnoliopsida > Malpighiales > Euphorbiaceae > Hevea > Hevea brasiliensis. The sequence goes on along the minus strand of NC_079497.1, from coordinate 32,250,035 downwards.
TTTCTCAACAGAGCAAGATATGTCAAGATCTATCTTTATATAAAATTGCGGACTAGACTGCTTTCCGCTATATAAATCTAAATGAATTCTTTTTCTAGTGGGAGTATTTCAATTGATAATGAAACAAGTTTCAATTTCCATCAAAATACAACTTGTAGAGAATTAAACGTATATTGCTGGTCTTAGTGAGAGTAACATAAACATTAACAAGTCAATTTATCAATTTAAATCATGGCAATCGAGTCGTATAAATGTTTCCCATCGTCATTTTGAGATCAAAGGGAAAGAATTTATAGTTACTCCATAGATAAAGAAAAGGATGATAATAGGTATATCCTTCATATGCCTTACCAAGGATGAATGGCCTCATATGCCTTCCTAAGAATGGATGAAGTAAGGCAATAGAAGAAAAGGCAGATTTATGAATATGGAACCAAGTATGTGAACTAGTTGATTTACCAAAAAGGCATATTTACGAATATGGAACCAAGTATGTGAATTAGTTGATTTACCAAAAAGGGAGCAAATAGGAAAGGTCCCTTATGCTTATACTTACTACGTTGTTGGGTTGGTTAGTAAATACCAATATGATTGTGGACATTAACATTGGAAAATAGTTAAGAGGATACAAAGGTATCTAAAAGCTTATTGATATTAAATATAATTATCAGAGAAATGGTTACAAGATAAGAGATGAACATGAAGTACACATCTATGCTTAATATGATAACCTATTGTAAAAGATGTTTACAATATGCATGTTAAACTTTGGGTTTGCATAGATGCTTATTGTACTTATAATATGTATTTTTCCCAAACATGTTCATATGCCTAAATTATTATTTTTTTATTCATATACATATGTGTGTATGTATGTTTGGAATATATATTAGTACTTAAGAAGTATGCCAGACAGTTAATAAGATTGGCCCTCTATAGCTTTAGTGGTGGATGGGAATGAGACAGTTATAAGCTTATTATTATTTATATGATAATAATAAAGAGCTCAAAGCTTATAACATGAAATGTCACCTCAGAAAAGAGATGAAAAACTAGGTTATTGTAAGCTAAGTAATTACATTAAGTTACATTATTTGTCTTGAATGCCATATGTGAGTTCTAATGTGAAAGAGTAGACAAGTGAACTCAAAGTTAGACATTGGGAGTGTCTGAACTATCATTTGTGCAGTATTTAATAAAAACATATGCTCAATGGGAAAAGAGTAAATACCATAGTATGTGATTCATACCGCATGTGATCCATACCACATGTGCAATTTGTGTTCATCAAGGGGAATGCAAGTGTGACATCTACTTGATATTGTGTGAGACCCTAAAGGTTATAAGTAATCTTTACTTGGTACCCTCACGACTCTAATTAGTTACTTGAGACTTAGTTTTATGTTTACTATCTTAGGGTGTTGCCAAAGAACTATGAAAGATTCATTCTAGAGGGGCATTCCTAGAAGAGCAAGTTAAATTAAGGTTAAAAGTATCGTGAAAAGAGAAAGATCATTGGAATTGTTACATTAGTCTGTGTTCATAGGCTAGCCAATTATGTTTATCTTTGCAATAAAAACTTAATTATGAACTCATGATATGCGAATGAGACAAGAAGAGATTTGAATATGATAAATGATATAGGGTGCTGCATACTACATCTACTCTAAGCTCTATCAATTAAGATGCTATGTTATTCTAACAAGTACATAGCAATGGGGCTCTCGAAGTATGCACTACTCACATGGTCTATTTGTAAAGTATGAAAATTGCAGAATTTGAAATGAGAGTTGACCCATTATGTGTGAGTGGGAGATGTTGAAAATATGGATTGGGTCACCCATGTGGGTCAACCCGGATCCATTAGACTTAAAACTCAAAAGTCATGTACATTGCCAAAAATGTGGCAAAATTCAAAAGTTATGTACATTGGTCAAAAGATATAACTAAATGAAGAGATATAATTCTTCTTAATAGTTATATATATGAAGTGATGCAACTATTGGCCAAAAGGCACCATAACTTTATAAATAGTTAAGCTTTTGTCTTCATTAAATATAGAAGAAAAAGAATAAAATCACATACAGAAGTATGAAGTGTGTGTGCACTGAGTGTTGGTGCATTAGTGTTACTCTTGGCTCTTAAAAAACTCTCACTTGATTCATTTGTGGAGCATTGATTATTCTACAAATAAGGTACATATCTAGACTGTGAATTAATATATATAGTTCATGTTGTTCATATGATTATATGGTAGATTAGTGATATAAATATGGTGAAGATCTTAGAGTTATATAAACTTGGATTAGGATCCATGTATTTGAATCCATGTGTTGGCTCTTTATAATTTTTCTTCACTTTTTTTTTATTTTTTTATTTGTTTTTTTTTTCAATAACTTTTAGAACTATGCCTTTTGGAACATATTTTAAGAATTTTTTTTAAATACATTCTTGTTGATAAAACTTGAATTTATTTATCTTACCTTTTATGAAAATTATTATATTGTCTCTACTTTTATGATGGTTTCTCCTTTTTCATGAGGGTTTGGTATTAATTAGTTCATCTAAAAAGAATATGCTCATTCATTTTATTTGATTGAACATTTTAGATCTTGATTTGCAAATGTGGGTCTTCAATCAATGAAACCACAGTTAGTGTGGTCTGTTTATCCATTGATGCAAAGTTGGTGAAACTCATCTATATATGTCATAATAGTAAATTCGTGAAAAAAAATCTAAGTATAAAAGATCCAGAGGGATTATTTTATTATTCCAATCAAATAAAATACCTCGAAAGATTTATATTACTACAAAAAAAATTGAATTAGTAACTGACCAAATGAGTTACTAATATGTTGAAATCAGTTATTAATCAAATTAGCAACTGATTTAGTAACTGATGCATTCGGTTGCAATGAGACTAGTTGCAAATAGTAATCGATAACTAAATCGGTTGCTAATTTAACTAAATAAAAAAATAAAACTTTTAATAAAAAATTATTTGTTATTGGTAGAAACCGATTCGTTTGCTAATAGTAACCGAAATATAATCAATTGTAAAAAATTTGATGTCTTTAATTTTGTAACTATTTAATAAATCGGTTGTTATCTGCAACTAATTTAACAATCGAAAAATCAGTTGCTAATTTAAAAAAAATTATAAAAAATTAAAATTTTAAATAATAAATAAAAAAATTCAAATAAATAAAATTTTCAAAAAATTACTAAAATAATATTAATATATATATATATATATATATTATAACAAAAAATTACTAAAAATTAATACTACAAATAATTTACTAACAAAAAAAAATTTGTACCAAAATTTTTATTTTATGATAGAGAAAAATAAATTAAATAAAAAAGACAAAAAAAAGTAAAAGATAATGAAAAAGAAAAAAGATGAGGAAAAATAATAATGAAGAAAATAGAAAAGAAAGAAAAAGAAGATGAAGAAAATAAATGAGAAAAAAAAAGATAATGTAGAAGAAAATATATTCGAAAGAAAAGGATGATGAAAAAGAAAATATATAAAAAAATGATAAAAAAATAGATGTGAAAGAAAAAGATGAAAAAAATATATTAGAAAGGAAAAGATAATGAATAAAATAGATGAAAATGAAAAAGATGACAAAAAAATGAGAGAAATGACAAGAAATAGAGAAAAAAAAATAGTTGGGAAAAAAATGAGTAGTCGTCATAAGCGAATTAGCAAATAATTTTAGTAATTGATTTTAGTAACCGATTATTAGTTGCTAATTTCTTTTAAAAATTGAGCAAAAATTTTTTGGGAGAAAAATTCAGTTATAAAAATTGATTGTTGTTAGCAACTAATTTGCAAATCGGTTGCAAATCAAAAAAATAAAATAAAAACATTGGGCTGAAATTTTTGGAGGAAAAAATTGATTGTTAGCAACCGATTTGCAAATTAGCTACAAATAAAAAAAAATAAAAATTAGGTAATAATTTTTTGAGAGAAAAATTTAACAACTGATTTGTAATTGTTTGAAAATATCGGTTGCTATTAGCAATTGGCAAAGAATCGATTGCAAATAACAATCGATTTTAGTAATGATCACAAATTATTTATTAACTTTAGAGCCAATTAAAATAATTTTTTAATTTAGCAATCAATTTCCTAAATCGATTGCTAACAGCAACCAGTTTTAAAATCGAATACTAATTGTATATTTAAGCTTTTTTTTTAATAATGATTAGCAATCGATTTAGCAACCAATTATAAACCAATTGCTAATAGAAACTAATTATAAAATCGGTTACTAATTTTAGTAACTTATTATAAATCGATTAATAAATTTTAAAAGATTAATTATTTTACTAAAAAATGCCATAATCATAAATTGTTGTAATTGATTGCTAACAGCAATTGATTTCAGTTGCAAAAATAATTATTTTTTGTAGTGTATCTTTTATCAAAATCACCTTCTATAAATGAATGAAATAATAATAATTAAATATTATAAAGTGTGACTATTTATTTAAAACATTTTGTAAATTAAAAATATTAAAATAAAGATATAAAAAGAAAAGAACAAAAAATTAACAATGAGAAATGATGAGAAAAAATATTGTAAAAAATGATACATGCTTTAAAATCTGTGTTGATCTATATACTTCTTCATTGTCACATTTGATTTGGCATAGCTAAAGAATCGAATTACCTGTGGGAATTCAGGTACCTGCTCTTTGGTCTCTTTGACTCAATTTTCAGATCTCGTGAAACGCCTAACAAGATTGAAGATAAATTCATCTTTGACTATGTTAGCATTATTATTAAAAAAATTTAGATAATTCATGTTTTTGTTTGTTACAAGATCAGAGAACTCTATGGACTATGAGTCTATGACGGTAACTTTTATATTTGATTGTTAGAAGTGGGTTCTGTCTTTCTTATAATTACTGTGTACCTCTCCTTAAATATATTTTTAATGATATTATATAAATATAATTAATTAAAATTTTAATCCACTCACGCTTAATTCTTCATTAATAGCTCTTAAGACTTAAGTGATACCCTTATTTCAAGTCAACAAGTTAGGTTGATGAATGCTTTTCTTAGTACCAAGCCATCAATTATACATCAAATTATGGACAACACAAAATTAATTAGTTATGAAAAAGAAAATAATCAATAATTTATATATTAATTAAACTAATAAAAGAATATGGTATGGTTAGAATATAGAAGGAGATTATAAATTTTCAGCCAAAATAGAAGTAAAGTGGAGTTTAAGCTTTTATGTGATTCTTGAGATGAATTGAAATAGAAAAGAAAATAAAAGAGGTAGATTAGGGACATGATTCTATGATCAATAGTGGCACAAGAACTAGAAAGGCATCCCTACCTAGTTCATTAAGGATTTGGAATAAACCTTACCCCTAAATTGAATCGATGAAACCAACAGGATTAGAATTTGTAGCAATAGGACTTTTAGTTAAAACTTGCATTTTATTTCATCAATGTCATGATTTTTTATACCAAATGAGTTTTTTTAAAGATATCACTTTCCCAGTATAAATTTTTTAAAACTTAGAAGACATGAAATTAGCATTATCAGGATATGCATGCATTGTGAGCCATATGCATTATTGAGTATAGCTGCATCATCCACCACTCATTAAGATTGCTTGAATGAGTAACATGATTAAAAAGAGCATGAGAATTAGGCATAACATGTTCAAAGTGAGCATGAAGCAAATAATACAATTAAAAGTAATAAAATTTGATATTTATTTGACTATAACATTAAATTAAATCGATAAAATTTAAGAAAAATAATAAAAAAAAGACAATTCTATTTTCCTGGTGGCTGGTTGAATATCAACTTAAATCTAAATTTCTAAAACTATTGCTTAACCAAATAACAAAAACTTAAATCTTCATGTTTCAATTAAAATTAGAGCTAACATTTCCACGTTCATGCTATAGTTATGGCATTTGTTAGTGTTTCATCAAATATTCAAATTTAGTGTTAAAAAACAATGATATAGCGTTACAATGGAATTTATAACTTGATAAAAGGGGATTAACTAACATAGTGGCTCAAAATCTTAATTTATTTCATGAAACTAAAAAGCCAAATCAATTTCACTTTTATATTTATTGGAGAAAATAAAAATTTATAAGGCAAATTTCTTGATTTAAATAAGAAAAATAAAGAAGTTCAATTTCTTAGTCTTTTTATTTTTGTGTTAAATTGAGTTTAAATTAAAATTTCTGAGCTAATTTAAATAAAAATTAAAAATAAACTAAAATAAATGAAGTATATACCTTTTTCATTCAAAATATTTTTGAAGAAGTGTATTAAGATTTTGAGCTATTAATTAAGATTAGTTAATTTCATTTTATTAAATTATAGGTTTCATTACACTACGACATTATAATTTTTTTTTTAAAAAAAAATTGACACGGCCATAATAATGTTAAAAGAAAAAAAGTTCTAACTCTTAATTATTAAATTAAAAACAATATCTACCGTAACTTGATTTAATGGTAAAGCTTATTACCCATATGATATATCTAGAATGAAATTTTCACCCTCTTAATCCTCTGCTTAAAAGAAAAGGAAAAAATATTATTTAGTCATTATATTTTAACGAAACTAATTTTTTAATCCTTATATTTTGAAAAATATACTATTTAGTTTATATTTTTACTTTCGTTAAATTGTTTAGTCCTTCTGTAAATTTTTTCTCTAGTCAATGCAATGAAACAACTATTTAGTCCTTCTATTTTGTTTAAACTAATTAGTCAATTCTTATAATTATTTTTTATATCTTAACCACCCTATCTTCTCCTCTTATTTATCTCTTATCATTCTTATTTCTATTCCTATGTTTCTTCTCATGAGCATCCACTCTTATTCCCTCATCCTCTCTCTATTTTTATCTTACAAGACATCTACAAAAAAAAAAAAAAAATCAAATTTTCTAGATCTCAAAGTAATCAAGGTAAATTATTTCTCAATAATAATACTATTCAAGAAATTGAATGAAAATACTCGAATAAGAATCAACTAATTAGTTTTATTAAATTATAAAAACTAAATAATAGTGTTTTTCAAAATACATAGATCAACTAATTAGTTTTCTTAAAATAGATGAAGTAAATAATAGTTTAACTGATATTGATTAACGAAAAATTTTAAATAATTTAATATAAGTAAAATATAGAGACTAAATAGTATATTTTTAAAATATAAGGATTAAATAATTATTTTTATTAAAATATAAAAATTAAATAATAATTTTCTAAAAAAATAACTAAAGTATTAAAAATGTCAAAGTTCAATTCAATATAAGGTTTTTACATTCAGCCTTTTTTTAAATATTTGTAAAATTTTTAAAATAATAAATATAATATTATTTTTATTACATTTTCGAATAGTTTTGACTATATTTTGCGAGGAATTTAAGAAAATTTTGTTAGTATGAAATAAAAATTTATGTGTTCTTGGATTAAAAAAAAGAATTTATGTTTTAATTTCGATTTTATTTTAAATATAATTATATATTATATTTTCTAATCCATTGATGTGGTTTGGGTTGGTATTGAAGGAATTTTCCTAAGAAGTTGCAAAATCTTGTACAACATATCCACGTCACATCAGATAATAATTCAGAGGCTACAAATTAAAGCTACGCAGCTCAGGCTCTTCCCAGAAAACTTAATTTTTGGGATGTTACGCGTGGCTTTGCTTTCTTTCCTTGATGGCCCACCAAAGCCTCCAGCCGCCCTTTTAGAATAATTAATATTATTTCTTTTTATTTAATTTTATTAATTATTACTTAGCGCATCAATGATAGACGAAACATTAATTTTTTTAGAGTGTAAGTCCATGGTAATATTTTTATTTCAGAAAGATTAAATAGAATTTTTAAGAGTGTATTATCCTTTTTTTTTTGTTATATTGATTGATTTAATTTCAAATTAAATTGAATTAAAATAATTAAAAATTATATAAATAAATAATAATAATCAAATTAAATTAAAGTAGGAGTTGAATTTATCAAATTGAATCAGAAAAATTTAATTCAATTAAATTTATCAATTTTAGCTTACTGTGAAAGAAAATTTTATTATATAAAACTGATTGAATAAAAAAAATTCATAAATTGAAATTGATCAATTTGATTTTTCAGTTTTTATAAAATAATTGAATAAAAAATTAAACTTTTAAAAATATTAATCAAATTAAATTAATCGAAAAAAATAAATTAAAATAAATCAATTTATTTTTCGATTGCAATCCACTTAAATTGATCCTAAATTTAGTATTTCAATTTAGGCTAATAAATAGAAATTTCTAAATTTTTAAATTTAAATATTAATTGTGGCTAATTTTTTATTTAATTATATATAAATTTTTAATATCCTATTATTTACCCGATTTAAGACACATATGCGGGTCAAACTTTCCGGATATGAATATAGACTACATTTCATAAATAAAATATGAAATTGAAAATTTTGAAAAAATAAATAATTTTATTTTTAAATATATCTTTCTATAAGGGTATTTTTAAATAAAAAATTTCATTAATCACTGTGATATTCTAATTTGAAAAAAAAAAATTGTAATGTTAGTAAAGAATATGTCATTCGCATGTGAGTCGAGAAATTTTTATTTAATTTTTATATAAAATTCGAGTAATTATTGATAAAGATATAAATATGTGAGGTTGTGTTAATTAGTCGAGTTACACTATTTTATTTTGTTTGTGTTCTAAAAAAATTCCCATGTGACAAATGATGAGCATTAATTAGCTAAATCCGCAGAAAAATATTAATAATAAAGAAAGAGAAACAGAACTTGTCCACTTGTTTCCTTCCATCCAAATTACAGATATAAAAATTTTCCATCTCCCCTCTATCGCCATATTTTCATACAAATAAAACAAAATGAGCCCTGCAGATACCTCCTCCGATATCATCTCCGACGAATCCAAGATTCCTCTTCTTCCCGTCCACGATCAAACAATCCAACGTCGATCAAGCTCCCATTCATCTCTGAAGGATTCCCTTCTCACACCAGCCAATTTCTATATCCTCCTAGGGCCTCTTTTGTGTGCCATAATATGCCTGTTGGTGAAGTTAGATGCTCCGGTGAATAGCAGGAACATGTTAGCCATTCTTGCGTGGATGTTCTCTTGGTGGCTCACGGAGGCTGTGCCTATGCCGATCACTTCGATGGCACCTCTGTTTCTGTTTCCATTCTTCGGAATTGCTTCTGCTGATAACGTTGCTAAATCTTATATGGATGATGTGATTGCTCTTGTTCTTGGAAGCTTTATCCTGGCTCTTGCTGTTGAGCATTATAATATACACAAGAGATTGGCCTTAAACGTGAGATCGAAATTTCCTTTTAAATCACGACTAGTTCACTTTTTCTTTTTTAATCACTGGATTCTTGAACTTGGAAATAATTGTGGGGTATTATGAATTTATAATATACAGATAACCCATCTGTTCTGCGGAGATCCTGTAAAACCACCACTTCTCCTCCTTGGAATATGCGGCACCACAGCATTTGTCAGCATGTGGATGCACAACGTTGCGGCGGCGGTGATTATGATGCCCGTGGCGACAGGGATTTTGCAGCGGCTGCCGGTGGGTCCAGTCCAAGGACAAAACAATGTGGTGGGAAAGTTCTGCAAGGCAGTGGTCCTGGGGGTGATATACTCTGCAGCTGTTGGAGGGATGAGCACTCTTACGGGGACGGGTGTCAACCTGATATTGGTGGGGATGTGGAAGAGCTATTTTCCACAGGCAAATCCTATCAGCTTCAGCACTTGGTTCTTCTTCGGGTTTCCTCTGGCTTTGGTAATTTTCCTTGCTTTGTGGGCCATACTTTGTTTGTTGTATTGCTCAAGAGGTTCAGGCCAAGTCCTCTCTGCTTATTTGGACAGAGCTCACCTTAAGAGAGAACTTGAAACTCTAGGTAAGGTCCTGAACTTTGATAAAATTCTCATCCGAACCATTGACTACAATTAGCTCAGTTGTATTCGTGTTGGATTTTTCTAGTTTATATTCAACTATTTTAAATTTAAAATAAAAATATATAATAAAATTTATTTATTAAAATATTTAGATTTCATCTTATATTTAAGTATAAAAATTATTATAATAATAATATTTTAAAAATTTTATGCTTTTTTAAAATTTTATTTAGACTTTTTACTGATATATATCAAATAATTTAAAGATGATAAAAAATAATTTATTAATTAATTTATTTTGTTAAATTTGAAATAAATTTATAATTATTTAAAATTTTATTTTATTAAAATTTTATAACATAATTATAAAAATATAATAAAATATATATTAAATTATTTATTAAAATAAAATAATAAATACTCTATGCAATATACAGGTAAAATGATTAGTGTATTTATATATTGAGTTAATGGTGGACCATGTTAGGCAAAATTTTTCCATATAAACTTATGCATTTACTAAATTATTATGGAACGGTTGCAAGAAGTCAGAAAAAAGTAATTACCCCAGTAATTTTTAATCTCTTATTATACTTGTTTAGATGCCAATAAGAAGTTATTTTTTTTAATAAATAAGAGTTTGGATTAATTTTAAACGTAGTTAATATTTATATTTGATATTTTATTTTTTAATTATTTCTTCAATTAATAAAACAAGGAAAATAGGAGAATAATAAAATAAATAAGAATAATAATTCTCTTCTCCCATCAAAAAGATATCATCTCATAGTTATCTATAATTGTTTGTCTCTAGCATGATCACTTGATTTAATATAGAGAAAAGTACGATAAATGACTATTACTATTGAAAGAATTCCTCTTTGGATAGTAGGTACTGTAAATGATATTCTTGTAATCAGTTTACTAGATATTTTTTTTATGGTTTATATTTTAGATTGGGTTCATCCCTATAAATAATCGAGTAAATTGAGTTGTAGATATAAAAATATAAGAACTTAATGGACCTTTTTTTTTTCTGTCTGATTTGATGGGATCTAATTATGGTTTTAATAACCATAATACTTTATTAGTATAAATGACAAATAAAATTTTTATCTTAAGGGTTAAATTAAAAAAGGCTTAACATATACTAATAAGATATTTTTTAATTTTTTGTCCTATCGAATAACATTAAAATGTTAAATTATTCTCTATTATTACCCTTTAGATAATCACTCTTTTAAAATTTACAGAAATAACAGTTAACCTTTAACATTGTATCAAACGTTTCCTTAATAAATAAACATTAATTTTGTGTCTATGTTGTGGTTGCAGGTCCAATGGCTTTTGCTGAAAAGTCGATTTTAGCCATATTTGGGGTGAGTGTCTAAGTGATAATTGATTACCGTTTAATTGATGTTACTTTATTAGTTTGTGCCAAGCCCTTAATTAACTTATATTTGATTTGGTTGGTGTGCAGATGCTAATAGTTTTATGGATGACAAGAAGCTTAACAGATGAGATTCCTGGTTGGGGAGCTCTCTTCAATGGACGTGCTGGGGATGGAACTGTCAGTGTGAGTAAAAGATTCTTTTCACGCACACATGTTCGTGTATATTTTGAACTTTCCCAAGCTCTCGAATCGATTGTTAATCTTACAACATTTTCTAAATTATCAAAAAATAAGATTTTTAAAATGAAATTTAAAGTGGTTAACAAAAAAAGGGTAATGAAATTGACTGAATCAATCTTTCAAATTGAAGTCCAATGAGTGGATCATTCAATAGATATTACGACATTTTTTTTATATTAGAATTAGAATCGTTTCGGAAATTTAATCATTGAACATATCAATAATTAAGATTTTAATTATCAAGAATAACTAATAATTCTCATTCGCACACATGAATATGCTGAAAACTTTCTTTTTTTTGGTGGTAAATAGGTTATGATGGCAACATTACTATTCATAATACCAAGCAAGAAGCAAAAGGGTGAGAAATTGATGGATTGGAACAAATGCAAGAAGCTACCATGGAACATCATATTACTCCTAGGAGCTGGTTTTGCCATTGCAGATGGAGTGAGGACTAGTGGCCTGGCTGATGTGCTTTCAAAAGCATTGGACTTCTTGGAGGAAGCACCATACTGGGCAATTGCCCCTATTGTGTGTCTCATTAGTGCCACAATCACTGAATTCACTTCCAATAATGCCACAACCACACTCTTGGTCCCTCTGCTCATTCAAATTGCAAAATCTATGCATGCCCACCCACTGCTGCTTATGGTTCCTGGAGCAATTGGAGCACAATTTTCTTTCTTGCTTCCAACTGGAACACCTTCCAATATTGTAGGGTTCACTACTGGGCATATTGAGATCAAAGATATGATTAAGACTGGGTTGCCCCTCAAGATTGCTGGTATTACAGCACTTGCTTTTCTAATGCCTACACTAGGTAATTAAACGATTTTGATAATTTTTCTTTTTTTTTTTTATTATTTTTCAAAATTTTAATTTTTTTATGTGATTGTTTAATGCTTCGTTATTTTTCAGGAGCTTATGTTTTTAGGACAAATGGAGAAGTTCAATAAACATCTGCATAGTCTTGTGTGATCAGCAGCTGGTCTCTTCCTCGTTGTAGGGCTTGAAGAATTGAAGTTATATATTTTGTGCAATCAAAGTGAAATGCTCTTCTTGTTTCCAAATTTTCCTTCTATATTTTTCTTTCCTGTTATTGTAAATGTACATATCTAGTGATTCACAATTAGAATGCTAAGTTGTTGTTATTATTATTATATTATTATTATTATTTTTGGCACAATTGAATTTGACTAAGACTTAAACTTGAGATCTCACAGTTTTAAAAATCACTCTAATACCATTGAGTTAAAGTTTATTGATAAAATGCTAATTTCTTTTAATTGTTCCTTGTGTAATACTAATTGTTAAAGAGGAAATTATGAATCTTTCATTCATTGAGATAATAGTATATCTTGATTTCAAAAATATAAAACATAAAACATATATCAAAAGGTTCAAAATATAAAATTTGCAAGAAAAATTAATAAAATAATTACTTTAATATTCTCCCATTATGTTGACAGAATACAAATGGATGAGAAGAATACTACATTAAGTGGTTATTCTAAGCTGCAAATCAACTTTTATCTCTTTAAACCAGCATGATTGCTTGAATATTAACTACAAAATCATCACCCATTGATAACTCAAATCTTAATACTCTAAGATAACACAAAACCTCTCATTAAAAAAATTATTAAACTAAAAAAAAATCTGATTATAAATGGACAAATTACAGATTTATTTTCATTGAAAAAAAAAGAACGAAAAGAAAAAGTGAGGGACATCACTAATACATGGAAAGATGATATGATTGTTCTAAACAAGATAAAAAATTCTCTCTCTCTCTCTATATATATATGAATTTTGAAAACAAGTATATTGATACAACTGTCAAAATGGGAAGTAGTCACAAAACTTAGAAACATAGAATAATTTTGGTGGTAAAAATCACTTGGGATTAGTTTATATTTGAATAATTGAGAATTTCAAATGAATCTACATTTAAATTTGATATTACATTAAAAATGTAAATTATATATTTATATTTATATTTATTTTAATATTATATTTTATAGAATGTAATTGAAGATGTAATGCAATCAATGATTATATTACATATTCTATTACTTGGTTATAGAAGAAAAATTTGATGTATGGAATGAAAATTATATTTTGTAATTCATTATATTTTGACTAATGCAAATAAATGCATGTAATCGCATCACTTGTTTTTTTGTTTTTTTATTTTTTTTATTTTTCATTGTCACTCAGCATAACTACCAGTTTGGTTTGAGTCAGTTCTAGCAGAAAACAATGATTTTGGTACATTGGTTCAAGGGGATTGGGGATTGAACTCTAGGTTCCCATTTCTAGTTTAGTCCTAATTTGATTTTGATTTGATCTGATTTGATTAAATACCGTAATTAATGTTTTTTCAATTTTTTAAAAGGGAAAAAATTGATTTTGACTGAGAATTGAATTGGTCAATTCTATTATGGTTTTTATTTTTATTTTTTGTTAATTCGATTCAGACTAGTTTCTATCTAACTTCAATATCGCATTAGATCAGTGTGGTATTCTAGTCATGCTTAATTGACATTATTAGGCCAATTTGAGTTCTATTTTGAGTAAAAACTAGTGGTTCTGGTTTGTGGAATTAAATACCTAAACTGAACCATAGGTTTCAATTTTGGTTTTAGTTTTGATGCTATTACTGCTCATTCGGTTTGAGTCAATCCATTTGGAGAAAATTTTATTTCATTTTTTCTTTTTGAAACAAATAACTCTGACTTGAATCGGAGTAGATAGGAACCACCTAGTCCAATATAATTCTAAAAAGAAAGATAATTTTGGTCCTATTCAAGCTTGTAAACTGTAATCAATTGCTACCGCAATCACTTATCTAATCTTGGCCTCGATTTGATTTTATAATAAAAGTATGATTCAAAGATGGTTTGGAATCAATGATTCCAGTCCAATTTTCTAGTTTTGATTCTTATTTAGTACTAGTTTGATCTAGATTTAACACAATCCAATGGTCGAAATTTTTTTAATTTTTTTATTTTAAAAAGTGAATTGAATTGAACTAGATCATTGGTTGAAATGCTGATTCCAATCTTGTTTGGTTCAAGTGGAAAGGGACTTGGACTAGTCCACACCAAACAATTCTAGCCTGATTCGAGCTTGAAAAATGTTGACAAGTTTCAATTTCAAAATTGATCCAATTGGTTTTGGTCCAATTTCAAACACAACCTAGCTCATGGTTGAGGTTACTCTAGTCAATGCACAATTCAGTTCTAATGTAGAAATTGTTTTGAACGGACAAAAACTAGTCGATCCAATTTGATTTTGAGCCAAAATTGGACTGGTGGCTATAACTAGTCTATGATACATCTTGACCACCTATCACCATAACAATTGTCACTCCTTTATTATTATCACCACAAAAAAGTATGCGAATGGAATGATAATTACATTGCATTGTGTTTAATTAAATATAGCTTAAATTGTTGTGCAAAATTCCATAAGTGCATGGATCACTAATAAGTAATAGAGTAGTGAGTAGAGTATCATTTCCATGAGGAATTGTATTTGAGTACCAAACTACACAGCAATTATAATTATCTAGACTATAGAATTCGTAGGGAAATTTATAAACTAAACTACTTATGGCTAGAAGGTAAATAAGAGCAGATTAATTAAACTGAAAATATCAATAACTAAAAGCAATCCAGAACTAGGGCACACTTCATTCAGTCTCAAATTTAATCTAACCTATTTAATAACTTGAAAATTATTACTTTGAAGAAAATGAATCCTAAGTTATCCTAAGTCATCTCTCAAGGTACTTAAGTTGTATCTTAATTAATTTAAACCCTACTTTCATAGCGATTAAATTAATTAAGATCCATTAAGTTCTTTGACTAATTGCTAGTTCCACATAGAATCTTAACCTATCTCTAGGTCAAAAACCCTAAGTTCAAAATCCTATTATTCTAATATTAATTTTTATCTTTTATTCATTCAATTAATATCTAGAATCAATTCTAAGTGGGTGCCAACATATAACATACATTAAGAATACAAGAGATTGAATCAAAGAACAAAATCCTAGATTTATTGAAATAGAACTAAATTAAATCATAACTAAATTGAAAGTGCTACATCCCTAATTCTAGAATTAAGAAAGCTATTCACTCGTGGTGAGTTCTACAAACAAAATTAAAATGAGAAAACAACAAAAAACACATCACAAGAAATATAATGAAGATACTCAGAATGAGAATTTTACAGCTTTGAACTTTTAGAACTTTATGTAACACCCCGAACATTCGAGCTCTGAATAATACCATTTTTAGTATGTGAATAGTACTATTTAAAGCCACCTTGGGGACCAAAAATAAAGGAAAAATTAATTGAGATAGACACAATAAAAATTCAAGTGAACCAAAGATCTAAGGACTCATCGGGGATTATGAAAAAGATGGATTATAACCCGATGAGGGGCATTTTGGTCAATTCACTTCAAGAGTTGAAATGTCAATTAAATTAAATGAAAAATAAGGTATCATATTATCAAGAAATTTTGAGGAAAATTTAAATGAAAATGTGTAAAGGAAATAAAGGAAATAAAAACTTAAAATTTTAGTTCCATTATAACATAATTTTAAAAAATAAAACTAATGACCAATGAGCTTTGGACAACTCAATTTAATTATTTAACCTTTGGAATAATAATATATAAAGAAAAAAAAGCCTTCTTCTTCCTTCCATAAGTTGGCCGCCCACCTCCCCACTCTCTCTCCCTTCTTTCTTCATTCCTCCATTAATAACCTCTCTCACCTCCCCACTCTCTCTCCCTTCTTTCTTCATTCCTCCATTAATAACCTCTCTTAACCCTTGATTTTCCCCACTTTTCTTCCATGGGTTTTCCATCTAATTAGTAGAAAACATCAAAGTAACCTTTGACTGAGGGATTGAAGCAAGAAGAATAAGAGATTTGAGAGTGAAATTGAACATTGAAAAAGTCACTATTGAGGTAAGTCATTATTCTAGCTAAATTAATTGTGTATGCATGGGATTAGAGTTATTTATGAGGAGATTAACTTTAAGAAATTGAAGAATCACGCATGGAACCTAAGCTAAGGTTTTAGGCCAGCCATGGAAAACTTAGGGTTTGATGTGTTTTAACTAAATTGATGATGAATTCAAGTTTAATTGAAGTGGTATACATGTATGGGGTAGTGAAATTGCATGGGATTTGCATAAATTGAAAAATGGAAGATTAGGGTTCATGGGAAATTAGGGCTTTTATTGTATAAAGTGTAATTAGTGTTTATAATGATAAATTATGGTCTTTTGAAGTTCCTTGAGTGTGAATTCACAATTGATTGATGAAAGGAATTAATTGAATGGTATGGATTGGGAAAATTGCAAAATAGGATTTTGGAAAATTGGAGGTTTTGTGCTATGAAGTGCTATGGATGTATTAATGTTAAATCATAGTCATTTGGGGTGAATTAAATGTGAATTGATGTTGGTTAGTGAAAATAATTAAGGGAGGTGACAATTGAACCTTAGGGTTGAAATTCTGGATACTGGAGTCTATCACACATAAATGCTCATAAGTTGAGCTGCATAATTCCAATTGGTGTGAAACCAAGTGGAAATGAAATATAAGACATAGAGATAAAACTTTCATGAATAATGGTTGCCCAGAAAATGACCATAAGTTATCCTAAATGAGCCTTGAATCTGGATGTCAGAATTCTAAACTTGGCAGAGTGACCACGTTAACAGTAATAGGAAAATTGTCATAACTCACTCTAGGAAACTCTAAACGACCTGATTCTTGAACCATTGGAAACCTAAGACATAGAAGAACAATTCTTATGAAGATCATAGAGCCAAATTATGATTTTAACCCAATCAAATTACTGAACAAATTCGGGTCAACAAATCTGCTTGAGCCTAGACCAACCTGGAAAATTTTGGAAATTGCCCATCCGACCAGTTATGGCAAAATTACCATAACTTGGCCTACAAAACTGAAAATGTAGTGATTCTAAAGCCAAAATTTTTACAACACATAGAACTACAACTTTTGTGTTGACCAGAACCTAGATCTTAGGTCAACTTAGGAAAATTGCTAGAGCAAATTAGGCATGCATAAGCTAGATTCCTACAATTCAGCTGATTGGCCTTATGACCCTAGCATGGTTAACAGGTCATAACTTTCTCTATGAAACTCCAATTGGAGTGATTCAAAATGATTTGAAAACCTAAGATAGAGACCTACAATATTTTTTTAAGGACCTAGATCAAATTATGAACATAAAAGGCTCGGATGTTAAATGAAATATTGGCAAAATTCTAGAAAACCTAGAATCTGCAGAATTTGTCCATGTGAATAGTAATTAGTAATTTGATCATAACTAGACCTACAAAACTCCAAATGAGGTGATTCAAAAAGAAAAATAAAACTGAGACCAAAAGGAACAAATTTAATGAGAGCACCTCACCAAATTATGTTTGAAACTAGATAAAAATTGGGTTGAAAGATCTGAGCACTAAGCTGTCCAGAAAATCAAAACTCATTGAAATTGCAAAATTAACATAGGGATGCATTAGACATTCATGTAATGAGTACTTGGTAATAGTTGAGATGAGTATTGAGACATTCTAATTGTGTATTTTCAGTAGAAAAAGAGGTTGGGACGGACAAAGAGAAGTAACTAAAGAGAAAAGAGATCATTGAAGGTTTGTGCACAACTAACTTCCTTCTTTATTTTTAACTTGAAATTGTTTTGAATGAGATAAGGTTTTTCCCTTGCATTTGAGATAATTGAATGAGATAAGGTTTTTCCCTTGCATTTGAGATAATTGTGTGTTGTAAACCATTTATGGATTTTATGATGATTTGAATGTGTTTATTATTTTGCAAATGTGGTTATGGATTGAGAAACTCTTGAAAATTTGTTTTAACACCACAGTTAGCATGACAGTCCCTTTCGAAATTTCCTAGTAGTAATGGTTATTTGGGATTTGATAATTGACTTTGATTATGTCCCCCATTAATAACGGTTAGTGGGTTGAGACTATATGAGTACTTATTACCAAGCTAGCCTTTCCCTCATTAATAACAGTTAGTGAGGTTGATTTGCTTTGTCATTGTGTACAACACGACATTGATAGTAAAATTTTGTGTCATTATCTAAACTGTGTGTTGATGTTGGCAATACTTATGCTTTGTAATTTGTGATTTGTGAATTATGATTTCTTTATTGAAAGTTGATTTCAATAAAGAGTTGTTATGGACTTAGAAATTATTTGTGGTGTATTCATGATTATGAAAAATGTGATTTGTTATATTTTGACAAGTTGTGCTTTACTTTAAGTTTTAAAATTATTATTTGTGCACTACTGAGTGATATACTTAGCGATAGCTTATTCATGCTGTCGCAGGTAAGGGAAAGGAGAAGGCCGCTGAGTGAGAGACTTAGAGTAGCTTTTGAATTGACTGTGGGTATATATATTATGTATACCTGATGCACACATTTTGCATAGTCATTTAGGTCTAATTTCATAATCATTTTATTTGGTTATTAGTCATTTTTTAGCTAATTTCATTAGTTAATTAGTTAGTTTTTCATAGTTGTCAATTTTGCACTAATTTGTAATTTTTACTTTGTTTTGTAGGAAAAATGGTGTTTTTGAAGGACTAAAGAGAATTTTGCCATTGAGGAGTGTCTTCTACAGCAAAAAGATGCCAAAAACAAGTTTTCAAGCTGAAATATGCATTGACCAAACTGTGCATAACTTGCCGCATAAGCTATGCAGTTCTGCATAAGGAGGAAGATCACTGTTCCAGAACTAGCCGAAATGTGCATAAGGAGACTGCATAGCTTATGCACATTCTCACCTCCCTTATGCACATTCACGAATTTGTGCATAACCTATGCACTAAGTCATGCAACGCATAAGTGATCCAGTAACTGAAATCGCATAAGGGACTGCATAACTTATGCAGTCCACTTATGCAGTCCCATAAAGAGTTCATTAATGAGCTGGCAGAAGATTCCCTTAATGTATTCCTCCTAGAACATACTATTTTAGGGCTCCATGTCAGAAAAATGCTATAAATAGTCCCATTTTCTCATTTTAGAAAGGGAGAAAAAGGAGCAAAGGAAGAAAGGAGGAGGCTAAGCAGAATTTGAGGAGTCATTTCACCTTCCACACCATTTTCAACTAAGATTTGCAGATTTCTTTCTTTCTTTACACTTTTCTACATTTCTAGTGTTTAATTACTTACTTCTTAGCTTAGATTAAAGCTTTATTTCCATTTAAACTCATCATATCTTGTAAGCATTATGGATAGTGAGTAGTTTACTTTTGATTCTGGAGTAAGGGTTGTAATATTTGAGATATTTTGAGGATTTTGATTGGGTAATCCATATTTTGTGGTCTTAATGAGTTTTATTCATTTCTTGTATGCTTAATGACATTCTTAATGTAGGATCCCATTGAGTTATGTTCTTAATCCTTGGTTGAAGCACCGAAAGGAGAAAACCAAGTGATAGTTAATCAAGAAATTGGACTTAATTAACTTAGATCTAGAAATAGACTAAGGGTTAAGAGGGTTTTAATAGATTGATTAAAGAACCTAATGGGTCTTGGTTAATTTTAACTCCACGAAAGTAGGATTAAGTTAATTAAGGCACTCTTTGTCTCACTCGAAAGAGTTTTCAAAGGATTTTAGAATTAATCTCCTTTAAACCCATAAATTTCATGGATTGGGCTAGCTAGGGAAAATCCCAAAATAGCTTGAATATGAAATCCCGAACTCCGGAATCGCCTTTTTATCATTGTTAATTTCTAATCAAATTTAATCATTTGCCATTTTAAATATTGCCATATTTGAACTTGCTTATTTCTATTTGATGCAATTTTAGTTTAATTAATACATTTTTGAATAGAATATTAATTTTGCACATTTAGATTTCATACTCCATTACCCATTAATTCGTCATTTTAATCTCATAAATACTTCGATTTAGTCAACTTTTATATCGAAAATTCAATCATTAACACAACTCCTCGTGGGATCGATATTTTTCTATACTACTTGTATGACCCGTGCACTTGCGGTTGGGACGCATCAAGTTTTTGGCGCCGTTGCCGGGGAGTTGTTTGCTTAAGATTGAATTCTTGATTATTTTAGTTGTTTTTTTAGTTTTATCTCTGTTATCTTTTCATTTTGTGTTTGTTTGTTCTTTTTCAGGTACTCTTAATCTTTTATGAGAAGAGCTAGAAGCACAAGTGATACATCCTTATTATTCAACCCTGAAATTGAGAAATTTTGTAAGGCCAACAAGAAAGAAACCAGAAGAAGGAAGGAAGTTTCGAGAGAGACTGAATTAGAAGCAAACATGGCTGATGAAAGAGTTAGAATTGGTGTTGGTAATGCTGGAAATGATCAAAATAATGAAAATGCAGCCCATGGTGAAGAAGTTGTTAATACAAATGTGCCTAGGGGAAGTATGATGGATCATGCTTTTCCTCGTTTTGATGACTTGAGAGAGAGCATAGCAAGACCAAGAATTGATGCAAATAGTTACAAGATGGATTTTGGAGTTCTTCAAATGATCCAAAACTCTCAATTTGGAGGACATCCTTCTGAAAATCCACACACACACCTGAAGAAGTTTGCTATGATTTGCGACATGCAAAAACAACCTGGAGTGTCTGATGATGCAGCAAGATTGAAGCTATTCCCATTCTCTTTGAAAGATAGAGCATTGGATTGGCTTGATTCTTTACCTCACAACTCCATTACAAATTGGGAGCAACTAACTGATGCATTTCTTGCACAATATTTTCCACTGAAAAACTCAAGAGCCGAGGAATCAAATGACACTTTGGACCAAGAGAAGATGAAACTCTCTATGAATCATGGATGAGATGGAAGGAATTAGAGAGATTATGCCCACATCATGCCATTCCAAAATGGATGATAAATCAGAATTTCTACACAAATGTCACTCCTGCAATCAGAGGAATTATTGATGCTCAAACATGAGGAGAATTTATTATAAAGCATGAAGATGAAGCTTATGAGTTATTAGAGAAAATTGCAAAGAATACTCATCTTTGGAGTAGTCCAAGAGGACCAGCTCCAACTCAGAAAAGGCAAGCTGCTGGAATGTATGATCTTGATCCATTCAACATGATTAATGCAAAGTTTGATGCACTTACAAATGTCCTTGCTAAGAAGATGGAAGATTTGAGTATGTTGGTTAGTTCAACATCATCACCGGAAGTTCACAACAAGTGGCTTATGCAGAGGAAACTACCAAATGGAGTAGATTATGGAGAACAAGCAGATATGTTGGTAATTATGGAAACAAGCAAATGGGGAATCCTTATTCTCAAACTTACAATCCAAATTGGAGGAATCATCCCAACTTTTCATGGGGCAATCAGCAAGGTCAAGTTCAAAATCGAATTTTCAACCACAACAAAGCAGAGTCAAGTTCCATATCGCAAAATAGGCAACCATTGCCCAATTTTCAGCAGAAAATATGAACCCTCCACCAAAACAGAAGAACGAAATTCCACCATCAAGCTTTATTGCAACAGATTCTTGCCAACCAAAATAAGCATGATGAGGAGATGAGAGAGGTGAAAGCAAGGTGGAACAAATGCAAACACACAAATGTATCTTTGGAAAACCAGATTGCACAACAAGCATCTTCCTCAAGTGCCAAATCTTTTGGAAAGCTTCCAAGTCAACCAGAAATCCAAGAGAGCATTGTCAAGCTATTACTTTAAGAAGTGGTAAAGTTATAAATGATGAGAAGAGTGAAAACAGTGAGAAGAGAGAAAATGAAAAAGGAACCGATGAGAGTGAAAACAAGAGAGTAAGGAGAAATTTGAAGAAAAGAAGAGAAGTATATACCTCCCGAGCCCTACAAGCCACAACTTCCCTTTCCACAAAGATTTCACAAAGCCAAGCTTGATAGGCAATTTGGGAAGTTCTTAGAGGTTTTGAAGAAACTTTACATAAATGTGCCTTTGTTGATGCTCTTTCACAAATGCCCTCTTATGCAAAATTCTTGAAAGAAATTCTCTCAAATAAGAGAAAACTTGAAGATGATGAAACTGTAGCTTTGACAGAAGAATGTAGTGCTATCCTCCAGAGGAAACTTCCTCCAAAGCTTAAGGATCCAGGGAGTTTTTCAATTCCATGCCACATTGGAGAGTCTTGTTCTACAAAAGCTCTATGTGATTTAGGGGCCAGCGTTAGCCTTATGCCCCTTTCTATCTATGAAAAGCTCAACATGGGAGATCTAAAACCAACCCACATTTCTCTTCGCTAATGACGAACAATCAAGTATCCTGAAGGGATTTTGGAGAATGTGCCCCTGAAGGTTGGAAAGTTCTATATACCTGTTGACTTTGTCATCTTGGACATGGAGGAAGATTCTAATATTCCAATTATCTTGGGGAGACCCTTTCTAGCTACAGCAGGAGCATTGATTGATGTGAAAGGAGAAAAGCTTACTCTTAGAGTTGGTGAAGAGCAGTTAATTTTCAATATCAATAACACTATGAAAAAGCATCATTCTGAAGCTGATACTTGCTTGAGAGTTGATATTATTGATGAGCTGGTTGAAGAACACTTCAGAAAAAATATCCAGAAGATCCACTTGAAAATTGTTTGGTTCATGGAGGAGGCATAGACTATGACAACCCTCATGCAGCTGCATATACTCAACACTTAGAGGGAAGTGCACCATTCATTTCTGCTCAGTTTTTCAACTCACACAAAAGGAAAAAGCAGAATTTAAGCAATCATCATTCAAGGAAGAAGATGCACCTAAGGTAGAACTTAAGCAACTTCCTTCTCACTGTATGAATTTCTTGGCACTAATAACACTTATCCAAAGAATTGTAAATGCAAACTTGAGTACTTTAGAGGTGATAAGTCGTTAAGAGTGTTGAGAAAATTTAGGAAAGTTTTGGGATACACCATAGATGACATTAAGGAATAAGCCCACACTTTTGCATGCATAGAATCATTTGGAAGAAAATTGTAAACCATCTATTGAACATCAAAGGAGGTTGAACCCAAATATGAAAGAAGTTGTTAAAAGGAAATTTTGAAGTTGCTTGATGCAGGATCATATATCCCATCTCGCATAAGACTTGGGTGAGCCCAGTACATGTTGTCCCAAAAAGGGTAGAATGACAAAGGGTCAAAAATGAAAATAATGAATTAAGTCCCACTAGAACGGTGACTAGTTGGCGAATGTGCATAGATTACAGAAAATTAAATTTTGCCACTAGAAAAGATCATTTTCCACTTCCCTTCATTGATCAAATGTTGGAAAGACTAGCTAGGCATTCTTACTTTTGCTATTTAGATGGATATTCGGTTTTTTCAAATCCCTATCCATCCAAATGATCAAGAGAAAACCACTTTTACTTGTCCATATGGAACCTTTGCTTATAGAAGGATGCAATTTGGGTGGTGTAATGCACCAGCCACTTTTCAGAGGTGCATGATGGCAATCTTCTCATATTTCATTGAAGACATCAAGGAGGTTTTATGGACGATTTTTCTGCTTATGGATCTTCTTTTGATATATGCTTGGCTAACCTTTCTAAAATTTTGCAACATGTGCGATATCGACCTTGTGTTAAATCGGGAAAAGTGTCATTTCATGGTTCAGAAGGGATAGTGCTTGGACATTTGGTGTCTAACAGAGGAATAGAGGTTGATAAAGCCAAAGTTGAAGTGATAGAGAAGATGGCTCCTCCTACCAATGTCAAGGGAATTCAAGTTTTCTAGGACACGCGGGTTCTCTGACACTTTATTAAGGATTTTTCTAAAATATCTAAACCTTTGTCTTTTTTTTTTTGTAATGACACACCATTTGAATTTGAACAAGTTTGTTTTGATGAATTTTGCATGTTGATGCAAGATGTCATCTTTGCACCAATCTTGCAACCACCGATTGGAGCCTACCTTTTGAAATTATGTGTGATGCTAGCAACTATGCAATTGGGGCTGTTCTTGGTCAAAGAAAGGACAAAAGGCTTATGCTATTTATTATGCTAGTAGAACACGGATGAGGCTCAAACAAATTATGCAACAACTGAAAAGGAATTTTTGGCAATTGTCTTTGCATTGGAAAAGTTCAGACCTTACATTATTGACTCAAAGGTGGTTATATTTTCAGATCATGCAGCCATCAGGTATTTGCTCCGTAAAAAGGAGGCCAAACCGAGGCTCATTAGGTGGATTCTGATGCTACAAGAATTTGATTTGGAGATTAGAGATAAGAAAGGAGCTGAAAATGTAGTTGCTGATAATCTTAGTAGGTTGAAATTGGATGGTGAAGAATTGGATGAAATCCCTATTGATGAGTTTTTCTTGGATGAACAACTTTTCTCTCTTGTTGCTAAACCACCTTGGTATGCAGACTTTGTGAATTATTTATCTTGTGGAGTTTTACCTCTAGGTATAACATGGCAACAAAAGAAAAAGTTTCTGCATGAAGTGAAGTTTTATAGATGGGATGATCCTTTACTCTTTAGGAGATGTTGTGATGGTCTAATTAGAAGATGTATTCCTGAAGAGGAAATCCAGAGTATTTTGCATCATTGCCATGCTTCTGATTATGGAGGACATTTTGGCATCTCTAAGACAGCTAGTAAAATTTTGCAAGCTGGTTTCTTTTGGCCAAATCTTTTTAAGGATGTGAGGAAATTTGTGTTGGATTGTGATAAATGTCAAAGGAGTGGAAATTTGTCAAAAGGAGATCAAATGCCCCTAAATAATATTCTTGAAGTGGAATTATTTGATGTTTGGGGAATAGATTTTATGGGGCCATTCCCTCCTTCATATGGTAATAGATACATCTTAGTTGGGGTTGACTATGTGTCAAAGTGGGTGAAAGCTATTGCAACTCCAACTAATGATGCTAGAGTGGTAGTAAAATTTTTGAAAAAATTTGTCTTGAGCAGATTTGGAGCTCCTAGGGCTATAATTAGTGATGGGGGTTCCCATTTTTGTAATAAGCAATTTGAGAGCTTAATGAGGAAGTATGGTGTAGTGCACAAGATAGCTACCCCATACCATCCTCAAACTGCAGGACAAGTTGAAATTTCTAACAGAGAGCTCAAGCATATTTTGGAGAAAACAGTGAACAATTCTAGGAAAGATTGGTCTATCAAACTAGATGATGCTTTATGGGCATATAGGATCGCTACAAAACCCCTATAGGAACTACTCCCTTTAGGTTGGTGTATGGTAAGTCTTGTCATTTACAATGGAGCTAGAACATAGAGCATATTGGGCCATTCAGACCTTGAATTTTGATCTTAAGCAAGCTGGTGAGAAAAGGTTGTTACAACTTAATGAGCTTGAGGAATTGAGGATGGATGCCTATGAAAGTGCCCGTATTTACAAAGAAAGAACTAAAGTTTGGCATGATAAGCATCTGAGGAAAAAGGAATTCAAAGAAGGTGATTCAGTTTTGTTGTTCAACTCAAGATTGAAATTGTTCCTGAAAACTCAAGTCAAGGTGGACTGGTCCATATAGAGTTTCTAAGGTTTTCCCTTATGGAGCAATAGAAATTTGGAGTGAAAACTGGGAATTTTAAGGTCAATGGGCATAGATTGAAGCATTACATAACCGAGACCCAATACTAGGAGCAAGTCATACAAGCTCTCCAATCCCTCACCTCTTTTCAGTGAAATTCATGAAAAGTCCAGCTAAGGACTATAAATTAGCCCTCTTGGGAGGCATCCCAAGTCCTTTTATTTTGCTTTTGTTGATTTACTTTCATTTTCATTAATTTTGTTTTTATCTTAAATCTCCCCAAATTCAATTTTTGACATTGTTAAATTTTGTCTCTTGTAGATGTAATTCAATGAAGAAGGGCTGGTGAACTATTGGGGAAGTAATTCTTAACTTGGAAAATTTTGTCCTTCAAAAGAACTGATAAGCTTTTGCTGCATAATCTGTGCAGGAGCTGCAATCTAGTTCATGCAGAGGAAAAATAAAATCTGCAGTAAAAAAGGGGTGTCTGCAGCAAATGGCTCATGTTTTTGATGAAGTTGGATGTTATTAAATGGAGGAAGGTTAGTGAACTGCTGAAAGCTGCAATCTGGTTATTGCAGAGGAAAAGTATCTTCTGTAGAGCAGAAAAATAGAATCTGCAGCAGATCACTTGTGTTTTTGGTGAGGTTGGGTGGGTAATTTTCTAATATTTGTGCTTATAATGATATTATGGTGGTAAGTGAGTCATTTTTGCAGTCTTGAGCTTCTTTGGGTTGTAGGATACAAGGTAGAAATGCTGCATTTTCTTGGCGAATCTTGGAGAGTTCATTTCTCATTTGTGGTTAGATGCAACTTCATGCAAATTTTATGGAGTTTTATGTGCCAAATGTTGATTTGCAGAATTTGAGTCAAAATGGCATAGCTCTCAAAGGTCTTTTATGTAGGATCCATTTTTACATGCTTGTGTGATGCACTTTTGATGAACTTTGAATATATTGATGTGTTTTTGATGAAACTTCTCATGGTTTATGCTTCATGGAATTATATTTCCTCATTCTAGGGTATTTTTCACACTTGCAATCCATGTTCTATTGCATTCTTGATCTTGCTAACTTGTGCATAAGCAACTGCATAGCTTATGCAATCCTGCATAACCACAATTCTTGCCATTTTTCACCTTTATTGCAAGTGCATAAGGAGAGTGCATAGCTTATGCAACCCTGCATAACCTCATTTTGTCAAAATTCATATCTGTCAAAACTTGCATAAGGTGAGTGCATGACCTATGCACAATTGCATAACTTCAAATCCTTCATTTTCTCTCTCTGCCGAAGTTTGCATAAGGAAGGTGCATAAGCTATGCACTTCTGCATAACCAAAATTCCAAAGCTCCAATTCTGCCGAAGGTTGCATAAGCAGAGTGCATAACCTATGCACTTCTGCATGACCAAAAAAACCCAGAAAAATCATTCTTGCCGAGGGGTGCATAAGGAAGGTGCATAAGTTATGCACCTCTGCATAACCAAGATCTCCAAAAATCAATTCAGCCGAAGAGTGCATAAACAGAGTGCATAACCTATGCACTCCTGCATAACCAGAAAACAGAAAATCCCAAAAGTTGCCGAGACCTGCATAAGCAATGTGCATAGCTTATGCACTTCTGCATGACCACCAACCAAAATTCAAAAAAAAAATTGCCGCAGAGTGCATAAGCAGAGTGCATAGCTTATGCACATCTGCATGACCCAAGTTTCTGAAAAACAATTCTTGCCGAGAGATGCATAAGGGGAGTGCATAACTTATGCACTCCCGCATGACTTCGCTCCTCACCATTTCAGGGTCACCGAAACATGCATAAGGACAGTGCATAACCTATGCACCTGTGCATAAGCACTTCTCTGAAAATTAAATCCTTTTGAAACATGTACAAAAGAGTGCACAGGTTATGCATAAATCATTTTCCCCTTATGCAGTCTCCTCAAACCCGATTCACATTCATTTTCGAAGAAAAAAAATTCCCACCACCTCCACTTCCCAACTCTTCACCCCCACGACCGCCCTTCATCCTCCATTTCTTCCGGCATTCTCGCCGTCTCTCTCCCATCTTCTCCAGCGCTCTAATCACAAAAACCCTAAATCCCCCTACATTTCCATCTCTTCTCCAATCGACCATGGATTCCCCTCCACATTCCCGCCCCGCCTCTCCTCTTGAAGTCACTCCATTGTCTTCGATACATCCCCCTTCCAATCCTCCACCACAAACGACACCACCACCACCTCCATCAACAACATACAAACGCAAAATCCGATCCAAATCCGTGCGACCCATGTCCTCTGCTCCTCCTCTGTCCAAACGCAAAGACCCACCCACCCCATTTTCGGAGCCACCTCCTAAAAAGCCAAAAGCTCCAGCCTCTACACCTTCTTCCAGCAAGAAGACAATTTCAGCAACCCCATTTGTATCAAAGCTACCCTGGCCTCTCCCTGATACAATTCAAAAAGCTGCTTTCAAAAGACTCAAAGATAGAAGGGTACAACCTACTAGGTATATATCTGCTGATGCTCTACAATCTCTGGGTTTATTTGATAATGTAGTTGCATTTCTTGACGGTATGGGTTGGACAGAATTTGTGCATAAGCAAGAGGTAGTTTATCCAATTCTAGTTTTGGAGTTTATTTCTTCATTCTCTGCTACCCTCAACTTGCATGATGTAGACCATAAGCCAATTATGACATTTAGATGCTTGGGGCAAAATAGAGTCATTGGATCAATTTCATAGCATTTTGGTTTTGCAATTGATGGGTTCTTTAGAGTACCACATCTTTGGAGTAGAGGTAGCCAATAAGGGCATCCGAATCCTGCCCAATTTTGGAGAATCATAACAAACCAACCCCAAACCTTCTCTGTGGTAGGTCCAAAACATCCCAAATCCTTGACCATGCACTTAGGTTTATTCATAGGTTGATGGCTAGCACCATATTGGGCAGAGGGACTAGTTCTGGTGCTGTGGGCAAATCTGAACTTTTTATGTTATGGTGTGCATTTCACAAAGTTAAGGTGTCTCCAGGTTACTTCTTTTGCGAACATGTGCTGCATATTGCCACCAAATCCATTGGTGACATTGTTTTGGGTGGACTCATCACCGCCATAGCCAAGCATTTTGGCTTTAATCTGCAGAGCACTCAATCCCAAAGACTTGAGGACACTTCCTATTTTGATCGCACACTTAACCAAAACAGGTTCCATTTATCATATTTTGATGATCTGGCCACCTGCAGTGAACCGAGCCTATTGCACAACCAGAAACCCAACCTTTCACACCAGTCCCACAGCACCCTACTACCCCTACCCCACCCCCTCAGCCTACTCAGGACACTCCAGCTACCTCTGCTCAGCCCATTCCTCCTACAGCTGAACCTACCTCATCCACAGCACCTCCTCCATTCAACACTAAAGCCTTATTCACCTACCTCGACAGGCTTAGTGATGATATCTACTTTGTGGATAGGAAGCTTGACAGTGGTCTTGATACACTAAAGGATCGTCATGAGCAACTATTTGACCTTGTCATGGAAACCAGGGACAAACAGAAAGAACTGAAGGAAATGGTGAAGCAACTCATGATCTTCTGGGCATGCCACCCCACCTCCATCACCTCCTCTGCACCATCATTTCGACAAATGCAGCTGACCACCATTATTAGCAACATCCTTGGACAAAGGAAAAACAATAGACATAGATTAGTGTTTAGTTTACTTTTGTTCAATCTTGTAGGACCTTTTCTTTGTAAATATGTTCAAACATTTATACTTTGTTTTGGATTTTGTTGATTTGCTCTGAATTAGTTTCTTCTAAATTCTGTTTCCTTTGAAGTTTTATTGAATAGCTATTACATTCGTCTTCTTTGATTTTTATTGCACTTATTGCCTTTTTGTACATATTTGCCCATACTCTGTCTATATTTCCATACTTTTACTGCTGGTTGTACATTTCCCCTTGCCAATTCCCATGCAGCAGTTTCTGTATACACTGCACAGCTATGAATTTCCTCATGCATAACCTTTGCATAGCCTGTGCAACCCTTTCTGCTACTTCTGCAGAACTGCACAGGTTGTATTTCCCTTATGCAACTGTCCTGCATAGCCTATGCAACATCTATTGCTTCTTATGCAGCACTGCATGGCTTATGCACCTTACCTATGCACATGTTCTGGACAGCACTTAACTCTGCATAACCTGTGCAGCTTCTTATGCATCCCTTTAACTTGAATTCTCATACCAGGTAACTCTTTCTTTTTGTTCTTATTTTTACAATTCCTGGTCAATATTATTTGCTTTGAGTTTTGGATATCTACTGTTTGAGACATTGAGGACAATGTCCAATTTTGAGTTTGGGGGTGCACATTTTGATTTTTAGCTTTATTTTTCACATTTTGAGTATAAGAGCATATCATCCCATTTCATTTAGATATATTGTAAATATTTTACATATACATCCATACATACATATTCATTACACATTTACACACACATTATACATCACTTAGAAATTGTACAAATTGCATACAAATAGACTTCCTCCATTTAGTTCATGCATTACTCATTTTAGGAATCATACACCATGCATTAAAATCTTTTGCCAAATCCCTTGAGTATTGAAAATGTGCCTATGAAAGTGATTTGACTCACCTTTTAGTTGGGTTTGTGGATTGAAAGTTTCCTAAAAGGTGCAAGGTTTTGAAGTGTCTATCTCTTGCCTATATCTTCTTAGCCAAAAAGCCACCCAATTAGTCATTTGGAGGTGGAAGTGTTTAGAGGGAATTATTGGATATAAGGTAGTCAAATGATGTCTCACCAATCCTAGAACAAATTTTCTAAACCTTTCAAGGCGAAATACCAGCTTGTACTTGAAAAGAGAGATGATTAGGCATTCTTTGATTTAAACCTTCTCATTTTAAACCTTTGGCCCTTTTTCCCAACTAAAATTTATCCTTGCAAACCCCTTTGAGCCTTTTTACCCCTAATTTTTCTTGAAACCCTTATTATTACCTAGCCAATGAACCAAACACTCCAACCCTTTTCATGAGAATAATTATTTACAATATTAGGTACATAAAAAAAAAAAAAGAAAAAAAAAAAAGAAAAGAAAAAATACAATAAAAGGGAGAAGAAATACTTGTCACCTTGTAAAAGTGCTAGTATATGTGCTTTTCACTATTGCCATTCAAAATGAAAGAAATCCACCCAAAGTATCAAAAGAAATGAGTTTGGGGGTGGCAATTTTAGGGACAATCATCAAAAGAAAATACAAAATACAAATTAAAGTATCAAAATGTCCCTCCATTTTTATGTGTTTTGTAAACTATGCTAGCACTTGACAATCCTCATTGTGTATTCTTCTCTCCCATATAAAAAAAAGAAAAAAAATATATAATAAAGTGTACCTTATGTTTCAAAAATTGAAAATATTCTCATGCTTTGAATCCTTTTTACCTATCTTTCTTCTTAGTCTCATTTTGAACCCCATGGCCCCACTACATCCCTAAAAAGACCTTTGATCTCTTGATAGTACTAGCTACATTAGTGGAGATAGGAGTAGGGAATTTGCCTATGGGATTGGAAAATTACTCATTCATTCATTCAATTCCATCATTCCATATGGAGACACTTTGACTATTGATTGTTCTAGAATTCCCTTTGAGCATGACTCTCTCTTTTGATTGGTTGGTTTGGGGATTTGAATGATAATTGACTTGATGGCTAAGCGGTGAAAGCTTGGATAAGCATTAAATTCTCTGCATTTTGAAGGATGGGTATATGGATTGTTGGTATGGCTAAAGGTGTGTTAAGTTACCTTAATGAGTGATTTTCATAACTCTTTGGATAAGGCACCCTTAAAAACTTTGCACCACATTTTAAAGTTTGCTTGAGGACAAGCAAAAGCTTGAGTTTGGGGTATTTGATGCACACATTTTGCATAGTCATTTAGGTCTAATTTCATAATCATTTTATTTGGTTATTAGTCATTTTTTAGCTAATTTCATTAGTTAATTAGTTAGTTTTTCATAGTTGTCAATTTTGCACTAATTTGTAATTTTTACTTTGTTTTGTAGGAAAAATGGTGTTTTTGAAGGACTAAAGAGAATTTTGCCATTGAGGAGTGTCTTCTACAGCAAAAAGATGCCAAAAACAAGTTTTCAAGCTGAAATATGCATTGACCAAACTGCATAACTTGCGCATAAGCTATGCGATTACGCATAAGGAGGAAGATCACTGTTCGAACTAGCCGAAATGTGCATAAGGATCGCATAGCTTATGCACATTCTCACCTCCCTTATGCACATTCACGAATTTGTGCATAACCTATGCACTAAGTCATGCGACTTCGCATAAGTGATCCAGAACCAGTAAATCGCATAAGGGATGCATAACTTATGCGATCCACTTATGCGATCCCATAAGAGTTCATTAATGAGCTGGCAGAAGATTCCCTTAATGTATTCCTCCTAGAACATACTATTTTAGGGCTCCATGTCAGAAAAATGCTATAAATAGTCCCATTTTCTCATTTTAGAAAGGGAGAAAAAGGAGCAAAGGAAGAAAGGAGGAGGCTAAGCAGAATTTGAGGAGTCATTTCACCTTCCACACCATTTTCAACTAAGATTTGCAGATTTCTTTCTTTCTTTACACTTTTCTACATTTCTAGTGTTTAATTACTTACTTCTTAGCTTAGATTAAAGCTTTATTTCCATTTAAACTCATCATATCTTGTAAGCATTATGGATAGTGAGTAGTTTACTTTTGATTCTGGAGTAAGGGTTGTAATATTTGAGATATTTTGAGGATTTTGATTGGGTAATCCATATTTTGTGGTCTTAATGAGTTTTATTCATTTCTTGTATGCTTAATGACATGCTTAATGTAGGATCCCATTGAGTTATGTTCTTAATCCTTGGTTGAAGCACCGAAAGGAGAAAACCAAGTGATAGTTAATCAAGAAATTGGACTTAATTAACTTAGATCTAGAAATAGACTAAGGGTTAAGAGGGTTTTAATAGATTGATTAAAGAACCTAATGGGTCTTGGTTAATTTTAACTCCACGAAAGTAGGATTAAGTTAATTAAGGCACTCTTTGTCTCACTCGAAAGAGTTTTCAAAGGATTTTAGAATTAATCTCCTTTAAACCCATAAATTTCATGGATTGGGCTAGCTAGGGAAAATCCCAAAATAGCTTGAATATGAAATCCCGAACTCCGGAATCGCCTTTTTATCATTGTTAATTTCTAATCAAATTTAATCATTTGCCATTTTAAATATTGCCATATTTGAACTTGCTTATTTCTATTTGATGCAATTTTAGTTTAATTAATACATTTTTGAATAGAATATTAATTTTGCACATTTAGATTTCATACTCCATTACCCATTAATTCGTCATTTTAATCTCATAAATACTTCGATTTAGTCAACTTTTATATCGAAAATTCAATCATTAACACAACTCCTCGTGGGATCGATATTTTTCTATACTACTTGTACGACCCGTGCACTTGCGGTTGGGACGCATCAATACCCCTTTATTTCCTTTTGATGTATTTTGTAGCTATATGTATGGTTGTACAAACATTGAGCAATTATGTTAAAAAGCATTATGTTGCTATAACATTTTGAGATTGTAAATATTGTAATTCTATTTTGAGACATATGTAAATGTAACTTTTGTAATATTAAGTTTATTATCTCTAATGAATGTAAGATTTGAAATCAAATGCTTACTTGAAATGTAAATGTATTATTATTATGCTTGTGAAATAGATTGAAGAATATCTCTTACTTGATTTATATTACGATTTCAATAGGGTATAAATTTTAGGTTTTGCTGAAGTTTTAACCATCACCATGCAGTTTTTCCGCAAAATAAAAATAAAATAAAATGCTATGATCCATTGAAAATCCCTTGTAGTATATTTAATAGATTATCGGTAGGTGAATTTCAGTAATTTATTAGATATGCTACGGGAACATGTCATGCCTTACAAGAGATAAGGTGTGACATGTTTTAGTGGTATCATAGCTTTGGTTTTCATACAAGTTTTGAATTTCATATTTGAAGTATTTTGATAAGTACAACTGCTCAATTGTCATTAATTGATACATATAGTGCATTACATCATGAATATGGACTAATGGAGGAAAATCTTCTTGTGTTGGTTGCCTAGGGAGTAAAATTCCTTGTGATTCATTATGGAAGAGGGGGATCGCACAGTAGAGCAATCAGTAAAATTCCTTGTGATTCATTTTGCTAGAGATTGCACTAGCACCTGCAGATCTAGGCCACCTACCACCACTGAGGGATCTGCTCAAAGTTCTGCTTTTAGAGGACTGCAGACAGTTAGTAGAGGCCGAGGCAGGGTTACGGGCAGTACATCTGGTAGCCATGGTAGAGTAAACTAGTTAGAGCAGAGTAGCGCACTGGCTAGAGTATATAAAATGCGCTAGAAGGAAGAGGCTGAGACATCAGATATTGTGGCTAGTATATTCTCCATCTTTAACAAGGATGCTTATGGGCTATTTGACCTCGGTTCTACACATTCTTATGCTAGTGGCAATATTGCATGTTCTGTTGCTATTCCTTGTTTGAAATTGGATTTTGAAGTGTCAGTGACTAGTCCTTTAGGACAAGAGGTTAGGGTGAATAAATTATATAAGGATTGTCCTTTGGTAATCTAAGGACATATATTCCTATCAAATTTAATTGAAATGCCCTTTCAAGATTATAATATCATCTTGGGCATGGATTGGTTAGCCAGGCATCATGCCATGATCGACTGTAGACTGAAGACAATTACTTTTGGTCTTTCTGAATATACAAATGTAGTAATACAAGGGAGAGGCGGTTATTGCCATCCAACATCATTTCAGCTGCACTTGCTAGAATGATGATTAGGAAGGGATGTGAAGCTTATCTAGCTCATGTGATAGACACCCAGGTAGGGAGTCCAGATTTTAAGGATATTCCTGTAGTATGTGATTTTTTGAATGTCTTTCTTGAAGAATTGCCAGAATTGCCTCTGGAAAGAGAAGTACAGTTTGAAATTGAGATTATGCCTGGTGTGGAGCCAATTTCCATCACTCCTTATAGGATGGCACCTACTGAGTTAAAAGAGTTAAAGATGTAACTGCAGGAGTTGCTAGATAAGGGTTTCATCCGCCCTAGCGTGTCACCTTGGGGAGCACCAGCATTGTTTGGGAAGAAGAAGGATGGTACTCTCCGTCTATGCATAGACTACATACAGTTGAATAAAGTGACCATAAAGAACAGATACCCTCTGCCATGTATTGATAATTTATTTGATCAGCTAAAGGATGCAACTGTATTCTCCAAAATTGATTTGAGATCGGTTATTATCAATTGAGGGTGCAGGAGCAGAGTATACCTAAAACCGCTTTTAGGACTCGATATGGCCATTATGAGTTCTTGGTGATGCCATTCGGGTTGACTAATGCTCCAGCTGCTTTTATGGGCCTGATGAATATTATCTTCAGGCCCTATTTAGATTAGTTTGTTGTGGTGTTCATTGATAATATTTTGGTGTATTCAAAGAATGCAGAGGAACATGATAAGCACTTGAGGATAGTATTGTAGACTTTGAGGGAGAAACAGTTGACTGCCAAACTGTCAAAATGTGAGTTTTGGCTGAAGAAGATTACATTTTTGAGACATATTGTATCTTCAGAGGGTATCAAGGTGGATCCTAGCAAAGTAGAAGCCATTCTTAATTGAAAGCCACCAAAAAATGTCACTGAAGTTTGGAGTTTCCTTAGTTTAACTGGGTATTACCGAAGGTTTGTGAAGGGATTCTCCATGTTAGCATCTCTACTAACTAAGTTACTTAGGAAGGATGTGAAATTTCAGTGGACTGACCAGTGCCAGAAGAGTTTTGATGAGTTGAAGAGGTGTTTAACTGAAGCTCCAGTCTTAACTTTGCGTACTTTGGGTAAAGAGTACACCATATACAGTGATGCTTCTCATAATGGATTGGGTTGCGTATTGATGCAAGATAGGAATGTCATTGCTTATGCTTCTTGCCAGCTTAAACCATATGAGAGGAGTTATCTTACACATGACTTAGAGCTAGCGGCCATTGTTTTTGCCTTGAAGATTTGGAGACATTACTTATATGGGGAGAAATATTATATATACATAGATCATAAGAGTTTGAAGTATTTAGGCACATAGAAGGAGTTAAATTTGAGGTAGAGGAGGTGGTTAGAGCTGATAAAAGACTATGATTATTTGATTGACTACCAACCTAGGAAAGCTAATGTGGTGGCAGACGCCTTAAGTCACAAGACCATGGCTAGTTTGAGAGTTTTACCTTTATCTATGGTACATGGCTAGAGGGCTTTACATGCCAATTTGGATATTGATGATGATGGGAAGATGGTAGCTAGTTATCAAGTGAAGCCAATGCTAACAGAACAAATTAAAACAGCCACCCAGAATGATGATAAGTATGTGAAGCTAGTGGAAGAGGCTCAGGATGGCAAGAAACCAGAGTTGTCAATGAATGATGAGGGCTTGTTGTTATATCAAGGCAGAATATGCATTCCTGATAATGTTGAACTGAGGTAGATCATTTTAAAGGAAGCACATGATTCACCTTTTACTATGCACCCTGGTGGAAAAAAATGTACAAAACCATGAAAGAGCACTACTGGTGGAGGGAATGAAGAAGGTCATTGCAGAATATGTTGCTAAATGCCTAACTTGTTAGCAAGTAAAGGCAGAACACCAAGAGCTAGCAGGGTTGCTACAGCCATTGCCAATTTCTGAGTGGAAATGGGAGAGAATCATTATGGATTTTGTGATAAGACTTCCATGTATACAGAAGAATCATGATGCAGTTGGGTTATTATTGATAGATTGACCAAGTCTACACACTTTCTGCAAATGAGGATGGATTATAATTTGGATAGATTGGCCAAATTATATATTGATGAAGTGGTGAGATTACATGGAGTGCTAGTGTCTATTGTGTCTAACAAAGATTCAAGGTTCACTTCTAGATTTTGAGGTAGTCTTCAAAAAGCCCTAAGAACTAGATTGAACTTCAATATAGCATTCCATCCACATACAGACGACCAGTCTGAAAGGATCATTCAGATTTTGGAGGACATGCTTCTGGCTTGTGTGATTGAGTTTGAAGATAGTTGGGACACACATTTACCTTTGATTGAATTTGCTTTCAACAATAGTTATCAGTTAAGTATTGGAATGCCTCCATATGAAGCACTGTACGGCAGGAAGTGTAGAACTCCCATGTGTTGGGATGAAGTGGGCGAGAGGAAGTTGGTTGGCTTTGAACTTATGCAGCAGAAGGAAGAAAAGATTAAGCTCATTAGAGACAGACTCAAGGCTGCATCAGATAGAAGTCCTACATTGATCTGAAGAGAAGAGATATTCAGTGTAGTGTGGGTGACAAAGTATTCCTTAAAGTTTCTCGTTAGAGGAAGATAATGAGGTTCGATAGAAAGGGAAAACTAAGTTCTCGCTTCATCAGGCCATATGAGGTTCTGGAAAGAGTGGGTCCATTAGCATACAGACTTGCATTGCCTCTGAAGTTAGAAAAGATTCACAATGTCTTCCTCGTCTCCATGTTAAGGAGGTATAGATAAGACCCCTCACACATTTTGCCAGTAGAAGAAATTGAAGTAAACTCAGATCTGACATATGATGAAGAGCCCATAAGGATCTTGGCACACAAGGTGAAGTAGCTAAGGAATAAGCAGATACCACTGGTCAAAGTGTTGTGGAACCATCATTCAGGCCAGGAAGCTACATGGGAGCATGAGAAGGACATGAGGAGGCAGCACCTAAAACTCTTCAGAGACTGAGAACAGGTAAATTTCGAGGACAAAATTTTATTTTAAGGAGGGGAGAATTACAACACCCTGAACCTCCGAGGTCTAAATAGTACTATTTTTAGTCTGTGAATAGTACTATTCAAAGCCACATTGGGGACCAAAAATAAAGGAAAAATTAATTGAGATAGACACAATAAAAATTCAAGTGAACCAAAGACCTAAGGACTTATCGGGGATTATGAAAAAGATGGATTATAACCCGATGAGGGGCATTTTGATCAATTCTTCAAGAGTTGATTTTTGACCAAAATGTCAATTAAATTAAATGAAAAATAAGGTATCATATTATCAAGAAATTTTGAGGAAAATTCAAGTAAAAATGTGTAAAGAAAATAAAGGAAATAAAAACTTAAAATTTTAATTCAATTATGACATAATTAAAAAAAAAAACTAATGACCAATGGGCTTTAGACAACTCAATTTAATTATTTATTTTTTGGAATAATAATATATAAAGAAGACAAAAGCCTTCTTCTTCCTTCCATAAGTTGGCCACCCACCTCCCCACTCTCTCTCCCTTCTTTCTTCATTCCTCCATTAACAACATCTCTCAACCCTTGATTTCTCCCACTTTTCTTCCATGGGTTTTCCATCTAATTAGTAGAAAATATCAAAGTAACCTTTGATTGAGGGACTAAAGCAAGAAGAATAAGAGATTTGGAATAGAAATTGAAGATCGGAAAAGTCACTATTGAGGTAAGTCATTATTCTAGCTAAATTAATTGTGTATGCATGGGATTAGAGTTATTTATGAGGAGATTAACTTAAGAAATTGATGAATCATGTATGGAACCTAAGCTAAGGTTTTTGGCCAGCTATGGAAAACTTAGGGTTTGATGTGTTTTAACTCAATTGATGATGAATTCAAGTTTAATTGAAGTGGTATACATGTGTGGGGTAGTAAAATTTCATGGGATTTGCATAAATTAGAAAATGGAAGATTAGGGTTCATGGGAAATTAGGGCTTTTATTGTATAAAGTGTAATTAGAGTTTATAATGGCAACTTATGGTCTTTTGAAGTTCCTTGAGTGTGAATTGACAATTGGTTGATGAAAGGAATTAATGGAATGGTATGGATTGAGAAAATTGCAAAATAGGGTTTTGAAAAATTGGGGGTTTGTAACACCCCTCACCCGTCTACAGTGTAGCCGAGCAAGGTATGTCAGACAGAGTGCCAGAGCACCTGATCTTATCTTATTTCACTTCAGTTCTTGATTTATTTATTCAATAATCTCCTTGATTTATTTATTCAATAATCTCTAGGTAAGGTTTAAGCCATTTGCACTATTTATTAAAATCTGATTAATTTGGTATTCCAAAAAAATTTTACCAAAAATTCGGCAGAGTGCCGGCTATAAATCGGAAAAACAGTTCTTCTGACCTGTAAAAGAACAATTCCAATAATTTCAACACAATGTCATGTATTCCCAGTATTCTTAATCTCAATCTCATTCATATTCAAACTCAACTCATATATCAAAATTCTCAATTTCATTAATGTACATAATTTGTAACTAATTGCAAAAATTCACAGTCTACATATTATACAAATTAATTACATCACATACTTATTCGGTATAATTTCTTAATTTGCATTACAACATAAGAAATATTTATAATGTATAAAATACATAATATGCTTAATGTGAGCCCTATCTACATGCATTGCTGAGGAGGTGACAACCTTGAACACTTTTGACACTTCTACAGATCTGGACTCTAAAAGTCCCAGTCAAATATTCATTGTGTTTTATCTTCAGTACCTGCATGAGGAAACAGATCCATCGAGCTAAGCATTGCTGCTTAGTGGTGCAATAATATAACAAAGAAGTAATATACAAATAAAGATAGAAAGAAAACAGAGTTCGGATAATTAAGATCTATAATTAATTTAATACTGTTTGAAATTTCTAATACTAACCATCCTTTATCCTACTATATTCTTCTTTGGAGGTGCTTAGTTCATAAGTTTACAGTAATAATGTACAATATCAAAAATAATCTAAATATTAAGTCTATGCTTATATTATTATGTAAGTCGCTTTTGTAATGTTTATTTAAGTTATAATTCTTTTGCTAATCTAATTTATTTCAGGTCTTCTTACTCATTTATTTAATTTCTAATATTTTTAATTGCTAATATTCTTAACCTATTTCAATAAATTTTTCTGTCCAAGTAACCTATGATAGGCTGACTAA
This sequence comes from Hevea brasiliensis, assembly GCF_030052815.1. Classification (NCBI taxonomy): domain Eukaryota; kingdom Viridiplantae; phylum Streptophyta; class Magnoliopsida; order Malpighiales; family Euphorbiaceae; genus Hevea; species Hevea brasiliensis. The sequence goes on along the minus strand of NC_079497.1, from coordinate 32,209,787 downwards.
ACTGAATAACGGGTCCTGGGTATTGGACACCGGAGTGTTTCGGGCTGTCATACTATGGAACGCATAAGCTCAGAACATCAACCACGTATGTAATCAATATGGAAAAAAAGGTCATGTTAATAGATACAAAAAAATAGATACAGAACATCAATGACATATGCAATCAATATGGCTAAAAAGCCATGCTAACAGATAAACTGATAATCGGGCATACAAGCCCCAGAAATATAAGCATAAAGCCTTATGCAGTACTGCTCAAACGATACCCTATTGGCATGCCAATCTATCCAATCTGATACATGTTTCTAGGCAATACATGGGCACATAAATACCATTAAACATTAATATGTATTAAAATATCATTATTTAATTATGAGTTCAATTACGATTTCTCACAATTGATTTTGTTCCTAATGGGAACACAGATTTCTAAATCACAAATATTATCATAATGATCACAATTCACATCAGTTGTCCTACAGTATCATTGTACTCAAAGCATTTTTGTATCATAATTTTTACTATTTACATCACTAGTCAAACATAAATGTTGACTTTTTCACCCTTAATAGATGTGTTAGTTCTAATTGCACTATGATCCCACATTTAGAGTTTAACACTTGTTGGCATCAATTGCCAATCTTAATTCCAATATTTACTATTCCATTGGACCAATGCTACAGTGGGAATTTATCAAAATTCTCTTCATCAAATTGTTGCTTATTGTGTCATCTTTAATTCCCTTTTTGTATCACTCCATTTGGAGTTATATAACTCAAGTTATGGTCAAATAACCATAACTAGGTCAATTCTGGAATTTTGGTTTCCTTACTAGGCAATTTTGGTTCTGGACTTTACCAATTTTTTTGAATAGCTTGTAGTAATATTTATGTGACACCTCTTACCCATCTACAGTGTAGCCGAGCAACTTATGTCACACAGTGTGCCGGAACACTAGATTTTAACTCATTGATATTTATCATTCCAAAATTTATTTATTTATAGGTCACTAAGTGAAACTTATGAAATTGATATCAATTACATCATTTATTGAAATTTTAAATTTATTTGAGGTTCTGAAGATTTTTCAGAAAATCCGGTAGAGTGCCGGCTAAAAATAGAGAAAACAGTTCTTCGAAACTTGTGAAAAACACTTCCAAATATTTTTCCAATCATACTCAACTCCAAATAATCACTATCATCTCAACATTTCTCAACAATTTTCATTCATTCAATCCATATCATATATAATTTAATTTGAACTAAAGTTTATGAATGCAATACTTAATTTTATTAATTTACAATACAAAATGATACAAGTGATTATAATTTACATGATAATATAAAGACCTAAACACAAAATATAATTTACAAAAACACAAAAGAGACAAAAATACAAAAGAGAATCCTAGTGCCATATCAAAATACACTGCAGATGAGAGGTGACACAAAACACTGGCAGATCTGACTCTAACCCAGTCTGGGGTCTACTGGGCTCACGCCCCGTATCTCCTGTACCTATGCATGGCAAAAGTAACGCGTTAAGCAATACTACTTAATGGTGCCAATAATAAAACAAAAATAACTAAAATGAAATAAACATGCAGAGTGTATACTATCATTTTATGCAGATTGAGTTTCTAGCAATTATTTGCAGTAATATGATACTTTTTATGTTAATCATTTGAGTTAAAATTTTGTAAGATTTATTTTGATTGCCTAAGCAACCTATACCAGTCGACTAGACTGGATAAACGGGTAAACTGGCACTAGGTACTAAGTACCTCATGCCGTCACACTATCGGTCACAATGTATTTCCTGGTGTGCAACAGAACATCTAATGAGCTGTAATAATTATTAGGCATGAAACCAAGTATAGAAATCTCAATCAAAATAGCCAAAGGCTATTATATTACAGAATGGCACAAAAGGCTATAAAACACAGAATGGCATGAATCCACATGCAGTACTTCTAATAGAATCCTATTGGCATGCCAACCTATCCAAACCAATCTACTAGGTCTACTAGGGCATATTATAAAGCTCTTAATTAAATATTTGTGTTTAACATGTAAGGTTACTATTCATTTTACTATTTGAGTTAAAATATTGACTACCACACCTTACCCCTCCGTAAGGCATAACATGTTCCCGTAGTATATATAATGAATTATCGAATTTTGCCTACTAATAACTCATTAAATACACTACAAGGGATTTTAAACAATTTCTTATGTCTTTTTTATAGTAGTGAGCACTTTTGACAGGTTTTAAAACCTTTTACTCAAAATTAGATTACATAACAAATCTGCAATATCAATAGATTCTATAAAAATTTCGGCAGAGTGCCGTCTGTATTTTGAACAAAACAGTTCTTCAAAAACCTGTTAAAAAAACACTTCCAATATATTTGTTTCATTCCCAAACTCCAATATGGCTTAACACAAATCAATTTTCTCAACATTTGTCAAACTCAATTCAACCTCATTTTCAGTAATTCCAAAAATAGAATGTAAAATGACTGGATAGTTTAAAAGCTGAGATAAGAGAAGTATAATACAACATTTTTATAGGCCAAAATAATTTACAACTTTAGTTTACAACTTTAGTTTATAACTGCTCAAGACCAAGTACAATATATACATACAATTCACATACATTACAACAAAAATTACAAGGAGGTGGTATACTCAATATACTCGGCAAAATCTCAAAAGTGTAGCATAAGCAGCCTACTTTGCTCATTTATCTGTCTGTCTACCTGCGACAGTAATGAAAAGCTATTGCTGAGCTAATGTCTCAGTGGTGCACAACATTAAGAAATGGCAATTTAAAACCATAAACCATAAATCACATAAACTGTGGATACTTAAAATCATAGTTAATTTCAAAAGATAGAGAATGTCATAAAGAATTAAATTCCATTTCACAATGTCTCCATAAATACTAAAAAATCACACACACAGCTTAATCATGATTCCAAAGTCCAATTCGTCTCAAAAGCCAATGGCTAATGAGGAATAACATAGCTAGCTAGCAATTATATGAGTACTCATCCTATTCGTTCTCAACTGGCACACACCTCAACACTTCAGCCAGAGAGGGAATTCAAAGCCAATTCATCACACTAGACAAGCTAGCGAGGAATTCAATCAAATATACATGATAGCTGTGGTTTCAAACCATTTGCAATATTTTTCAAGCAATAAGTATCCATCGAATTTCATTCAAACAAAATTTCCACAATTTAAGCAATAACATACAAATTATCATAATTTATTTCAGGTGAAAATTCAAAAGAAATAACTGTTGTGTACAAACCTCTGATGAGTAGCCTCTTGGCCTTGACTCAGTGGTTCTTTCCCCTTCCCTGAGTCTTTGCTAACTAAAACACACAATTTAAAGTGTTTCAGTACTCATTTAAATTGTTTCTAATAATAAGGTTCAATAATTAAATTTTATTAATACTATTACTTTCATTAGTCAACCTATAATGTTGACCTTTGATGCACTCTAAGTGAGTCAATTTTAATGTTCTCAATTTGTCACATTTTATAGTCTCTAAGTGTTGGTATATGTTACTAATTTCATTTTAAAGCTTATTGCATTTTATTGCCATTTTCCAGATTTTATATGCTAGATTGCTCTAGCTAAATGTCTTATTTCCCTTAGTTTTTAGGTTATAGTCAAAAGAGAAAAATTGTAGATTTATGTCTTAGTGACATTTTGACACTAATTTCATGTCATTTGGAGTTTTCCAGACCAAGTTATGGTCATTTTACTATTGCTGGTCAAATTACCTTTTTATTGTAAACTTAGGTCATTTTTAGGTCATTTCTAATTCTGGCAGGTTTTATACCCGAATTTATGCAAGCCTTTTGACTTGCTTATGGTCATTTTAGGGTTTGGTAGTCTTAACCAAAATTGTGGCCCTATGTCTAAGCTTTCCAATGATATAAATTTCAAGTCATTTGGACCTGTGTACAAGGAGTTATGGCCAATTATGTAATTGCTATTCAAATGGTAAAATTTCAGGTTTGAAAGGTTACAAATCCGGATTAGGTAAGTTTTAGTGTCACTTTCTAGACAGAATTTTCATAGGCTTTCAACATGAAAGTTGGCACATTTTGTGCCTAGTTTTACTTCCAATTGGCCACATACCAATTGGGGTCTCACATTTAGGGTTATAGACTCATTTGCATACTGCCCTTTACCTTTCTCTCAAACACCAATCCAAATGCACATTCAACTTGTTCTAGCTTACTTTCCATACCTAATTCTGATTTTGTACATTACCATATTCATCAATCACTTTACATTAAAGTTAATTTGTGCAGTATATAATCATATGACAATACACTAATTACACTTCTAATTCACAAAATCCAATTCTAATAATATACACACATAATCACTCCTAACTATTACATATAAATTCACCACTAAATTACATATACATTTAGCGATCTTTAAGATCACAATTTATCAAATAACTTCATGAATTCAAGCATTCATCAAGAAGTCTCAAGGCTGCCAAATTGCTCCAAAAAGTAAAAGTTTCCCATAATTTCTTCAACTCCAATTTCAAATGCACAATCACCAGATACACATGGAAATAAGTTACTAACACATTAAACTCATTTTCAATTTACTTTTTAGCAATATTTATTCACATTTTATGTCATAATAATTATTTAATCAACTGGACAAGTCGGCCAAAAATCATCTCTGAAGACGAAATAACCAAAATGCCCTCCGTTTGGCTTAACAGACTAAAATTTTCTGTACTAATTGAAAAATTTTTCTAAGCATTTTCTTAGCATTTTAATGCCTTCGAAACCTCAATGACCCTTCTCTGGAGTCCAAAAAATTATTTTATGAATTTTCTCTCGGGTCGAGGGCTCCTAGTTGTGAGGACCGCAACTTCCCACTGGGTTACCCATCACTAGGGCACCGGCTCATTTAACTTGGTTGTATTTTATTTCTAAAATTTTTCATAAATTTTTCTTATTAATATTTGAGTTAATTATAGTTTCTCACTTTAGTTTAGATATTTTTCCAGATGTTTTAGCTGTCCGGACCGACACTGGTCACCGAAACAGTAGAATATACAGAATTGCTATAATGAGGGTGTTACAAATGAAGCTTGCATGTGAGAGCTCCCATGGAGGAAAATGAAGATGGGAATTTGGCAATTGTGAGGAAGTGAGGAAGAAGATGGAAATGAAGTGGTGCAATTTGTCTCTACATGCCTATTTATACCCCCACTAAGTTAGTTAAATTGTTATAATATTCAAAGTTTTCATTATTCCAAATTATACCCCTCATTTTTTCTTTAATTGCATTTCATATTTAATTTCATTTTTATGGGATTTTCAAAATTTAATACTACTCATTTTTAATGGACATTTTTGGTCAAAAGTCAACTTTAGTTGTCAAATGACCAAAATGCCCCTCTTCGTGTCCTTGTCAAACCTTTTCGGTAACACCGATTTAATCCCTGATCCAACGGTTCCTTTAATTTTCATTTTTATCTATACCAATTAACTAAATTTTCTTTGACATTTTTAATGTCATATGTATCTCATTAGACCTTTAATTATGTCTCAAAAATTATTTTCTAGTGTTCCCCGCAGTCCTAGGATCGTCAACCATCTACGCAGTGACTTCCCGGTGCGGTCACCCATTGCTACGGTTCCAACTCGTTTAACCTAGTTACATTTCATCTCTTGTATTTTGTCTTAATTTTTCTTGTATTTTCTTATCATTTATTTCATCATTTTATATCTCTTCACTATCATTTACGTGTAATTCTAGACATCTTGATGGTCTGAACAGCTATTGGTCACCAGAACAGTAGAACGTACGGACTACGTAAAGTGAGAGCGTTACAGGGTTTTGTGCTATGAAGTGCTATGGATGTATTAATATTAAATTATAGTAATTTGGGGTGAATTAAATGTGAATTAATATTGATTAATGGAAATAATTAAGGGAGGTGACAACTGAACCTTAGGGTTGAAATTCTGGACATTGGAGTCCAGCACACATAAATGCTCATAAGTTGAGCTACATAACTCCAATTAGTGTGAGACCAATTGAAAATGAAACATAAGACATATGGCTAAAACTTTCATGAATAATGGTTGCCCAGAAAATGACCATAAGTTACCCTAAATAAACCTTGAATCCGGACTTGGGAATTCTAGACCCGGCAAAGTGACCACGTGAACAGTAATAGGAATATTGTCATAACTCACTCTGGGAAACTCCAAATGACCTGATTCTTAAATCATTGGAAGCCTAAGACATATAAGAACAATTCTTATGAAGATCATAGAGCCAAATTATGATTTTAATCTAATCAAATTGTTGGACAAAATTGGGTCAACAAATTTGCCTGAGCCTGGACCAACCTGAAAAATTTTGGAAATTGGCCATCTGACTAGTTATGGCAAAATTGCCATAACTTGGCCTACAAAACTACAAATGCAGTGATTCCAAAGCTAAAATTTTTATAACACCTAGAACTACAACTTTTGTGTTTTGAAAAGAACCTAGATCTTAGGGAAACTTAGGGAAATTATTAGAGCAATTTAGGCATACATAAGCTAGATTCCTGCAATTTAGCTAATTGGCCTTATGAACCTCGCATGGTTAGAAGGTCATAACGTTCCCTAAAAAACTCCAATTGGAGTGATTCAAAATGATTTGGAAACCTAAGACATAGATTTACAATATTGTATCAAGGACCTAGATCAAATTATGAACATAAAAGGCTCGGATGTTAGATGCAAAATTGGGGAAATTCTGGAAAACCTAGAATCTGCAGAATTTGTCCATGTGAAGAGTAATGAGTAATTTGATATTCCAAAATTTTCATTTCTCCAATGTTATTGTACAGTTAGGTCAGGAATCACCTCTAGGGGTAAATTGACCAAATTGCCCCTCGTCGGTCTGATCCGGTTTGCAAGTTATTCGATGTTTCTTTCAGATCCCTGACCTAATTATTTGACCTGCTTAAAAATTCTTTTCTATGATTTTCTCTTTTTCACTATGTTTGCAATAGTCCTAAGGACCGTGGCATCACATTTTCCAGTTTAAAATTCGGGTTAAGACTAACCTCGCAGTCACTTCCAGGGAAGGTCACCCATCGCTGAGACCCTCGACTCATTTAACTTTTTATGCTTTGTTTTTCTTATTTTTACTTTTCCATCTGGTAATCACTATTTATTTTTGTCCAGGGCTTTTCTAGATGTCTTAAACATAGTTCTAATCCTCTTAATTGTCCGAACCAACATCGGTCATCGGAATAGTGCAATATACTAGGCTATGCATATAGGGGTGTTACAGGCTGACCTTGTTCTTGGGCGTTGGGGTGTCGGCTAAGGGGGAGAAGGTGAGGATTCCCCTCCGTGCCTTGAGGAAGAGCCCTGTAACACCCCTATGTTCGGTAGTGCGTTCTACTGTTCCGGTGACCAGTGTTGTCCGGATAGCTAGGATGCCTAGAACTACAATTCGTTATGAGTGACAAGACATAAAATAATGAAATAGAAGAAAAGAAAATACAAGAAAAACAAAGGAAAAATAATAGCAAAGAAAGGTAACCAAGTTAAGTGAGCCGAGAACCCTAGCGATGGGTGACCGCACCGGGAAGTCACGGCGTGGACCGTTGACTAGCCCTGGACTACGGGGAACACTGGAAAATATTTTTAGGACTTAAAGAGACATCAATTGAAGTATAAATATCATTAGAAATATCAAAGAAAAATTAAAGTATTAGTACAAGAAAAAGTGAGAAATCGAAAAATGAACAAAACCCGGTGTTACCGAAAAATCGGGAATGTAAACCGAATAGGGGCATTATGGTCATTTGACACCCCGAATTGTCTTTTGACCTAAATGTCCATTAAAAATAAATAATATTACACTTAGAAAATAAAATGAAAAATTAGTTTAGTGGTACCTAATGCAAATAGCTAAAAGTGAAGTGAAAATTGTGTAATTAGCACTTTAAGCTTATTATATGATTAATTTTAGTAAGTGGACCACTAAGAATTATAATATGAATTAAAATATTGATTAAGTGGGCAGATTACTTCCATTAAAACTTCATCTTCCTCAATTATTCATCCATTTCCGTAAGGAAGAACTCCTAAAGCCCTTCAATGGCCACCCCATTTGCATGGCTTCATTTCACCCATTTTCAAGCTAGATTTTGATTACTTTTCTTCATTAAAGATTACCTCCACATCACAAGGAAGAAGTAGATACCAATATTAAGAAGTTTTAGTGAAGGTTTAGCAAGTCCCAATAATAGGTAAGTTTGAGATTTTGAATATTGCTTTGTTAAACTTTGTATACATGTTATGGGTGTGTGCTTTGTGAAGGAATTTTTAAGTTTTGAGAAGTTCTTGATATATCCAGTTTGGACAGCCATGGAGTTGTATATTTGATGATTTATTCTTACATTTATTTGATGGGAAATTATGTTGAGTAGGGTGATTAATGTCCTAGTAAGTTAATTCCATGTATATATGTGGTGATTGTGCAATTGGGATGGAAGTTGAAGAATTGTGGGACACTTTGGCATTGTGGAGCATTTCGGCAGCTTTGGGACTCCTTAATGAATGTTTGAATTCATGGAGATATTGGATAATTTGTGATATTGAGGATTGATGAATATGTATGTAAATTGGTTGTGTAAAGTGTATGTAAGAATTAGAAATGTTTATGTGTATATGTGGTTGTATTTGGACTTTATGAATTAGAGTTTTAATTGGTGTATTAAGGATGTTTGTATTCTGCCCAAAGTGACTTTAAAGTGAAGTGGTGTATGGTTTTGGTAATGTACCAAAAGAGAATTGGGTTGAGGAGTGGATTTATGGTAAGGTAAATGTGTAATTGCTACATGTTTAAATAATGTAATGAAGGGCAGTGTGCATTTTAACCGATAAAACTAAAGGTGTAACTCCAATTGGTATGAGACGAATTGGAGGTGAAACTAGGCAAAAAATGTGCCAACTTTCATTGAGAAAGCATACCAAAATTCTGCTTGCAAGGTAGCATGAAAAATGACCAATTCGGATTAAGTACAATTGAGACCTGAAAATTGACCAATTAGGCAGCAGTTAGTGTTTAGGCCATAACTCACTCAAAACAAGTCCAATTGACCTGAAATTTTAACCATGAATAGTTAAGACCCATATCTACAAGTCTTATGAAGACACCAAAGCCCAGAAATGACCATAAGCAATTCAAACAGCTTGCACAAGTTCGGGTCCAAAAACTGGCCGAACCAAAGTTGACCAAATTTGACCTAAAATGACCTAATTTGATGCCATTTGACCAGAAATAGTAAAATGACCATAACTTGGTCTACATAACTCAGAATGACCTAAAATTTTGCCCTGCGTTCCATAAGACATAGATCTCAAAGTTTGTATTTTTGACCGAAACTCGAAAACTGAGGGAACTAGGTCGTCCGACTAGGTCAAACTAGTATCCCGGAATCCAGCAAGTTGCAATAAAATGCACTAAATAAGGAAATGAAATTGGTAACGTGTACCAACCCTAAAACACTATCGAATGTGACATATTAGTGACACTAAAACCTAATTTACCTAGAACGCATCGAGGGTCAGTATATTAGGTGATTATACAAATAATAGCTTTCAGTGAATTACTTATTAAGCATCATCGATAGAGATAGTTTAATTTAGTACTGAAACACTTCAAATTGTGTTTCTCAGTTACCAAAGACTCAGGAAAAGGGAAGGAAACACTGAGTCCAGACCAGGAGACAATTATCAGAGATTTGTGCACAACAACTATTTCTTTTGAATTTTTCAATTGAAATGAATTATGACTATTTATACATTATTGTTTTAAATTGTGAAAATGTGTTTGAATGGATATTTAATTCTTGAAAAGCATTGTAAATGATTTGAAACTGTGAGAAATTGTTTGAATGATATTGATGGTTACTGATTGATTGAAAAGCATTGGAAATGGTTTGAAACCACAGCTATCATGTATATTGATTGTATTCCTCGCTAGCTTATCTAGTGGGACAAATTGAATTCCCTCTCTGGCTAAAGTGTTGAGGTGTGTGTCTGTTGAGGACGAATTGGATGAGTACTCATATTTTTGCTAGCTAGCTATGTTATTCCTCATTAGTCATCGACTTTTGGGACGAATTGAATACCTCATTAGCCATCGGCTTTTGGGACGAATTGAACTTTGGAACATGATTAAGCTGTGTGTGATTTATTGATATGTATTGTGAGATTGTGAAATGAATTTAAACTCTTATTGACATATACTGTCTTTTGAATTCAACCATGATCTGACTTATTGAAATTTATTGTGATATTGAGAAATGGAGTTTAAATTCTTGTGGACAATTACTGTCTTGAAATTTACTATGGTTTTAAGTATCCACTATTTATATGATTTATGAATTGTGATTTAAATTGTATTTGGTTAATGTTGTGCACCACTGAGACATTGTCTCAGCGATAGCTTTTTATTGCTATTTCAGGTAGACAGGCAGACAGGGCAACAGACTCGGCTGCTAGTACCTCCAGCGAGAGATTATCGGGTATAATGAGTATACCAACATTTTGCATTTTGTACTGTAATGTCTGACCACTGTATGTACATATTGTTTTTGGTTTTGAGCAGTTGTAAATTAAAATTGTACATTGAAGTTGTAAAATAATTATGAGTTATTTTGGCTTGTAAAAATTGTATTATATTTCTTGTATCTCAGTCTTTGAAAAATCACTGTGGATTTGAGTTGAGAAATATGTTGTGTTGAGAAAAATATTGGAGTTGAGATTTGGAAATATATTGAAGTGCTTTTTAAAGGTTTTTCTGAAGAACTGTTTATCCAAAATACAGATGGCACTCTGCCAAAATTTTTACAGAAATTCCAAATAATTCAAATGTGTTAGTTCTATCACTTCAGTTCAAAAAGGTTTTTAACACCTGTAAATAGTGCTCACCACTATAAAAGAAGTAAGAAAAGTTTTTAAAATCCCTTGTAGTGTATTTAATGGGTTATCAGTAGACGGAGTTGGTAATTCATTAGGTATACTATGAGATCATGTTATGCCTTACAGAGGGGTAGGGTGTGACAAGCCCATTCTTCACGCTGATCTCTTAGCAAGAGCCATTGATGAGTTTTTGGGAAGGAGAAGAGTAGGGTTAGGTGAAAGGAGAAGAGATTTGAGGGGTTTTTATAGATTAGGAGGGGTGGAGATAAAGGGTTTTGCCTTTATGAACGGGTTTAATGCGAGGGGTGCATTTAAAGAGCCATTAGGACTCTTTGTTTCACGCATTTCGTGCCCCAGGAGTCGCGTTTGCAACATGATACACGGGTCATGTATCACTACACGGGTCCCGACATGTAGGGTCGTGTAAATTTCTGCCTGGAAATTTCAAATTCTATCATAGTACATGGCCCGTGTAAATAAAGCTCAGGGACCCGTGCAACTTACTGCCTCTCTAGTTGCTTTGCTGGACATGTTACACTCCCCGTGTCAAGTATAAAGAGGACTCGTGTAACTTTTTGTCTTTGACCTATTCTGCTAGCAACATTACATGGTCCGTACAAATTAGGCTATGGCAGCGCTCAGAGATAAAATTACAAGAAATTTACGGACTTCCAGAAAGTTACACGGGGCATGTGAAACTAGTACATGACCCATGTACTTTCTGGTTTTCCAAATTTTTCCCAAATGAAAATTTTTATTATCACAGCACATGAAATGGATGCAAAGATTAGCAATAGAGCTACTTCCCTAGTTTTGTTCAATCTTGTCTTTTGTGGTTCTCACTTGGTGATTCCTCTCCTCTCTTGTTCTCTACTCCCTTTTGTTTCTTTTCTAGAAGGTCCTACAAAATGAAATGCTAATGAGTATGAAACAAAAAAATCAATATGAAGAAGGAAAAGAAGAAAAGTTTAGAAAAATTTTGGGTTGCCTGCCAAAAAGTGCTTGTTTATAGTCTTTAGCTGGACTTTGCTTGTTTATGGTCTGTCAGTAGGATGGTCGAGGGTGTAATTGACTCCCATTTCTGTGGGTTCTCCCTGAAAGTAAGGCTTCAGCCTTTGCCTATTGACCTTAAATGCTCCTGAGGTTTCGCTCCACACTTTTACTGCTCCATGTGAAAAGACTTGAGTGACCTTAAAAGGTCTAAACCATCTTGATTTCAGCTTCCCTGGAAAGAGTTTCAATCTAGAGTTGAATAACAGGACAAGATCTCCTTCTTTTATTTCTTTCCTTGCTATGCGCCTGTCATGCCATCTTTTGATTTTATCCTTAAAGATTTTGGCATTTTCGTATGCATCCTATTGGATTTCTTCCAACTCATTCAGTTATAGGAGCCTTTTTTCACCAGCAGCTTTGAGGTCAAAGTTTAGGATCTAAATTGCCCAGTAAGCTTTATGCTTAAGTTCAATAGGGAGATGGCATGATTTTCCATAAACCAGTCAGAAGGGTGTTGTGCCAATTGGGGTTTTATATGCAGTGCGGTATGCCCACAGTGCATCATCTAACTTCATGCATCAGTCCTTCCTGGATCTGTTTATAGTTTTTTCTAGAATCTGCTTTAGTTCCCTGTTTGAGATTTCTACTTGGCCGCTGGTTTGAGGATGATAAGGTGTGGCCACCTTGTGAGTCACTTCATACTTTTTCAGTAGTATTTCGAATTGTTGGTTGCAGAAGTGACTTCTTCCATCGCTGATTATTGCTCGTGGTGTGCTAAATCTTATGAAGATATTCTTCTTAAGGAATCTTGTGACCACTTGAGCTTCATTGGTTGGTGTGGCTATTGCTTATACCCATTTTGACACATAATCAACACCAACCAGAATATACTTGTTTCCATGGGAAGGGGGGAATGGGCCCATGAAGTCTATCCCCCATACATCAAACAATTCTACCTTAAGTATACTATGCAGTGGCATTTCATTCCTACTTGAAGTGTTACCTATTCTTTGGCATTGATCACAAGCTAGGACAAAGGATCTCACATCTTTAAACAAATGTGGCCAGTAAAATTCTGCTTGCAAGATCTTGGCTGCTGTTTTTGAGGTGCCAAAATGTCCTCCATATAGTGGTGAATGGCAGTGATGAAGGATAATTTCCATATCTTCCTCTGGTATACATCTTCTTATCAGCCCATTATTACATCTTGTGTATAGTAGAGGTTCCTCCCATGTGTAATATCTCACATCATGTAGGAATTTCTTCCTTTTGCTAATAAGTCATGTTTGGAGGCAATACCCTACATACAAGAAAATTAACAAAGTCAGCATACCATGGAGCCTTGGAGAATGCAAGTAATTGCTCATCAGGAAATAAGTCATCAATTGGTAAATCCTCGAAGTCTCCTGTGTATTCCAATTTTAGCCTAGAAAGATGGTTAGCCACTACATTTTCGGATCTCTTTTTATCCTTGATTTCAAGGTCAAATTCTTGCAAGAGTAGAATCCATCGAATCAGCCTTGGTTTTGCTTCCTTCTTGTTCAAAAGGTACTGGATTGTAGCATGATCTGTGAATACAATGACTTTTGACCCAATTAGGTAAGATCTGAATTTGTCTATTGCAAACACCACTGCTAGGAATTCCTTCTCTATGGTAGCATAATTGATTTGTGCGTCATCGAGTGTCTTGCTAGCATAATAAATGGCATGGAGCTTTTTATCTTTTCTTTGCCCGAGCACCGCTCCAACTGCAAAGTCACTCGCATCGCACATCACTTCGAATGGTAGCTCCCAATTTGGTGGCTACATTATTGGTGTTGAGATCAGGGCTTTTTTGATCCTGTTAAAAGAAATAGGGCAATTTTTATCAAAATGAAAGGAAACATCTTGACTTAACAGGTTGGTAAGTGGCTTAGCTATTTTGGAAAAATCTTTAATGAATCTTCTGTAGAACCCTGCATGTCCCAAAAAGCTTCGCACTCCCTTAACTGATGTTGGTGGTGGCATGTTTTCAATGATCTCAATTTTTGCCTTATCAACCTCAATTCCTCTTTCTGATATCAAATGTCCCAAAACTATACCTTCCCTTACCATGAAGTGGCATTTTCTCCAATTTAAGACCAGGTTTGATTCTTCACATCTTTGCAACACCTTAGATAAATTATCTAGGCAATCATCAAAAGTAGTTCCATAGACAGAAAAATCATCCATAAAAACTTCCATGATATTTTCAATATAATAAAAAAAAATAGCCGTCATGCATGTTTAAAAGGTAGCAGGGGCATTATAAAGACCCAAAGGCATTCTCCTATATGCAAATGTTCCATAAGGGCAAGTGAATGTGGTCTTTTCTTGGTCTTCTGGGTGAATGGGAATTTGGAAGAATCCTGAATACCCATCTAGATAACAGAAATAGAAGTGCTTTGCTAACCTTTCTAACATGTTATCGATGAAAGGGAGAGGAAAATGGTCTTTTTTGGTATCACTGTTCAATTTCCTTTAATCTATGCACATTCGCCAACCAGTGACTACCCTAGTAGGGATTAGTTCATTGTTTACATTTTGGATAATAGTTGTCCCACCCTTCCTAGGAATTACATGTACTAGATTAAGCCATTTACTATAAGAAATTGGGTATGTGATACCTGCATCTAATAGTTTTAAAATTTCTTTCTTGACTACTTCTTTCATGTTTGGGTTAAGTCTTCTTTGGTGCTCGATAGTGGGTTTACTGTTTTCTTCCATGGGTATCCTATGCATGCAAATAGAGGGGTTGATTCCTTTTAGGTCTTCTATTTTATACCCTATGGCCTTGTTATGAATTCTAAGTTCTCTTAACAAATTTTCCTCTTCTAACTTAGACAGGCTAGCATTAATTATAACAGGATATTTAGAGTTTGAGTCCAAAAATGCGTACCTTAGCGAGGATGGGAGAGGTTTAAGCTCTACCTGTTTGGCATTGTCCACACCATATTTTGGCCGATCCCCGAAATCAATAGACTTTGAAATCGATCCCCAACACCAAGTCTCCTTGCCAGTCAGTCACATTTTCGATCTCTCTTCATAGGGATCAAACCAACGCCAAGTCTCCTTGTTGGTCAATCACATTTCCGATCTCTCTTCAAAGAAATCAAACCAATACCAAGTCTCCATATCAATCTCTCAAACCAATTATCAAGTCTCCTGGCCAGTCAATCACATTTTCGATCTCTCGTCAAACATTAGGTCTTCGTGCCATCCAGTCTTATTTCCGATCTCCCTTTTATAAATATTGTGAATAATTGTTTAATAAAGTTAAGGTTTTAATCTGGCTTAATGTTGATTCCGATATTAAGTGTTCAAATCAGGTTTCCAATTTCAATAATTTTAAGTTCCATTCAGTGTTTGTCCTCGGCCAATCTCATGCTTATAATATTTTTTCGTCCTCTTATACTCAGAATAATAATCACTTTTAAGTTTGATGTTCTAATTGGTTCAGAAAGTCAGGCGCTTGTACAATTTAAATACTTTCCGATCACATCTAGTCATTGAACAAAAGAGAGAATTTCATTTCATTTCAAAATAAAATACAAGTCATTCGGCTGGAGGATCACCCCCAGCCTGTTCTACATTTCGCTCACCCTCTCTATCTCCCTCAGTTTCTTCCTCGCTCTCCTCTTCGCCTTTGAGAGCCAGGTCCACCATCCAGGAAAAGTCCTCCTCGGGATAATGCTTCTTGAGCTAGGCCAAAAGGTCCCCGTGGGCGCTCACATAAGCATCGGCCTCCCTCGTCACTGCTTCTTCTTCTTTCGCTCTAAGTTCTTCAGTGAGGCGAGCGACATCAGCAGCTCGGAGTGCCCGAGCTTCTTCAAGAGCATGAGCCTGTTCGGCCAATTTATCCTCATAGAATTTCATCCGCCCCTCAATTTCAGCTATATATTCCCGGGCGGATGAAAGTTGAGCTCGGGCGAAAGCCGCTTCCTAACCCACCTTCTGGATCTCCTGCTTCAAATGATGAGCCTTTTCCCTGATGATATGCTGGTTCACTAAGCTCTCCACGCTCAAGCTCATCATTTGGGTCAGGAGATCATCGATGTTGCCCTGGGTCAGCCGATTCTGATCCTCCTGGAGGCAGATGGAAGCTCCCAGAACCTTTGCTAAGCCCGAATTCTCCCGTGCAGATCGGTTCTTCTCCAGGGAGTGAATCAGGACTTGAGCACAGCGGGAAAGGGTCTTCGAAGTTGGTTGGAAAGGACCCCCTTTCGCACTCGAAGCAACTGGCGGAGTTGGTGGCTGCTCTTCATGTCATGGAGGAGATCGAACCACTTCTATTTCAGGGATCGGCGGTCTCGAGGGTTGGGACGAGCCTCCCTGCATCTCTCCTGAATCATGCCTTGGCGTCTGTGAAGCCTCGACGCGTTTCATCTCCCGCACTTTCCTGGAGACCTCTCTCTTCCGCTTTCGGCTCTCTTTGGAAGCCTCACCGCTCGCCATACCTGCACAAAGAAAAAGTCAGTGAGTTTGCTAAGGCCCAGAGATCAGAGATATAGAAAGTACCGAGGCTGAGGTCAGAGAGCTGAAGCTCGCGTTCTTCGTCGGTAACCAGCCACATCATCCAATGATGCAGTTCGGCCGTCACCGCGTCTAAACAGTAAAACTTCTGATTGGCCACCTGATCCTTTAGTTCCATTACCATTGTGCCCTCTTCCCTACTCAGGGCGATATCCTTCGAAAGTGATGGGCCCAGATGCAGCCAGCTACATGGGAAACCCTCAAAACCATTCAGAATCTTGCTCCTCAGAATAAAGAAGTGATTCTTCCAATTCTTCAGCGAGGAGGGCAGATCGGTAAAGAGCCCACAATGCAGTTTTGCCTGAAAGAACCAGTACTCGTCATCCTTTCGACGAGTTAGCCTATGTAGCTCAGCGAACACCTTCGCTGTAGGACTGAGTCCCTTAGCTCGGCAGAGGCCTCTGAAGGCTACCAGGATCAGCCATGAGTTCGAATGTACTTGGGCTATACATACTTGGTGGAATTTCAGAATGTCCTTGAAGAAGTCATCAAGAGGAAACCGCAGCCTGGCTTTTAATTGCTCTTCGTATATCATGATCATGTCATTTTCTTCGAAGAAATGATCGGCTCGGAGATCACCGTGGCATCTGATAAGCTCGTATGAGTCGGTCCGAAGGTTATATTCTTGGCTAATCGTCTGCAGATCGGTTTCGTGAAGGATTGACGACAACTCATCCACTAGAAGGCTCTTTCTCCCTGAGGAATGCATTCGTCTTGAGGGTGCCGCTTGACCACAGGCTGAAACGGAGGTTGTAGGAGGTTCAGATCGCCCGCTTAGTCCGACCACTTCAACCTCATCTGACGACCACGAGACATGAACGGAAGGGGAGCTCGTCGCTCTCTGACCCTCAGCGCCTCTCATTTTCAAAGAAAAGAGAAAATTTAACTAAAAGAAAGATCAAAACCCTTACCGGAGTGTGATCGGTGTCGGAAGAACTTGAAAAAACGAGAGAATTTTGGAATCGTTCGTGAGATGCTGAAAATGACATAATGGAGCAACTGGCTGACCCATCCCCTATTTATACCCGTCTCAGCAGTTAATGCTCGCAATATCCCAAGCAGCACATCGGTTAGCAGGATTCGCCAGCTTTTCTAACACGTCGCAAGAACATTCTAGAAACTCCATAAATGAATAAGGGCAAATCGGCTAGTTAAAGATCGGTAGATTAAGGTAGATGTTTAGAATTACAAATTAGCTAAGGCTATTCAGTTAGGAATCGGATCGGATAAACCCATTAAGAGATTGAAAAATAACCAATGCAATGATAATAAAATGATAATTGTCAAAATAAGATTTCATTTCCAAAAGGTCAGATTACATCATTTGGGTGATCTCAAGAGATCGGATTACATTAAAGGTCAGATTACATCATTTGGGCGATCTCTAGAGGTCGGATTACATTAAGGGTCAGATTACATCATTTGTGCGATCTCTAGAGATCGGCAGTACATCCTACCTAGTAAAGACCTATGTCAAAGCCTAGTCTCGTGGCTGAATCAAAAGATGTGTTTGATCAGGAAACCAGCCATCGGCTTCGGATAGATGTACAGCTCAGATGGGGTGACTATGACTCTCATGGTGATAGGAGAGGTCATCGTCAATGTTATCGCTCGGAACCGAGCCGCGGTCGGAACGCCCGATGTGGTGAGGAGCCAAGTGAACTTCAAGGGGCAGTCACCGATGTTAAGTGGGTAATTAACAGTCTTCTTACCCGAAATCGGCTCACCGATTATATCGGTAGATCGACCCAAGATCGGCATGATTAATGTTCTCGATCTGGATCGGTGAATTTATCCGGTTCTCTCACTGTCATCAGATGCGGTTACCATGATTTTTTAATCACCGGGGTCGTAAATTTTCAGTCGGGGAGCAACGAAAGTAGTCGAAAAAAGATCAAAAGCAGTCACCGTGGCCATAATGTTACCAGGAAACTAGAACAGAAAAAGAGAGAAATGGAAATAGGAAGGAATGAAATGTGGGAGAAATCTCCCGTTGAAGGTATATATATAGGGAGGGTCTGAGCATTTATTACCAGCGGAAATCGAAGCGGATGCCTCGGTAACCGAAGTAATAAATGCTTTGACTGAATCAACTTGGATAGAGAAGAAGGTGCTGGAATAAGAGAGATCGGGAGAGGGGCCCGACATGAGAGATCGGAAAAGGTCGTGATGGAAAGGTCGAAAGGGGTGGGAGATAAGAAAGCAAGGAGAGGATGAGACAACTTTCAATAACTGTTTTCATAATCAGAGCCGAGGTAGTTAAAGCGTTGCAGACAAGATCAAATCTCCACCGCACGCCTCATTTGCAGAATCGCCCACATTACTGACAAGTGTCAGGACATGTCATGACAATCCTATACATTTCGATCTCCACCTTTGATCTTACTTGTAAGGACAAGTCTGGAGCCCTTGGATCAAAGAGAAGATGACAAGACCGGCGCCTTTTATTCTTAGCCTTCGGATCTCCCTTGACAAAAAGATTTTGAATCGTTGGATTAGAAAAGAGAAAGGATAAACATTCTGAATAAGATCTCAGCTGTTCATTTTGATTCTCTTCAATTCTCAGGCATCAGATCATGTCCTTTAAAATCCAAACCTTCCATCTCCTTCAGAGAAAATCCTGACCCTTCATTAGGAGCCCTCGGTCCCTATAAATACCTGCATGAAAATTGTTGAAAAGAGGAGGAACAAAAGAAAAGGATGGTGATTATAGTGGAAAGGCTCTGAAAATTGATTCAGTTTTGCTACTCTACTATCTTTAAGCTTTCAAAATAGAAAAAACTTCAGAAACCATTTTTCTAAAGTATTTTCTTTGAAGGAGTGTTGGACACTGAAACTCTTTATTTTCAGTTTGTTCATTGCTAAGCGATACCCTCTCTTAGTTTCAGTTCTGTTTTCATCATCTTTATATCCACTCTCATTTTCCAAGCTCAATCTCATTCAAGCCCGGTCATTGTCATTTCAGTTCCACTGCATTTTAACTTGGTACTCTTCATTACAAGGAAAGCATTAGTCCCCAGACTATTAGCACGTAGCTCTACTATATTTGTGACTCCATAGTTAGTTCAATAGATTCAACTCCCTACAGGTGAGTGTTTAGACCATTTGTAACACCCCTAAGTTTGGTAGTGCATTCTACTGTTCCTGTGACCAGTGTTGTCCGGACAGCTAGGATGCCTAGAACTACACTTCGTTATGAGTGAGGAGACATAAAATAGTGAAATACAAGAAAAGAAAATACAAGAAAAACAAAGGAAAACATTTTTAGGACTTAAAGAGACATCAATTGAAGTATAAATATCATTAGAAATATCAAAGAAAAATTAAATAATTAGTACAAAGAAAAGTGAGAAATTGAAAAACAGACAAAACCCGGTGTTACCGAAAAATCGGGAATCTAACCCGAACAGGGACATTATGGTCATTTGACACCCCGAATTGTCTTTTGACCTAAATGTCCATTAAAAATAAATAATATTACACTTAGAAAATAAAATGAAAAATTAGTTTGGTGGTACCTAATGCAAATAGCTAAAAGTGGAGTGAAAATTTTGTAATTAGCACATTAAACTTATAAAATGATTTAAATTATGTGAGTGGACCACTAAGAATTATAATATGGATTAAATATAATCATAAGTGGGCAGATTACTCCCACTCAAACATCATCTTCTTCAAGTCCTCCATCCATGCCGAAATGAAGAATGGGAATCCTCCATTGCCGTTTGCATGAAGCTCCATTAACTCCTTCAATTTACCTCCAATCATCTAGGTTTCTTTATTAAAGATTACCTCCACATCACAAGGAAGAAGTAGATACCAATATTAAGAAGTTTTAGTGAAGATTAAGCAAGTCCCAACAATAGGTAAGTTTGAGTTTTTGAATATTTCTTTGTTAAACTTTGTATACATGTTATGGGTGTGTGCTTTGTGAAGGAATTTTTAAGTTTTGAGGAGTTCTTGATATGTCCAATTTTGGACAGCCATGGAGTTCTATATTTGATGAAGTATTCTTACATATATTGATGTGGATTCATGTTGAGTGGGGTGATTTAATGTCCTAGTAAGTTAATCCCACATGTATATGGTGATTGTGCACTTGAAATGAAGTTGACGAAATTATAGACAATTTGGCATTGTGGAGCAATTCGGCAGCTTTGGGACTCCTTAATGAATGTTTGAATTCATGGAGATATTGGATAAATTGTGATGTTGAGGATTGATGAAAATGTATGTAAATTGGTTGTGTAAAGTGTATGTAAGAATTAGAAATGTTTATGTGTATATGTGGTTGTATTTGGACTCTGTGAATTAGAGTTTCAATTGGTGTGTTGAGGATATTTGTATTCTGCCCAAAATGACTTTAAGGTAAGGTGGTATATGGTTTTGGTAATGTACCAAAACAGAATGGGGTTGAGAGGTGGATTTGTAGCAAGGTAAATGTGTAATGAATAGATGTTTAAGCAATGTAATTAAGGGTAGTGTGCATTTTAACCTATAAAACTAAATGTGTAACTCCAATTGGTATGAGACGAATTGGAGGTGAAACTAGGCACAAAATGTGCCAACTTTCATTGAGAAAGCATACCTAAATTCTGCTTGCAAGGTAGCATGAAAAATGACCAATTCGGATTAAGTGCAAATGAGGCCTGAAAATTGACCAATTGGGCAGCAGTTAGTGTTTAGGCCATAACTCACTCAAAACAGGTCCAATTGACCTTAAATTTTAACCATGAATAGTTAAGACCCATACCTACAAGTCTTATGAAGACACCAAAGCCCAGAAATGACCATAAGCAAGTCAAACAGCTTGCACAAGTTCGGGTCCAAAAACTGGCCGAACCAATGTTGACCAAATTTCACCTAAAATGACCTAATTTGATGCCATTTGACCAGCAATAGTAAAATGACCATAACTTGGTCTACATAACTCAGAATGACCTAAAATTTTGCCCCGCGTTCCATAAGACATAGATCTACAAATTTATAGTTTTGACCGAAACCCGAAAATTGAGGGAACTAGGTCTTTCGGCTAGGTCAAACTAGTATACCAGAATCCAGCAAGTTGCAATAAAATGCACTAAACAGGGAAATGAAATTGGTAACGTGTACCAACCCTAAAACACTATCGAATGTGACATATTAGTGACACTAAAACCTAATTTACCTAGAACGCATTGAGGGTCGGTATATTAGGTGATTAAGCAAATAATAGCTTTCAGTGAATTACTTATCGAACATTATCGTTAGAGACAATTTAATTTAGTACTGAAACACTTCAAATTGTGTTTCTCAGTTACCAAAGACTCAGGAAAAGGGAAGGAAACACGAGTCGGACCAAGAGACGATTATCGAGGTTTGTGCACAACAACTATTTCATTTGAATTTTTCAATTGAAATGAATTATGACTATTTGTACATTATTATTTTAAATTGTGGAAATGTGTTTGAATGGATATTTATTGCTTGAAAAGCATTGTAAATGATTTGAAAACTGTGAGAAATTATTTGAATGATATTGATGGATACTTATTGATTGAAAAGTATTGGAAATGGTTTGAAACCACAGCTATCATGTATATTGATTGTATTCCTCGCTAGCTTGTCTAGTGGGACGAATTGAATTCCCTCTCTGGCTGAAGTGTTGAGGTGTGTGCCTGTTGAGGACGAATTGGATGAGTACTCATATTTTTGCTAGCTAGCTATGTTATTCCTCATTAGTCATCGACTTTTGGGACGAATTGAATACCTCATTAGCCATCGGCTTTTGGGACGAATTGAACCTTGGAACATGATTTAAGCTGTGTGTGATTTATTGATATGTACTGTGAGATTGTGAAATGAATTTAAACTCTTATGGACATATACTGTCTTTTGAATTCAACCATGATCTGACTTATTAAAATTTATTGTGATATTGAGAAATGGAGTTTAAATTCTTGTTGACAATTACTGTCTTGAAATTAACTATGGTTTTAAGCATCCACTATTTATATGATTTATGAATTGTAATTTAAATTGTATTTGGTTAATGTTGTGCACCACTGAGACATTGTCTCAGCGATAGCTTTTTATTGCTGTCGCAGGTAGACAGACAGGGCAGCAGACTAGGCTGCTAGTACCTCCAGCGAGAGATTTCCGGGTATAATGAGTATACCAACATTTTGCATTTTGTACTGTAATGTATGACCACTGTATGTACATATTATTTTTGGTTTTGAGCAGTTGTAAATTAAAATTGTACATTGAAGTTGTAAAGTAAATTATGAGTTATTTTGACTTGTAAAAATTGTATTATATTTCTTTTATCTCAGTATTTGAAAAATCACTATGGATTTGAGTTGATAAATATGTTGTGTTGAGAAATATGTTGAAGTTGAGATTTGAAAAAATATTGAAGTGCTTTTTACAGGTTTTCTGAAGAACTGTTTTATCCAAAATACAGATGGCACTCTGCCAAAATTTTTACAGAAATTCCAAATAATTCAAATATGTTAGTTCTATCACTACAATTCAAAAAGGTTTTTAATACCTGTAAATAGTGCTCACCGCTGTAAAAGAAGTAAGAAAAGTTTTTAAAATCTCTTGTAGTGTATTTAATGGGTTATCAGTGGACGGAGTTGGTAATTCATTAGATATACTATGGGATCATGTTATACCTTACAGAGGGGTAGGGTGTGACATGTTTTAGCGGTATCAGAGCAAAGTTTTTAAATTCTGTTTTCACCTGTTATTTGAATATTCTTTCTTCATAGTACAACTGCTCAATATCATTTTTCTAAGGTCTCATCTATTGGTTCTTTCTCTGATTGTGCTAGAGTTCTCCCACTCCTCAATGTAACTACCTTACAATGCTCCCTTGGGTTCATCTTTGGTTGACTAGGCAGTTTACCAGTAGCCTTACTTGAAGAACTTGCTTGCTAAGCAATTTAATTCTCTAGCATCTTGTTTTGGGTAGCAAGTTGGTCCATTCTGGAAGTTAGCTATTTAATCAATTCATTCTGTTGTAGTTGAGCTATTAGGAACCCTTCCATCATGAATTTCATGGTCATTTTCTATTCAGGTTGCTGAGGTTGAGGAGGCGGTGGTGGCTATGCAAAGTTTTGGCCTTTGTTTTGAAATCCAGGGGGTACTGGCAGTTTATACCCCTGTTGCTTGTTTATTGGCTGGTTGTTCTGATTGAACCATGAGAAATTTTAGTGGTTCCTCCATCCAGGATTATAAGTGTTTGAATATGGATTGTTGGGCTGCCTCTGGTTGAAGTTTTCTCCATTGTTCACATAGTTCATTTATTCTGTAGAGGGTTCATTAAAGCTGTTATATTCTGAATATCCTCCTCCATAGCTATCCTCATGTTGACTATTCATCCCTACTGCATTGACTTGCATTTTATCAAGCCTCCTTATGAGCTGATCAAATTGAGCATTTATCATGCTTAAGGCGTCCACTTCCAGGACCCCTGCTATTCTCCTTTCATTTCCTCTTTCATTTGACCATTCATAATTATGGTATGCAACCCTTTCTAAAAGTTCAAGTGCTTGTGATACTATTTTCTCCATTAAGTCACCTTCTGCAGATGAATCAACTGTGCTCCTTGTAGTGGGTAGTAACCCGTTATAGAAATTTTGCACTATTAGCCAATCCTCTATGCCATGGTGTGGACATTCCCTCTATAGGTCTTTATATCTTTGCCATGCGTCATAGAGTGATTCACCTTCCTTTTTTTTTGAAGGTGTTGAGCTTAAGTCTCAGTCTTACAGTCTTTGCAGGTGGAAAATACCTGCTAGAAAAGCTTGTGAGAGGTTTTCCCAAGTGGTGAACATTCCAGCTGGTTGAGAAAGTAGCCACTTCCTTACTCTGTCTCGAAGGGAGAATGGAAATGCTCTAAGTCTTATGGCTTGATCAGACACTCCATTCATCTTAAATGTATCACAAAGGGCAAGAAAGCACTGGAGGTGATAATGTGGATCTTCTATTGGTGAACCTGCAAACTGGGTTTATTAAATCATTTGAAGCCATGCTGATTTTAATTAAAAGTTATTAGCTTCCACTATAAGTCTAGTGACACTGGGTTGAAATCCTTGGATAGATGGAGCTCTGTAGTCTCTCAAGAGTCTTGGTCTGTCATTATTATCGACCATGGTTGGAATTTCAGGATCTTCTTGATCGCGCTCTTGATGTTTCCTTTCCTCCTTGATAGCTCTCAAAGTTCTGTCTATCTCTGGATCATAGTCCAAAATTTCTTCTTCTGGCCTTATTCTAGTCATATGCCAGATTGGGAACCTGAGAGAAAAGAAAAGAAATAAAACAAATCAAATAAAATTAGATAATAAATATAATTGCCTAAATTAGCTAAATTGCCTATCGCTCGATATTACTAAAGCCAAATTCCCCTGCAACAGCACCAAGAACTTGTTTGTTGGTTTTACAACCACTGCAAGTGCACGGATCGCTAACAAGTAATAAAATGATGAGTAAAGTATCATTCTCACAAGAAATTTGATTAGTAAGTACCAATCTACACATTAATTTTGACTGTTGAGGCTATCAAACAATGAAGGAATGAAAGTTGTCTATTTTGAACACTAAAATGATAAATTTAAAATGAAGTAATCTATTTTGGAACAATTCCAGAATTAAGATTTCACACCTGAATCTTGCTATGGATGTTATCTTATTTATTTACTGGATTGAGAATCATTGACCTTGATGGAAATCAGTCCTAAGGTATCCTAAGTCCTCTCTCATGGCACCTAGGGTGTATTCTAATTAACTTAAACCCGATTTTTGTGGCGAACAATAAGGTCTTTAACTAATTTTGAAATTCCATAAAGGCATCAGCCTATGTCTAGGTCAGAATTCCTAGGTTCAAGATCTTAATTTTCTGATATTAATCTTCACCTTTCAGTCCTTCAATCAATATCTACAATCAATACTAAGTGGGTACCAGCACATAGCATGCATTAAGAACACAAGAAATTAAATCAAGGAACAAATCTCAAATCCAATAAATAAAACTTAATGTTTATCCATAACAATGATTACAAGCATTACTCTCCCAATTACAGAATATGAAAACTACTCACTAATGAGTTCAGCAAACATCATGACAAAAAGATAAAGATAGTAAAAAGAAATCATTTAAAAGAAATAAAACAATAAAAATCCATTTAAGGAGATGGAATGAAGGAACCGAAGAGAGTTTGCAGCTTTGATCTTGTGGAACTTCAACTGGAAAACTCCTCTTGATGCTGATATTCTTCTCCTCAAGACGGCTAGAGAGAGTGCAGAATGCGAGTCTCTTTAAAACTCCTAAAAGTGCTGTCAAAGGATCCTTCCCCGTTTTCTTTTCGATGTTTTCTCTTCCTATTTATAATAGCTATTCCAGGGTTAGGTCATTTTGAGTCCCAAAAGCCTTAAGAGTCTGATTTGAATGTGTAAACAAGAGCGGGAATTTGGGTTTGAAAACTAGCTGCCGCATGGTACACGGCCCGTGTGTCACTGAATGGCCCAGGGCCGTGTAATTTACTGGAGTGGAATTGCGAAGTCTTGCATTAGCACAAAGACTTACACGGGTCTGCACTGGCTACATAGGCCTAGTTACACGGGCCGTGTACTTTTGTTCTTAGAAAGTTATTCAAGCTTATGCCCGGTAAAGACTTACACGGGTCCCTATAGATTACACAGGTCCAATTACACGACCCGTGTACTTTTATTTCTCCATTAGCTTTCTGGCTTTCATCTAGCAGAAGGTTACACGGGTCTGTGGCTTAGCTTACACGGCCTGTGTACTTTGTATCAGTAGAAATTTTGAGTCTTTTGACTTCTCCAAGCTTCCCTTTTGCACTCCTATACTCTGGGACTTCACCTAAACACCTGAAATGATGCAGAAAACATGGAATTAAGGGCTTGATAATATAAATTACAAAAACTAATGAAATCAACTACTATGTATGAGATTACTTACCTAAATGCTATGAGATAGTATACAATTGTGCTTAAAAATATCTATATAATTTAAGTGTATCAAAACCACCAGCACCACCTGGATTTCAGAACAGAGGCCAAAACTTTGCACAATCACCACCCCCTCCTCAACCTCAGCAACATGAACCGAAGAAGACCATGGAATCCATGATGGAAGGTTTCCTAGCAGCTCAACAACAATAGAATGAATTGATTAAACAGCTGACTTCCAGAATGGACCAACTTGCCACCCATAATAAGATGCTAGAGAATCTAATTGCTCAGTAAGCAAGTTCTTCAAGTAAGGTTGCTGGTAAACTGTCTAGTCAACCAGAGATGAACCCAAGGGAGCATTGTAAAGCAGTTACATTGAGGAGTGGGAGAACTCTAGTACAACTAGAGGAAGAACTGACAGAGGAAACCTCAGAAAAATCTGAAAGCCAAGAAAGATCAGGAAGAGGAAGTAGGGAAGAAAAAGAAGTTACTAGAGCCATACTAGCCTCCCCTACCTTTTCCTCAGAGATTTCAGAAAGCCAAATTGGACAAGTAGTTTGAGAAGTTTTTAGAAGTTTTATAGAAACTTTATATCAATATTCCCTTTACTAAAGCACTCTCTCAGATGCCATCCTATGCCAAATTTCTTAAGAAAATTCTGTCAAAGAAAAAAAAATTGGAAGACTATGAGACAGTTGCTCTGACAGAGGAATGCAGTGCCATACTGCAAAACAAACTGCCTTCAAAGTTGAAAGATCCAGGCAGCTTCTCCATACCATGCGTCATTGGCAATAAGAAAATAGAGAAGGCCCTCTGCGATCTTAGGGCAAGTGTGAGTTTAATGCCTCTATCAATATGCAAAAAGCTGGAGATCAGAGAATTGAAGCCCACGACAATTTCACTGTAATTGGATGATCGATCTATTAAATATCCTGTGGGCATACTTGAGAACATCCCAATCAAAGTTGGCAAATTCTTCATTCCAGTAGACTTTGTTGTCCTTGAGATGGAAGAAGATGTTCTGATCCCTATCATCTTGGGAAGACCATTATTGGCAATCGCTGGAGCAATCATAGACGTCAAAAATAGGCGACTAACCCTCAAGGTAGGAGAAGAAGTGGAATTCAACTTGTATGACACAATGAAACATAAATTCGAACCTGATGAATGCTTCAAGGTTGACATAATTAACAAACAAGTTGAAGAAGAATTCCATTAGATACATCCTAAAGATCCTCTTGAAGCATGCATTGTGCACAGCCACATAGCGAATAATGAAAACACAGAAATAGTAGCTTGTACATAACAGTTAGCATCTCATCCACCCCTACCCTTAGCTCAAGCTTCCGAGATGGAGAAGTTGAAGGAGGAACAGCCCAAGGGTAAGCTCCAGGAAAATACTAAATAGGTAGAACTAAAACCTCTCCCCTCCTCACTAAGGTTCGCATTTCTGGACTCAAAATTTAAATATCTTATTATAATCAATGCTAGCCTGTTTAAGATAGAAGAGAAAAAATTGCTAAGAAAACTTAGGACCCATAACAAGGCCATAGGGTATAAAATAGAAGACCTGAAAGGGATTAACCCCTCGATTTGCATGCATAGGATACCTATGGAAGAAAAAAGTAAACCCACTATCAAGCGCCAAAGAAGACTTAACCCAAACATGAAGGAAGTAGTCAAGAAAGAAATTTTGAAACTATTAGATGCAGGTATCATATACCAAATTTCTGATAGTAATGGTTAGTCCAGTACATGTAGTTCCTAAGAAGGGTGGCACAACTGTTATCCAAAATGAAAACAATGAACTGATCCCTACTAGGGTAGTCACTAGTTGGCGAATGTGCATAGATTGTAGGAAATTGAACAGCGCCACCAAAAAAGACCATTTTCCTCTCGCTTTCATTGAGCAAATGTTAGAGAGGTTAACGAAACACTCTTACTTCTGTTATCTAGATGGGTACTCGGGATTCTTTCAAATTTCTATTCACCCAGAAGATCAAGAAAAGACCACATTCACTTGCTCTTATGGAACCTTTGCATATAGGAGAATGCCTTTTGGTCTTTGTAATGCCCCTGCTACCTTTCAAAGATGCATGATGGCTATTTTTTTTTATTATATTGAAAATATCATGGAAGTTTTTATGGATGATTTTTCTGTCTATGGAACTACTTTTGATGATTGCCTAGCTAATTTATCTAAGGTGTTACAAAGATGTGAAGAATCAAACCTGGTTCTAAATTGGGAAAAATGTCACTTCATTGTAAGGAAAGGTATAGTTCTGGGACATTTGATATCAGAAAGAGGAATTGAGGTTGATAAGGCAAAAATTGAGATCATTGAAAATATGCCACCACCAACATCAGTTTTTGGGACTTGCAGGGTTCTACAAAAGATTCATTAAAGATTTTTTCAAAATAGCTAAGCCACTTACCAACCTATTAAGTTAAGATGTTCCCTTTGATTTTGATGAAAATTGCCTTATCTCTTTTAATAGGATCAAAGAAGCACTGATAACAACACCAATAATGTAGCCACCAGATTGGGAGCTACCATTTGAGGTGATGTGCGATGCGAGTGACTTTGCAGTTGGAGCGATGCTTAGGCAAAGAAAGGATAAAAAGTTGCATGTTATTTATTATGCCAGCAAGACACTCGATGACGCGCAAATCAATTATGCCACCGCAGAGAAGGAATTCCTAGCAGTGGTGTTTGCAATGGACAAATTTAGATCCTACTTAATTGGGTCAAAAGTCATTGTATACACAGATCATGCTGCCATTTGATACCTTTTGAACAAGAAAGAGGCAAAACTAAGGCTGATTCGATTGATTTTACTCCTGTAAGAATTTGACCTTGAAATCAAAGACAAAAAGGGATCCAAAAATGTAGTGGTTGACCATCTTTCCAGGCTAAAATTGGAGTATATAGGGGACTTCGAGGATTTGCCAATTGATGATTCATTTCTTGATGAGCAATTACTAGCATTCTCCTAAGCTTCATAGTATGCTGACTTTGTTAATTTTCTTGTATGCAGGGTATTGCCTCCAAACATGACTTATCAGCAAAAGAAGAAATTTCTGCATGATGTGCGATTCTACACATGGGAGGAACCTTTGCTGTACAAGAGATGTAATGATAGGCTGATAAGAAGATGCATACCGAAAAATGAAATAGAGAGCATTCTACAACACTGCCATTCATCACTCTATGGAGGAAACTTTGGCACCTCAAAAATAGCAGCCAAGATCTTGAAAGTAGGGTTTTACTGGCCACATTTGTTTAAGGATGTGAGATCCTTTGTGCTAGCTTGTGATCAATGCCAAAGAACAGGTAACACTTCAAGAAGGAATGAAATGCCACTGCATGGTATACTTAAGGTAGAATTGTTTGATGTATGGGGGATAGACTTCATGGGCCCATTCCCCCCTTCCCATGGAAATAAGTATATTCTGGTTGGAGTTGATTATGTGTCAAAATGGGTAGAAGCAATAGCCACACCAACCAATGATGCTAGGGTGGTCACAAGGTTTCTTAAGAAGAATATCTTCATAAGATTTGGCACACCACGAGCAATAATCAGCGATGGAGGAAGTCACTTCTACAATCAACAATTCGAAACACTATTGAAAAAGTATGGAGTGACTCACAAGGTGGCCACACCTTATCATCCTCAAACCAGCTGCCAAGTAGAAATCTCAAATAGAGAACTGAAGCAGATTCTAGAGAAAACTATAAACCGATCCAGGAAGGACTAGTGCATGAAGTTAGATGATGCACTGTGGGCATACCGCACTGGATATAAAACCCCAATTGGCACAACACCCTTCCGACTGGTTTATGGAAAATCATGCCATCTCCCTGTCAAGCTTGAGCATAAAGCTTATTGGGCAATTCAGGTCCTAAACTTTAACCTCAAAGCTGCTGGTGAAAAAAGGCTCCTACAACTGAATGAGTTGGAAGAAATCCAATAGGACGCATATGAAAATGCCAAGATCTTAAAAGATAAAATCAAAAGATGGCACGAAAAACACATCTCAAGGAAGGAAATCAAAGAAGGGGAACTTGTCCTGTTGTTCAACTCCAGATTGAAACTCTTTCCATGGAAGCTGAAATTGAGATGGTCCGGACCTTTTAAGGTAACCCAAGTCTTCCTGCGTGGAGCAGTAGAAGTGTGGAGCAAAACCTCAGGTGCATTTAAAGTCAATGGGCAGAGGCTGAAGCCTTACTTTCAAGGAGAACCTATAGAGAAGGGAGTCAATTACACCTTCGAAAACTCTCTTGACAGACCATGAAATATGAAAGCAAAGTCCAGCTAAAGACTATAAATAAGTGCTTTTTGGGAGGCAACCCAAAATTTCTCCGAACTTTTCTTCTTTCCCTTTCTTATTTTGATTTTTATTTCATATTCATTAGTGTTTCATTTTGTAGGACCTTTTGGAAAAGCAAGGAGCTAGAAACAAGAGAGGAGAGGAATCATCAAGTCAAAACCACACAAGAGAAAATTGAACAAAACGGGGGAAGTAGCTCTATTGCTAACCTTTACATCCATTTTATGCATTGTGATGAGAAAAATTTTTCATAAGGGAAAAATTGGAGAATCAAAAAATTACAAAGGTCGTGTATTGGTTTCACACGCCCCGTGTAACTTTCTGAAAGTCCGTAAAACTCTTGTAAATTTTAACTCTGAGGGAGACAGAAAGTTACATGGGTCCATAGCCCAATTTACACTAGCCGTGTAATGTTGCTAACAGAATAAATTGAGGACAGAAAGTTACACAGGCCATGTAACATGTTCAGCAAAGCAACTCGAGAGGCAGTAAGTTACACGAGTCCCAGAGCTCATTTACACAGGCCGTGTACTATGACAAAACTTGAAATTTTTAGGCAGAAACTTACATGGCCCTACATGTCGGGACCCATGTAGTGATATATGACCCATGTATCATGTCGCAGACACATCTCCTAGGACACAAAACACGCAAAATGAAGAGTCTTAACGGCTCCTTAAATACACCCCTCGCCTTGAAACCATTCATAAACATAAAACCCTTCATTTCCACCCCTCATAGTCAATAAAAACCCCTTAAATATCTTTTCCCTTCACCAAACCCTAGTTTTCTCTTTCCCAAAACTGATCAATGGCTACTATAAAATGATCTGGATGAAGAATAGGGTCTTCCTCGAGGCAAGGAGGAGAATCCTCACTTTCTCCCCCTCAGCCGACACCCTAATGCCCAAGAACAAGGGCAGCCTCTCCTCAAATAGCCCATCCTCAACCACAACCTGCTCAACCAGCCCCACCGCAACCCCAGCCACAAGCCGCTCCACAAACCAAAATCTCCATTTCTTAGGGATTCCGTGACGATGCCCACAAGGCCATGTGCACTCGGCTTCACACCCGAAAAATTAGCTCCACAAAATACATGGATTTTGCACTACTGGAGCAAATTGGGCTATAGGACGAGATCAACGGACTCCTTGACAGCATCGGGTGGACAGGGTTTGCCCAACTCCAATTCGCCACTTACCGAGACACCACACTGGAGTTTTTGGGCAGTTTCAAGGCCACCTTATGGCCTACCGATAGGGAAGATAGAGGCAAAATTGAATTTCGCCTCCTTGGTGTCGACCGGGTAATGAATGTAAATGAGTTCAATGCCATCTTTGGCTTTGACAGCACTGGCCACTAAGAGATCCCTCAGAACCGCATGCTCTACAACAGCATCAACTTCTGGAGTTCCATAGCCCCGAACACAGAGCCTTATAACTCTAGCAAGTCAAAATCCTTAGGTATCACCAGTCCAGCCCTGCATTACATGCATCGGTTAGCCGCCCACACCATTATGGGCCGTGGTGATAGCCTTGATGTGGTAAACGCCAGCGAGCTCTTTTTCCTGTGGTGTATGGTCACCGGATGGCGCTGCAGCACTGGCTTCTTTTTGTGCAACCACCTCTGCTACCTTTATCATTAGCCTACCGGGCACATCATCGTTGGTGGCTCATTATAACCATCACCCTCCACTTCAGATTTTTTCCAGGACATCACAGGCTGTGCTCCATCAGCAGAACATCAAGAATCGATTAAACCATCTGCATATCCATGGGGATATGTAAGAAGGTGGGCAACACCTGCTGCCTGCTTGATGCCGAAGGGAATGCTATCCCTCGGAGAGATGAAGTACAAGAAGGACCTAGCGAAACCTCGCAACGACAGGCGGAAGCCTAAGAGCCACTGTTTCATGAGTTCCCTACTCGAGTGCCTCCATATACACCACCACCCACAGAGCCGGTCCTCGCATACCTACAGTGTATGGAGACCACCATCAACAACAGGATGCAAGCAATAGAGGACAGCCTCCAAGAAGCCCACAACAAGCTGGACATGCTAATGGAGAGGCTCGATGAAGAGGAGCCAGCGTCGCCATCATCACCATTAGAGACCTTTTAGATCTAGGACTATAGGATAGGTTGTTTATTGTAAAATCTTACATATATTAGTCCTAAACTACAATCATAGGTCTCTTTTATTTGCTTTTTCTTTCAACCTTTCCATGCTTAATAAATAATATGCTTTCTTATTATTTTTGTACGGTTTTCTCTAATTTTTCATATTATGTTGACATTGATGATAATGTCCGATTCGAGTTTGGGGGGGTACAAGTGCATTTCATGTCTTGCATACAATTACATTGCTTAATTTAAACTATATTATTCTTGTGTATCAAAATTATAGAAAAATATTGAAAAATTTTTGAAAATTTTCAACCTTGAATTGTGAAATTTAAAACTATAATCAATTTCTAGTAAGCTAATAATTGGACACTACGGGATAGAGGAATGAGCATATCTGGATAGGAAAAAAGGGATTTTAACATGTTGTCTGTGAAAAACCTAATCTCTTTAGTGGAACTAGACTAGTTAAACCCCTTCATAACTATTAATTTGTCACATCAAACTTGTGAAGTTAGGAGAAATTTCTTCAAATATAAACAAACCTGAAAATGCTTCACCAGCTCTAGAACATATCTCTTGTACCTATCAAGGAGAAATCCTAGCAAATTCTTAATGAAGAAATGATTAAGGCATTCTTTGATATAGCCTAATTAAGCCTTAGCCACCCTTAGTCACAACATGTCCCTTTCACCCAACTTGAGCCTATATTTTTGCCTATATGGTTTTCCTTGTTTACCCATAATTATTGACCTAGCCCCTAGCCTAAACACATACCTACCCTTTTGAGGAAGCTAAATTCATAAGTAAAAAAGTATATTAAGTGCAAAAAGGAAAATGGAGAGAGGATGAAGAACTCGAGAAAGAGTGCAAGTGTGAAATTGAAGCCAAAGAAAAATCTGCCTTCTTAACCTAGCAAAAGCAATGAGTTTGGGGGAGAGAACAAAGGGACAAACACATAAAAAAAAAAGGGGCTGTGACGCCCCTTACCCGTTTATAGTATAGCCGAGCGAGGAGTGCCACATTCGGTGCCGGAGCACCCTATCTTTTCTTATCATGTTCATTGTAAATTTTTAATATCATTTAAAAATAGGTATTCCATATGTGGAAATTTTTTTTATAACAATATATTTCTGTGGATACCTGGGCAGAGCCTCCTCTATTTAATTGGCATATGGGTGGTTCCACTAGTTACATGTTAACAACAATTTCATATCTCTACATGTCATATCATGTCATTTCTACTCATACAATTTCAAGCTCATTCATTCGTCTAGAAATTCATATGCAGAAATTCATAACTTTATTTACAATCCAAAATATGTAATTACAATTTTTATTTACATCACAAACTAGTAATTGCATCATGATTATACACAATGAACCAAAATAATAGTCTATACATAGGCCCTACCAAAATACAAAAGAGTGGTGAGGTGACTCTAGACTGTATGCAGATCTGGTCAACTGCAGTCAGAACACTACTATGGCGGCTGCTACTGTGGCGGCTGCTGATCTCCTGTACCCACACGATGGAAAATCCAACGGGCTAAGCAATTTTCTTAGTGGTGGATAATCTTAAAGCAGAATAACTAAATAATTTAAAATGACGATAATATGTGTAATTCCATAATTCTAGGTCAATGGCATATTTTATAACATTTTGGAATTGATATATTTATCAAGATCTTATCTATGTATATATTTTATTTTCAGTCTCCTTAAACTCATATCAGTGAATTTGTCATTAATTCTAAGACATTTATGACATATATGCTGATCTCCAAAACTGATCAATGGCTACTGCAAAGCGATCTGCATGAAGAATGGGCTCGTCCTCGAGGCAAGGAGGAGAATCCTCACCTTCTCCCCCTCATCCGACACTCCAACGCCCAATAACAAGGGAAGCCTCTCCTCAACCAGCTCATCCTCAACCACAACCTGCTCAACCAGCCCCACCAGAACCCCATGTTAGTAGTATGCCCTAGAGCATATCATTTAGTATGTATCTTGTAAATGTTTTATTAATAAAAAGGCATTTTCACTTTGTCGTTTACATAATATATTTATATATAATAGAAAAGTTCCATTGATATTTTGTTAGAAATTCTATTCTTAAGTTGTTAAGAATATGAGTGACAGTATTTCTAGCATAAAGTATCATAAATTGGTTCACAATCAAGGATACTTCACAATAAGGACATGACTTATCCAGAAAGATTGTAATCATGTTTGTTCCCAAGTTATTTATATGAGATGTAAATAAGATGGAATGGTGAGTCTCATGCCATATAACAAACATGATGGGCACTTATGCATGATAAGTAGGCCGAACCAGTGACACTTATGACAAGCACGTGGAGTTTACTCTTGTCAATGCATTGTCATAAATCATATCAGTGCATATAATCTTTAGATCTAAGATAATACAGCTATTTTGTATATAGGTGGTTTGAGTTTGATACTGCTTTTATACTTGTACTGTGTATGGGTATATGGGCATGTGTTGGCTCCTACCAGTTATATATGGAGATAGGTGTTGATCAAGATGGAATCTGTTACCCTAAGTATATAGGGATAAAATCTATGTTCATTTAATTGTTCTTGATGTTTCAAGTTCCTAGTCAGGACAGAAAAGTTTAATTAAAAAAGAGTTTATGATGAGAAATCTTTTTAATCAAGAATCGGAATTAAAAGAGAACATAATATTCATAGCAAATGGGGTTTGACATAAACCATGACTCCAGCTCGAATTGGGATTTTGTAACAGAGAGATTCTAGTGCATGGTAAAATATGATTAAAAGGTTCATTTAAGGTATTCTTTATTATTGATTGGGTGGCCATGGTATGCTATGCTAGGTGTTAACCATTGTCTATGAGGTGCCTAAAATGATTTAGAGAAATCATTTATAGTAAGAAAAGTTTCTGATTATATTAAGAGTTGATATCATATCTCATTGCCAATTAGTGATGAGCCTAGTGAGTCACACACATACACAAGTAATCACCAAGTTAAATGTGATTTAATTAATTAGTTAAAGAGTTTAATTGATTAATTAAATAGGTTTGGTTTGCAATTAGATTGCAAAGTCCCTAGCATGGCTTAAAACCAAATCTAGGTTATTGGATGTATAGTATAAGTTAAATTTATATTTAAAGTGTTTAAATATAAATTTAATTATGAGAAATTAATTAATAGAGATTAATTAATTAATTTATATTTGATATAAGAGGAGAAATAATTATTTTGGGTTGAGAACTCAAAATTACAACACAAGGGTAAATTGGTCATTTCACAGGGTGACATATGGCACCATGAGATGGTAACACATGGCATCCTGATTTGTCATTTGTCTTCCTATCATGCAAAATGATCAAAGTCAAGATTAAGTCTAGCTTTGACACTTGGATTAATGTGATTAGGTTAATTAAAATTAAGAAGCAATCAGGTGATGACATGTGGCAACGGTTTTGAGTGATGACCTAATTATATAAAGTGATATTATGAGAAAATAAAATAATCAGCCACTTTTCTCATTTTCTCTCGTTGATGCCACCACCTCTATGCTCTTCTCCTCTCTTCATATTCTCTCATCAATTCAAAGAGAATGATCCAAGTTTCTTTGAATTAAAATCACTAGAAATTGTTTCTAGTGTCTTATACACATGTACAACATCTCTAAAGGCAAATCCCTAATTTCTAATTGGTTGGCAAGGCTTGAGAAGCTCGTTTAGGGGCTGCCCATTGGTGATTTAGGTGTGGACAAGTTAGAGGGACAACATTTGGGGTCCTAGGTGCTTCATAAAGGTACCAATCACATCTACAGTGCATCAAAAGATTAGTGCACATATTCATATATCAATCTAGGGTTCTAATGAATTAATTTGTTAATTCTAAAATATTAAATGGCAAATGTAGATCCTTATACATATTAATAGTGTTTTAATATGCAATTGAATATTGAAATCAATTAGGTACATAATGAATCTTGCATGATGCATAAGACCCTAGAAGAAAAATTTTGAATTCAATGTTCTAATCTAATAATTTTCATGCTTCCGCTCCTTCACCCCAGCCACAAACAGAAATCTCCATTCCTTGGGGATTCCGTGACGATGCCCACAAGGCCATGTGCACCCAGCTTCACACCCAAAAAATTAGCTCCACAAAATACATGGATTTTGCACTACTGGAGCAAATTGGGCTGCAGGAATAGATCAACGGACTCCTCGACAACATCGGGTGGATAAGGTTTGCCCAACTCTAATTCCCCACTTACCGGGACACCACACTGGTGTTTTTGGGCAGTTTTAAGGACACCTTATGGCCTACCAACAGGGAAGATAGAAGTAGAATTGAATTTCGCCTCCTTAGTGTCGACCGGGTAAGGAATATAGATGAGTTTAATGCTATCTTCGGCTTTGATAGCACCGGCCACTAAGAGATCCCTTGGAACCACATGCTCTACAACAGCATCAATTTTTGGAGTTCCATAGCCCCGAACACGGAGCCTTATAACTCCAGCAAGTCAAAATCCTCAGGTATCACTAGTCCAGCCCTGCATTACATGCATCAGTTAACCGCCCACACCATTATGGGCCGTGGTGATAGCCTTGGCATGGTAAACGCCAGCGAGCTCTTTTTCCTATGGTGTATGGTCACTGGGCAGCGCTGCGGCACTGGCTTCTTTTTGTGCAACCACCTTCGCCACTTCTGTCATCAGCCTACTGGGCACATCGAGCTTGGTGGCCTTATCACAATCATCGCCCTCCACTTCGGATTCATCCCAGGACATCACAGGTTACACTCCATCAGCAAAACATCAAGAATCGATCAAACCATCTGCATATCCATGGGGATATGTAAGAGGGTGGGCAACACCTGCTACCTACTTGATGCCAAAGGAAGTGCCATCCCTTAGAGAGACGAAGCACAAGAAGGACCTAGCGAGACCTCGCAGCCACAGGCGGAAGCCCAAGAACCACTATTTCATGAGTCCCCCACTCGAGTGCCTCCATATACACCACCACCCACAGACCCGATCCTTGCATACTTACAGCGTATGGAGACCACCATCAATAATAGGATGCAAGCAATAGAGGATAGCCTCCAAGAAGCCCACAACAAGCTGGACATGCTAATGGAGAGGCTCGATGAAGAGGAGCCAGCGTCGCCATCATCACCATCAGAGACCTTTTAGGGCTAGGACTATAGGATAGGTTCTTTACTATAAAATCTTACATATCTTAGTCCTAAACTGCAATCACAGTCTCTTTTATTTTCTTTTTGTCCAACCTTTCTATGCTTAATAAATAATATGCTTTCTTATTATTTTTGTACGGTTTTCTCTAATTTTGCATATTATGTTGACATTGAGGACAATGACCGATTTGAGTTTAGGGGGTACAAATGCATTTCATGTCTTGCATATCATTACATTGCTTAATTTCAGCTATATTATTCTTATGTATTAAAATTCCAAAAAAATATTAAAAATTTTTTGAAAATTTTGAACCTTGAATTATGAAACTTAAAACTATAACCAATTTCTAGTAAGCTAATAATTGGACTCTACGGGATAGAGGAATGAATGTATCTGGATAGGCA
The DNA here is from genome assembly GCF_030052815.1 of Hevea brasiliensis. Lineage (NCBI taxonomy): Eukaryota > Viridiplantae > Streptophyta > Magnoliopsida > Malpighiales > Euphorbiaceae > Hevea > Hevea brasiliensis. The sequence continues at coordinate 32,171,219 of NC_079497.1, read as the reverse complement.
GAAAGGGATTTTAACATGTTGTCTGTGAAAAACCTAATCTCTTTAATGGAACTAGACTAGTTAAACCCCTTCATAACTATTAATTTATCACATCGAACTTATGAAGTTAGGAGAAATTTCTTGAAATATAAACAAACCTGAAAATGCTTCACCAGCTCTAGAACATATCTCTTGTACCTATCAAGGAGAAATCCTAGCAAATGCTTAATGAAGAAATGATTAAGGCATTCTTTGATATAGCCTAATTAAGCCTTAGCCACCCTTAGTCACAACATGTCCCTTTCACCCAACTTGAGCCTATATTTTTGCCTATATGGTTTTCCTTGTTTACCCATAATTATTGACCTAGCCCCTAGCTTAAACACATACCTACCCTTTTGAGGAAGCTAAATGCATAAGTAAAAAGTATATTAAGTGCAAAAAGGAAAATGGAGAGAGGATGAAGAACTCGAGAAAGAGCACAAGTGTGAAATTGAAATGAAAGAAAAATATGCCTTCCTAACCCAGCAAAAGCAATGAGTTTAGGGGAGAGAACAAAGGGACATACACATAAAAAAAAGGGGCAGTGATGCCCCTCACCCGTCTGCAGTATAGCCGAGCGAGGTGTGCCACATTCGATGCCGGAGCACCCTATCTTTTCTTATCATGCTCATTGTAAATTTTTAATATCATTTAAAAACAGGTATTCCATATGTGGAATTTTTTTTTATAACAATTTATTTCTGTGGATACTCGGGCAAAGCCTCCTCTGTTTAATTGGTATCTAGTGGGTTCCACTAGTTACCTATTAACAATAATTTCATATCTCTACATGTCATATCAGGTCATTTCTGCTCATACAATTTCAAGTTCATTTATTCATTTAGAAATTCATAACTTTATTTACAATCCAAAATATGTAATTATAATTTTTATTTACATCACAAACTAGTAATTGCATCATGATATTACACAATGAACCAAAATAATAGTCTATACATGGGCCCTATCAAAATACAAAAGAGTGGTGAGGTGACTCTGGATTGTATGCAGATCTGGTCAACTGCGATCAGAACACTACTGTGGCGGCTGCTGATCTCCTGTACCTACACGATGGAAAATCCAACGCGCTAAGAAATTTTCTTAGTGGTGCATAATCTTAAAGCAGAATAACTAAATAATTTAAAATGACGATAATATGTGTAATTCCATAATTCTAGGTCAATGGCATATTTTATAACACTTTGAAATCAATATATTTATCAGGATCTTATCTATGCATATATTTCATTTTCAGTCTTCTTAAACTCATATTAGTGAATTTGTCATCAATTCTAAGACATTTATAAATTTCCTACACTTTGGGAACATTTAAATTTAACAGTATCTTTTTTGTTCATTTCTTATACAGTCTAAGTTATTTATAACTTTTCTATACTTTGGAAATAAATTAATTATCAGTATCTTTTCTGTTCATTTTTTATACAGTCTAAGTCATTTATGACTTTTCTATAATTTGGAAATAAATTAATTATCAGTATCTTTTCTGGGTATTAATTTCATTCTCTAGCTTTTTAAACTCATATTAAAGTCTTTGGAATCATATTGGTGTATTTTATATCATATTGGTGTATTTCATGTCATATCTGTATATTTGTGCCCAAGTAACCTATAACAAACTATAATGCTGGATACACGAGAGTATATAGGTTAGACAGCCATATGTCTACCCTGTATACATTTATCAGGCACGAGGCCAACTGTCAAGCACGAGGCCTGCTATCAGGCTTGTAAAGCCAGAAATAAGGTTAGGTACAATGGCCAATGGGTAGGCATATAGCCTGTAGAACAATCATATCAGACATATCTTGTCAGTTCATGATTTGCTTTGTAAGCAGTACTGCTATCTGTGGCCCCTAATTGGTATACCAATCGATCTAACTATATAAATATAAGCCTAGGTTTACTATGGGAAATTTAGTACTATTAAGCACTTATAGTTTTATTTTTTTTTTTCATGCTATGTACTATTAAGGGTTCATAACATTTTGTTATTTCACTTCATGTACTACCTATGCTTTATACCATTTTCATGTCATTATAATGGGAACATAGGTCCCAAGTGTATTTTCCTATGATTTATGTATTTAGCAAACCGTTAGGTAAATTTACATTTTATATATCAACTGATTTCATGTCACCTTATAGTGGGAATGTAGGGCCCATATACCTATTTCATGTAATTTAGCATGTAGTGACTTATTAGGGATAAGTCCTTACTAAAAACAATTTAATTCAAGAACCTTTTTTAGGTTTTGTTTCACTGTTTTGACTTTACATATCAAATTGAGCAATTACACATTATTACTTATTTCTTTGAAATGTACATATCATTTTATAGTGGGAAAATAGGTCCTACATACCCCTTTCATGTGGATTAGTGTTTAATGGCTTGTTAGGGTTAAATTCCTATCATAAGATAATTTATCTCATGGACCTTTCTTTGGTTTCAGTTTTTTGTGTCTTACTTTTACCTTTTCATATGATCAGTTTGTAGCCATTGTTTGGCCACACTTCCTTCATGGAAGTTGTTCCTTTATGTCCTATCTTTATTTTCCCCTTTGAATAATGTCAATTTGATTTTTTAAACTCAACTTATGGTCGGATAACCATAACTGACTCATTTCCATATTCGGGTTCCATAACTGGGCAGCTTTTGGACTTAGAGCTTACCTAATTAATGGAACATGTTGTAGTCACTTTTAGGCATGGTGATCTTCATAGAAATTGTTGTCCTATGTCTTATGATCATTGAGAAATTTGTATCACAAATTTTCAAGTTTTTTGGAATTATTTATGGCCAATTAATTAGGCTGGACTCTTATACCCTGTGTTAATAGGTGTTCAGTTCAGGTCAGTGACTGCAGGTCAGTTTTTGAGATTTTTACAGGCATAATTTGAAAAAGGTCTCTAAAATAAAGTTTTATCCTTGTCTCTCATGTTTCTGGAAAGGTATGGCTCATCCCAATTGAATTTTTCTAGTGAGAGATATGACTAAAAGACTGTTCTGGGGTCAAGTGAAATTTGGTCAGATTCTAGGTTTTGATACAGTGACTTGTTCTAACTATTTGACCTAGTTCTCTTGATTTTTGGGTTTTGGTCAAAATACCAATTTTGTAGGTTTGTGTCTTGTAGACATTTTGCCACTAGTTTCACTACAATTGAGTTCTTTTAGACTAAGTTATAGCCATTTTTCCAAAAACTGGTCGAGTAAGTTTATGTCCAGGAGTTTCTGGGCAACCTAATTCTGGGCAGTTTTGTGAAACAACTTAGGCTAGCAATTTGATTTGGTTTTTGGCATTCTGGGTTCAATGGTTTTCATGAAAATTGTAGCCTTATATCTAAGCTTTCCAATGGTATGAAATTCAGGTCATTTGGACCAGTATAGAGGGAGTTATGACCAAATGAATATGTACTGTTCATTTGGTCATTTTCTGGGTTTTGTGCAGGGTCATCCAGATTTAGGCAATATTTAGGTCAAGTTTTGGATAGAATTTGGGCATGGTTTCTTCATGGAAAATGGGCTATTTTGGGTCTAGTTTCACCTCCAAGTGGCCTCATACCAATTGGAGTCAAATATTTTTAGTTATGGTTCAAAACTCATGCTAGACTCATTGAGTCCCAAAACCTGCAAAAAACAAGCACTCCCAATTTCAATTTCCTCCATCTTTCTTACTTCAATTGGCATGCATAGCACTTCTATAAGCAACAATCTCAACTTAACCAAGTCAATTTCAAGCATTTACATAAATTTCCCACATCATATACATAAACCCTAATTCCAATCACCCAATTTACACAAACTCAACTCTTTTACACTTCTTATCATATCAACTATTCACACATCCTTATGGAATCATTTTTCATCATTTAAAAACATCAAACCTCACGAGATTCATAGCTGCTGAAATTAGGGTTCTTCATTTCCTTTTTATTTGTTTTCATTTTCATTAAATACTCACTCATCTCATCATTCTTACAAGATTTAAAAAAGAGAGGGAGTGGTATTTTTGCACTTACCTTGTGACCCAACTTGCAAACTTCAATTTCTCTTCTTCAAATGGTTATCTAAAGCTTCCTTATGGAGTGGGGAAGATTATTTGTGAAGAGAGCTGTGGGTTTTAATGGGTAAATGAAGAGGAAATCAAGCTTCAAGCTTGATAACAATGGTGGGGAGGGAGAGACCAAGGGAGACAGCAAGGAGAGAGAGAGAAGAGGAAGAAGAAGATGGTTGGTAGGATTTTATCTCTTGTGGGTATATATATATTTATGTGTACTTAATTTTTTTTTAAAATTTTATAAGCCTTTTTTTTCTTTTCTTTTCTCTTCTTTTCTTTTCTTTTCTTTTCTTTTTCTTTTCTTTTTTCATTTTTCAATTCATTTCATAAATTTTTAATTTATGTTAATTATTTTATTCTCTCAATTTTTAATTTAACATTTAGGTTAAAATTCACCTCTGGGGGGTGAAATGACCAAAATGCCCTTCAGGGTGCATATCGGGTTATTTTTATTATTTTTGTATCAATTAATAAATTCTCTAAATTTTATTTTATTTTCTTTAACATCTTTAATGTCATTTTTACCTAAATAAATCTTAAAATTAGGTCCCAAAATTATTTCCTATATTTATTAAATTTTTCTTTACATTTATTTCATTAATTTAGGTCTTTTCACTATAGTTTAAGTGTAGTTTCAGACATTCTGACTGTCCGTACAGACATTAATTGCTGGAACAGTAGAATGTACGGACTACCTACGGTGAGGGCGTTACAGGGGGAGTCCCAAGATAGGTATCATGGAATCATGCTTGGCACTATAAGAAACCAAAAGCCCTTCCTCTCCATACAAAATTAGTAGAATAAACTTAGTATACTTGGTACTTTATGCACATATGCTACCCTCATTTGCATTCCCTAAAAGCCTTTCATTGACTACCAAGTCATTATCCCTTTAGTCCCATTACAACCTTTTTAAAGTCATTTTGATCTTTTGAAAAATGTATGTTACATTAGTGGAGATAAAGAATCGGGATATGCCTATGGAGTTGGAATTGAATCACTTTACTACAATTACCCACCATAGAGGCAAATTTGAGGGAGTAAGTGTTTCTCAAGTCTATCCTGATAAAACAAGTTATTTGTGACTTATTAATGGCCTTGCATAGAGGAATAACTAGTCGAAACACCATAAAAGGAGGTGAAGTTCCAAACAGGCAGCTATTAGAACCATTATGCCTTGAAAGAGGGTAAATGGTATGAAGGATTGGAGGAGTTCAATTATGTGCTTGTTGAATTATTGGTTATATTCCTAAATTATCCCCTGAAATGCATTTTAAAATAGAGTTTTATTTTGCTTAAGGACAAGCAAAAGTTTGAGTTTGGGGGCATTTGATAAACTTGAATTGTATAGATGTTTTTAAGCACATTTATATACTATCTCATAGAATTTAGGTAAGAAATCTCATGCATATTAGCTGATTTCATTAGTTTTTACAATTTCTATTGTCAAGCTCTTAATTTTATATTTTTTGTATCCTTTCAGGTGTTTGAGTGAAGCCCCAGAGCATAGGAGTGCAAAAGGAAGCTTGGAGAGGTTAAAAGACTGAGAATTGCTGCTGATACAAAGTACACGGGTCATGTAAGCAAAGCCACAGACCCATGTAACTTTCTGCCAGATGAAAGCCAGAGAGCCAATGGAGGAACAAAAGTACATGGGTTGTGTAATTGGACCTGTGTAATCTGTAAGGACCCGTGTAAGTCTCTGCTGAACATAAGCTTGAAGAAATTTCTGAGAACAAAAGTACACTGGTCGTGTAACCAGGCCCGTGTTGCCAACGCAAACCCGTGTAAGTCTTTGTGCCAATGCAAGACTTCGCCATTCCACTCCAGTAAGTTACATGGCCTGACACACGGGCCGTGTACCATGCAGTAGCTAGTTTTCTAACCCGAATTCCCTCTCTTGTTTACACATTCAAATCAGACTCCTAATGCTTTTTGGACTCAAAATGACCTAACCCTAAAACAGCTAATATAAATAAAAGTAGAAAACATCAAGAAGGGAGATCAATCTTTTTATAGAGATTTTTAGGAGTTTCAAAGAGTGCTCGCTTCTGCACTCTTTTCAGCCGTCTTGAGGAGAAGAATACAGTATGAATGAGGAGTTTTTCAGCCGAAGTTCTACAAAATCAAAGCTACAAACCCTCTTCGGTTCTTTCATGCCATTTCCTTAAACAGATTTTATTTGTTTCATTTCTTCTAGAGGATTTCTTTTTACCATCTTTACCTTTTTATCATGTTGTTTGCTGAACTCACCATGAGTGAGTAGTTTTCTTATTCTGGAATTGGGAGAGCAATGCTTATAATCATTATTATGGATAAACATTAAGTTTTATTTATTGGATTTGAGATTTGTTCCTTCATTTAATTTCTTGTGATCTTAATGCATGCTATGTGTTGGTACCCACTTAGTATTGATTATAGATATTAATTGAAGGACTGAAAGGTGAAGATTAATATTAAAAAACAAGATTTTGAACCTAGGAATTCTGACCTAGACATAGGCTAGTTACCTTTGTGGAATTTCAAAATTGGTCAAAGACCTTAAAGGGTTTTAATTAATTTGATCACTACAAAAGTCGGGTTTAAGTTAATTAAAATACACCCTAGGTGCCTTGAGAGAGGACTTAGGATACCTTAGGATTAATTTCCATTAAGGCAAATAATTCTCAATTAGTAAATAACCAAGATAACATCCATAGTAAGATTCAAGAGTGAAATCTTAATTCCGGAATTGTTTCAAAATATATTATTTTTTTTTAAGTTTATCATTCTAGTGTTTAAAATAAACAACTTTTATTCCCTCATTATTTGATAGCCTAAACAGTCAAAATTACTATTGGTACTTACTAATCATATTCCTCATGGGACGATACTCTACTCATTACTTTATTACTTGTTAGCGATCCGTGCACTTGTGGGGTTGTAAAAACTAGCAAACAAGTCGCCATTTTAATTTTGAGGAAAATTAAAAAAAAACATTTAAAAAAAATCATAAAGCCACTTCTAAAACTGAGATTCCAAGTTTAGGGTCCGTATACGTGTGGGGAAGGTGATAAGCACCCCACATTGCCCCTCAACGAGGGTAAGCAGATTTAACGATGTGCTCTTCATAATTTAAGATCGATAATTTTGGGGTTAGAATTATGATGTTGGTCCCTGTTAATGATAAAAGGAACGTTTAATATTTCTCCATTTTGGATTTTCCAAGAACACAAGTATATGGGATAACCCTACAGTGAATTAGTGTCGAGTTTATTTAATTCGATATGTGTTTATCAAATTCCTCCCTCCACGAATTAGGACTCTAATTCTGAAGAGGTGTTATTCGGTCCTTAAATATTCATAATGGGTGAGGAGGGCTCTCGGCTCACGCATTATGTACCTTATCATTGGCATTCAAATAACTGAGGGTGCAATGTGTGTAATGGATCTACAGGAACCGATATGAGTATAGATTTTTATCCCTCTTAATTAGGACTCTAATTCAAGAGGGATGTGTTAATCAAAACCTAGGGAATTCCCTTCATTGATGAGGACTCTCAGTTAATAGAAGGGGATCTCATCATCGGCATAATTATCTGTAGAACCTTTACTTATATCGTTTTCTATTAAATTGTTTAATATTTTTTATAATGGTATTTTATTTGACTAAGCCGAACTGAAGGGAGGACTATCCCTTAATAATATAGGTGCAGGGACCTTGAGGAGGACTCTTCATCGAGCCTCAATATAAGATTCAGAATTCTTTTGGAAGGACTCTCCCATAAACCCATTATTAAAATATGTGATAAATTTTATAAATAAAATGTCGGGGATGACAAGGAAAGGACTCTTTCTCGATCTTTCCCAATTTTAAACAGAACGGTTTTATTAGAATTTTAAACTAAGGGAATTTAGGAAAGGACTCTCTCCTAATCCTTCTGATTTAATATCAAAGAAAATTGTTAAAGACACGGAAAGTTCCAGGAGAGGACCGTCTCCTAATTTCTGTGATTCAGAAAGTTAAAAAGTCATGGGTGTTGAGCCGAACTCTTCATCGATCTTCTGCGTAATTTCTCGATCTCCTTATTATCTGAACTTTCTTGATTTTGATCTCCTAACACTTTGTCCAAACTCTTCAACTCCGGGTTTCGTGTCTAATGATCTGAGTTCGTCTTGGTTTCTAGTCACGTAACTTTATCATCCGAGCTTGTCTCGATTTTTGATCTCATAGCTTATCGTCCAAGCTTGTCTTAGATTCTAGTCACATGACTTATTTGTCTGAGCCAGTCTCAGTTTCTAACCTCACAACCTATCCTAATCTTTCTACATCGATTTGGACTACATCTATTTTCCCTATTATTTCCCCATTTATTAGAATCGAAAATTTCCATGTCATCACTTCCATCCGCACTCCTTATGGTATTTACAGAGTGAGTAACTTTTGTATCACCTGAAATTTTATTTATAATACAAAATAAAAATAAAGATAAAAAAAAGTAACAATGAAAACAAAGTTTGCGAATGTCACAATAGAAAGCCAAAGATAATATTGGTGAGATGAATCAAATTTGGTGTTGTTCTTATATCATGAACACAAGCTAGTTATACTTAAGAGTGATAAGTTAGAACGCTTACCTGTGGAGGGCAGAAGTAATGGAAGAACCAATGCTAATGTCCAACGAATCTGGAGTGGCTAAGACCGAGACAACAAAGGGACTTGAGCTACCAAGGGTGATGAAAACAAAATCTTGATGACGAACTGAGATTGAACTTTCAGGATAGTGCACGAGTATTGAGAATATAGATCACAAGACTTGTAGCTCTTCAGATGAGATACTTTAGAAAACTTATTTTTAAAGTCTCTAGAAACCTTAAGAGCTCCCGAATGAGAGGCAATGAGGCTACAGCAGTATTTAAGTTCAAAGATTCTCCCCCATAATCACCATCCTCTCCTCTACAATATTGCATATAGGTATTTATAGGAAGTGGGTACTCAAAATAGAGGGTCAGGATCTCAGTAGCAAGAGATGGAAGGCTTAGATTTAAAAAGGACATAATCCGACGTCTTGGAATTAAAGAGAATCCAAATTGAAGGACAGGATTTAGCTCAGAATTTTTGTCTTTTCACTCTTTAATCCAACAGTCAGGGGTCTTGCCTTACAGAACAGATCCAAGGGCTAGGAATGAAAAGTGCCAAATCTGTTATTTACTTTTGATCTGAGGGTCTCAAATCTGTCCTTACAAATATGATCAACGGTGTAAATTGAGATATACTGGGCTACTTTAACTGTTTGAGATCTGATGGTGAGGAGTGTATCCTTACAAATGAGATGGGTGGTGGGGATTAGATCGTACCCCAAAAGCTTTAACTAACTCGGATCTGATGGTAGGGGAATTAGTCTTATGAATTACGGATCATGATAAAAGGTGATTCGATTCCCTGAGCCCTCGATCTCTATAGGTCATTCGTCAGTCTACCCGATCCCTTATTATGGTTGATGGATCTGAGACCTCTTATTCTGATCTCTTAATCCAACTTTTCCCACATTTGATCTCTTTTCTTCCTGATCTCATCTTACTTCCCGATTTCTTTCACATGTCCTCTCCGTATCCAACCTATATCGAAGCAATAAATTCTTCTATTATAGATGAACCGCTTCGAGTTTTACATGCAATAAATGCCAGGGCCCTATATATATGCAGAGGAATTCCGTCATTCTAATACTCACACTCTCTCCTTCTCTGGTGAATTTCAAATGTGCTACTTTTCTGATCCTAATTTTTCTGGTGAAAATTCTTATCATGACAATTGCCTTGATCTTTTTTCGATCGTCTTCTTTGCCCATTGTCTGAAAATGGATGATTCCGGCAATCAGAGAATTATGAAAGCATCATCTAACGACGATGAGAGAACCGGACTAATTTATCGATTAGGGTCCAAAATAACTATCTTGCCGATCTCTAATTGGTTTATCGGTATGTTCTGTAGACCGATCTTAGACAAGGGGATTGTTAACTTCAATCTTGATGTCGATGACTGCTTCTTGAAGTCTATTTGGCTCCTAACAATGTCAGGGGTCCCGATTGTAGCTCGGTTCTGGTCGATGACATCGACGATGACAGTGAGCTTCCTGTAGTCTTTACCATAGTTGACGAGAGCTACCCTCCCGATCTCCACATATCTCTTAAATGGCCTCTTGGGATTAGGAGTGGTCCGAACTATGAGAGCAAGATAGGTAGAATGTAGTGTATAGATATTTGTAATTGCTGATCTTGAAAGATCACCAAAATGATGTAATCTGACCTTTTAGAAATGAAATGAAGACTTATTTATTCAAAATTGATTCAGTTTATTTTGGTTTTATTATTGCATTGATTATTTTCCTAATCTCTGATAACTGCATCCGATCTGATCCCTAAATCACACTTATCCAATCAATCTCTTTAGTTCAAAACTATTTGCTATCTTATCTATGGTTGATCCCTGGTAACCAATCTCATTTATCTGATCCCCTTGCCATGCTTCTGGAATTTTCTTTTGATGCGTTATTGAAACGGTCAGATTTCGCTAGCCGATATATCACCTAGGGCCTCGTGAGCATTTAATGCTCGGACAAGTATAAATAGGAGAGGGGGTCAGCCATTTTGCATACTTACGCTATTTTCAGATTTTCTAGACAACTCAAAGCTCTCTCTCAATTCTCGCATTTTTGGGCAATGATTTATACTCTGGTAAGGATTTTAATCTTTTACCAATTATTTTATCTTTGTTGTTCGAAAATGAGTGGCATCGAAGGTTAGAGAGTTGCTAGCCCTCCTTCCATCCATATTTCATGGACATCAGACAAAGGCGATACGGCTGGGCCAAGTGGACGACCTAAACTCACCACAATCATTATTCTGATTTCTAATCAACTGGCTAGATCAAAACAAGCATCGGCCTCGAGGAAAGAGAATCTACCTCTGGACGAACTGCCATCAGTCCTTGGGGAGGCCGATCTCCTACAATCTCCCGATCGACTCTTTTGAACTTATCAGATGCCATAGCGATCTTTGAGCTGATCACTTCTTTGACGAAACTAACTTAATCATGGTGTATGAAGAGCAATTAAAAGCTGGGCTTCAATTTCCTCTAGATGAATTTTATAAAGCCGTTCTGAAGTTCCACCACATCTGTGTAGCCTAAGTGCATCCGAACTCTTGGCAGACTATGGTAGCCTTCAGAGGTCTTTGCTAAGCTAAGGGACTTGAGGCCACAGTGAAGGTTTTTGCAGAATTACATAGGCTTACTTGGCGAAAAGACGACAAATATTGATTTTTCCAAGCCAAGCCAAACTGTAGGCTCTTCACCAATCTCCCTTCCTCACTAAAGAACTTGAAAGATTGATTTTTCATACTTAGGAGCAAGGATCCAAATGGTTTTGAAGGCATTCCATGTAGTTGGAAATATTTGGTCCCTAAAGTATCAAAGAAGATCTCTCTGAACAAAGATGAGGATGCCATGGTAAAGGAATTGAAGAACCAAGTAGCCGTTCATAAATATTCATGTTTGGATACAGTTATGGCTGAGCTAAAATAGTGGATGATGCGAGTGATCTCCCGTGAGGACTATGAGCTGCAACTCTCTAACCTTGGCCCTGGTATCGGTAAACTCGAATCTTAGGTCTTACATTTTTAGCGAACTTACTAACTTGTTTTATGTGCAAGTATGGTTGGGGGAAAATCCGCAAAGGAGAGTCGCAAGCGAAAGAAGGAGCTAGCTTGAAAAGTGCTGGAGATGAAAGAAGCTACTGCTGCTGCTCAGAGACAAGCCTTGGCGGAAGTGCAGAGCTCTCCATTTTGACCTCAAGAATGGCTAACTTCAGAGGTAGAGGTTGTCACCTCAGAGCCTCCTATTCACCCTACTGAATCTCCTCCTCCACCTCCAGTCTTTTCAAATGCAGAGGGCAGTCCTTTTGGGCCAGTCATCCCAGCCACTCGACTGCTTTCTCAAGGCACCCAGTCTTACTTCAATCATTGGAGAGGAACCGTTCAGTTCGGAGAAATCCTGATCTGGCTAAAGTCTTAGGTGCTTCCATCTGCTTTCAAGAAGATCGAACTCGGATGGCTAAGAAAATGAGTTTGGGCTTGGAGGCTATTGCTAACCAGCGAGTGATCTGAGAGAAAGCCCATCTCTTAAGGAGGGAGATCATCAAGGCGGTCCAGGATACAACGGCCATAAAGACTTAGCTCTTGGCAGCCAATGATCAAATCGCTGACTTAAAAGGCCAGGTGAGGTCTTATGAGAAAAGGACAGCTCAACTGGAGCAGGAACTTGAGGACTCTCAGGCCTGCCTAGCTACTGATCTAGCTTGACTTTCCAATGAGATCAAGGCCAAGGAGGAAGAGGCTCTGATGAAAGAGGCCAGTGCTTATGTGAATGCCCACAGTGATCTCTTAACTGAACTTGTGAAGCACTACCCTGAAGAAGACTTCACCTGGCTGGAGAAGCTTACCCTAGGAGCTGAGGTTAATAGTGAAGAGGAGCGAGAGAGAGAGGAGGGAGAGAATATTGAAAATGTACCTGAAGAGCAGGGGGGGGGGGGGGGAAGACCCTCCTACTGAGTGATTTGTATATTTTCCAACTTGAACTAAATTTAAGTCTTTGTGATCAATTCTTAATAAGATTGGGAAAACATCAAACTAGGTATGGATGAGCACTAATTCAATCCCCAATCAACTGGATAAGCTCGAACACCAAACTTAAGATCGGTTATGAAACATGACCGCTTAAAGAGATTGAAGAGTATCACTCATGAATATGAGATCGGAAAGGCTTGGAAACATTTAGGAAACATGATTTGAAATCGGGTTTTAGTCCAAATTTGTTAAGTTCAGGACCACATGCTTAGAGATCGGATAAAACATTAACTTGGTTAAATATTTGACTAATTCAAGTGAGACACTTGATCCTGAAACTACCCAAAATTTGGAGTCTTAAATATGAAGAGATCGAAAAAAAAAAATGCAAACTTCGATGGTTTGTCGATTAACCAAAACAGGTTGAGTAGACAGAAAGATTGGAAAGTACTCGATTTATTCATGAGATTGAATAGATTCTGAATTTATTATTTATCTGGAGACAACCCAAGTTATTACGAGTTCGAAGAAAATGATCTGAGGTCAAGTAAATCGTAGAGATTGGGTAAAACGCCTATAAAGGAGATCAACTGAAATGCAATCATGCCAGTTATGACTTTGAAGATCAGCCAAAATCTAGTGTCTACACTTGTAATTCCTAGTTTAGTATTTCCAATTTCAAAGTCTTGTATTTTTGTTTCCAATACTCAATACAAAATCAAACAAAGTTCATTTTCATTCTAGTATATATAATCAATTACAATTCATTGTAATTAATTTTCAATTTCACTAAGCTCTAATGGTGAAACTATGTCTAGCCTAGCTAGTTCTCCATTGTTTGATTTTTAGAAGGCAGTTTAGCGCATCTTTGGTTAACATACCTAGTGTCTAGCACACCTCAAACTCATGCTGTTAGCCAGCCAATTGTTTTTAAGCCAACAACTAAGAACTATTTGCACTAAAAATTAAATTTTGGGCATTAAATTTAATTTTAGGTGAATGATTTAATTTTATTTTAGATTATTTCTATTTTATTAAATTAAGAGGCCTAAAGTGATGTAATAAATTAATCAATGGGTAGAGATAAGGAAAAAGAAGTAGTTGATTAAGAGTGGGAAGTTAAAAAGTAGTAGAATAAAAAAAAAATGAGACTTAGAGTGGAGTAACTACACTGAATGCATGCACATGTGAGAAAGTGGGGATCTAAAGTCTTCCTAAGGAGCTTATGAGGAAACGTGGAGTAACTGCTATGGACATGCAAGTCTAGGACCGTGGAGATCTAGAGTGTTCTTGAGGAGCTTATAAAGTAAAGGAACTACAAATGTGAAGACGATAACAAACCAATAACCAATCTACCTATGACAAATAATAACTCTAGCAATCAAATGATCACCATAGCAAATTAACTCAAATTCAAGTTCTTTTTAGTTTCTAGCCCTCATTTATTTTAGTTCCAGTCACTTTCCTTGTAATTCCTATTTTAGTATTTCTAATTTCAAATTCTTGTATTTGTGTTCCTAATAGTTAATACAAAATCAAACAAAGTTCATTTTCATTCTAGTACACACAAGCATTTTCAATTCACTGTAATTAATTTTCAATTTCACTAAGATCTAATGGTGAAACTACATCTAATCTAGCCAGTTCTCCATCATTTGATTTTTAGAAGTCAGTTTATCACACCTTGGTTAACATACCCAATTTTTGGCATGCCTCAAATTCAAGTTGTTAGCTAGTTTATTATTTTTAGGAAAATAATATTTTGGCATGCCTGATGGGACTAGATTTTGTTTCACTCACTATAATAAGACAACTTCCTAGTTTTCTTTCTATTTTGAATACTAATGCACCTCTATCACTAACACTTTGGAGAAAAGAGTCTAAAGTGAATGGAGAAAAGCGACCAAATTCTAGAAAGACTTAATTTAATCATGCACATGATATATGAAAAGTTTAATATTTCAATTGTTGCATTTTCTAATGGCCATGTCTCTGGGCCAAAGAAGTCTAATTCTAAATTTAAGAGTGATGAGGAGCTTAGGGGGTAACAACAACTATGAGTTCCCTAAGGTGTTACAGATAGAAGCCGTGCTCAGAGTGAAGAATGGCACCGACCACCATACATGAGAAAGGAGCAAGTGGTAAACTAGCTCAAAACACCACCTTAACATGGCTACCCCAATGGCAGGAGAATCAACCCTACATAAATCCTTAACAATACTAGTCCAGTGACTCACCCTAGTATTTATGATTTAGGGGGAGTTTTGAAAGAGTTATGCACCAATTTATGGAATAATTCCAAAAGGTGTTGAATTTGGCAATTCAATAATTTTTCCTAAGCTAGAGTTTTATGCATTTTGCAATCAACTTAAGCCATTGAAAAATTCAATGTTTAGTCTTATTAAATCATGCCTTAGGTCCAGAATAAGCCTAATTGCCATTAGGATACAATTTCCCCAAATTAAACCAAGTTAGGGTTTTAAAGCACTTACCCTCAAAGGTGCAAAATCAACCAATTCCACCTTAATCTAGGTAGTGAAGACTTCCAATTGCAAGTCCTCTAGCTTGTCCACACAAGCAATCAGCCAAGACCACCTTGAACAGCCACTAACTCTCCCAAATTCTTCAAAATACAGCAGCCAAGAAGAAGGGAGAAATAGTGTGTTGCTTTCTTATGGTTTTCTAGTTGAAAGTAAGGGAGAAACACTTCCTCCAATGGTTAATTCAAGAGATCAACAAATTGAAATCTTGAATTTTCTCAAGGATGAAGATGAAACTAGAAAGTGAAAGGGAAGACCAAGATGGACAGCACACATGAGGAAGAAGAAGAAGATTTTTTTTTTCCTTTTTATCTCTTCCTTAAATATGTCAATTTTCCAATTAATGCAATTAACAAATGTTGAATTTTGGTTGGCTAATCCAAACTCTTGTCCCAATCTAATTGGTCCATTTGTCATCATTAAACATTAATTAAGAAAATTAATCAAGATTAACTATGCCATGTGTTAGTAGTATGCCCTAGAGTATATCATTTTGTATGTATCTTGTACATATTTTATTAATAAAAGGCAATTTTACTTTTCAATTTACATAATCTATTTATGTGTAATTGAAAAGGTCCATTGATATTTTGTTAGAAATTCTATTATTAAGTTGTTAAGAATATGAGTGATAGTATTTCTAGAACAAAGTATCATAAATTGGTTCACAATTGAGGATACTTCACAAAGGACATGACTTATCCAGAAAGATTATAATCATGTTTGTTCCCAAGGTATTTATATGAGATATAAATAAGATGGAGTGGTGAGTCTCATGCCATATAACAAACATGATAGGCACTTATACATGATAAGTAGGCTGAACCAGTGATGCTTATGACAAGCACATGGAGTTTACTCTTCTCAATGCATTGTCATATATCATATCAGTGCATATAATCTTTAAACTTGAGATAACAAAGTTATCTTTTATATAGGTGATTTGAGTTTGATACTACTTTCGTACTTGTACTATATATAGGTATATGGGCATGTGTTGGCTCCTATTAGTTATATATGGAGATAGGTGTTCATTAAGATAGAATCCGTTACCCTAAGTAAATAGGGATGAGATCCTATGTTTATTTAATTATTTTTGATGATTTAAGTTCCTGGCCAGGACAGATAAATTTAGTCAGAAAAGAGTTTCTGACAAGAAAATCTAATTAATCAAGAATTGGAATTAAAAGAGAACATAATGTTCATAGCGAATGAAGTTTGACATTAACCATGACTCCAGCCGGAATTGGGATTTTGTAATGGAGAGATTATAATACATGGTAACATATGATTAAAGGTTCATTTAAGGTATTCCTTATTACTGATTGGGTGGCCATGGCATGTTAGTAGTATGCCATAGAGCATATCATTTTGTATGTATCTAGTATATATTTTATCAATAAAAGGCAATTTCACTTTTTCGTTTTCATAATATATTTATGTGTAATAGAAAAGGTCCATTGATATTTTGTTAGAAATTCTATTCTTAAGTTGTTAAGAATACAAGTGACAGTATTTCTAGCACGAAGTATCATAAATTGGTTCACAATCAAGGATACTTCACAAAGGATATGACTTATCCAGAAAGATTGTAATCATGTTTGTTCCCAAGGTATTTATATGAGATATAAATAAGATGGAGTGGTGAGTCTCATGCCATATAACAAATATGATAGGCACTTATACATGATAAGTAGGCCGAACCAGTAACGCTTATGACAAGCACATGGAGTTTACTCTTGTCAATGCATTGTCATATATCATATTAGTGCATATAATCTTTAGACTTGAGATAACACAGTTATCTTGTATATAGGTAGTTTGAGTTTTGATACTGCTTTCAACTTGTACTGTGTATGGGTATATGGGCATGTGTTGGCTCCTACTAGTTATATATGGAGATAGGTGTTGATCAAAATGGAATCCGTTACCCTAAGTAAATAGGGATAAAATCCTATGATCATTTAATTGTTCTTGATGTTTCAAGTTCCTGGTCAGGACAGACAGATTTAGTCAGGAAAAGAGTTTCTGACAAGGAAATCTAATTAATCAAGAACTAGAATTAAAAGAGAACATAATATTCATAACAAATGGGGTTTGACATTAACCATGACTCCAGCTCGAATTAGGATTTTGTAATGGAGAGATTCTAGTGCATGGTAACATATGATTAAAGGTTCATTTAAGATATTCCTTATTACTGATTGGGTGGCCATGGCATACTATTCTAAGTGTCAACCATGGTCTATGAGATTCCTGAAATGATTTAGAGAAATCATTTATAGTAAGAAAGAGTTCTAATGATATTAAGAGTTAATATCATTTCTCATTGCCAATAAGTAATGAGCCTAGTAAGTCACACATCTACACAAGCTAATCACCATTTAAAATATGATTTAATTGATTAATTAAAGAATTTAATTAATTAATTAAAAAGGCTTGGTTTGCAATAAGATTGCAAAGTGAAGGAGCGGAAGCATGGATTTTGGTGTATTAGAGCATTGAATTTCAAAATTTTTCTTCTAGGGTTCATGCATCATGTCACATCTCTTATGTGCCTAATTAATTTCAATGCTCAATTGCATATCAAAACACTTTTAATGTGCATTATGATCTTCATTTTCTATTTAAGATTGTAAATTAACAAATTAATTCAATTAAACCCTAATTTAAAGAGGAATTTGGGCACTAACCCCTTTGATGCACTATGGATGCAATTGACATCTTTAGGAAGCTCCTAGGACCCCAAGTGTTGTCCCTCTAGCTTGTCCATACTAAGATCACTAATGGGTAGCCCCCAATTTTGCTTCTCAAGCCTTTCCAACCAATTATAATTTGGGGTTCTGCTTTTAGAGAGGTTATATGTGTGTATAGGACACTAGAAATAATTCCTAGCAATTTTAATTCAAAGAAACCAAGGGATTTTTCTTTGAATCAAGTGAGAAAAGAAGAGAGGAGATGAAGAACCCTTTATGCCATCACACATGAGAGAAAGAGAGAGGTGTGTTTTGTTTCTTCTTTCTTTTCCCTTTTATATTTAGATCAAATAATCACTTAAACCCTTTGCCACACGTCATCACCACATTGCATCTTGTTTTTAATTGACTTAATCTCATTAAGCCAAGTGTCAAAACTAGACTTAATCTTGACTTTGATCATCTTATATGATAAAAAGACAAATGGCAAGCTTATATGGTGCCATGTGTCATCATCTCATGGTGCCACATGTCATCATCTCATGGTGCCACATGTCACCATCTCATGGTACCACATGTCACTATGTGAAAATGACTAAATTACCCTTATGTTGTAATTTTGAGTTCTCAACTCAAAATCATTATTTCTCCTCTTCTAATTAATTTATATCAAATATAAATTAACTAATTAATCTCTATTAATTAATTTCTCACAATTAAATTCATATTTAAACACTTTAAATATAAATTTAACATATAATGTACATCCAATAACCTAGATTTGGTTTCAAGCCATGCTAGGGACTTTGCAATCTCATTGCAAACCAAACCTATTTACTTAATCAATTAAACTCTTTAATTAATCAATTAAATCACACTTTACTTGGTGATTAACTTGTGTATGTGTGTGACTCACTAGGCTCATCACTAATTGGCAATGAGATATGATATTAACTCTTAATATCATCAGAACTCTTTCTTACCATAAATGATTTCTCTAAATCATTTTAGGCATCTCATAGACCATGGTTGACACCTAGAATAGCGTGCCATGGCCACCCAATCAATAATAAGGAATACCTTAAATGAACCTATAATCATATGTTACCATGCACTAGAATCTCTCTGTTACAAAATCCCAATTCGAGCTAGAGTCATGGTTAATGTCAAACCCCATTTGCTATGAACATTATGTTCTCTTTTAATTCCAGTTCTTGATTAATTAGATTTTCTTGTCAGAAACTCTTTTCTGACTAAATCTGTCTGTTCTGGCCAGGAACTTGAAATATCAAGAATAGTTAAATGAACATAGGATTTTATCCCTATTTACTTAGGGTAATAGATTCCATCTTAATCAACACCTATCTCCATATATAACTAGTAGGAGCCAACACATGCCCATTTATCCATACACAATACAAGTATGAATGCAGTATCAAACTCAAACTACCTATATACAGGATAACTTTGTTATCTCAGGTCTAAAGATTATATGCACTGATATGATATATGACAATACATTGACAAGAGTAAACTCTATGTGTTTGTCGTATGCATTATTGGTTCGGCCTACTTATCATGTATAAGTGCCTATCATGTTTGTTATGTGGAATAAGACTCACCACTCCATCTTATTTATATCTCAAATAAATACGTTGGGAACAAACATTATTATAATATTTCTGGATAAGTCATGTCCTGTGTGAAGTATCCTCGATTGTGAACCAATTTATGATACTTTGTGCTAGAAATATTGTCACTAATATTCTTAACAACTTAAGAATAGAATTTCTAACAAAATATTAATGGACGTTTTCTATTACACATAAATATATTATGTAAACGGAAAAGTGAAATTGCCTTTTATTAATAAAATATGTACAAGATACATATAAAATGATATGCTCTAGGGCATACTACTAACAATCTCCCACTAGCACTAGAGCCATTCATTACAATATCTTAGACCCATCTTCTCAAGATGTCAGTCTAATTGAGCTTGTGACATAGGCTTCATGAATGGATAAGATGGATTTTCAGCTGATACTATTTTCTGCATGGCTACATTGCCTCGCCCAACTATCTCTCTGATAATGTGGTTGCGACTTTCTATGTGTTTGGATTTTTAGTAAGACTGGGGTTCCTTAGCCTGTATGACCGCTCCATTGTTGTCACAGTAGAGAGGAACTCCTGACTCAATGGAAGGAACTACTGCAAGTTCTGACACGAACTTCTTTATCCAAACAGCCTCTTTTGCAGCATCTAATGCAGTAATAAACTCAGCCTCTGTAGTGGAATCAGCAGTTGTACTCTAGTTGGAACTCTTCCAATTGACTGCACCTCCATTACAAATAAACACAAAACCAGAGGTAGACTTTTTATCATCGATATCTAATTGGAAATCAGAATCAGTATAACCATCCAATTGCAAGTCACCACCTCCATAAATCAAGAATAAATCCTTAGTTCTTCTCAAGTACTTAAGGATATTCTTGACAGCTGTCCAGTGTTCCAAACCTGGATTGGATTGAAACCTGCTAGTCAAACAAACAACATATGTGATATCCGGCCTAGTACACATCATTGCATACATCAAACTTCCAATAGCAGAAGCATATGGAATCCGGGCCATTTTATCTCATTCTTCAGGTGTCTTTGGAGACATCTCTTTAAAAAGGTGGATACCATGTCTTACTAGTAACAATCTTCTATTGGAATCAAGCATGTTAAACTTCTTTAACACCTTTTCTAAGTATAGACTTTGGGATAAATCAATTATTCTTTTCGCTCTATCTCTATAAATGCAAATTCCAGGAATATAGGTTGCCTCCCTTAAGTCTTTCATGGAGAATGTATTTGATAACCATAATTTAACAGTTGTCAACATACCTATATCTTTACCTATCAACAGAATATCATCCACATATAAGACAAGGAAAGTGATAGCATTATCACTAACCTTCTTATATACACATGGCTCATCCACATTTTTTATAAAACCAAATGACTTAATGGCTTCATCAAAAGGGATGTTCCAATTCCTCGAAGCTTGTTTTAACCCATAAATGGATCGCTTTAGCTTGCACACCTTGGAACTATCTTGGGATTCAAAACTCCTAGGTTGTTCCATGAAAATGTTTTCATCAATGTATCCATTGAGAAAGGCTGTTTTGACATCCATCTGCCAAATCTCATAATCATAGTATGCAGCTATTGCTAATAGAATCCTAATTGATTTAAGCATGGAAACAGGTGAGAAAGTCTCCTCATAGTCGATTCCTTACCTTTGGCAAAACCCTTTCGCTACTAGCCTTGCTCTATAGGTCTCTACCTTTCCATCAGAACCAATTTTCTTCTTGAAAACCCATTTATTCCCTATAGGTACAATACCTTCAGGTGGGTCAACAAGGTCCCAAACTTGATTCTTATGCGTGGAATCAATTTTGGATTTCATAGCTTCAATCCATTTTGAAGAGTCTATATCTAATATAGCTTCTTCATAGGTAAGAGGATCATCTCCATGATCTACTTCTTCATGAGTAAACAACTCTTGTTCATCTTTATGAAGAAAACTGTATCTCACTGGTGGGTGAGATATCCTAGTCGATCTGCAAGAAATTACTGTAGATGTTTCATTAATAGGTGTAGGTTGACTAGATGGATCTATATCCATTTGATCTGTTGGTTGGTTAGAATTCTCCAATTCTAACTCTATTTGCCTTTCTTTGCCTCCTTCTTGAACAAACTGTTATTCAAGAAATATAGCATCTCTGCTTACCACAACCTTTTGTGATGTAGGCAAATAAAAATAATATCCAAAACTTTCTTTTGGATATCCAACAAATCGACCTTTTTCTGATCTGGTTTTTAATTTATCAGTGCTCAGCTTTTTGATATAAGTTGGACAACGCCAAATCTTAACATACTTAAGACTCGATTCACTTTCACGCCATATCTCATAAGGTGTGGAAGAAACTGATTTTGATGGAATCCTATTCAGAATATACAAAGCTGATTCTAATGCAAATCCTCAAAAGGAGATTGGCATATCAGTATAACTCATCATACTACGTACCATATCTAATAGGGTACAATTTCTCCTTTCAGATACACTATTTAGCTGTGGCATTCCTAGAGGAGTCAGCTAGGAAATAATGCCATGCTCTTTCAAGTATTCATCAAACTCAGTATTTAAGTATTCACCTCCACGATCTGATCGAAGAGTTTTAATACTTTTTTCTGTTTGATTTTCTACTTCAGATTTAAATTCTTTGAACTTTTCAAAGGATTCATGTTTGTATTTCATTAAATACAAATACCCAAATCTTGATTTGTCATCAGTAAAGGTAATAAAGTATTGAAAACCGCCACTAGCCATTTCCTTAAATGGACCACATACATCATTATGTATCAATTCCAAAATATTTTCAGCTCTTAGCCCTTGTCCAACAAAAGGTGATCTAGTCATTTTGCCTTTAAGACAGGATTCACAAGTTAGAGTAGGTTCAAAACCTAATGAGGATAAAATCCCCATTTTCTCCAGTTTTGCAATCCTATCTTCTACAACATGACCTAATCTTAAGTGCCAAAGATGTTTTGGACTAGATTTGATTTTCATAATGGCATTACATTCATTTTGATTGCTTGTATTCAATTTGTGTTTATCATTATTATCCAAATAATAAAGACCATCATGCATATAACCCGAGGCAACATATTTATTTTCAAAATAAATATTGCAAACATCATTTGTAAACTGAAATTCATAACTATTTCTAGTCAAACTAGATATAGAAATGATGTTCCTAAAAGCATCAGGTACATACAAAATATTATTTAAACACAAAACATGTCCACACATATAAAAAGATTTAGATCCTATGGCTAAAGCTTCAATAGTTCAGCCATCACCAATCCGGAGTCTAACATCTCGAGCATGCAAGCTGCTACTGTTTGCTATTTCCTGCATATCATAATAAATGTGAGAACTGGCACCAGTATCTAAAACCCAAGCTGTAGATGAACTATGAGCATCATCAGCATCTAAATAACAAGATATAGATATACCTTCTGAAGGTGTATCCTTCTTGTCCTTCAGAGAAGTAAGATACTCTGGGTAGTTCCTTTTCCAGTGCCCATCCTTCTGGCAGTGGAAACACTTTCCTTTGTCTCCATCAGCTTTGGTCTTCACTTTCTATTTGGCTATCTTCTTGGAAGGTCCAGGAACCTGAGGTTTCCTTTTCTTATTGCCCTTCTTCTTATTGGACTTTCTAGCAAAAGAAGATGCAATCAAAGCTACCTCTTTTCCTTTATTGCCTGGCATATTCTTTTGGGCAATAACCAGCATGTTAAGCAACCCAGCCAAAGTATACTCTTACTTTGTCATATGGAAATTTGTCATAAAATTCTCAAATGACTCAGGCAGGGACTGAAGGATCAAATCCGTCTGCAGTTGGAAATCCATGTGAAATTCAAAATGATCCAGCTGCTTAATAAGCCGAATCATCTTGTGGACATGATCTCCTATATTCTGTCCCTCAGGCATCCTCATGCAGAATAGCTATATATATATCTCATACCTAGCATTCCTGCTGTGCTCACCATATAGCTCTTGCAGGTGAAGGAGGATTTCACTTGCATTTTGCATATTTTTATGCTACTTCTGTAGCTCATTACTCATAGAAGCAAGCATGTAACATTTGGCTCTCATATCATGCTCCTTCCACTTATCCAAAGTATCATGTTCCTCTTGAGTGGCCTCTGGAGGTAAAGGACCAGGAACCTTTGAGTCTAGAACATATCCAATATGTTCTAGGTTCAGGACAAGTTTTAAATTTCTTAGCCAATCAGAAAGATTAGGTCCCGTCAACCTATTGTGATCAAATATGCTCGCAAAGATATTAGATAGTGGTGGTTGTTGTGTGCTCATTATTATAAAAAAATTAACTGCAGAAAATAACTAGATTAATTAGTAAATGTATCAAGTAATTAACCAAAATGATTATGGTCTTTTAATCAAATTGGTCCTCCCACTAACTTGGCGAATCCTACACTTCCAAAGTAGGAAACGGAAATCCATGTTGGATGGATTTCTAGTGGGTGATTGAATTCTTATAGTCTTATTGATCATCCTCAGGCACATCCATTATTGGAATTACAATAAACTAGAAGTGAGCAACTCATTGCCTATCACATCTCATGTGAAGTTCAATCATTTATCTAGCCCCTAATGCTCAAAATCTCAGGCACATCCATTATTGATTTATCTTGCATTAGTTAAGTTGATCTCATTAAGCCAGTAAACATGCAAATAATTTTAATGTCCTTAGGCACATCCATTATTGGCCAACAACTATTTACATATTTACAACATCTCATACTTAACAATTATTCTTAAGAAAATCTCTTAAATTAAATGCATCACATGTAAGTATTTAAAATTTCTTAAAATAATTGCCTAAATGGAAGGCCCATGGTATAATATAATTACTTTAATTATACCATTTCCAACTTAATCATTTGTTTAGAAGATTTAGTGGTCAGCTTAATTACTATTATGGTCTCACTTTGCACATTATCCAATTAGCGTGCATATATCATATACTTGCATACATTCCCATACATCTCATGCATACATGGATAAACAATTAATATGGTGTGATCATGAACTTTCTAAGGGATTCAATTCTAAGCCGCCAATAATTGAATCAGGGCATTCCTAGGTGTAGTTTATTCATTCATTTTACAAGAGTTGCTGAAGGAGTACATAATCAACACTTGATCTTAATTTCTTCCCACTGGTCCTAGTAATGCTTTTGACCTTCTTGATCTTCTTGCAATCCAATTACATTGTAATCCTTGACATACCAAGGAAAATTTACAAGAATATGGACTTTAAAGTCCTCAAATAACTGAAATTACAACCCAAATTGTTACAACATTTATAATACATTCCACTAAAATAAAATTAATTATTTTACAACCCAAAGAAAAATAAAAGAAATAAATTCAATCACATTGGCCTTTTATTGTCCATGATCATACATCATGCATATTAAAATTTAATAATTAAATAAAATATACATACTAAAAAATTAAATTAAATATCACATATTCAACAAAAAAATTCAGATTTGAATCTCATTCAAATCAATTTAAATTTAGAAACCCTTTCTAAATTTAATACCTTAAAAACATTTTTCAATAATTAATTGTGTGATTAAAATTCCTAATTAAACAATTTAATTAGGTATAAGCCTAATTATGGGCCTTAAGATATACAACAATTGCATAAAGAAACCCAAAAACCAAGCCCAAAACAAATCGCACCCTTAGGGTGTGAATCACATTCATGCCACTACCCATGATGCACCTCAACATACATACCGCCACACATATGGCACCCAAACAGCTTTAGATCAATCCAAATTTGATTCAATCACATAATTAAATCTCATATTCAATCCTAGTGGTAAATATAGTGGCTCTGATACCAATTGAAGGAGTGAAAGCATGGATTTTGGTGTATTGGAGCATTGAATTTCAAAATTTTTCTTCTAGGGTTTCATGTATCATGTCACATCTCTTATGTGCTTAATTAACTTCAATGCTCAATTACATATCAAAACACTTTTAATATGCATTAGGATCTTTATTTGCCATTTAAAATTGCAAATTACCAAATTAATTCAATTAAACCCTAATTTAAAGAGGAATTTGGGCACTAAACTCTTTGATGCACTATGAATGCAATTGACATCTTTAGGAAGCTCCTAGGACCCAAAGTGTTGTCTTTCTAGCTTGTCCACACTAAGATCACCAATGGGCAGCCCCCAATTTTGCTTCTCAAGCCTTGCTAACCAATTATAATTTGAGGTTTTGCTTTTAGAGAAGTTTTATGTGTGTATAGGACACTAGAAATAATTCCTAGCAATTTTAATTCAAAGAAACCAAGGGATTTTTCTTTGAAGCAAGTGAGAAAAGAAGAGAGGATATGAAGAACCCTTTATGCCATCACACATGAGAGAAAGAGAGAGGTGTGTTTTGTTTCTTTCTTTTTCCTTTTATAATTAGGTCAAATAATCACTTAAACCCTTTGCCACATGTCACCACTACATTGCGTCTTATTTTTAATTGACTTAATCTCATTAAGCTAAGTATCAAAGCTAGACTTAATCTTGCCTTTGATCATCTTACATGATAGGAAGACAAATTGCAAGCTTATATGGTGCCATGTGTCACCATCTCATGGTGCCACATGTCACCATGTAAATTACCCTTATGTTGTAATTTTGAGTTCTCAACCCAAAATCATTATTTATCCTCTTCTAATCAATTTATATCAAATATAAATTAACTAATTAATCTCTATTAATTAATTTCTCATAATTAAATTCATATTTAAACACTTTAAATATAAATTTAACTTATATTATACATCCAATAACCTAGATTTGGTTTTAAGTCATGCTAGGGACTTT
The DNA here is from genome assembly GCF_030052815.1 of Hevea brasiliensis. NCBI lineage: Eukaryota > Viridiplantae > Streptophyta > Magnoliopsida > Malpighiales > Euphorbiaceae > Hevea > Hevea brasiliensis. The sequence goes on along the minus strand of NC_079497.1, from coordinate 32,144,805 downwards.
GCAATCTTATTGCAAACCAAACCTATTTAATTAATTAATTAAACTCTTTAATTAATCAATTAAATCACATTTTACTTAGTGATTAACTTGTGTATGTGTGTGACTCACTAAGCTCATCACTAATTGGCAATGAGATATAATATTAACTTTTAATATCATCAGAACTCTTTCTTACCATAAAGGATTTCTCTAAATCATTTTAGGCATCTCATAGACCATGGTTGACACCTGGCATAGCGTGTCATGGCCACCCAATAAGTAACAAGGAATACCTTAAATGAACCTATAATCATATGTTACCATGCACTAGAATATCTTTATTACAAAATCCCAATTCGACCTGGAGTCATGGTTAATGTCAAACCCCATTTGCTATAAACATTATGTAACACCCCTCACCCCACTACAGTGTAGCCAAGCAAGGCGTGCTACATTCGGTGCCGGAGTACCCTAACTTATCTTACTTTATTGCTTTAATAATTTTAATCTCGTTATATTTTAATATCAATTATTTTTCTATAGAGAAACCAATGGAGTTTCTCCTGTTTTATTAGCGTTTTGGCGTAATTCACTATTCACCTGCTTGAAATTTCAATAATATTTTAAAATAAAAATCTGATCAATAATTCTCATAATCATCTCATCATTTCATGCATCATATATATACTTCAATTCCGTATCCATTTCCATGCATTTTCACTCATGTACAATTTATATATAGAAATTCTCAAGTTTCATTAATTTACATGATTTGCAAATTAATTACAATTCCATTATCTATGTTTCAACATACAATTCATAAATAACATTACATACCTATTAATTACATTTTCATTATCTACATTACAATATAATAACTAAGCATTTTATATAAAATACAAAAGATGATCTGTATAGGCCCTATCTATATGCATTACTGAGAAGGTGACAACCTTATACACTTCTGTTACTTCTGCAGATCCGGACTCCAAAATCTCATTCTGTGGTCTACTGGGTTCTCTGGCCAAATCTTCAGTACTTACGCATTGCAAACAGCGACGCGCTAAGCATAAAGCTTAGTGGTGCCAATAATACAAGAAAATATAATATACAAATAAAAATAATAATTTTTTAGTCATTGTGCTTATAAGAATAATAAATAATTTCTAAATTTTTATTTTTGTTTAAGGCTAATTAAATCTTATGATATTAACTATTCCTAGCGTGTTATTAATCGATCTCATAATGATTTTAAGCCTCATATATTTATTTATCTTTATTTTTTGACCCTTAAGAATATTTATTTTTATTGGAATCATTCTTGTTTCTTAACTTAATATTTCATCAATTTGTTGCCCTTAAACTTAATATAATTTTATTAATACTTTTCCATATAATAATTCATCCATACTCATATCATCATTTCAAAAATCATTATGTAATTCAAATCCATCCTCATTTGTACAAATTCATTCATGCTTATTACATATATCAAAATTCTCAATTTCATTACATTTATACTTTTTTATGCCCAAGTAACCTATAAAAATTGACCGGACTGGATAAACGGGTAAACTAGCACTGGGTACCAGGTACCTCGAGCCGTCACACTATCGGTCACAATGTGTCTCCCGGTGTGCAGACAGAATGGCTAATAAGCCATAAAAGCAATAAGGCATAAAGCCAAGTATAACATCATAATCAGTATAGCCATAGGCTATCATATCACAGAATGGCATGAAGCCATACATACGCAGTACTGCTATCAGAACCCTATTGGCATGCCAACCTATCCAAACCAATCACACTAGGCCTACTAGGGCATTTAACACTTTTAATTTATGTAATTCTTTGAAATTGAAATTTTATGGCTACTATTCATTTCATTAGTCAACTAGAATGTTGACTTTTTCATTAACAATAGGTATATTGGTTCTAATATCACCAACATACCACATTTTGCATTCTAAAGTTGTTGGCATTGGTTGCCAATTCCATTTCAAAGCTTAGGGTTAGTTATTTAAAATTTTCAGATTTTAAGTACTTAGTTTACTGTTCCATTGGTCAATTTTTTAGTAAGAATTTGGCAATATTATCTTCATGAAAGTTGTTCCTTTATGTGTCTTCTTTAATTCCCTTTTTGAATCACTCCATTTGGAGTTTTTTAGCTCAAGATATGCTACTTTGAGCAAGGCTGGCCAGATTAGTATCTACCCAGAAATTCTAGGCAGAATACCATTATGCCAAATTCGGTAGTTCAATTTTGGTTAAGTTCAGAATTAGAGTTTGTGTTCAACATAAAAGTTGTTCTAAATTGTCTAAGCTTTTTATTGACATAAATTTCAGGTCAATTGGACCTTTCTACACTGAGTTATGACCAATGAATGAATACTGTTCATTTGGTCATTTTGCCCAGGCAGAATGTGTGTTACCCGGATTTGGTTAATTTTTAGGGCATCCTAAGTTTGGTTTCTGAATAGGGTTCCTTCATCAAAATTGTGCCATTATGTGTCTAGTTTCATGTCCAATTGGCCTTGCACCACTTGAACCTACACAACATAAGTTATGCCCAAACATGCTGGACTCACATCTAGACCTGTAGGGCAAGCAAGGCAGCACACCAAACCTCACATCCAAAGCTACAATTCACTTCAATTCCTCATTATACTCAGCCAAATGGTCACTAATTGACCATTAAAACTCCGCTTAACATTAAAATACAATAAGCCTCAATTCATCACAAACCCTAATTAATCAAAGTCTCAATCTCATGCAACTCCTAAAATCCCCAACTCCAATCCTTATATACACATCAATTGACATCAATACACAAATTTAATTGTAAGTAAATCATCAAAACCCTCACACTCTCTTGGCTGCCAAAATTTGAGGTGGTTTTATCATGCATATTTTTCTTCTTTTTCCACAATTTCTAGTTGATTTTTTTTTGTATCCTAACACGAAAACAAGAAAAGAGAGAGAGAGAGAGAGAGAGAGAGAGAGATAGCGCTAACCTTGTGAGTAGAATTTTCTTCACTTTTTCCTCTTCAAATTGCTACCTCTAACTTGCCCAAGGTGTAAGATCAATTTTTCATGAAGTGGTTATGAGGTTTTATGGTGTAGTTGAGTGAGAAATGGAGCTTAGGTGATGCTTTAATGAAGGAAGAGAAAGGGAGGTGTGTTTTAACGGGAAGAAGGTGATGGATAGTAGATTGTTGTTTCATTTAATCCCATTTTCTCTTTTTAATAACTTTAAATATACTTGTTGTGTTGTGATTGGTGAAGGCCTTCTTAATGGCATCATGTGATGTCAAAATTCCAATTTTCTTCATTTTTCTTTTCTTTTCTTTTCTACTCATTTTCAATTAAATTTTTAGTAATATTTATTCATATTTTATGTCATAATAATTATTTACTTAATTGGACAAGTTGGTCAAAAACTGTATCTAAAGGTGAAATGACCAAAATGCCCTCTGTTTGGCTTAAGGAGCCAAAACTGTCTGTACTAATCTAAAAATTTTTTTAAGCATTTTCTTGGCATTCTAATGCCATTGAAACCTCAATGACTCTTCTCTGGAGTCCAAAAAATTATTTTATGAATTTTGCCACAGGTTTAGGGCTCCTAGCTGCGAGGACCGCAACTTTCCACTAGGTTACCCATCGCTAGGGCACCGGCTCATATAACTTGGTTGTATTTTATTTCTAAAATTTTTCCTAAATTTTTTTTACCATTATTTGAGTTGTTTATGACTCCTCACTCTAGTCTAAATATTTTTTCAGACGTTTTAGCTGTCCGAACCGACACCGATCACCGGAACAGTAGAATGTACGGAATTGCTATAGTGAGGGTGTTACACATTATGTTCTCTTTTAATTCCAGTTCTTGATTAATTAGATTTTCTTGTCAGAAACTCTTTTCTAACTAAATCTACCTGTCTTGGCTAGGAACTTGAAATATCAAGAACAATTAAATGAATATAGGATTTTATCCCTATTTACTTAAGGTAACAGATTCCATCTTGATTAACACCTATCTCCATATATAACTAGTAGGAGCCAACACATGCCCATATACCCATACACAGTACAAGTATGAAAGCAGTATTAAACTCAAATCACCTATATATAAGATAATTGTATTATCTCACGTCTAAAGAATATATGCACTAATATGATATATGACAATGCATTGACAAGAGTAAACTCTATGTGCTTATCATATGCGTCACTGGTTCGGCATACTTATCATGTATAAGTGCCTATCATGTTTGTTATGTGGCATGAGACTCACTACTCTATCTTATTTATATCTCATATAAATACCTTGGGAACAAACATGATTATAATCTTTCTGCATAAGTCATGTCCTTTATGAAGTATCCTCGATTGTGAACTAATTTATGATACTTTGTGCTAGAAATACTGTCACTCATATTCTTAACAACTTAATAATAGAATTTCTAACAAAATATCAATAGACCTTTTCTACTAAACATAAATATATTATGTAAATGAAAAAGTGAAATTGCCTTTTATTAATAAAATATGTACAAGATACATATAAAATGATATGCTCTAGGGCATAATACTAACACAAAGTCCCTAGCATGACTTGAAATAAAATCTAGGTTATTGGATGTATAGTATAAATTAAATTTATATTTAATTTGATTAAATATGAATTTAATTATGAGAAATTAATTAATGATGATTAATTAATTAATTTATATTTGATATAAATTGATTTAAAGAGGAAAAATTATAATTTTGGGTTGAGAACTCAAAATAAAGAGTAAGGGCAAATTGGTCTTTTCACATGGTGACATGTGGCAGATGGTGACACATGGCACCATATGATCTTGCCACTTGTCTTCCTATGATGAAAGACCACATGTCATGATTTAAATGGAGCTTGATACTTAGCTTCATAGGATTAAATCAAATAATAACAAGATAGGATCTTGTGATGACATGTAGCAAGTGAGTTAGGGTTTGCCCTAAGTATATAAAGAGAGGCTATAAAGAAAAATCAGCCACACTCTCTCTTTTGTCTCATATGGGATGGCAACAAGGTGTCTCCTTCTCTTCTTCTATTTCTCAATTGATTCAAAGGGAAAAACTTAGATTTCCTCTTGAATTAAATTATTAGAAAGTGTTTCTAACACCCAATACATTCATACAACCTTCACAAAGCATAAATCCCATCTTATAATTGGTTGACAAGGCTTGAGAAGCCAATCTAGGGGCTGCCATTGCAATCTTGGTGTGTGCTTGTGGTGGACAAACTAGAGGGATAACATTTGGGGTCCTAAGAACATATTAAGAGATATCAATTGTGCATCAAGAGCTTAGTACCTAAAAATCCCTCTTTTAGTTAGGGTTTGATTGAATTAAATGTTAATTCATAATCTTTAATGGCAAATAAAATTTTAATGTATGCTAAAATATGTTTTGGTATGCAATTGGGCATTAGAAATTGATTAGGTTCACAAGACACTTTGTATGGTGCATGTAACGTTAGAAATAATTTTTGAAATTCAAGGTTCTCATGCATAATAATCACGCTTCCACTCCTTCATGGCATGTTATGCTAGGTGTAAACCATGGTCTATGATGTACCTGAAATGTTTTGGAGAAATCATTTAAGGTGAGAAAGAGTTCTAATGATATTATGGGATAATATCATTTATCATTGCCAATAAGTAATGAGCCTAGTAAGTCACACATCTACACAAGTTAATCACCAAGTAAAATGTGATTTAATTGATTAATTAAAGAGTTTAATTAATTAATTAAATAGGTTTGATTTGCAAAAAGATTGCAAAGTCCCTAGCATGATTTGAAACCAAATATAGGTTATTGGATGTATTGTGTAGATTAAATTTATATTTAAAATGTTTAAATATGAATTTAAATGTGAGAGATTAATTAACGAAGATTAATTAATCAATTAATTTATATTTGATATTAATTAATTTGAAGAAAAGAAATTATAATTTTTGGAAAATTATATGGTGACATGTGGCACCATGAGATGGTGACACATGTCACCACACAAGCTTGCCACTTGTCTTCCTATGATGGAAGACCACTTTTTAAGATTTAAATGGAGCCTGACACTTAGCTCCATAGGATTAATTCAACCAAAACAAGATGGGATCTTGTAATAACATGTGACAAGGAGTTAGTAAACTTTGACTTGTGTATATAAAGGAAAATGAAGAAAGAGAAATTATCCTCTCTCTTCACTCCCTTTTGGACGGCAACATTGAGTCCTTCCCTTCTCTTCATTTTCTCATCTAATTCAAGAAGAAAAACTTTGATTTTCTTTGAATCAAAATTGCTAGAAATGGTTTCTAGTGCTGCACACATCCATTAAATCTCACCAAAGCAAAACCCCTTTAATTATAAGTGGTTGGCAAGGCTTGGGAAGTCATTCAAGGGGTTGCCATTATTGCCATTGGTGAGCTTGTGGTGGACAACCTAGAGGGATAACATTTGGGGTCCTAAGAACATTCTAAGAGTGGGAATTCCATCAATTGTGCATCAAGAGGTTAGTACCCAAAATCCCCTCTTTTAATTAGGGATTAATTGAATTAAATGTTAATTCACAATCTTAAATGGCAAATGAAAGTTTAAAGCATGCTAAAATGTGTTTTAGTATGCAATTGGGCATTGAAAATTGATTAGGACCATAATACACTTGTATGATGCATGAAACCCTAGAATGGTTTTTGAAATTTCAATGCTTTAAATGCCCTAAATCCATGCTTCCACTCCTACAATTGGCATCAGAGCCATTATATTTGCCTTTTAGATTGTTTATGAGGCTTAATTGTGTGATTGGATTAAATTTGGGTTGATTTGAAGTTGGTTCGGATTAAGAAAAACCTAGAAAACCAAAATGCCACAAGAAACACAGCCTGAGTCATGTTCTGGGCATTTACACGGTGTAGGGCGTGTTTCCAGCACGCATGGCCGTGTTGATGCATGCCTAAGGGCGTGTCGTTCAATGACATGTGTCAGACGCAACGTTTACATGGCCCGGGCCGTGTTGGTCCACGCCCCAGGCCATGTTCATTGTTTTGGGCATGTAAATTTTATTTGGGGCGTGTTAGGCTTGTTTTAGGGGCCCATTATGCAATTATTGTATATTTTAAGGCCCATAATAAAACCCATACCTAATTAAATTGTTTAATTAGGAATTTCAATCATAGAATTAATTTATGAAAAATTGTTTTCATGAAATTAAATTTGGAAAAGGTTTCTCAATTTAAATTTATTTGAATAAGATTCAAATTTAAATTTTAGTTGAATATGTGATATTCAATTTTAATTTTAAGCATGTATATTTTATTTAATTGTTAAATTTTAAATATGTATGATGGATGATCATGGACAATAAAAGACCAATGTGATTGGATTTATTTATTTATTTTAATTTTTCTTTGGAATGTAAAATAATTAATTTATTTTAGTGGCATGTATCATAAATGTTATGATAACTTAGGATGTTTATTTAAGGACTTTAAGTCCATATTCTCGTAAATTCACCTTGGTATGCCAAGGGTTATAATGTAATTGGATTGCAAGAAGAACAAGGAGGTTTAGAGCATTGGTGGGACTAGTGGGAGGAAATCAAGATCAATGACTGATTATATGCTCCTTCAGCAACTCTTGTAAAATGAATGAATGAAATAAACTTTGGAATGCCCTGATTCAATTCTTGGTGGCTCAGAATTGAGTCCATTATCATCCATATTATTTGTTTATCCATGTATGCATGAGATGTATATGAATGTATGCAAGTATGTGATATATGCATGCCAATTGGATAATGTGCAAAGTGAGACCATAATAGTAATTAAGCCGACCACAAAATCTTCCAAACAAATGATTAAGTTGGAAATGGTATAATTATAGTAATTATATCATGGCCCTCCATTGAGGCAATTATTTTAAGAAATTTTAAATACTTGCATTATTAGCTATATGAGCTTGGAAATGATACATTTGTTTAAGAGATTTTCTTAAGAATAATTGTTAAGTATAAGATGTTGTAAATATGTAAATGGTTGGTGGCCAATAATGGATGTGCCTGAGATCATTAAAATTATTTGCATGTTTACTAGCTCAATGGGATCAGCTTAACTAATGCAAGATAAATCAATAATGGATGTGCCTGAGATTTTGGCATTAGGGGCCGAATAAATGATTGAACCTCACATGAGATGTAATGGGCAAGGAGTTGCTCACTTGTAGTTTATTGTAATTCCAATAATAGATGTGCTTGAGGATAATCAATAAGACTATAAGAATTCAATCACCCACTAGAAATCTATCCAACTAGGATTTCCGTTTCCTACTTTGGAAGTGTAAGATTCGCCAAGTTAGTGGGAGGACCAATTTGATTAAAAGACCATAATCATTTTTGTTAATTACTTGATATATTTACTAATTAATCTTGTTATTTTTTGTAGTTTATTCTCTAATAATAATGAGCACACAATAACCACCACTATCCAATATCCTTGCGAGCATACTTGATCACAATAGATTGACAGGGCCTAACCTTTTTGATTAGCTCAAAAATTTAAAGCTTGTCCTGAACCTAGAACGTATTGGATATGTTCTGGATTCAAAGATTCCTAGTCCCTTACCTCCAGGGGCCACTCCAGAGGATTCAGAAACTTTGGACAAGTGGAAGGAGCATGATATGAGAGCCAAATGCTACATGCTTGCTTCTATGACTAATGAGTTACAGAAGCAACATGAGAACATGCAAAGTGCGAATGAGATCCTTCTTCACCTGCAAGAGTTGTATGGTGAGCATAGCAAGAATGCTAGATATGAGATATCTAGGCAGCTATTCCACATGAGGATGTCAGAGGGACAGAATGCAGGAGATCATATCCACAAGATGATTCGGCTCATTGAGCAGCTGGAACATCTTGATTTTCACATGGATTTCCAACTGCAGACGGATTTGATCCTTCAATCCCTACTAGAGTCATTTGAGAATTGACAAATTTTCATATGACTAAGCAAGAATGCACTCTGGCTGGCTTGCTTAACATGCTGATTATTGCCCAAAAGAATATGTCGGGCAATAAAGGAAAAGAGGTAGCTTTGGTTGCATCTTCTTCTTCTACTGGAAAGTCCAAGAAGAAGAAGGGCAATAAGAAAAAGAAACCTCAAGTTCCTAGACCTTCAAAAAAGATAGCTAAATAGAAGGGCAAGACCGAAGCTGACAAAGGCAAAGGAAAGTGTTTCCACTGCCAGAAGGATGGGCACTGGAAGAGGAACTACCCAGAGTATATTGCTTCTCTGAAGGACAGGAAAGATAAACCTTCAGAAGGTATGTATATATCTTGTTATTTAGATTCTGATGATACTCATAGTTCATCTACAGCTTGGATTTTAGATACTGCTGCTAGTTCTCACATTACTTTTGATATGCAGGAATTAGCAAGTAGTATCAGCTTGTAGACACGAGATGTTAGACTCCAGATTGGCAATAGCTCAACTATTGAAGCTTTAGCCATAGGATCTAAATCTTTGTACAGGTAAGGACATGTTTTGTATTTAAATAATATTTTGTATGTACCTGATGCTTTTAAGAACATCATTTTTGTATCTAGTTTGACTAGAAATGGTTATGAATTTCAGTTCACAAATGATGTTTGCAACATTTATTTTAGAAATGAATATGTTGGCTCGGGTTATATGCATGATGGACTTTATTATTTGAATAATAATGTTAAATACAAATCTAATGCAAGCAATCTAAATGAATTTAATGCCATGATGAAAATCAACTCAAGTTCAAAATATATTTGGCACTTAAGATTAGGTCATATTGTAGTAGATAGGATTGCAAAGCTAGAGAAAATGGGGATTTTATCCTTATTAGGTTCTGAAACCTACTCCAACTTGTGAATCCTGCCTTCAAGGAAAAATGACTAGATCACCTTTTGTAGGACAGGGGTTAAGAGTTGAAAAAATTTTGGAACTTATACATAGTGATGTATGTGGTCCATTTAAAGAAATGGCTAGAGGCAGTTTTCATTATTTTATTACTTTTACTGATGATAAATCAAGGTTTGGCTATTTGTATTTGATGAAATACAAATATGAATCCTTTCAAAAGTTTAAAAAATTTAAATCTGAAGTAGAAAATCAAACAGGAAAAAGTATTAAAACTCTTCGATCAGATCGTGGAGGTGAATACTTAAGTACTGAATTTGATGAATACTTGAAAGAGCATGGCATTATATCCCAGCTGACTCCTCTAGGAACGCTACAATTAAATGGTGTATCTAAAAGGAGAAATCATACCCTATTAGATATGGTACATAATATGATGAGCTATACTGATATGCCAGTCTCCTTTTGGGGATTTGCATTAGAATCAGCTTTGCATATTCTGAATAGGATTCCATCAAAGTCAGTCTCTTCCACACCTTATAAGATATGGCATGGAAGAAAACCGAGTCTTAAACATGTTAAGATTTGGGGTTGTCTAGCTTACATTAAAAAGCTGAAGACTGACAAATTGGATATCAAATCAGAGAGGAATCAATTTGTTGGGTATCCAAAAGAAAGTTTTTGATATTATTTTTATTTGCCTACATCACAAAAGGTTGTGGTAAGTAGAGATGCCATATTTTTTGAACAACAGTTTATTCAAAAAGGTGGCAAAAGAAGGCAAATCAAGTTAGAATTAGAGAATTCTGACCAACCAACAAATCAGATGGATATAGATCCATCTAGTCAACCTATGCCTATTGATGAAACATCTATAGTAATTCCTCACAGATCAACCAGGATATCTCATCCACCAAAAAGGTATGGTTTTCTTCATACAGATGAACAAGAGTTGTTTGCTCATGAAGAAATAGATCATGGAGATGTTCCTTTTACCTATGAAGAAGCTGTATTAGATATAGACTCTTCTAAATAGATTGGAGCTATGAAATCTGAAATTGATTCCATGCATAAGAACCAAGTTTGGGATGTTGTTAACCCGCCTGAAGGTATTGTACCTATAGGAAATAAATGGGTTTTCAAGAAGAAGATTGGTTCTGATGGAAAGGTAGAGACCTATAAGGCAAGGCTAGTAGCAAAAGGGTTTCGTCAAAGGCAAGGAATCGACTATGAGGAGACTTGCTCGCCTGTTGCCATGCTTAAATCAACTAGGATTTTATTAGCAATAGCTGCATATTATGATTATGAGATTTGGCAAATAGATGTCAAAACAGCTTTTCTCAATGGAAACATTGATGAAAACATTTTCATGGAACAACCTAGGGGTTTTGAATCCCAAGATAGTTCCAAAATGTGCAAGCTAAAACAATCCATTTATGGGTTGAAACAAGCTTCGAGGAGTTGGAACATCCATTTTGATGAAGCCATTAAATCATTTGATTTTATCAAAAATGTGGATGAACCATATGTATATAAGAAGGTAGGTGAAAGTGCTGTCACTTTCCTTGTCTTATATGTAGATGACATTCTATTGATAGGCAATGATATAGGTATCTTGACAACTATTAAGGTATGGTCGTCAAATACATTCTCCATAAAAGACTTAGGGCAAGTAACCTATATTCTTGGAATTCGCATCTATAAAGATATATTGAAAAGAATAATTGGTTTGTCCCAAAGTCTATACTTAGAAATGGTGTTAACAAGGTTTAACATACTTGATTCCAAGAAAGGATTGTTACCAGGAAGACATAGTATCCATCTTTCTAAGGAAATGTCTCCAAAGACACTTGAAGAAAGAGACAAGATAGCCAGAATTCCATATGCCTTGGCTATTGGAAGTTTGATATATGTAATATTGTGTACTAGGCCAGATATCGCATATTCTGTTAGTTTGACTAGCAGGTTTCAATCCAATCCAGGTTTGGAACATTGGACAGCTGTCAAGAATATCCTTAAGTACTTGAGAAGAACTAAGGATTTATTCTTGATTTATGGAGGTGGCGACCTACAATTGGATGGTTACACTGATTCTAATTTTCAACTAGATATTGATGATAGAAAGTCTACCTCTGATTTTGTGTTCATTTGTAATGGAGGAGCAGTGTGACACCCCTTACACGGCTACAGTATATCCGAGTAAGATATGTCACACGGTGTACCGGCACACTCTATTTTACCTTAATTAATTTTTGTCATAGTTTTGAATATAGTTTATGAAATATAATATATTTAAGCCATTTATCAAAAGTATTATTTATTTGAGGTTCCGAAAATTTTAAAGAAAATCCGGCAGAGTACCGGCTAAAAATGGAGAAAACAGTTCTTCGGAACCTGTGAAAAACACTTCCAATATTCATGTCTCATCATCTCAAACTCCAATATCAAAATCTCAACAACATTTCTCAATTTCAGTTCTCAATCATCCATCACATGTGATAATCAAGTATAAATCACAATTAGATATTTACTTTTCCATTCACAAATACAATTTTCATAATTTACATGAACATCAAAATACATTACATAATTCTAAATACATATGAGAAAATAAAAATTTAGTTACAAAATGACAAAATGACACCTAGTGCCCTACCAATGCACTGCAAGTGGTGAGGTGACACGGACACTGTGCAGAACTGCAGGATGGACTCACCCAGTCTGCGGTCTACTGGGCTCACGATCAGTATCTCCAGTACCTACGCGTGGCAAAAGCAACGCGCTAAGCAATAATGCTTAGTGGTGTAATAATAAAATAAAAGAAAATAGCAGAAAATAAATATGTAGTGAATGTATATGTTTTATTTGTTTTGAATTTGTATATCATTAACTTTGTCCACTTTCATTCATTTGGTTGCCCAAGTAACCTACACTAGATGACTGGACTGGATAAACGGGTAAACTGGCAATGGGTATCAAGTACCTCGGGCCGTCACACCATCGGTCACGTATGCATCTCCCGATGTGCAACAGAACAGCTAACAAGCTGTGATAACATCAGGCACAAGGCCAAATCTCAATACAAGGTCAGAATGGCTAAAAGCCATAAAATCACAGCGAGACCCAAGGTTTACATCGAGATTTTGGAAGAAGTTGCATGAGTCCTTGGGTACACAACTCCACTTCAGCACAGCTTTCCATCCTCAGACGGATGGGCAATCCGAAAGAGTAATCCAGGTAAACAATTGAAACCAATGGAATTGATACAAATATTGAATTAAAATGATAACAATAACATGAAATATATGTCAGGTCCTTGAGGATATGCTGAGGAGTTGTGTCATTGAGTTTAAGGGAAGTTGGGATAAATACCTGATCTTCTAACTATCTCACTGATATACAATTCTGCTAACTTCTCCAGTGAGTAGTCAGTCCTAACTGGCAGAAAGTGTGCTGACTTTGTCAATCTATCAACTATCACCCATGCTGCATCATGTTTCTTCTGGGTGAGAGGTAGACCACTTACAAAATCCATGGTGACCCGATCCCATTTCCATTCAGGTATGCGTATAGGCTGTAGAAAACCTGATGGAACTTGATGTTCTGCCTTGACTTGCTGACATGTCAAGCATTTAGTCACATAGTCAGCTATGTCTTTCTTCATACCAGGCCACCAATACTGAAGCTTCAGATCATGATACATCTTTGTACTTCCTGGGTGCATAGCATATACACTGGTGTGTGCCTCTTTTAGAATACTGGCCTTTAATTCCCCATCATCTGGTACACACAGTCTTCCTTTGTAATACAAACACCCATCTGCTTTCATCTCATAGTCAGTTGCTTTTCCCTCTGAGATTTTGCTCATAATAGCCATTAACTTTTCATCTGCCTTTTGCCCATCTAAAATCTGTTGTAGCAGGTTTGGCCTCACTTGCAACTCAGCCAAAATAGCTCCATCTCGAACCAAAGATAGACGGGCATTCAGTGATCTCAAGGCTGTCATGGATTTTCTGCTCAAAGCATCAGCAACAACATTTGCCTTCACAGGATGATAGTCAATCACACAATCATAGTCCTTCAGGAACTCAATCCATCGCCTCTGTTTAAGGTTGAGCTCCTTCTGGGTTGGCAAGTATTTCAGGCTTTTGTGGTCTGTGTAAATGTAGCACTTTTCACCATACAAGTAATGCCTCCATATCTTCAGTGCGAAGATAATTGCTGCAAGCTCTAGATCATGGGTAGGGTAATTTTGTTCATGTGGCCTTAGCTGCCTGGAAGCATAGGCGACCACCTTCCCCTCTTGCATCAATACACACCCTAACCCATTATGAGAGGCATCACTGTAGACCACGAAGTCCTTTCCCTAACACTGGTGCCTCTGTCAACATAGCCTTCAACTTCTCAAAACTGGTCTGACACTTGTCATTCCAGTCAAATCTGACATTCTTGTGTAACAACTTGGTCATTGGAGCAGCTATTAAGGAAAATCCCTTCACAAATCTCCTGTAATACCCAGCTAGCCCCAAGAAGCTTCTGACCTCAGTTGTATTCCTGGGAGGCTTCCATTCCATCACTGCTTCTATTTTCTTGGGATCCACTCTAATCCCATCAGCTGACACTATGTGTCCAAGGAATGCAATCTCATTCAACCAGAAGTCACACTTGGACAACTTAGCATACAGCTTCTTTTCTCTCAGGGTTTGCAGAACAATCCTCAAATGCTCATCATGTTCTTCCCTGGTCTTGGAATACACCAGAATATCATCAATAAAGACCACTATGAATCGATCTAAGTGTGGATGGAAGATATGGTTCATAAGGTCCATAAATGCCGCTGGTGCATTTGTTAGGCCAAAGGGCATCACTAGAAACTCATAATGCCCATATCGGGTCCTGAATCCAGTCTTTGGCACATCTACATCCTTCACCCTCAACTAATGGTACCCTGATCTGAGATCAATTTTAGAAAATACTCCTGCTCCCTTCAACTGATCAAACAGATCATCTATTCTAGGCAACGAATATTTGTTCTTCACAGTCACTTTATTCAACTGCCAGTAATCAATGCATAGCCTCAAAGTCCCATCCTTCTTTTTCACAAACAGCACTGGAGCTCCCCATGGTGACACACTGGGGCGTATGAACCCCTTATCAAACAACTCTTGCAACTGAGTTTTCAACTCCCTCAATTCAGTGGGTGCCATCCTATAAGGAGCAATGGAAATGGGTGCTGTACCCGGCAGTGTCTCAATAGCAAATTCAACTTCCCTTTCTGGTGGCAAACCAGGCAATTCTTCAGGAAATACCTCTGGGAAGTCTCTTACTGTGGGTATATCATTCAAGTTTGGCTTAGCCTGCCTAGTATCCACCACATGTGCTAGGTAGGCTTCACAGCCTTTTCTCATCATTCTTCTTGCAACTGTGGCTGAGATAACATTGGACAAGAAATCTGTCCTTTCCCCCACAACTGTGATCTCATTCCCCTCAGAAGTTTTCAAAGAAATTCTCTTCAATTTGCAATCAACTATTGCCTGATGACGTGACAACCAGTCCATTCCCAAAATCACGTCAAACTCGTGGAAGGGCAACTCAATCAGGTCTGCCAAGAATTCATACCCCTGAATCCTTAACGGGCAACCCTTGTATACTTTGTTCACTACTACACTGTGGCCCAATGGATTAGTGACCAGAATGTCTTGGTCACTCTCCCCTACTAGTATCCCCCTTTCTACGGGTAGGTTGATGCAGATGTATGAATGAGTGGATCTTGAATCCACCAATGCATGCACAGATGTATTGTAGAGGGAGAACGTACCCCTGATGATGTCCGGGGCATCTTGCTCCTCCTAAGCTCTAATGGCATAGGCTCTGGTAGGTGGTCTGCTGTCAGGCCTATCTCTGGGCTCGAATGCGAGCCTCGTGATGGTCCTACTGACCTCGGACTTGCAGATTTTCTACCTCTACGTAGTGCGGGAGCGGTGCATTTGCTTGTGTTGGAGCAGCTGTAGTAGTTCTGCGTGAACAGTTCCTTAACTGATGCTCTATTGACCCACACCTTAAGCAGGCACCAGTCACTCTCCAACACTCCCCCTTATGCCATTTCAGGCAGTGTGGACATGCGAGTTCTTTGGGCTGGTCCCCTGAACCCCATCCCTGGAGAGCTGCCCACTGATGGTGTGGACTGACCTCTCCTAGGGGTGAACTGTGGCCTGGGCCCCTGAGACTGACCCTGACCTTGTGGCTGACCTGAACTCTGTGCAGATGGACCTCTGAACTTCTTCCCAGGTGCAGGAGATGAGCTAGACTGACCCGGTCCCCTCTTCTGCTGTCTCTCCCTTCTGGTCTGCTCACTTATTCTTACTTTTTCAAACCTTATTGCAGCTTCCACTAACTTGCTAAATTTTGTGATTCCCAAGGCAGTGAGCTGAATCTTTATGTTGTCATTTAGTCCCTCTTCAAACCTCTTACATCTTTCAGCTTCATTAGGGACTATCTCCCTTCCATAACGGCTTAATCGGACGAATTCCTTCTCATACTCGGCCACTGACAACTGTCTCTGCCTCAGGTTAATAAACTCTCTTCTTCTCTCTTCCAGGTATACAGTACCCACATATTTCTTCTTGAATTCTGAGAGAAAGAAGTCCCAAGTTATAGCTTCTGGCTGCACTTCACTGGATACCGTGTCCCACCATTCATAGGCATCATCTTGCAACAGAGATATGGCAGCCTCTAGGTTTTGTTCAGGAGTGCAGTGGAGTTGTTTTAAGACTCTGCACATTACATTTAACCAATTTTCTACGCAATGAGAATCATCTTCTCTCTTGCCAAAGAAATCCACGCTCCAAACTTTCTTAGCCTTTCCAGTGTGATTTACTGTGGAGCCGTGGTGGTGGTGGTGGTGCTTGGCATTACCCGGCCATTTGTCTAAAGAAATCGGCCATTTCTTTGGAACATGGCTGTGGAGGCCGAGGCTGCTCGCTTGAGCTGGTGGAGTAGGATCTCCCCTACCCCCAGTCTCAGCTGCTGCAGGTGGAGCATGACTCTCCACTTCCTCCTCGACTGCTCTCTGAGATGAAGGGTCCATATCCTATTTAACAAAGACAAACAGATCTGCATTAGTGTCACCTCGACTCTTACAAATGCAATGCATGGTATGGACTCAATCTAGGCCCAGAAACGCCTAAACCATGCTCTGATGCCACTAAATGTGACACCCCTTACACGGCTACAGTATATCCGAGTAAGATATGTCACACGGTGTACCAGCACACTCTATTTTACCTTAATTAATTTTTGTCATAGTTTTGAATATAGTTTATGAAATATAATTTATTTAAGCCATTTATCAAAAGTATTATTTATTTGAGGTTCCAAAAATTTTAAAGAAAATCCTAAGTGATCTGGCTAAAAATGGAGAAAACAGTTCTTCGGAACCTGTGAAAAACACTTCCAATATTCATGTCTCATCATCTCAAACTCCAATATCAAAATCTCAACAACATTTCTCAATTTCAGTTCTCAATCATCCATCACATGTGATAATCAAGTATAAATCACAATTAGATATTTACTTTTCCATTCACAAATACAATTTGCATAATTTACATGAACATCAAAATACATTACATAATTCTAAATACATATGAGAAAATAAAAATTTAGTTACAAAATGACAAAATGACACCTAGTGCCCTACCAATGCACTGCAGGTGGTGAGGTGACACGGACATCGTGCGAATGCGAGGATGGACTCACCCAGTCTGCGGTCTACTGGGCTCACGATCAGTATCTCCAGTACCTACGCGTGGCAAAAGCAACGCGCTAAGCAATAATGCTTAGTGGTGCAATAATAAAATAAAAAAAATAGCAGAAAATAAATATATAGTGAATGTATATGTTTTATTTGTTTTGAATTTGTATATCATTAACTTTGTCCACTTTCATTCATTTGGTTGCCCAAGTAACCTACACTAGATGACTGGACTGGATAAACGGGTAAACTGGCACTGGGTATCAAGTACCTCGGGCCGTCACACCATCGGTCACGTATGCATCTCCCGGTGTGCAACAGAACAGCTAACAAGCTGTGATAACATCAGGCATAAGGCCAAATCTCAATACAAGGTCAGAATGGCATATTTCCATGTGCAGTACTGCTAACTGAACCCTATTGGCATGCCAAACTATCCAAACCAATCTTGTTAGGTATACTAGGGCATTTGAAACTTTTAAATTCTTCAATTTGTGAATTTCAAGTTTTGGTGTCACTATTCACCCCATTGGTCAACAAAAATGTTGACTTTTGGATAGAAAATAGGTATATTGGTTGTGACACTCCCAACATACCACATTTTGCATTTAAAACTTGTTGGAATTAACCCCTAAATCCATTTCCAAACCTAAAACCTAGAGAGCAGAATTTTCAGTTTTTGTGACCCAACTTTACTATTCCATTGGGCCCTGTTGCAATGGGAATTTGAGGAAATGGTAAACATGAAAGTTGTTCCTTATTTTGTCTAGTTGAATTTCTTTTTTTGAATCACTCCATTTGGAGTTTTGTAACTCCAGATATGGTCCAAAAACCACAGCTGGCCGGATTGCCAAAACTGCAGAATTACCAAATCTACAGTACCATGAACAGTGACTGCCACTGCCTTTTTGAATAGGTTCTGGTCATATTTTGGGGTAGGTTTCTTCATGAAAGTTGTTTGTCTATGTCTTATCTTGTTTTTGTAAAAATTTCAGGTCAATTGACCATATCTACAGTGAGTTATGGATGAACAGTTACTATTCATTTGGTCATTTCTGCAGGTGCTATTGCAGGGTATCCGGATTGGGGCCAACTTTTGGTCCTCTTGCTTTGGTCTTTTGGGCATGGTTTCTTCACCAAAATGTGCCATTATAAGCCTTGTTTCATGTCCAATTGGCCAAACACCAATTGGACCTACACAGCCAAAGTTATGGCTGTCTAAGTGGGCTGGAATCACAGCCACCCTTGCTGCACTCTCTAAGCAGCATACTCATTCACTTTGCTATGCTATATTTCCGTCCCAATTATGGTTAAATTTCCTCAAATGGTCACTAATTGACCATTAAAATGTTCTTTAACAATTTCATAAGCCAAGTCAAATTTTTCACTCCTAAACCCTAGCTCAAATTCAAGGTTTACACCCATTTACCTTAGTTAGCACACCAATTCATTATACATGTGTATATGTACCTTAAACATCATTTCTAGTCCACTCTAAGTCCAACAAAACACTCATTCCTATTCCTTCAATAGGGCTACCGAAATCCATGGTATGTATACACATAATTTTTGTTCATTTAAGTTACAAATTCTTGTTGATTTCAAGTTCCTAACATAGAAAATAAGAGTTTTAAGTAGATAGGTGCACTAACCTCTTATAGACAGATTTTTCCCAAGCTCAAAACTTCACTTCCTTTCCTTTTCTTGGCTGCCAAAAGGTTGTTTAAGGTGTGGGGTAAAATTTTAATGAAGAGAGGTTAGGGTTTTGTGGTGAAACAAAGTAAGAATCAAGCTTGGGAAGTGAGGTTTAATGGAGGTTGAGAAAGGGAGAGAGAAGCTGCCGATTGATGAAGGAAGAAGAACAGATTTTTTTTTTTTGTTTCAATTTTGCCTCATTTTCCCTTTTTAATGAAATTGCTTGATTGTCATTGGTGGAGAGAAATTTTAATGACACCATGTGATGTCAAAAGTCCCATTTTTTTCATTTTTCTTTTCTTTTCTTTTCTACTTAATTTCAATTCAATTTTTAGTAATGTTTATTCATATTTTATGTCATATTAATTATTTACTCAACTGGACAAGTCGGCCAAAAATCACCTCTGAAGGCGAAATGACCAAAATGCCCTCCGTTTGGCTTAATGGGTCAAAATTGTCTGTACCAATTGAAAAATTTTTCTAGGTATTTTCTTGGCATTCTAATGCCATGGGAACCTCAATAACCCTTCTCTGGAGTCCCAAAAATTATTTTATGAATTTTCTCTCGGGTCTAGGGCTCCTAGTTGCGAGAACCGCAACTTCCCTCTGGGTTACCCATCGCTAGGGCACCGGCTCGTTTAACTTGTTTGTATTTTATTTTTAAAATTTTTACTAAATTTTGCTTATCAATATTTGAGTTGATTATGGTTCCTCACTTTAGTTTAAATATTTTTCCGAACGTTCTAGCTGTCCGAACCGACACTGGTCACCAGAACAGTAGAATGTACGGAGTTGCTATCGGGAGGGTGTTACAAGCAGTCAGTTGGAAGAGTTCCAAACAAAGTACGACTGTTGATTCCACTACAGAAGCTGAGTACATTGCTACATCAGATGCTGCAAAAGAGGCTATTTGGATAAAGAAGTTCACGACAGAACTTGCAATAGTTCCTTCCATTGAGTTAGCAGTTCCTATCTACTGTGACAACAATGGAGCAGTCATACAGGCTAAGAAACCCCAATCTCACTAGAAATCCAAACACATAGAAAAGTGCTACCACATTATTAGAGAGATAGTTGGGCGAGGTGATGTAGTCATGCAGAAAACAACATCAACCGAAAATCTAGCTGATCCATTCACAAAGCCTATGTCACAAACTCAGTTAGACCGATATCTTGAGAAGATGGGTCTAAGATATTGTAATGAATGGCTCTAGTGCTAGTGGGAGATTGTTAGTAGTATGCCCTAGAGCATATCATTTTGTATGTATCTTGTACATATTTTATTAACAAAAGGCAATTTTACTTTTCTACTTACATAATCTATTTATGTGTAATTAAAAAGGTCCATTGATATTTTGTTAGAAATTCTATTCTTAAGTTGTTAAGAATATGAGTGACAGTATTTATAAAACAAAGTATCATAAATTGGTTCACAATCGAGGATATTTCACAAAGGACATGACTTATCCAAAAAGATTGTAATCATGTTTGTTCCCAAGGTATTTATATGAGATATAAATAAGATGGAGTAGTGAGTCTCATGCCACATAACAAGCATAATAGGCACTTATACATGATAAGTAGGCTGAACCAGTGATGCTTATGACAAGCACATGGAGTTTACTCTTGTCAATGCATTGTCATATATCATATCAGTGCATAAAATCTTTAGACCTGAGATAACATAGTTATCTTGTATATAGGTGGTTTGAGTTTGATACTGCTTTCATACTTGTACTATGTATGGGTATATGGGCATGTGTTGGCTCCTACTAGTTATATATGGAGATAGGTGTTGATCAAGATAGAATCCGTTACCCTAAGTAAATAAGGATGAGATCCTATGTTCATTTAATTATTTTTGGTGATTTAAGTTCCTGGCCAGGACAGATAGATTTAGCCAGAAAAGTGTTTCTGATAAAAAAAATCTAATTAATCAAGAATTGGAATTAAAAGAGAACATAATGTTCATAACGAATGGAGTTTGACATTAACCATGACTCCAGCCATAATTGGGATTTTATAATGGAGAGATTCTAATGCATGGTAACATATAATTAAAGGTTCATTTAAGGTATTCCTTATTACTGATTGGGTGTGTCACACCCTACTCCTCGTAAGATGTAGCATGCTCCTGTAGTACACCTAATGAATTACCGTACTTCGTCTACCGGTAACCCATTAAATATACTACAAGGGATTTTAAAATAATTTTTGTTCATTTTTAAATTGGTGGGTAAAATTTTTTTTTTCAGATATTAAAAACCTTTATTTAAAGTCCAAACATAAATCTAATTTTTAGATATTTAAAATCTCCATAATTTTTGCAAAAAATTCGGCAGGGTGTCGTCTGTATTTTGAGAAAATAGTTCTTCAAAACCTGAAAATAAAGACACTCCCAATATAATTCTCAATCACAACTCCATTAATCAATTTCATTTCACAAATCAGCACAAGCAACTCAATACACAGTTTAAATTAAATCAAACATTGAAATATCTCATTAAGATAACAAAATGAAAATTTACATTCATGGGAGTATTAAAACTTTAGTAGTGCAAACTTTATAAATACATAAAATCTCAAGATAACCTTATAATAATTTGTATTTCATTACAATCCAAAAATACATTACAAAGAGTTGGTACAACTGCTCAAAGTAAATTTCATTCATATAATTACAGAATTACATCAAAATCTAAAGTACAAGGGTATACCTATGATATACCCGAAGATAGTCACACTATGCCTTTTAGTAATCTTGCTCAGCTGCTTTATATTTTCTTTCACCTACGACAGCATACAAAGCTATCACTGAGTGGTGAACTCAGTGGTGCACAAACTAATAATTTAAAACTTAATACAAGTTATGCTTGACAATTTATAACAAATAAAAATTTAAAATTTCTAAATTCTTCAAAATTCATAACATTCAGAAATCAATATTTTCATTCATGCAAATTATTCATTTGAATAACATTTTGATCAAATAGTAATTCTTTATCTACATTTCTTTTAAATCTCGAAACAATACAAAAATATTTTGAATCACTAACAAATTATTTATTTTAACCACAATTTATCAAACTATGCATAATTTAAAGGGCATTGCCAACAATTCACACAGTTGAACCCATGACCAAAAATTCAAATAGATGTCGTGTTGTACACCACGACATTTCACACTCCCCCAATAACTGAGGCTAAAAGGGTGGAACAAAGACTAGCTAGTATATATGAGTACTCATTCAAACTCTTCCCCAACTGGCAAGCCAGAGAGGAAGGAACTCGCCCCATCTAGTGGAGGAGATTTCTCACTAAACAAGCTGATGAGAATTCACAACATATTTTGCCATGTCAACTGTGGTTTCAAATCATATTCAAATCAATTTCTATTTACAAAGTGTTTACAAATCATCAACATATTTAATCATCATAAATTCATGCTCAAGGTTGACAACACATCAAACTTAAAATTTACAATCCTCAAAACCATGCAATAAATCCTTAAATGCATAAGAAAATTTGTATTTAATTTATACAATTTCATTCAACAAATTAAAATCCTTAACACAACAAAATTATAAATCATAAAATAAACTTGTTCAAATCAATTTAGAAGTGAAAAGTAACAAAATAGTTAGTTGTGCACAAACCTTATACGAGTCACCTCTTAGCCTTGACTCGATGTCTCGGGTTCTTTCCCGGTATTCTTTTCCACTGAAACACACAGTTTCACAGTGTTTCAGTATCACCATTTATCATAACTCCAAAAATAAATTCAAATCTACTTATACCTAGCTTTAATATGCTAAACTTGACGTTCTTTAAAATTTATGTTTCAGGGTTACTATTCATGACAATATTCAAGTCAATTTGTTGACTTTCTAAGGCTTAATAGGTATGGGAATTCCAACTTCACGACATACCACATTTTGGTTACTAAATTTATTAGTTTTGATTGTTTACTCAAAATCTATGTCTTTCAGGCAAATTTGCAAATTTTCAATTTTGGTGCCTTATATTGCACTATTCTATTGGTCATTTTTCTGTTAGAATTTGGTAAAATTTTCTTCATAGAAAATGTTCCCTATTATCTTAACTTTATTCTCCTTTTTGAATCACTCCAATTGGAGTTTTGTAGCTCAAGTTATAGCCATTTGAATCATGGCTGCCGGATTGGACTTAACCCAGATTTCTGGGCACCAAACTGGTTCTGGTAGTTTTAAGTCACCAATTTTGGGTAGCCAAATGACTTGGTTAAGGGCATAATTTGGGTTTGTGTTCTTCATGAAAGTTTTAGATCTATATCTTAGCTTTCCACAGGTAAAATTTCAGGTCATTTAGACCTGCTTAGCCCAAGTTATGGCTAAATGAACAAACACTATTCATTTAGTCATTTTTGTACATGTCAGATTGCCTAATCCGAATTTGGTCAATTTGTTCACTAGGTTTTGGTCACTTTTTGGGCATGATTCCTGAATGAAAAATGTGTCATTTTGTGTCTAGTTTCATTCACAATTGGCCTCACACCAATTGGGCTTGTAAATTTTTAGTTTTGGTCCCTCAAAGGGACCTTGGTCCTGCTGCCTGCAGCATGACCCTAAGCAACCCGAATTTGCATTTGGTTCCAACACTTCTAACATACTCCAATTGGTCACAAATGACCATTTCTCAACTCAAACTAAGTCCAACACACCATTTAACATGTCCTCACATTTTTGTCTCCCAAACCCTAGGTCCAAACCCTAATTTTCATAAAATTCAAACCTAATGCATTCTAAACATCTATCCATTGTCTACGCACATAATTCAACTTAAAAAACCATTCAAATGCATCAAATTCATTCATTCTTGTGACACCTCTTACCCATCTACAGTGTAGCTGAGCAAGATATACCATGCAGTGTACCGGAACACCTTATTTTAATTCAACTATTTTTATTCTTCCTACTTTTTTTCTTTCATAGTTATGAAGTAAAATTCATGAAATATCATTCATTTAAGTCATTTATTGAAATTATAATTTATTTGAGGTTCCGAAAATTTTATAGAAAATCCGGCAGAATACCGGCTAAAAATAGATAAAACAATTCTTTGGAATCTGTGAAAAACACTTCTAAAATTTTTAATTAATCCCAAACTCCATTTCATCAACAAAATCTCAATATTTTTCAACAACATTTCCATTTCTCAAACATTCATTTCATATGATATTCATGTAAAAGTCATCAATAAATATTCACTTTTTTATTCATAAACATAATTTCCACTATTTGCATCAATAGTAAAATATATTACATAAGTCTTAATTACACATGAGAAAATAAAAGTTAATTACAAAATACCAAAATAAAACCTAGTGTCCTACCAATGCACTGATGATAGTGAGGTGACACGGATACTATGTAGAGCTGCAGAAGATCTCACCCAGTCTGTGGTCTACTGGGCTCTCGGTCGGTCTCTCCAGAACCTACGCATGGCAAAAAGTAACTCGCTAAGCAATAATGCTTAGTGGTGCCAATAATAAAATAAAAAGAAATAACAGAAAATAAATATGCAGTGCATGTTCTAATGTCTTATGCAAACAATTTTTTGATCATTATTGGTAATCTTATTTATTTTGTACTTGTTATATTTATAATTTCATTAAATTTATTCACTTTCATTTTTTGTTGCCCAAGTAACCTATACTAGATAACTGGACTGGATAAACGGGTAAACTGGCACTGGGTATCAAGTACCACGGGCCATCACACCATCGGTCACATATGTATCTCCCGGTGTGTAACAGAATAGCTAATGAGCCGTAATAAATATTGGGCACAAGGCCAAGTATCATCACTATGTAAGAATGGCTAAAAGCCATGAAATCACAGAATGTCATAATGCCATGTGCAGTACTGCTAACTGAACCCTATTGGCATGCCAACCTATCCAAACCAATCTTGCTAGGCGTACTAGGGTATGTTACACTTTTAAACTTTACAATTCTTGAAATTTAAGTTTATGTGTTACTATTCATTTCATTGGTCAACTAAATATTGACTTTTGCATAAACAATAGGTACATTGGTTTTAATACTCCCAACATACCACATTTTGCATTCTAAAATTGTTGTTATTGGTTGCCAATACCATTTCTAAGCTTAGTGTTAGTTGTTCAAAATTTTTAGATTTCAAGCCTTGTATTTACTATTCCATTAGTCATTTTTGTAGTAGGAATTTGGCAAAGTTGTCTTCATAAAAGTTGTTCCTTATTTTGTTTAGTTATATTTCCTTTTTTGAATCACTCCATTTTGAGTTTTTTAGCTCAAGTTATGGCCTAAAAACCATAACTGGTCGGATTGGACAGAATTCAAAATTCTGGGCAAAACTGGTTCTGCCAGATTTGGTAACCTAAGTTTGGTAGGCAATTTGACTAGGTTATGGTTAGAATTTGGATTTGTTTTCTTCATGAAAGTTGTAGATCTATGTCTCAGATTTTTGATGGTAAAATTTCAGGTCATTTGGACCTTTCTACACTAAGTTATGACTAAATGAATAAACACTGTTCATTTGGTCATTTTGCCCAGGCAGAATGCAGGTCACCTGGATTAGGGCAATTTTTAGGTCAACTTGGCTTGGTTTTCTGGGTAGGGTTTCTATACCAAAGTTGCGCCATTATGTGTCTAATTTCATGTCCAATTGGCCTTGCACCAATTGAACTTCTACAACTCCATTTATAACTGCCCAAACCTGCTGGACTCATGCTCAGTCTTGCAGGTCAGCCAAGGGCAGCTTGCCTAACCTCAATTCCATTGTCCTAAATCACTTCAATTCCTCCTCACATATAGTCAAATGGTAACTAATTGACCATTAAAATTTTCATATACCATTATATGAGCAAAATCTAATTTTGTTCAAGTCTCCAAGTTTTCTAGTTCCATACATACATTTCACTTGCACTTAAATGTTTAAACACTCATCTCATGTCAAGGCAGCTTACATACCATTTTGTTTCAAGGAAATTCATGAAACCCTTAACATCCCTAAGCTGTAGAAATTGTATTGATAAATACACATAAATTATATTATGTTTTTATGATAATTTCCACTTGACTCATGCCCTTAAACATGAATTAAGCAAGAAAAGGAGGAGATTGGACACTAACCTTTAATGGAGTAAATTTTGAAGCTTGCAAAAACTCTTTTTTGTCACTTCTTTTTGCAGCCTTAACCTTGCCCAAGGTGCAAAGACAATTTTTTATGAAAGGTTTAAGAGGTTTTATGAGGGAAATTGAAGGGAATCAAAGCTTAAAGAAAGAAAAAGCTATGGAGGAAGAGAGAAAAGTTCGGCCACAAGAGAGGAGGAAGAGAAATCTGATTGTTTTCTTTCATTTTCTGCCCCATTTATTCATTTTAAATAGGTTATATCCATGTGTCACCATGTGATTGGGTGAAGGCACACTAATGACAACATGTGATGTCATAAATTCCTATTTAATTTATTTTTTTTTCTTTTCTTTTCTTTTCTACTCATTTTCAATTCAATTTTTAGTAATATTTATTCACATTTTATGTTATAATAATTATTTACTTAACTGGACAAGTCGGCCAAAAATTATCTCTGAAGACGAAATAACCAAAATGCCCTCCGTTTGGCTTATTGAGCTAAAATTGTCTGTACCGATTGAAAATTTTTTCCTAAGCATTTTCTTGGCATTATAATACCATAGGAACCTCAATAACCCTTCTCTGGAGTCCCAAAAGTTATTTTATGAATTTTCCCCCGGGTCTAGGGCTCCTAGTTACGAGAACCGCAACTTCCCACTGGGTTACCCATCGCTAGGGCACCGACTCATTTAACTTGGTTGTATTTTATTTCTAAAATTTTTTCTAAATTTTTCTTGTTAATATTTGAGTTAATTATGGTTCATCACTTTAGTTTAAATATTTTTTTCGGACGTTCTAGCTGTCCGGACCGATACTGGTCACCAGAACAGTAGAATGTATGGAGTTGCTACAGGGAGGGTGTTACAATTCTCAACCCTACATACTGCTAGCCAAAATTTATATAGTCCTTTAACATATCATTTTGTTTCATTTTTCAACAAATCATCACTCAATCAAGTTGCCTAAGTATAAAATATGAAGATACAAAAAGAGAAATCAAACTAACCTTACTTGGAATTTTTCACCTCTTCAAAACTTCCTCCTTTCTTTTTCTTTTTGTTGTCAAGATCTTTATCAAGGTTTGAATACAAGGTTTAATGATAGAAATTTAAGTTTTTATGGTGGGATTTAAAGTTTGATCAAGCTCAAAATGAGCTTTAATGGAGTTTTAAGGGTGAGAGAGCTTTATGAGAGAGAGAGAGAGAGAGAGAGAGAGAGATGGACGGGAATGAAGAAGACTTCCCCTTTTTTTTTTCTTTTCTTTTTCTTTTATTTATTTATCCTTATGGAAGACCACTAATTCTCCAAATTTTATTTTTTTAATTAGTGTTTATTGCATCATGCATGATGTCATCACTTTTCACTTTTCCTTTTTCTTTTTTTTATTTTATTTATTTTTCCATTATTTCTTCAATTTAATTCTCGATTCCGAAATTTTCTTTTCTCCGATTTTATTTGACAGGAGTCAGCCCTAGGGGTAAATTGACCAAATTGACCATCGCTAGTTGAATTTGGTTTGCAAATTATTCAATATTTCTTCCGAATCCTTAACCAAATTATTTGACCTGCTTAACAATTCTTTTTTATGATTTTCTCTTTTCACTGTGTTCGCAATAGTCCTAAGGACCGCGGCATCATATTTTTTGGTTTAAAATTCGAGTTACGATTAACCTCGCAGTCATTTCCCGAGAAGGTCACCCATCGCTGTGACTCTCGGCTCATTTAACCTTTTATATTATGTTTTTCTTATTTTTACTTTTCTATCTAGTAATCACTATTTATTTTCAATCAGGGCTTTTCTAGGTGTCTCAAACACAGTTCTAATCCTCTTAATTGTCCGGACCGATACCGGTCACCGGAACAGTAACATATACCAGGCTATGCAAACAGGGGTGTTACAATTCTCCCTCCCCTTAAAATAATTTCATCCTCGAAATTTTAGCTAGCATCAGTCTCTGAACAATTGTGGGTGCTGTCTCCTCATGTTCTATTCATGCTCCTAAGTAGCTTCCTGACCTGAATGATGGTTCCTTAGCACTTTAACCAATACTATTTACTCATCGATTGCTCATGTCGTGTGCCAAGTTTCTTATGAGCTTCTGTCATAAGTTAGATTCAAATTCATTTCAATTTTAGAGGTAAGCAAATCTGGGTGCTAGTGGATCCATTCTTTCTAGGACCTCGTATGATCCTATGGGTGAGAACTTAGTTTTACTCTTTTCTTATCAAATCTCTTGATCATTTGATGCAATTTTTAGTTTAGTTTAGAATATTTTAGTCTTTTCTTGCTGTTGTTTTAGCAATTATTTTCCTTTGTAGTCTTTTTTTTATTTATTTTTTATTTTTTTTAAATGACCTTGTTGGTCATATATGAACTGTTTATCTCTTTCTTGGCCATAGGTCCATAACCATTATCTTACCATCTCCATTTATAACCAAGGCCTATGTGGCATTTTGCACTATCTTGTTTGCTTTTGTTTAACTTATTTCCTTCTTGATAAAAAAGTTCGGGATATCGTTACGCGTCTTAAGTAGGTTGTTTGCCCTGGTGGCAATTCCTCATCTAGTGTTTTTCTCATTTCTTACTGTTCCATTTTTTTTTTCCCACAACTTAACTTTAATTATTTTATTCCTCAATTTTATCTTCTTCCTTAACTTGACTGTCGAGTCATGATTTAGCACCTCTTATCATCCCTAATAAATCCACTATACTTCAATATTACTTTGATTTGGTCCTCTGACCATTCTAGTCAACACTTTAACTAATATTCATAATGTTTCTTTATTACATTCGCACCAACTATTCTAATTTTTACTTCCATAACTCTTTTATCTATCAATATTCTATATCTTATTTTCTGCTGGTTTGCGATTATTACCCTTTTTATTTCAACCATAAACAAATCTTTAATCTTAAGAAGGGAGTCTATCGGACTCTCCTATTTCCCGTGCTATTCAAAAGTTTTGCTTGAATTCTAATCTAATCCTTATGATCCGCACAATAAAATTGTGCTCTTCCTAAAGAATACCTAGCCAACTAGTTCCTATCGAATTACTGTTCTCAGTAGAATATCATTTCTTAACTATTTTATAAGTTATAATTGTCATCCATAATATCCTGTCTCCTCTAAGGGAACAAAATTATATTTTGTCTTACTGCTACACAAATAGAATATTGTTCCTCATTAAACTTTGAGCAAATATATTTCTTTACTCTTTTCTTATCAAATCTCTTGATCATTTGATGCAACCTTCAGTTTAGTTTAGAATATTTTAGTCTTTTCTTGCTGTTGTTTTAGCAATTATTTTCCTTTGTAGTCTTTTTTTTTTTTTTTTAAATGACCTTGTTGGTCATATATGAACTGTTTATCTCTTTCTTGGCCATAGGTCCATAACTACTATCTTACCATCTCCATTTATAACCAAGGCCTATGTGCCATTTTGTACTATCTTGTTTGCTTTTGTTTAACTTATTTCCTTCTTAATAAAATAGTTCGGGATACTGTTACGCGTCTTAAGTAGGTTGTTTGCCCTGGTGGCAATTTCTCATCTAGTGTTTTTCTCATTTCTTACTGTTCCATTTGTTTTTTTTTTTTCCATAGCTTAACTTTAATTATTTTATTCCTCAATCTTATCTTCTTCCTTAACTTGACTGTCGAGTCATGATTTAGCACCTCTTATCATCCCTAATAAATCCACTATACTTCAATATTACTTTGATTTGGTCCTATGACCATTCTAGTCAACACTTTAACTAATATTCATAATGTTTCTTTATTACATTCACACCAACTATTCTAATTTTTACTTCCACAACTCTTTTATCTATCAATATTTTATAGCTTATTTTTTGCTAGTTTGTGATCATTACCCTTTTTTATTTCAACCATAAACAATTCTTTAATCTTAAGAAGGGAGTCTACCAGACTCTCCTATTTCCCATGCTATTCAAAAGTTTCGCTTGAATTCTAATCTAATCCTTATGATCTGTACAATAAAATTGTGCTCTTCCTAAAGAATACCTGGCCAACTAGTTCCTATCGAATTACTGTTATCAGTAGAGTATCATTTCTTAACTATTTTATAAGTTATAATTGTCATCCATAACATCCTGTCTCTTCTCGGGGAACAAAATTATATTTTGTGTCTTACTGCTACACAAATAGAATACTGTTCCTTATTAAACTTTGAGCAAATATATTTCTTTACTCTTTTCTTATCAAATCTCTTGATCATTTGATGCAACCTTCAGTTTAGTTTAGAATATTTTAGTCTTTTCTTGCTGTTGTTTTAGCAATTATTTTCCTTTGTAGTCTTTTTTTTTTATTTTTTTTATTTTTTTTAAATGACCTTGTTAGTCATATATGAACTGTTTATCTCTTTCTTGGCCATAGGTCCATAACCATTATCTTACCATCTCCATTTATAACCAAGGCCTATGTGCCATTTTGCACTATCTTTGTAACACCCCTCACCCGACTACAGTGTAACCGAGCAAGGTGTGCTACAATCGGTGCCGGAGCACCCTATCTTATCTTACTTTATTCCTTTCATATTTTGATCTCGTTATATTTTAATATTAATTATTTTTCGACGGAGAAACCAGCGGAATTTCTCCTATTTTATTACCAGTTGATGTGTTTTACTATTTACCTGTTTGAAAGTTTCAATAATATTTTACAAATAAAATCTCATCAATTATTTTCATAACTATCTCATAATTCACATCTCATTCATATATCTCAATTTCATATTCATTTCCATGCATTATCTATATATTTCAAATCTGTCTTCGAATCCATACAATCTCATTCATGTTCAAATCACATAAGTAAAATTTTCAAATTTTTTTAATTTACATAATTTCATAATTTACATGATATATGAATTAAGTACATATGAAAAAGCTAATTTATTAAATTACATTACATTTCTATTAATTACCTGCTCATAATCTACATTACAATACAATATCTAGCATTTTATACTTAAATACAAAATATGATCTATATGGGCCCTATCTACATGCATTGCTGAGGAGGTGATAACCTTGAATACTTCAGACACTTCTGCAGATCTGGACTCCAAAAATCTTAGTCAAAGTACCTGCACGAGAAAACAAATCCATCGCGCTAAGCATTGCTGCTTAGTGGTGCAATAATATAACAAGAAAATAAAATATACAAATAAAGGAAGAAAGAAGCATAATTTGAATATTTCAGAATCAATTTAATTTAATACAATGTGTCTAATATTAATTATCTTTTGTTCTCTTTTGTTTCGCTTTGGAAGCGTTTAATTCCGAAATTCACAGTGATAATGTACAATATACAGAATTAATGAAAATACTCAATTTATATTCATATGGCAATAGAAGGTACATTTAAAATATTTAGTTAAGTTATACCTATTTTCGCAACTCTTTTATTATTTTTACTTAACAATTTTTATGTGGTTTAGATCATTTCATAATTGTAACTAATTCTTTTGGAGTCTTATTAACTCATTTATTTAATTTTTAATATTTCAATTACTAATAGTCTTAATTTATTTCAATAAATTACCGCCAAAGTAACCTCTGACAGTGACTAAAGCGATAACGGTCGTTGGCATGGACACGCGATTGCCTCGGGCCGTCATACCATGGGACGCGGAACGTCAACCACGTATGCAGTCAGTATGGCTAAAAAGCCATGATAACACACAATCGGGCATAAAAGCCATGAATACAGGCATAAAGCCATGAATGCGGGCATAAAGCCATGAATACGGGCATAAAGCCATGAATACAGGCATAAAGCCTTTCGCAGTACTGCTAAAACAATACCCTATTGGCATGCCAATCTATCCAATCTGACACACGTGTCTAGGCAATACATGGGCACATAGTACCATTAAGAGTTTATTATTTCATGATAAATTTCAATTATAATTCATACATTCATTTGATCATTTATATGATCACAATTCACATCAATTATCCTTTTATACCATTGTACTCAAAATACTTCTCCTCTCTACAATAATGAGAACTAATGTCTCATTCATAAATTAATATGGTTCATTTATTCATTCATTATGTGATTCATATTGATCACAATTCTAAACAATGGTTCACATGTACCATTGTATTCAAAACATTCTTCCTTTCTCTTATAACTAGAACTAATGTTTCATTTATATTTTTATGTGATTCATTTATTCATTACAATATTTATATGAATTCATAACTCATACAAGGTGTTATTACCTTATTTGTAATGGAAACATAAACCCTAATCTAAACCTCATCCTATTTATACTCAACAATCCATTTAGTTAAATTTCATTTCATACATTCCTTTCTCATTTATACATTCAAAAATCTACTTATGTAATTACAAATTTTATATTTCAAGTTGAGTTACTAATATTTTATGAATTCCATTTGTGATGGGCATATAAGCCCTAACTATCTATTCACATCAATTAGGTGACTTATTTTTCATGTTTCGAGTAATCCATGAATATTTCATGGATTTCTACTTATGGTCTTAATTTCCTTTTAACAATTTTGACTAAGATACATAGTGCACATTTGTCATACAATTCTAAGCATTTAAGCTTAGAATTGGTTCTAGGTCTTCATCTTAGTTTGCTAATCATTTTGATTACTATTCACCTTACTAGTCAACCAAAATGTTGACTTTTTCATACTTAAGGAATATGTTAATTCTAATTACACCAGGAGCCCACATTTTGAGTTTTACATTTGCTAGTATTAATTGCCAATTGCAATTTAAAGTCCCCTAGATGCATTTCTAATTTCAAATTTTGAATTTCAAGTTTTGGTGTCACTATTCACCTCTTTGGTCAACAAAAATGTTGACTTTTGGATAGAAAATATGTACATTGACTTTGGCACTCCCAACATACCACATTTTACATTTAAAACTTGTTAGAATTGGTCACCATTACCATTTCTAACTTAAAACCAAGAGGGCAGAAAATTTCAGTTTTTGAGACCCAACTTCACTGTTCCATTGGACACTGTTGCAGTGAGAATTTGAAGAAATGGCAAACATGAAAGTTGTTCCTTATTTTGTCTAGTTGAATTTCCTTTTTTGAATCACTCCATTTGGAGTTTTTTAGCTCCAGATATGGTCCAAAAACCACATCTGGCCGGATTTGCATTCTGCAGAAATTACCATATCTACAGTAACATGAACAGTGACTGCCACTGCCATTTGGGTTAGGTTCTGGCCATAATTTGGGATAGGTTCCTTCATGAAAGTTGTTTGTCTATGTCTTAACTTGTTGTTGTAAAAATGTCAGGTCAATTGACCATTTGTACAGTGAGTTATGGCCAAATGAACAGTTACTGTTCATTTGGTCATTCTGCAGAATTGGCTTGCAGGGTACCCGGATTGGGGCCAACTTTTGGTCCACTTGCTTTGGTCTTTTGGGCATGGTTTCTTCAGCAAAAATGTGCCATTATAAGTAGTCTAGTTTCATGTCCAATTGGCCAAACACCAATTGAACCTACACAGCCAAAGTTATGGCTGTCCAAGTGGGCTGGAATCACAGCCTCATTGCTGCTGTCATTAGGCAGCCTACCAATTGGGTTTGTAACACTTTAGTTCACTTCAAATTATGATTAACTTGCCTCAAATGGTCACTAATTGACCATTAGAATGTCCATTAATCATTTCATAAGCCAAAACCAAATTTCACTCCTCAAAACCCTAATTCAACAATTCAAAACCATGTATAATCATTTCATTTATGAATTCACTTATAAGTTACACTTTAAGGGCAGCCATACTTGCATATTAGATTCCCAAAAATTATCACCATATCACCTTAACCTTGGCTGCCCAAAATTTAGGGTTAGCATACCAATGTCTTTTATCAAAATTTCTTTGTCATTTAATCACCTATATAGCTCTTAATCATGAAATTGAAGTGAGATTTAAAGTTTAGGGCACTAACCTTATTAAAGCTCCCACTTGAGCTTGTCAATCTTTAAAATTTCTCCCTCTAATGGCTGTCTAAATATGATTTAGGGTGTGAGGATAAATTTTTGTGAAGTGAGGATGAGGTTTTATGGTGTAAAGGGTGAGGTTTTAGCAAGAAAAAGAGAAAGTTTTAATGGAGATTATGAGGGAAATAGGGGCTGCCGGAAATGGAAGAAGATGAGCAGAAAATTTTCTCAAATTTGAACTCCTTTTTGACCTTTTTTAATTGGTTTAAGAGTGCTTGTTGAAATTTGATTGGTTGGGAGAAAGTAAATGACATCATGTGATGTCATTATCCTTAATTTCCACTATTTTTCTTTTCTTTTCTTTTCTACCACATTTCAATTTAATTTTTAGCAATATTTATTCATATTTTGAGTCATAATAATTATTTACTTAACTGGACAAGTCGGCCAAAAATCACCTCTGAAGGCGAAATGACCAAAATGCCCTCCGTTTGGCTTAACGAGTCAAAATTGTCTGTTCCGATTGAAAATTTTTTCTAAATATTTTCTTGGCATTCTAATGCTATAGGAACCTCAATGACCCTTCTCTGGAGTCCCAAAAATTATTTTATAATTTTTCCCCCGGGTCTAGGGCTCCTCGTTGCGAGAACCGCAACTTCCCTCTGGTTACCCATCGCTTGGGCACCGGCTCATTTGATTTAGTTGTATTTTATTTCTAACATTTTTACTAAATTTTTCTTATTAATATTTGAGTTAATTATGGTTCCTCGCTTTAGTTTAAATATTTTTCCGGACGTTCTAGCTGTCCGGACCGACACGGGTCACCGGAACAGTAGAATGTATGGAGTTGCTACTGGGAGGGTGTTACAATCTTATTTGCTTTTGTTTAACTTATTTCCTTCTTGATAAAATAGTTCGGGATATCATTACGCATCTTAAGTAGGTTGTTTGCCCTGATGGCAATTCCTCATTTAGTGTTTTTCTCATTTCTTACTGTTCCATTTGTTTTTTTTTTCCACAGCTTAACTTTAATTATTTTATTCCTCAATCTTATCTTCTTCCTTAACTTGACTGTGGAGTCATGATTTAGCACCTCTTATCATCCCTAATAAATCCACTATACTTCAATATTACTTTGATTTGGTCCTCTGACCATTCTAGTCAACACTTTAACTAATATTCATAATGTTTCTTTATTACATTCGCACCAACTATTCTAATTTTTACTTCCATAACTCTTTTATCTATCAATATTCTATAGCTTATTTTCTGCTGGTTTGTGATCATTACCCTTTTTTATTTCAACCATAAACAATTCTTTAATCTTAAGAAGGGAGTCTACCAGACTCTCCTATTTCCCATGCTATTCAAAAGTTTCGCTTGAATTCTAATCTAGTCCTTATGATCTACATAATAAAATTGTGCTCTTCCTAAATAATACCCTATTGAATTACTGTTATCAGTATAATATCATTTCTTAACTTTTTTATAAGTTATAATTGTCATCCATAACATCCTGTCTCTTCTAGGGGAACAAAATTATATTTTGTGTCTTACTGCTACACAAATAGAATATTGTTCCTTATTAAACTTTGAGCAAAAGATCCATTGCAATACCAAACAACTATAAACCCCATATCGGAGACTGGATGACTTAGCCCTATAGGTGTTATTTTTAAATTTTTACCATGCTAAAATCTCTAGTCCCATAACAATTCTTGATGTACTGTAATTCATGCTAAGGTAACGGAGTCTTTAACTCTCACTACCTTGCAACCATGATCTTTTGATATTCTAATTATAGAGTTTTAAATCTCGAATTAGGATTTACAAACTCAGTTCTAGTAATAAAACTCTATTCTGGTATATTTGTACTAGAACGAAAGTCATTTATAACTATTCTTATCCTTATATACTATTGGGTAGTATGTAGCTCTACACAATAAATCTCAAGTCAGTACTGTAATCTACAGCTTGCAGCACAAACATCAAGAATATTGCATAGTTACTATGATACATCCCAATAGATCAAACTTCCCTATGTCTTATTTCTTTCAAATCCACTAATATCTTAAACTTATTTTGATTATGGTACTTACTGACATCTATCAACAGTAATACCTTTACTTCCATCTAGGGCAGATATATTGCTATAACTTACTTTTTGGTCCTCTTGCCTCACCTAATTAGGCTTACTATTTAACTTTATAATTTATCGTAGTTTAGGAGATGTCTCTCACTAGAAACTTTTCCAAAATAAATTTCAATCACGCTTATTATCGTAATTCTTTTCCTAAAAGACTAATCACTAACACATCAAAATTTATCTCCATGCAAGGGAATATCAGTAGAACATATAATTTTGCATTAGCATATAAATAAGTAGAGCCGGAATCAAATAATACATAATTATTCCTTTCACAAGTTAAGAACATATCGGCAACTACATCTGAAGTCTCTACTTCTTCCCCTTGATGCATGGCATTCCCTCTTTCTAGTGTATTCCTCTGCTCGGGTTGGTCCATTGTGCGAGGATTACTCGAAGTGTTGTCTCTACTTCTACCTCTACCCCTACTAACTATTAATGAGCCTCTAAAATCAGAACCTTGGACTGATTCCTCTGGTGTAGTATGTGGCATAAATCGACGTGCGCTAGTACAATTTCGGGCATAATGTCCGATTCCACCACAATTGAAGCAGCTCCAGTAACCTTATAGCAAATACCCCCGTGTAATTTTCCACAAACATCACAGATACGGATAGGGTAGGAACTTCTAGTTCTTTGACGAATGGCTCTTGATTGCTTCTGCCCTGAAGATCTGCCTCTGTCATACTTTGGAGCTCGGGGTCCTCAAAATCTTCTCTTTCCCAAATTACTACTCGAACTTTGACCGATGGGTTTCCCACTTTTCTCTTTTTCATACTGCTCTTTAGGGGGTTGGGTTTGTACTTGGGCACAGGGTGACAGTTATCGACCATTTCTTTGAAAAGAGCATAGCCATATGCTGGGCCATTTGTACAGTAATTTGTATAGGAGGGACTGGTGCAGCTGGACCTCTAACGCTCTGCGGAACTGGGGCCTTTCCTTGTACGTCAACTGTATCAAACTGCTCTACCGTTTTCTCCCCCTTGTCCATATCTATTCACAGGATATTTTTTTTCTGTACAACCAACACAAGGAGATTTCTCCCCATTAGTTCATATTTATGATGTAAATGTACTATATGTATGAAACATTCGAGCAGTTATACTTATCCAAAAATATTTCAAATTCACAGTTCAAAATTTACTTTAAAAACTAGCTCTGATACCACTAAAACATGTCACACCCTACTCCTCGTAGGATGTAACATGCTCCTGTAGTACACCTAATGAATTACCGTACTTCGCCTACCAGTAACCCATTAAATATACTACAAGGGATTTTAAAACAATTTTCGTTCATTTTTAAATTGGTGGGTAAAATTTTTTTTTTCAGATATTAAAAACCTTTATTTAAAGTCCAAACATAAATCTAATTTGTAGATATTTAAAATCTCTGCAATTTTTATAAAAATTTCAGCAGAGTGCTGTCTGTATTTTGAGAAAACAGTTCTTCAAAATCTGAAAATAAAGACACTCCCAATATAATTCTCAATCACAACTCCATTAATCAATTTCATTTCACAAATCAGCACAAGCAACGCAATACACAGTTTAAATTAAATCAAACATTGAAATATCTCATTAAGCTAACAAAATGAATATTTACATTCATGGGAGTATTAAAAATTTAGTAGTGCAAACTTTATAAATACATAAAATCTCAAGATAACCTTATAATAATTTGTATTTCATTACAATCCAAAAATATATTATAAAAGAGTTGGTACAACTGCTCAAAGTAAATTTCATTCATATAATTACAGAATTACATCAAAATCTAAAGTATAAGAGTATACTTATGATATACCCGAAGATAGTCTCACTATGCCTTTCAGTAATCTTACTCAGCTGCATTATATTTTCTTTCACCTGTGACAGCATACAAAGCTATCGCTAAGTGGTGAACTCAGTGGTGCACAAACTAATAATTTAAAACTTAATA
Source organism: Hevea brasiliensis (assembly GCF_030052815.1). Classification (NCBI taxonomy): domain Eukaryota; kingdom Viridiplantae; phylum Streptophyta; class Magnoliopsida; order Malpighiales; family Euphorbiaceae; genus Hevea; species Hevea brasiliensis. Next base: position 32,106,247 of record NC_079497.1, on the reverse strand, counting down.
CAAGTTATGCTTGACAATTCATAACAAATAAAATTTTTAAATTTTTAAATTCTTCAAAATTCATAACATTTAGAAATCAATATTTTTCATTCATGCAAATTATTCATTCGAATAACATTTTGATCAAATAGTAATTCTTTATCTACATTTCTTTTAAATCTCGAAACAATACAAAAATATTTTGAATCACTGACAAATTATTTATTTCAACCACAATTTATCAAACTATGCATAATTTAAAAAGCGTTGCCAACAATTCACACAGTTGAACCCATGACCCAAAATTCAAATAGATGTCGTGTTGTACACCACGACATTTCACACTCTCGCAATAACCGAGGCTAAAAGGGAGGAACAAAGACTAGCTAGTATATATGAGTACTCATTCAAACTCTTCCCCAACTGGCAAGCCACAGAGGAAGGAACTCGCCCCATCTAGTGGAGGAGATATCTCACTAGACAAGCTAATGAGAATTCACAACATATTTTACCATATCAACTATGGTTTCAAATCATATTCAAAACAATTTCTATCTACAAAGTGTTTATAAATCATCAACATATTTAATCATCATAAATTCATGCTCAAGGTTGGCAATACATCAAACTTAAAATTTACAATCCTTAAAACCATGCAATAAATCCTTAAATGTATAAGAAAATTTGTATTTAATTTATACAATTTCATTCAACAAATTAAAATTCTCAACACAACAAAATTATAAATCATAAAATAAACTTGTTCAAATTAATTTAGAAGTGAAAAGCAACAAAATAGTTAGTTGTGCACAAACCTTATACGAGTCGCCTCTTGGCCTTGACTCGATGTCTCGGGTTCTTTCCCGGTATTCTTTTCCACTAAAACACACAGTTTCACAGTGTTTCAGTATCACCATTTATCATAACTCCAAAAATAAATTCAAATCTACTTACACCTAACTTTAATATGCTAAACTTAACGTTCTTGAAAATTTATGTTTCGGGGTTACTATTTATGATACTATTCAAGTCAATTTGTTGACTTTCTAAGGCTTAATACGTATGAGAATTCCAACTTCACCTAACTTTTGGTTGTTTACTCAAAATCTAAGTCTTTTAGGCATATTTGCAAATTTTCAGTTTTGGTGCCTTATATTACACTGTTCCATTGGTCATTTTTCTGTTAGAATTTGACAAAACTTTCTTCATAGAAAATGTTTCCTATTGTCTTAACTTTATTCTTCTTTTTGAATCACTCCAATTGAAGTTTTGTAACTCAAGTTATAGCCTTTTGAATCATAGCTGCCGGATTGGACTTAACCCAAATTTCTGGGCACCAAACTGGTTCTGGCAATTTTAAGTCACCAATTTTGGGTGGCCAAATGACTTGGTTAAGGGCATAATTTGGGTTTGTGTTCTTCATAAAAGTTTTAGGTCTATATCTCAGCTTTCCACAGGTAAAATTTTAGGTCATTTAGACCTGCCTAGCCCAAGTTATGGCCAAATGAACAAACACTATTCATTTGGTCATTTTTGTACATGTCAGATTGCCTAATCTGGATTTGGTTAATTTGTTCACTAGGTTTTGGTCACCTTTTGGGCATGATTCCTAAATGAAAAATGTGTCATTTTGTATTTAGTTTCATTCCCAATTGGCCTCACAACAATTGGGCTTGTAAATTTTCAGTTTTGGTCCCTCAAAAGGACCTTGGTCTTGCTGCCTGCAGCATGATCCTAAGTAACCCTAATTTGCATTTGGTTCCAACACTTCTAACATGCTCCAATTGGTCACAAATGACCATTTCTCAGCTCAAACTAAGTCCAACACACCATTTAACACATCCTCACATTTTTTTTCTTCCAAACCTTAGGTCCAAACCCTAATTTTCATAAAATTCAAACCTAATGCATTCTAAACATCTATCCATTGTCTACACACATAATTCAACTTAAACAACCATTCAAATGCATCAAATTCATTCATTCTTAACCCTATATACTGCTGGCCAAAATTTATATAGTCTTTTAACATATCATTTTGTTTCATTTTTCAACAAATCATCACTCAATCAAGTTGCCTAAGTATAAATATGAAGATACAAAAAGAGAAATCAAACTAACCTTACTTGGAATTTTTCACCTCTTCAAAACTTCCTCCTTTCTTTTTCTTTTTGTTGTCAAGCTCTTTATCAAGGTTTGAATACAAGGTTTAATGATAGAAATTTAAGTTTTTATGGTGGGATTTAGAGTTTGATCAAGCTCAAAATGAGCTTTAATGGAGTTTTAAGGGTGAGAGAGCTTTGAGAGAGAGAGAGAGAGAGAGAGAGAGAGAGAGATGGACGGGAATGAAGAAGACTTCCCCTTTTTTTTTCTTTTCTTTTTCTTTTATGTATTTATCCTTATGGAAGACCACTAATTCTCAAAATTTTTTTTTAATTAGTGTTTATTGCATCATGCATGATGTCATGCATGATGTCATCACTTTTCACTTTTTCTTTTTTTTTATTTTATTTATTTTTCCATTAGTTCTTCAATTCAATTCCCGATTCTGAAATTTTTTTTCTCTAATTTTATTTGACAGTTAGGTCAGGAGTCAGCTCTAGGGGTAAATTGACCAAATTGCCCCTCGCTGGTTCAATTCGGTTTGCAAATTATTCGATATTTCTTCCAGATCCCTGACCAAATTATTTGACCTGCTTAACAATTCTTTTTTGTGATTTTCTCTTTTCCACTATGTTCGCAATAATCCTAAGGACCGCGGCGTCACATTTTCCAATTTGAAATTTGAGTTACGATTGACCTCACAGTCATTTCTCGAGAAGGTCACCCATCGCTGTGACTCTCGGCTCATTTAACCTTTTATGTTCAGTTTTTCTTATTTTTACTTTTCTATCTGGTAATCACTATTTATTTTCAATCAGGGCTTTTCTAGGTGTCTTAACCACAGTTCTATTCCTCTTAATTATTCGGATCGATACCAGTCACCGGAACAGTAACATATACCAGGCTATGCAAATAGGGGTGTTACAGGGTGGCCATGGCATGCTATGCTAGGTGTCAACCATGGTCTATGATGTACCTAAAATGTTTTGGAGAAATCATTTAAGGTAAGAAAGAGTTCTAATGATATTATGGGATAATATCATTTATCATTGCCAATAAGTAATAAGCCTAGTAAGTCACACATCTACACAAGTTAATCACCAAGTAAAATGTGATTTAATTGATTAATTAAAGAGTTTAATTAATTAATTAAATAGGTTTGGTTTGCAATAAGATTGCAAAGTCTCTAGCATGACTTGAAACTAAATCTAGGTTATTGGATATATTGTATAGATTAAATTTATATTTAAAATGTTTAAATATGAATTTAAATGTGAGAGATTAATTAATGAAGATTAATTAATCAATTAAGTTTATTTGATATTAATTAATTTGAAGAAAAGAAATTATAATTTTGGGAAAATTATATGGTGACATGTAGCACCATGAGATGGTGACACATGTCACCACACAAGCTTACCACTTGTCTTTCTATGATGGAAGACCATTTTTTAAGATTTAAATGGAGATTGATACTTGGCTCCATGGGATTAAGTCAACCAAAACAAGATGGGATCTTGTAATGACATGTGGCAAGGAGTTAGTAAACTTTGACTTGTGTATATAAAGGAAAATGAAGAAAGAGAAATTATCCTCTCTCTTCACTCCCATTTGGATGGCAACATTGAGTCCTTCCTTTCTCTTCATTTTCTCATCCAATTCAAGAAGAAAAACTTTGATTTTTTTTTGAATCAAAATTGCTAGAAATGGTTTCTAGTGCTACATACATCCATTAAATCTCACTAAAGCAAAACCCCTTTAATTATAAGTGGTTGGCAAGGCATGGAAGTCATTCAAGGGGCTGCCATTGCTACCATTGGTGAGCTTGTCGTGGACAACCTAGAGGGACAACATTTGGGGTCCTAAGAGCATTCTAAGAGTGGGAATTCCATCAATTGTGCATCAAGAGATTAGTACTCAAAATACCCTCTTTTAATTAGGGATTAATTGAATTATATGTTAATTCACAATCTTAAATGGCAAATGAAAGTTTAAAGCATGCTAAAATGTGTTTTAGTATGCAATTGGACATTAAAAATTGATTAGGACCATAATACACTTGTATGATGCATGAAACCCTAGAAAGGTTTTTGAAATTTTAATGCTTTAAATGCCCTAAATCCATGCTTCCACTCCTGCACTGTCACACTTTATCCCTGGTAAGGCATGACATGTTCCCGTAGCATACCTAATGAATTACCGAACTCCACCTACCAATAACCCATTAGTTATGCTACAAAGGATTTTAAAACAAACTATAACTTTTTATCTTATCAATTCTTTGGCGAAAAACTGCATGAGAATAGTTAAAATTCCTTATAAACATTCATTAGAAATAATAATAGAGTGAATATTGCAAAAGTTACATTTCAATAAGTTTCCAAATAAAATACAAATAGTTACAAACTCAAAATAATTAATAATGCAGTGCTTTTTAATACAAACTGCTCAATGTCCGTACATCCATACATATAGGTACAAAATACATTCAAAGAAATCACAAGGGTATACCTAACATAAATAACCACAATCAATACCAAAATGTTGCTTTTAAGTCTCTCACTCGGCAGCCTTCTCCTTTCCCTTACCTATGACAGCATAAAGAAGTTATCGTTGAGTATATCACTCAGTGGTGTACAACTAAAATTTCAAAACTTAAGGTAAAACACAATTTGTCAAAGCATAATAAATCACATTTTTCTTAAGCATGAAAACTTCACAATAGTTCTAAGTTCATAAGAGCCATTTATTGGAATAACATTTCAAATGAGAAATCACACTTCATAAATCACAATTCACAAAGCATTAGTGTTGCCAAAATCAACACACAGTTCAGGCCATGACACAAAATTTCACGATCAGTGCCGTGTTGTACACCATGACAAAGCAATCTCAACCTCACTAATCGTTATTAATGAGGGAAGGGCTAGCTAGCTAATGAGTACTCATGTAGTTTTACCCCACTAACCGTTATTAATGGGAGACATAATCAATATCAGTTATTAACCCCAAGTAGCCATTACTACTGGGGAGTTTCGAAAGGGACTGTCATTCTAACTGTAGTTTCAAAACAGTTTACAAAAAATTTTCCACTCAACAATCACATTTATAAATCAATAAACACATTTAAATTCATCATAATATCCATATAAAGGTGGCAACACCCAAATTTCTCAAATGCAAGAGAAAACCATATTTCCATCAAAGTAAACTTGTTCAAAGCAAACTCATTCAAATAAACACATTCCAAGCAATTTACAAGTTTAAAAATGAAGAAAATGTTTGTTGTGCACAAACCTTCAATAATTCTCCTTCCTTGTTACCTACTTCTCCTTTTCCATTCCAACTTCTTTTTCTACTGAAAATACACAAATAGAATACCTCAATACTAATCTCAATTGCTGCTAAGAACTGATTACATGAATATTTAATGTATCCAAAGTTAGCTTTGCAAATTTTAGAAAGTTTTGGTTTTGGACAGCTTGGTGCCCTAATTTTTGAACCCAATTTTTACCTAGTTTCACTCATAATTTGGTGAGGTGTTCTTCATGAAAATTGTTCATCTGGGTCTTAAATTTATTTTCCTTTTTGAATCGCCTAATTCGAAGCTGTGTAGCTCAAGTTATGGCTAAAACACAGTTACTATTTAAGTTACTGTTCACCCTACAGTTTCAGTTCTGGCAGATTTAATAATCCAAATTCGTTTAATAATTTGATCAAGTTAAGTCCATAATTTGGTCTAATGTTCTTCATAAGAAATGTTCTACTATGTCTTAGGTTTCCATCGGTTTGAGAATCGCCTAAATCGGAGTTTTCTAGTGAGAGTTATAGCCATGCAAAATTTACTGTTCATATGGTAAATCTGCAGATTTCAGATTTTCTGCAGATTTGATGATTCAACTTTGCTTAGTAATTTGATTGGGTTAAGTCCATAATTTGGCCTTAAGTCCTTCATATGAAATGTTTTAAATGTTTTAAGTTTCTATCGGTTTTAGAATCACCTAAATCGGAGTTTTCTAGAGAGAGTTATAGCCATACAAAATTTACTATTCATATGGTCAAATTCTGCAGTTCCGAAATTTTGTCTCTAAGTTAAAGCCAAGTTTTAGGCAATTTTTGGACAGTTTTTGGGTTGGCTCTCTTCATGAAAATTCTAGCCCTGTGCCTTAATTTTCATTTCCAATTGGTTTCACACCAATTGGAGTTGTGTAGCTCAATATATGGGCTGTCAAACACACTGAACTCAGTGTGCAAATTCTGCCCTAGGTTCAAATTTTCATTTCTTCAATTATTCCCACTACCCAACCTCAATTCATATTTAATTCACCTAAAATGACTATAATTTAGCATTGACACATCAATGGCACTTCCTAGCACAAACCCCACAATTGTCAAACACCAAAGTTTGCAATTTTTCCATAATCCTACCATTTCATTACTTCCATTCATCAACCCAATGTCAATTCAAACTAAATAAACCTCAAATGATCATAATTTAACACTACACACACCAATTTCACTCTCTAGCACCAAAGCTCTAATTTTTCCATGAATCCTAATCTCCCATAATTAAATTTATACGCATATCATGCAATTTCTTTGCCCCAATCATGTATACTTCTTCAACTAAGCTTAATCTCATCATCAATTTCATTCAAAGACATCATACCCTAACTTTTCTCCAATTTGGCCAAAACCCTAGTTTAGGTTTCATGCATGTTTCCTTTCAATTTCTCATGTAAATTCATCACACCCAAACTTGATTCAAAGCATATTTGGTTAATCAAGCATGAAAAAGAGAGCTTACCTCACTTGATGATTTTTCCCACTTCCAATCTCTTCCAAATCTTGTTCTTCTTATTTCAATCTCTCAATCAAAGATCTCTTTGATGTTTTCTTTTAGTGGGCTATGGAATTTATGAAGGGAATTTAAGAGAATTAAAACTTGGGAGGGGAAATCAATGAGCGGAAAAAGTGAAAGAAGAAGAGAAAAAGAGAGAGAGAGAGGGAGAGAGAGGAGAGGGTGGTAACACCTTATTAAAAAAAAAATAAAGAAGACATTTGTCTTCTTATATATATATATATATACATCCCTAAAATTAGTTTATTAAAATTATAAATTTTAATTGTGTCATAAGGATAATTAAACTTAAATTTTTATTTCCCTTTTTTTTTACATTTACACTTAATTTTTCCTTTTAATTAAATAATTAAATTTAATTATCAAAGATCTCTTTGATATTTTCTTTTAGTGGGCTATGGAATTTATGAAGGGAATTTAAGAGAATTAAAACTTGGGAGGGGAAATCAATGAGGGGAAAAAGTGGAAGAAGAAGAAGAGAAAAAGAGAGAGAGAGGGAGAGAGAGGAGAGGGTGGTAGCACCTTATTAAAAAACAAAATGAAGAAGACATTTGTCTTCTTATATATATATATATATATACATCCCTAAAATTAGTTTATTAAAATTATAAATTTTAATTGTGTCATAAAGATAATTAAACTTAAATTTTTATTTCCCTTTCTTTTTACATTTACACTTAATTTTTCCTTTTAATTAAATAATTAAATTTAATTATCAAAAGCCCATAAGTCCTTCATTTTAATTTTATCATAATGGAAATGAAAATTTAAGTTTTCACTTTTTAAATTTCCCCTTACACATTTTTACTTGAATTTTTCCTCAAAAATTTATTCATAATTCAATTTATTATTTTCATTTACTTAAATTGACATTTTAGTCAAAAATTAACTCTTAAAGTGAATTGACTAAAATAACCCTTATCTAGTCATAATCCCTCTTTTACAATATACCCGGTGAGTCCTTATATTTTTGAGTCACTTAAATTTTTATTGTGTGTATCTCAATTAATTTTCTATTTATTTTTGATCCTCAAGGTATCTTTGAATAGTACTAGTCACGGACCAAAAATGGTACTATTCATAACTCGGAGGTTCGGGGTGTTACATACACTATGATTAATTAACTAATCATCATTAATTAATTAATCTAAGTCTTCCATTAACTAAGTCAAAGTGTCAAACTTTTACTAAGTCAACAAGACCAACATTTGACCAAGTCAAATTCTCTAAATTTTAACTTCATCCTTTTAATTATTTTCAAGTTTATATTTAAACCATTTAAATATTAACTTGTGGACTTCCATAGATTAATTTAGTTTCAAGTCATGCTAAGGCTTTGCAATCCTCTTACAAACTAAATTTGTTAATTCAATTAATTAACTAAACTCTTCAGCCAATTAACCAAGCTAACCGTGTCTTGGCCAATATGCTTTTTGTGTATGTGACTTACTAGGTTCATGACTAATTGGCAATGAGTTTAGAGTCATTTTATAATTAGAATGAAATCCCATTTCATCTGAATTCTCATAAGTCATCATTGACATCTAGCATTATGTATTATGATTACCCAATTAGTAATGAGTTATATCTCCAGTCCATGAACGTTTAGTCATGCGTGCCATGTACTAAAGTCTCTCCATTATAAAATCTCAATTCTAGTTGGAGTCATTGTTGATGTCAAACTCTAATTGCATCGAATCATATATTCTCTTTTAATTCTAGTTCTTGACTAATTTGACTTCCTTGTCAGAAACTCTTTTCTGGCTAAGTCTATCTATCCTGGCCAGGAACTTAAAACATCAAGAACAATTAAATGAACATAGGATTTTATCCCTATTTACTTAGGGTATCGGATCCCATTTTGACTAGCACTTATCTCAATATACAACTAGTAGGAGCCAACACATGCCCATATACCCATATATAGTACGAGTATGAAAGCAGTATCAAATTCAGACCATCACCTATATACAAGATAACTGTGCTATCTTAGGTCAAGAGATTATATGCACTAGCATGACCTTTAAGATATTGCATTAACAAGAGTAAACTCCATGTGCATATCATAAGCGTTACTGGTTTGGCCTACTCATCATATGAGTGCCCACCATATATGTCATATGGGATGAAACTCACAATTCCATTTTATTAGTACCCCATACTAATCTATGGACACAAACATGAATGACAAGATTTTCAAATAAGTCATGTCCCTTATGAAGTATCCTAGATTGCAAACCATATTTATAACACTTGTGTAAGCATGTACTGTCACTCATATCCTTAACATTTTAAGAATAGAACAACTAATCAAGTATTAAAGGACCTTTTCTATTGCACATAAATAATTTATATAAACAGAAAAAAATAATTACCTTTTATTGATAAATAATTGTTTCCAAGATATAAATAAATAATATGATCCAAGGCATACTACTAACAATCTCCCACTTGCACTAGAGCCATTTATTACAATATCTAAGACTCATATTCTCAAGATGTCGGTCCAGCTGAGTTTGTGTCATGGCCTTCGTGAATGGATCAGCTGGATTATCAACTGATGCTATTTTCTGCATGGCTATATTGTCGCGCCCAACTATTTCTTTAATAATATGATAGCGCCTTTCTATGTTTTTAGATTTTCGGTGAGACCTGGGTTCCTTAACTTGAATAATAGCACCATTGTTTTCACAACATAATGGGATTAGTGATACAATGGATAGAACCACTCCAAGTTTTGTTACGAACTTCTTTATCTAAACAGCTTCCTTTGCAACATCCGATGCAGCAATATACTTAGCCTTTGTAGTGGAGCTAACAGTTGTACTCTATTTGAAACTATTCCAACTAACTGCACCTCTATTACATATGAACACAAAAGCAGAGATAGACTTTCTATCATCAACGTCTAATTGAAAATCAAAATTTGTAAAGCCATCTGGTTGAAGATCATCTCCTCCATATATCAAGACAAGATCCTTAATTCTTTTCAAGTACTTAAGGATGTTCTTGACAGCTATCTAGTCTTTCAAACCTGGATTGGATTGAAACCTACTAGTCAAACTAACAGTATAAGTATAAGCGATATCCAGCCTAGTACACAACATTGCATACATGAGACTTCCAATAGCTAAAGCATATGGAATCCTAGCCATTTTCTCTCTTTCTTTAGGTGTCTTAGGAGACATATCCTTAAAAAGATGGATACCATGCCTTACTGGTAATAATCCTCTTTTGGAATCAAGCATGTTAAACTTCTTTAATATCTTTTCCAAATATAGACTTTGAGATAGACCTATCATTCTTTTCACTCTATCTCTATAGATGTGAATGCCAAGAATATAGGTAGCATCCCCTAAGTCTTTTCATGGAGAATGTATTTGGCAACCAGACTTTTACAGTAGTAAGCAGACCAATATCATTGCTTATTAATAATATATCATTCACGTACGATACAAGGAAAGTGGCTGCACTCCCACTAACCTTCTTGTGCACACAAGGATCATCCTCGTTTTTAATAAAGCCAAAAGATTTGATGGCTTCATCAAAATTGATGTTCCAACTCCTCAAAGCTTGCTTTAATCCATAAATAGATCATTTTAGCTTGCATACTTTGGAATGGTCTTGGGATTCAAAACCCTTATGTTGTTCCATGAATATGTTTTGCTCAATATATCTATTGAGAAAAGCTATTTTGACATCCATCTACCAAATTTCATAATCATTGTATGCAACAATAGCTAATAAAATCCTAATGTATTTAAGCATGGCACCAAGAGAGAAAGTCTCCTTATAGTCAATTCCTTGCCTTTGGCGAAACCCATTTGCAACAAGCCTTGCTTTATAGGTCTCCACCTTTTCATCAAAACTAATTTTCTTCTTGAAAATCCATTTATTTCCTATAGGTACAATACCTTTAGAAGGGTTTACAAGATCCCAAACTTGGTTCTTATACATGGAATCCATTTCAGATTTCATTGCCTCGATCCATTTAGAAGAATCTATATCTGATATAGCCTCTTCATAGGTTAAAGGATCATCTCCATGATCTATTTCCTCATGAACAAACAACTCTTGTTCATTCTCATAAAGAAAACCATATCTCTCTAAAGGGTAAGATATTCCAGTTGATCTTCGAGGAAGTGAAATGGATGTATCATTAATAGGTTTAGGTTGAGTAGATGGATCTATATCCATTTGATTTGTTGGTTAGTCAAAATTCTCTAATTCCAATTCTATTTGCCTTCTTGTACCACCTTCTTGAATAAATTGTTATTCAAGAAAAATGATATCCCTACTTATCACAACTCTTTGTGACGCTAACAAATAGAAATAATATCCAAAACTATCTTTTGGATATCGAACAAATCATCCCTCTTTAGATATTGTTTCTAATTTATCAGTCTTCAGCTTTTTAACATAAGCTGGACAACCCCAAATCTTAACATGTTTGAGACTTGGTTGTCTTCCATGCCATATCTCATAAGGAGTGGAAGAGACTGATTTTGATGAAATTCTGTTAAGAAGGTGTAAAGTTGTTTGCAATGCAAATCCCCATAAGGAAATTGGTAAGTTTGTGTAGCTCATCATACTGCGTACCATATCCAATAGGGTACGATTTCTCCTTTCGGATACACCATTTAATTGTGGCACTCCTGGAGGAGTTAATTGAGAAATAATGCCATGTTCCTTTAGGAACTCCTCAAATTCAGTACTTAAGTATTCACCTCCTCGATCTGATCGAAGAATTTTAATACTTTTGTCTATTTGATTTTCTACTTCAGACCTGAATTCTTTGAACTTTTCAAATGATTCATGTTTCTATTTCATCAAATACAAATACTCATATTTAGATATATCATCAGTAAAGGTAATAAAGTAATGATAACCACCTCTAGCCATTTCTTTAAATGTATCACATACATCACTATGTATTAGTTCCAAAATATTTTCAGCCCTCAACCCTTATCCAACAAAGGGAGATCGAGTCATTTTGCCTTGAAGGCAGGATTCACAAATTGAAGTAGGTTCAGAACCCAATGAAGATAAAATCCCCATTTTCTCCAATTTCACAATCCTATCTTCTGCATTATGACCTAATCTTAAGTGCTGAAGATGTCTTGGACTAGAGTTAGTTTTTATTATGGCATTAAATTCATTTTGATTGCTTGCCTTGGTTTTGTATTTATCATTATTATCCAAATAATAAAGTCCATCATGCATATAACCCATGCCAACATATTATTTCTAAAATAAGTATTGCAAATATCATTTACAAACTGAAATTTATATCTATTTCTAGTCAAACTAGATACAGAAATGATGTTCTTAAAAGCATTAGGTACATATAATACATGATCTAGATACAAAACATGTTTAGATAAGTACAAAGATTTAAACCCTATGTCTAAGGTTACAATCGTTGCTCCATTGCCAATTCTGAGTCTAACATCTTGTGTCTGCAAGCTACTACTACTTACTAGTTCCTGCATATCAAAACATATGTGAGAACTAGCACTAGTATCTAATACCCAAGCTATAGATGAACTAGGAGTATCATTAGAATCTAAATAACAAGAAATAGACATATCTTTAGAAGGCTTATCCTTCTTGTCCTTTAGAGTTTCTAAATACTCCGAGTAATTTCTTTTCTAGTGCCTATCTTTCTAGCAATGAAAACACTTTCCTTTGCCTTGCCCAGCTTCAGTCTTCTTCTTCTTCTACTTGGCCATTTTCTTAGATGCTCTTAGAACAGGAGATTTCCTTTTCTTATTACCCTTTTTTTTTCTTGGACTTTCCAATAGAAGAAGAAGATGCAACCAAAGCAACCTCCTTTCCTTTATTACCCGACATATTCTTTTAGGCAATAATAAGCATGTTTAATAAGCTAGCCAAGGTACACTCTTATTTTGTCATATGAAAATTTGTAATAAAATTTCCAAAAGACTCTAGTAAGGACTGAAGGATCAAATCCGTTTGCAACTGGAAATCCATGGTAAAGTTGAGATCTTTCAGCTACTTTATGAGCCAGATCATCTTATGAATATGATCTCCAACATTTTGTCCTTTTGACATCCTCATTTTAAATAGTTGCCTAAATATCTCATATCTGGCATTTCTACTATGCTCACTATACAACTCTTGAAGGTGAGAGAGGATTTCAAATGCACTTTGCATCTTTTCATGTTGTTTTTGCAATTCATTTGTCATGGATGCCAGCATGTGGCACCTTGTTCTCATGTCATGCTCTTTCCACCTGTCCAGTGTGTCAAGTTCCTCTTGAGATGCCCCAGAAGTTAAGGGACCAGTAACTTTTGAATCTAAAATATATCCAATAAATTATAGATTAAGGACAAGTTTTAGGTTTATTAGCCAATCAGAAAAATTGAGACTAGTCAACATATTGTGATCTAATATGCCTACTAGAACGTTGGATGGTGGTGGTTGTTGTGTACACATTTTTACCAAATTATAAACTATAGAAAATAACAAGATTTAATTAGTAATTGTATCAAGTAATTTACCAAAATGATTATGGTCTTTTAATCAAATTAGTCCTCCTACTAATTTGATGAATCCTACACTTCTAAAGTAGAAAACAGAAATTAAGTTGGGATGAATTTCTAATGGGTGATTGAATTCTTATAGACTTATTAATCATCCTCAGGCACATCCATTATTGGACTTATAGCAATCTACAAGTGAGCAACTCTTTGCTCATCACATCTCATGTGAGGCTCAATCAATTATTTGGCCCATAATGCTTAAAACCTCTGGCACATCCATTATTGGCTTATCTTGCACTTGTTAAGTTGTGCCCACTGAGTCAACAAGCATGCAAATTTGAATCTTAATGACCTCAAGCACATCGATTATTGGCCACTAACATATTTACATATTTACAACATCATATGTTTAACAATTACTTTCAAGAACATCTCTTAAACCAAATGCATTATCCCTATGCAACCATAGCCAACAATGTAAGCATTTAAAATTTCTCAAAGTAATTGCCTCAGTGGAAGGCCATGATGCAATTTCCAAAATTCACCATTATCAACTTAATCATTTTATTAGAAGATTTAGTGGGCTGCCCTAATTACTATTAGGTCTCACTTTGCACATTATCCATTTTTATGTATATCACATACACATCATGAATATATATATCATATACATACATTCATACTATGGAAATGTAAAAGGTATGATCATGGACTATTCTGTGGGAATTCAATCCCAGCCACAAGGATTGAATTTAGGGCATCCTAGGTGAACATTCATCTAATTATGTCTTGATCCCAACTCTTCAACTCTTGAAGTGTGGTGCTCCGATTGATCTCCATCAATGTTCTAGGCTCCATTCCATCTTGTAAGTCCACCAAGCCAATTACAACATTTATCCTTGGCACACCAAGGTAAAATTACATTTAAATTGAGCTTTCAAGCTCATATAAATGAATGTACAACCTAAAATTGTATCATAACAAATTATGATACAGCCCTTGTAAAATAAAAATAATTATTACAAATCCATAGAATCAGTTGAGGAAATAATCACATTGGTCTCCTAAAGTCCATGATCATCCATCATGCCAAGACATATAATTAACACTTGAATCTACTAGTTAATTCTTAATATCACATATTTTCTACTAGTTAATTCTTAATATCACACACTGAAAATTAACCTAAACATTCATGAATCACATTCACAAACATGTTACATTCAGTTTGGGACCAAGATTGAACAATTCAATCATCAAGCAAAATCACAAAGTTGATGAAAGCACCTTTGATCACATCACTTACCCTATGGACATTCTACCTTGGCATATTGGCACTTTACTCAAAATTTGTGATTTTTCTTATTATCCAATGATTTTAAACATCATCATATGCATGTATAACACCATAAATCAAGTCAAATAAAAAACATAAAATTGTACGCTCAAGTCCAAATTTTGGCCGAACCATGAAGATGAACAGTAACAAGCTAGCATTTTGATTTTGCACCTCAATTTAACTTGTGTTCAAGTTGCATCCTATGCAACTTGACATGGTCCCAAGCTGCTCATAACATGTCTCATGTTCCTAATGGCAAATTAGGGTGGCTCTGATACCAATTGAAAGAGTTATACACTAATTTATGGAATAATTCCAAAAGAGGTGCTGAATTTGGCAATTCAATAATTTTTCCTAAGCTAGGGCTTCATGCATCTTGCAATCAACTTAAGCCATTGAAAAATTCAATGTTTAGTCTTACTAAATCATGCCTTAAGTCCATAATAGACCTGAATGCCATTAGGATACAATTTGCCTAAATTAAACCAAGTTAGGGTTTTGGAGATCACTTACCCTCAAAGGCGTAGAATCAACCAATTCCACCTTAATCTGGGTAGTAAAGACTTTCAATTGCAAGTCCTCTAGCTTGTCCACACAAGCAATCAGCCAAGACCACCTTGAAGAACCACTAACTCTTCCAAATTCTTTAAAATACAGTAACCAAGAAGAAGGGAGAAAGAGCATGTTGCTTTCTTATGGTTTTCTAGTTAAAAGTAAAGGGGAAACACTTCCTCCAATGGTTAATTCAATAGATCAACAAATTGAAATCTTGAATTTTCTCAAGGATGAAGATGAAACTAGAAAGGGAAAGGGAAGACCAAGATGGCCGACACACATGAGATAGAAGAAGAAGATTTTTTTTTTCCTTTTTATCTCTTCCTTAAATATGTCAATTTTATAATTAATGCAATTAACAAATGTTGAGTTTTGGTTGGTTAATCCAAATTCTTATCCCAATCCAATTAGTCCATTAGTCATCATTAAACATTAATCAAGAAAATTAATTAGGATTAATTATGCCATAATTAATTAACTAATAATCACTAATTAATTAATCTAAGTCTTCCATCGACTAAGTCAAAGTGTCAAACTTTGACTAAGTCAATAAAGTTAACATTTGACCAAGTCAAATTCTCCAAATTTCAACTTCATCCTTTTAATTATTTTTAAGTTTATATTTAAACCATTTAAATATTAACTTGTGGATTTCCATAGATTAATTTAGTTTCAAGTCATGTTAGGGACTTTGCAATCTTATTGCAAACTAAATTTATTAATTCAATCAATTAACTAAACTTTTTAGCCAATTAACCAAGCTAATCTGTGTCTTAGCCAATATGCTCTTTATGTGTGTGACTTACTAGGTTCACGATTAATTGGCAATGAGTTTGGAATCGTTCCATAATTAGAATGAAATCCCATTTCATCCGAATTCTCATAAGTCATCTTTGATATTTAGCATTATGTGTTGTGACTACCTAATTAGTAATGAGTTATATCTCCAATCCATGAACCTTTAGTCATGCGTGCCATGCACTAAAGTCTCTCTGTTACAAAATCTCAATTATAGCTGGAGTTATAGTTGATGTTAAACTCTAATTGCATCGAATCATATGTTCTCTTTTAATTCTAGTTTTGGACTAATTAGACTTCCTTGTCAGAAACTCTTTTCTAGCTAAGTCTATCTGTCCTGGCCAGGAACTTAAAACATCAAGAATAATTAAATAAACATAGGATTTTATCCCTATTTACTTAGGGTAACGGATTCCATCTTGACTAGCACTTATCTCCATATATAACTAGTAGGAGCCAACACAAGCCCATATACCCATACATAGTACGAGTATGAAAGCAGTATCAAACTCAGACCACCTATATATAAGATAACTATGCTATCTCAAGTCAAGGGATTGTATGCACTAGCATGACCTTTATGACATTGCATTAACAAGAGTAAACTCCATGTGCATGTCATAAGCATCACTGGTTTGGCCTACCCATCATATGAGTGCCCACCATGTTTGTCATATGGTATGAGACTCACCATTCCATTTCATTAGTATCCCATACTAATCTATGGACTCAAACATGAATGGCAACATTTCCAGATAAGTCATGTCCCTTATGAAGTATTCTAAATTGCGAACCATATTTATAATACTTGTGTAAGCATGTACTATCACTCATATCCTTAACATTTTAAGAATAGAACATCTAATTAAGTATGAAAGGACATTTCTATTGCACATAAACAATTTATATAAACAGTAAAGAATAATTGCCTTTTATTGATAAATAATTATTTACAAAATATAAATAAATAATATGCTCTAGGGCATAGTACGATAAATAGTTATTTACAAGATACAAATAAATAATATGCTCTAGGGCATACTACTAATAAGTTTTAGCTCCCCAGGTGGTACTAGCTTCTCAATCAACACAACTCATCATGGGAATTTGTCCTCAGCCTCCAATAACATCATAAAAGGAACTGCTATGTTTGCTATTCAGGTTCCCCATACCACAGTTATAGCCATACCAGCTCCTACTCCTCAGGTGTTGTGACACCCCATACCCGGCTACAGTGTATCCGAGTAAGCTATGTCACACGGTGTACCGGCACACTGTATTTTACCTTAATAATTTTTATCATGCTTTTGAATATAACTTATGAAATATAATTTATTTAAGCCATTTATTGAAATTACAATTTATTTGAGGTTCCGAAAATTTTATAGAAAATCCGGCAGAATACCGGCTAAAAATGGAGAAAACAGTTCTTCAGAACCTGTTAAAAAACACTTCCAAATAATTTTCAAACAATCCCAACTTCAATTCATCAACAAAGTCTCAATATCAAGATCTCAACAACATTTCTCAATTTCAGTTCTCAATCATCCATCATATGTGATAATCAAGTATAAATCACAAATAGATATTTACTTTTCCATTCACAAATACAATTATCATAATTTACATGAACATCAATATACATTACACAAGTTTAATTACATATGAGAAAATCAAAATTTATTTACAGAATGCCAAAATGACACCTAGTGTCCTATCAATGCACTGCAGAAGTTAAGGTGACACGGACACTTTGCAGAGCTGCAGGATGGACTCACCCAGTCTGCGGTCTACTGGGCTCTCGATCAGTATCTCCTGTACCTACGCGTGGCAAAAGCAACGCGCTAAGCAATAATGCTTAGTGGTGCAATAATGAAATAAAAGAAATAGCAAGAAATAAATATGTAGTGAATGTATATGTTTTATTTGTTTTGAATTTGTGTATCATTAACTTTATCCACTTTCATTCATTTGGGTGTCCAAGTAACCTACACTAGACGACTGGACTGGATAACGGGTAAACTGGCACTGGGTATCTAGTACCTCGGGCCGTCACACCATCGGTCACATATGCATCTCCCGATGTGCAACAGAACAGCATATTGCCATGTGCAGTATTGCTAACTGAACCCCATTGGCATGCTAAACTATCCAAACCAATCTTGTTAGGTATACTAGGGCATTTGAAACTTTTAAATTCTTCACTTTGTGAATTTCAAGTTTTGGTGTCACTATTCACCTCATTGGTCAACAAAAATGTTAACTTTTAGGTAGAAATTAGGTACATTGGTTTTGGCACTCCCAACATACCATATTTTGCATTTAAAACTTGTTGGAATTGGTCACCATTACCATTTCTAACTTAAAACCAAGAGGGCAGAAATTTCAGTTTTCAAAGCCTAAGTTTACTGTTCCGTTAAGCACTGTTACAGTGGGAATTTGAAGAAATGGCAAACATGAAAGTTGTTCTTTATTTTGTCTAGTTGAATTTCCTTTTTTGAATCAGTCCATTTGGAGTTTTGTAACTCCAGATATGGTCCAAAAACCACAGCTGGCCGGATTGCCAAAACTGCAGAATTACCAAATCTACAGTACCATGAACAGTGATGTGACTGCCATTTGGGTTAGGTTCTGGCCATAATTTGGGGTAGGTTTCTTCATGAAAGTTGTTTGTCTATGTCTTAACTTGTTGCTGTAAAAATTTCAGGTCAATTGACCATATCTACAGTGAGTTATAGCCAAATGAACAGTTACTATTCATTTGGTCATTTCTGCAGGTGCTGTTGCAGGGTATCCGGATTGGGGCCAACTTTTGGTCCACTTGCTTTGGTCTTTTGGGCATGGTTTCTTCAGCAAAAATGTGCCATTATAAGCCTAGTTTCATGTCTAATTGGCAAAACACCAATTGGACCTACACAGCCAAAGTTATGGCTGTCTAAGTCTAAGTGGGCTGGAATCACAGCCACCTTTGCTGCTGTCCCTAGGCAGCATACTCATTCACTTTGCCATGCTATATTTCAATTCAAATTATGGTCAACTTACCTAAAATGGTCACTAATTGACCATTAAAATGTTCTCTAACAATTTCCTAAGCCAAGCCAAATTTTCACTTCTCAAAACCCTAATTTCCATATGAGTTTTCACAACATGCTTTAATTAATTATCTCATTCACTAACCACATGCATACATGGTTTAAACATAATCTCTAATCCACTTTAAATCCATCAAAACACTCCATTATTGTTCCTTCAATAGGGCTGCCGAAATCCATGGTATGTATACACATAATTTTTGTTCATTTAAGTTACAAATCCTTACTCAATTCAAGTCACTATCATGGAATATAAGAGTTTTAAGTAAATAGGTGCACTAACCTCTTGTAGGCAGATTTTTCCCAAGTTAAATCTTCACTTTCTTTCCTTTTCTAGGCTGCCAAACACTCTCCCAAGATGAGTGGACAAATTTTAATGAAAGGGGTTTAGGGTTTATGGTGAAAAGAAGAGAGAAATTGAGCTTTGATTGAAGTTGTCAATGTAGGTTGGGCTATGGGCAAGGGTTTCGGCTGCATGAGGAAGAGGATGGCTGCTGTTTGCTTTTGATTATTTTGGTCTTCATTTTGTCACTTTTATTAGTTAATGAATTGGTTGTTTGAATGCAATTGGTTATAGCTTTTAATGACATCATCATGATGTCATAAATAAGCCTTTTTCCTCATTTTCTTTTCTTTTCTTCACTACTCATTTTCAATTTAATTTCTAGTAATGTTTATTCATATTTTATGTCATATTAATTATTTACTCAACTGGAAAAGTCAGCCAAAAATCACCTCTGAAGGCGAAATGACCAAAATGCCCTCCGTTTGGCTTAACGGGTCAAAATTGTCTGTACCGATTGAAAAATTTTTCTAGGTATTTTCTTGGCATTCTAATGCCATAGGAACCTCAATGACCCTTCTCTGGAGTCCCAAAAATTATTTTATGAATTTTTCCTGTCTAGGGCTCCTCGTTGCGAGAACCGCAACTTCCTCTCGTTACCCATCGCTTGGGCACCACTGCTTAACTTGGTTGTATTTTATTTCTAAAATTTTTCCTAAATTTTTCTTATTAATATTTGAGTTAATTATGGTTCTGACTTTAGTTTAAATATTTTTGGACGTTCTAGCTATCCGACCGACACCGATCACCGAACAAGAGAATGTACGAGTTGCTACCGAGGGTGTTACAACTCTTCCTCTAATTTAAATTTCGCCCTCGAATTTAATCGATGCAAACAGTTGTGGGAACTGTTGCCTCATCGTCTCTTCACTTTCCCATGTTGCCTCCTCGGTGTTGTGGTGCCTCCAAAGTACTTTCACCAGTGGGATCTGCTTATTTCTCAACTCTTTCACTTCAGAGCCGTAATCAGATAGGTTCTTCTTCATATGTCAAATCCGGTTGTATTTCAATTTCTTCCTGGAGATGACATGTGAAGGATCCGAGCGGTATCTTCTCGAGCATGAACACGTGGAACACATTGTGGATCTTGTTCACCGTGGTAAAGCTAGCCTATAGGCCACCGCCCACACGTTCAATGACTTCATATGGGCCAATGAACCTAGGGCTTAACTTACCCTTCCTTCCAAACCTCAATACCTTTTTCCACGGTGACACCTTGAGGAACACTTTGTCGCCAACTGTGTATTCTATTTCTTTTCTCTTCAAGTCGGCATAGGATTTCTGTCTATCTGAGGCAACCTTCAGATTGGCTTTGATTAGTTTTACTTTCTCCTCAGTCTGTTTCACCAGGTCTGGCCCTACCAGTTTGTCTTCGCCTAATTCAGTCCAGCACACTGGAGTTCTACATTTCCTCCCATACAGTGCTTCATATGGGGCCATTTGGATGCTAGCTTGGTAGCTATTGTTGTATGCAAATTCTGCCAGTGGGAGGTATCTATCCCAACTTCCCTCAAACTCAATGACACAACTCCTCAGCATATCTTCAAGAACCTGACATATATTTCATGTTATTGTTATCATTTTAATTCAATATTTGTATCAATTCCATTGGTTTCAATTGTTTACCTGGATTACTCTTTCTGATTGCCCATCCGTCTGAGGATGGAAAGGTATCTTGAAGTGGAGGTGTGTACCCAAGGACTCATGCAACTTTTTCCAAAATATCGATGTAAACCTTGGGTCTCGATCAGATATGATGGAAAGTGGGATTCCATGCGATCCTAACTATCTCAGCGATATACACCGCTTAACTTCTCCGTGAGTAAGTCGGTCTAATCGCGAGAAAGTGTGCTAACTTTGTCAATCTATCAACTATCACCCATGCCGCATCACAGACACCTATCTTATCTTACTTTATTCATTTCATTTTTTGATCTCTATATATTTTAATATTAATAAATTTTTCGACTGAGAAACCAGTGAGTTTCCTATTTTATTACGGTTGACGTATTTTACTATTTACATTTGAAAGTTTCAATAATATTTTACAAATAAAATCTCATCAATTATTTTCATAACCATCTCATAATTCACATCTCATTCATATATCTCAATTTCATATTCATTTCCATGCATTATCTATATATTTCAAATGTCTTGAATCCATACAATCTCATTCATGCTCAAATCACATAAGTAAAATTTTCAAATTTCTTTAATTTACATAATTTCATAATTTACATGATATATAAATTAATTACATATGAAAAAGCTAATTTATTAAATTACATTACATTTCTATTAATTGCCTGCTCATAATCTACATTATAATACAATATCTAGCATTTTATACTAAATACAAAATATGATCTATATGGGCCCTATCTACATGCATTCTTTGAGGAGGTGACAACCTTGAATACTCCAGCCATACGTAGATCTGGACTCCAAAAATCTTAGTCAAAGTACTGCGAGGAAACAAATCCATCGCGCTAAGCATTGCTGCTTAGTGGTGCAATAATAGAACAAGAAAATAAAATATACAAATAAAGAAAGAACGAAGCATAATTTGAATATTTAAGAATCAATTTAATTTAATACAATGTGTCTAATATTAATTATCTTTTGTTCTCATTTGTTTCGCTTTGAAAGCGTTTAATTCCGAAATTCACAGGGATAATGTACAACATACAGAATTAATAAAAATAATCAGTTTAAATTTATATGGCAATAGAAGGTACATTTAAAATATTTAGTTAAGTTATACCTATTTTTGCAACTCTTTTATCATTTTACTTAACAATTTTTATGTGGTTTGGATCATTTCATAATTGTAACTAATTCTTTTGAAGTCTTATTAACTCATTTATTTGATTTCTAATACTTTTAATTACTAATAGTCTTAATTTATTTTAATAAATTACACTGCCCAAGTAACCTCTGACAGTGACTAAATCGATAACGGGTCGTTGGCTCGACACCGCGGTGCCTCGGGCCGTCATACCATGGGACGCAGCGTCAACCACGTCTGCGATCAGTATGGCTAAAAAGCCATGATATCACATAATCGGGCATAAAAGCCATGAATACGGGCATAAGAGCCATGAATACGGGCATAGAGCTATGAATATAGGCATAAAGCCTTTTGTAGTACTGCTAGAACAATACCCTATTGGCATGCCAAACTATCCAATCTGATACACATGTCTAGGCAATACAAGGGCACATAATATCATTAAATATTAATATATTGTATTTTATGACTTCATTATTTCATGATAAATTTCGATTATAATTCATACATTCATTTGATCATTTATATGATCACAATTCACATCAATTATCCTTTTATACCATTGTACTCAAAACATTTTTCTTTTCTCATTTATACATTCAAGAATCTACTCATGTAATTACAATTTTTATATTTCAAGTTGAGTTATTAATATGTTATGAATTCCATTTGTGATGGGCATATAAGCCCTAACTAATTATTCACATCAATTTGGTGACTTATTTTTCATGTTTCAAGTAATCCATAAATATTTCATGGATTTCAAATTTATGGCCTTAATTTCTTTTTAACAATTTTGACTAGGATGCATAGTCCACATTTGTCATACAATTCTAAGCATTTAAGCTTAGAATTGGTTCTAGGTCTTCATCTTAATTTACTAATCATTTTGATTACTATTCACCTTACTAGTCAACCCAAAATGTTGACCTTTTTATACTTAATGGATATATTAATTCTAATTACACCAAGATCCCACATTTTTAGTTTTACATTTGCTAGTATTAATTGCCAATTGCAATTTAAAGTCCCCTAGATGCATTTCTAATTTCAAATTTTGAATTTTCAAGTTTTGGTGTCACTATTCACCTTATTGGTCAACAAAAATGTTGACTTTTGGATAGAAAATAGGTACATTGGTTTTAACACACCCAACATACTACATTTTGCATTGAAAACTTGTTGGCATTAAGCATTAATACCATTTCTAAACTTAAACCAAGGGAAGCAGAATTTTCAGTTTTTGAAGCCTAACTTTACTGTTTTATTAAGCACTGTTGCAGTGGGAATTTGAGGAAATAGTAAACATGAAAGTTGTTCCTTATTTTGTCTAGTTGAATTTCTTTTTTTAAATCACTCCATTTGGAGTTTTGTAGCTCCAGTTATGGTCCAAAAACCACAGCTGGCCGGATTGGAAAAACTGCAGAATTACCAAATCTACAGTACTATGAATAGTAAATTCCACTGTCTTGTTGGATAGGTTCTGGTCATAATTTGGGTAGGTTTCTTCATGAAAGTTGTTTTTCTATGTCTTAACTTATTGCTGTAAAAATTTCAGGTCAATTGACCATATCTACAGTGAGTTATGGCCAAATGAACAGTTACTGTTCATTTGGTCATTTCTGCAGGTGCTGTTGCAGGGTATCCGGATTGGAGCCAACTTTTGGTCCACTTGCTTTGGTCTTTTGGGCATGGTTTCTTCAGAAAAATTGTGCCATTATAAGTCTAGTTTCATGTCCAATTGGCCAAACACAAATTGGACCTACACAGCCAAAGTTATGGCTGTCTAAATGAGCTGGAATCACAGCCTCATTGCTGCTGTCTCTAGGCAGCCTTCCCATTTCAATTTTCCATACATTAGCTCACTTCAAATTATGATTAACTTGCCTCAAATGGTCACTAATTGACCATTAGAATGTCCATTAATCATTTCATAAGCCAAGTCCAATTTTTCACTCCCAAAACCCTAATTTTCCCTTTCAATTCACCCATACACCTAGTTAAGCACATTCATTCATTCTATATGTGTATATACACCTTAAACATAATCTCTAATTCATTTTAAGTCCATTAAAACCATCAAAAACACTCCATCATTGTTCCTTCCTTAGGGCTGCTGAAATTCATGGTGGACATACACATATATTTGGTTCATTTAATTCACAAATTCTTACTCAATTCAAGTCACTAACATGGAAATAAAGAGCTTAAGGTGTATAAGTGCACTAACCTCTTGTAGGACAGAATTTTCCAAGCTCAAACTTCACTTTCCTTCCTTTTCTAGGCTGCTAAACACTTCCCCAAGAGGTATGGACAAGTTTTAATGAAAGGTGTCTAGGGTTTTATAGTGGAAATTCATGGGAAAATGGAAGTGATGCAAGAAATTTTTATGGAGGGCTATGGAAGAGAGGTCACATTTTGAGGAAGAAGAAGAAGAAGATGACCAGAATTTTTGGTCCATTTTGTATCTTTTAAATGTTTTAAGAATGCTTGTTAACTTGTGATTGGTTGGGAGTAAGATAATGACATCATGTGATGTCATTATCCCTAATTTTCTTTATTTTTCTTTTCTTTTCTTTTCTACTAACTTTAAATTAATTTTTCATCAACCTTAATTCATATTTTATATCATACTAATTATTTACTCAACTGGACAAGTCGGCCAAAAATCGTCTCTGAAGGCGAAATGACCAAAATGCCCTCCGTTTGGCTTAACGGGTCAAAATTGTCTGTACCGATTGAAAATTTTTTCTAAATATTTTCTTGGCATTCTAATGCCATAGGAACCTCAATGACCCTTCTCTGGAGTCCCAAAAATTATTTTATGAATTTTTCCCCGGGTCTAGGGCTCCTCGTTGCGAGAACCGCAACTTCACTCTGGTTACCCATCGCTTGGGCACCGGCTCGTTTAACTTGGTTGTATTTTATTTCAAAAATTTTTCCTAAATTTTTCTTATTAATATTTGAGTTAATTATGGTTCCTGACTTTAGTTTAAATATTTTTCCGGATGTTCTAGCTGTCCGGACCGACACCAGTCACCGGAACAGTAGAATGTACGGAGTTGCTACCGAGAGGGTGTTACAACTCTTCCCCTCTAATTTAAATTTCGTCCTCGAAATTTACTGGGTGTTTTGGGTTCTGAGATAATTCTTTTACCTTTCTATTACTCCATCTGTCTACTTCTTTTGTATATATGGTACTATTTAGTTTTTTTTTTTTTTTGAATCTATTATTATACACTTAGGCATATCATAAAGGAAATACTTTACCTCAAATTCACATCTGGGGCTTCTTGTTCCTCTCCGACTTGGGTAACATTTGGAAGTGGTGTTACTGTTGTACTTGGTCCTTCCACGACCTCTATCTGGGTCCGTGGTAAATTCTTCTTAGGACAATCTTTCAGACGATGGTTGTGACACCCCTTACCCGTGTACAGTATACCCGAGTAAGTAATGCCACACGGTGTACCGGCACACTCTAATATACCTTAATTAATTTATATCATGCTTTTGAATATAATTTGTGAAAGATAACTCATTTAAGTCATTTATTGAAATCATAATTTATTTGATGTTCCGAAAATTTTAAGAAAATCCTGCAGAGTACCGGCTAAAAATGGAGAAAACAGTTCTTCGGAACCTGTTAAAAACACTTCCAAATAATTTCCAAACAATCCCAACTTCAATTCATCAACAAAATCTCAATATCAAGATCTCAACAACATTTCAATTTTAGTTCTCAATCATCCATCACATGTGATGATCACGTATAAATCACCAATAAACATTTACTTTTCCATTTACAAACACTGTTTTCATCATTTACATGAACATCTAAATACATTACATAATCTAAATACATATAAGAAAATAAAATTTAATTACAAATCACCAAAATAACGCCTAGTGTCCTACCAATGCACTGCAGAAGTTGAGGTGACACGGACACTGTGCAGAATTGCAGGATGGACTCACCCAGTCTGCGGTCTACTGGGCTCACGATCTGTATCTCTAGAACCTACGCGTGGCAAAAGCAACGCGCTAAGCAATAATGCTTAGTGGTGCAATAATAAAATAAAAGATAGCAAGAAATAAATATGTAACGAATGTATATGTTTTATTTGTTTGGTATTTGTATATCATTTACTTTGTCCACTTTTATTCATTTAGTTGCCCCAAGTAACCTACACTAGACGACTGGACTGGATAACGGGTAAACTGGCACTGGGTATCTAGTACCTCGGGCCGTCACACCATCGGTCACCTATGCATCTCCCGATGTGCAACAGAACAGCTAACAAGCTGTAAATAATACTAGGCACAAGGCCAAATCTCAATGTAAGGTCAGAATGGCTAAAAGCCATAAAATCACAGAATGGCAAATTGCCATGTGCAGTGCTGCTAACTGAACCCTATTGGCATGCCAACTATCCAAACCAATCTTGTTAGGTATACTAGGGCATTTGAAACTTTTAAATTCTTCAATTTGTGAATTTCAAGTTTTGGTGTTACTATTCACCTCATTGGTCAACAAAAATGTTGACTTTTGGATAGACAATATATACATTGACTTTGGCACTCCCAATATACCACATTTTACATTTAAAACTTGTTAGAATTGGTCACCATTACCATTTCTAACTTAAAACCAAAAGGGCAGAAAATTTCAGTTTTTGAAGCATAAGTTTACTGTTCTATTAAGCACTGTTGTAGTGGGAATTTGAAGAAATGACAAACATGAAAGCTGTTCCTTATTTTGTCTAGTTGAATTTTATTTTTTGAATCACTCCATTTGGAGTTTTGTAGCTCCAGATATGGCCCAAAAACCACAGCTGGCCGAATTTCCAAAACTGCAGAATTACCAAATCTACACTACCAAGAACAGTGACTGTGATTGCATGTTTGAATAGGTTCTGGCCATAATTTGGGGTAGGTTTCTTCATGAAAGTTGTTTTTCTATGTCTTAACTTGTTGCTGTAAAACTTTCAGGTCAATTGACCAAATCTACAGTGAGTTATGGCCAAATGAACAGTTACTGTTCATTTGGTCATTTCTGCAGGTGCTGTTGCAGGGTATCCGGATTGGGGCCAACTTTTGGTCCTCTTGATTTGGTCTTTTGGGCATGGTTTCTTCAGCAAAAATGTGCCATTATAAGCCTAGTTTCATATCCAATTGGCCAAACACCAATTGGACCAACACAGCCAAAGTTATGGCTGTCTAATTGGACTGGAATCTCAGTCACCATTGCTGCTGTCCCTAGGCAGCATAGTCATTCTCTTTGCCATGCTATTTTTCAGTCCATATTATGGTCAACTTACCTAAAATGGTCACTAATTGACCATTAAAATGTTCTCTAACAATTTCTTAATCCAAGCCAAATTTTCACTTCTCAAAACCCTAGCTTCACATTATGTTTTCTATAAAATGCCTTAGTTAGCATACCAATTTATTATCCATGCATCTATATATCTTAAACATCATTTCTAATTCACTCTAAGTCCAAAAAAACACTCATTCCTATTCCTTCAATAGGGCAGCCGAAATTCATGTACACATACACATGAGTTTTGTTCATTTAAATTACATTTTCTTACTAAGTTCAAGTCCCTATTCATGAAATTAAAGAGGTTTAGGTATATAGTGCACTAACCTTTAAGTGGCAGAATTTTCCCAAGCTCAAAACTTCACTTTCTTTCCTTTTCTTGGCTGCCAAACACTTCCCAAGAGGTATAGACAAGTTTTTAGTGAAAGGTGTCTAGGGTTTAAGGTGAAATAAGGAAGGAAATTGACCTTTAATTGAGGTTGTCAATGGAGGTTTGGGTGTGCAAGGGTTTCGGCTGGTAAGAGGATGAGGAGGAAGGCTGCTGGGTTTTGGTCCTTTTGGTCTTCATTTAGTCTCTTTTATTACTTAATTAATTGGTTGTTTTATTATGATTGGAGAAGGCTTTTTAAATGACATCATACTATGTCATATTTGGCATTTTATTTCATTTTTCTTTTCTTTTCATCACTACTCATTTTCAATTTAATTTCTAGTAATGTTTATTCATATTTTGTGTCATATTAATTATTTACTCAACTGGACAAGTCGGCCAAAAATCACCTCTGAAGGCGAAATGACCAAAATGCCCTCCGTTTGGCTTAACGGGTCAAAATTGTCTGTACTGATTGAAAAATTTTTCTAGGTATTTTCTTGGCATTCTAATGCCATAGGGACCTCAATAACCCTTCTGTGGAGTCCCAAAAATTATTTTATAATTTTTCCCTGGGTCTAGGGCTCCTAGTTGCGAAAACCTTAACTTCCCTCTGGGTTACCCATCGCTAGGGCACCAGCTCGTTTAACTCGGTTGTATTTTATTTCTAAAATTTTTACTAAATTTTTCTTGTTAATATTTGAGTTAATTATGGTTCCTGACTTTAGTTTAAGTATTTTTTCGGACGTTCTAGCTGTCCGGACCGACACCGGTCACCGAAACAGTAGAATGTACGGAGTTGCTACCGGGAGGGTGTTACAACTCTTCCCCTCTAATTTAAATTTCGTCCTCGAAATTTACCTGATGCAAATAGTTGAGGGAACTGTTGCCTCATCGTTTCTTCACTTTCCCAAGTTGCCTCCTCGGTGTTGTGGTGCCTCCAAAGCACTTTCACCAGTGAAATCTGCTTATTCCTCAATTCTTTCACTTCCCGAGCCAAAATCCGTAAAGGTTCTTCTTCATATGTCAAATCCGGCTGTATTTCAATTTCTTCCCTGGAGATGACATGTGAAGGATCTGAGCGGTATCTTCTGAGTATGGACACGTGGAACACATTGTGGATCTTGTCCAGCTCTGGTGGTAAAGCTAGCCTATAGGCTACTGGACCCACACGTTCAATGACTTCATATGGGCCAATGAACCTAGGGCTTAACTTACCTTTTCTTCCAAACCTCAATACCTTCTTCCACGGTGACACCTTGAGGAACACTTTGTCGCCAACTGTGTATTCTATTTCTTTTCTCTTCAAGTCGGCATAGGATTTCTGTCTATCTGAGGCAACCTTCAAATTGGATTTGATTAGTTTCACTTTCTCCTCAGTCTGTTTCACCAGGTCTGGCCCCACCAGTTTGTCTTCGCCCAATTCAGTCCATCACACTGGAGTTCTACATTTTCTCCCATACAGTGCTTCATATGGGGCCATTTGGATACTAGCTTGGTAGCTATTGTTGTATGCAAATTCTGCCAGTGGGAGGTATCTATCCCAACTTTCCTCAAACTCAATGACACAACTCCTCAGCATATCCTCAAGAACCTGACATATATTTCATGTTATTATTATCATTTTAATTCAATATTTGTATCAATTTCATTGGTTTTAATTGTTTACCTGGATTACTCTTTCGGATTGCCCATCCGTCTGAGGATGGAATGCTGGGCTGAAGTGGAGTTGTGTACCCAAGGACTCATGCAACTTCTTCCAAAATCTCGATGTAAACCTTGGGTCTCGATCAGATATGATGGAAAGTGGAATTCCATGCAGTCTAACTATCTCACTGATATACAATTCTGCTAACTTCTCCAGTGAGTAGTCAGTCCTAATCGCGAGAAAGTGTCTTGACCGTCAATCTATCAACTATCACCCATGCTGCATCATGTTTCTTCTGGGTGAGAGGTAGACCACTTACAAAATCCATGGTGACCCGATCCCATTTCCATTCAGGTATGCGTATAGGCTGTAGCAATCTTGATGGAACTTGATGTTCTGCCTTGACTTGTTGACATGTCAGGCATTTAGTCACGTAGTTAGCTATGTCCTTCTTCATACCAGGCCACCAATACTGAAGCTTCAGATCATGATACATCTTTGTACTTCCTGGGTGCATAGCATATACACTGGTGTGTGCCTCTTTTAGAATACTGGCCTTCAATTCCCCATCATCTGGTACACACAGTCTTCCTTTGTAATACAGACACCCATCTGCTTTCACCTTATAGTCAGTTGCTTTTCCCTCTGAGATTTTGCTCATAATAGCCAGTAACTTTTCATCTGCCTTTTGCCCATCTAAAATCTGTTGTAGCAGGTTTGGCCTCACTTGCAACTCAGCCAAAATAGCTCCATCTCGAACCAAAGATAGACGGGCATTCAATGATCTCAAAGCTGTGATGGACTTTTTGCTCAAAGCATCAGCAACTACATTTGCCTTCCCAGGATGGTAGTCAATTATACAATCATAATCCTTCAGGAACTCAATCCATCGCCTCTGTCTAAGGTTGAGCTCCCTCTGAGTTGGCAAATATTTCAGGCTTTTATGGTCTGTCTAAATGTAGCACTTTTCACCATACAAGTAATGCCTCCATATCTTCAGTGCGAAGATAATTGCTGCAAGCTCTAGATCATGGGTAGGGTAATTCTGTTCATGTGGCCTTAGCTGCCTGGAAGCATAAGCGACCACCTTTCCCTCTTGCATCAATACACACCCTAGCCCATTATGTGAGGCATCACTGTAGACCACAAAGTCTTTTCACGACCTTTGTTTGTGTTTACACTGGTGCCTCTGTCAACATAGCCTTCAACTTCTCAAAACTGGTCTGACACTTGTCATTCCAGTCAAATTTGACATTCTTGTGTAACAACTTGGTCATTGGAGCAGCTATTAAGGAAAATCCCTTCACAAATCTTCTGTAATACCCAGCTAGCCCCAAGAAGCTTCTGACCTCAGTTGTATTTCTGGGAGGCTTCCATTCCATCACTGCTTCTATTTTCTTAGGATCCACCCTAATCCCATCAGCTGACACTATGTGTCTAAGGAATGCAATCTCATTCAGCCAAAAGTCACACTTGGACAACTTAGCATACAGCTTCTTTTCTTTCAGGGTTTGCAGAACAATCCTCAAATGCTCATCATGTTCTTCCCTGGTCTTGGAATACACTAAAATATCATCAATAAAGACCACTACGAACCGATCTAGGTATGGATGGAAGATACGGTTCATAAGGTCCATGAATGCCGCTGGTGCATTTGTTAGGCCAAAGGGCATCACCAGAAACTCATAATGCCCGTACCGGGTCCTGAATGCAGTCTTTAGCACATCTGCATCCTTCACCCTCAACTGATGATACCCTGATCTGAGATCAATTTTAGAAAATACTCCTGCTCCCTTCAACTGATCAAACAGATCATCAATTCTAGGTAATGGATATTTGTTCTTCACAGTCACTTTATTTAACTGCCGGTAATCAATGCATAGCCTCAAAGTCCCATCCTTCTTTTTCACAAACAGCACTGGAGCTCCCCATGGTGACACACTGGGGTGTATAAACCCCTTATCAAGTAACTCTTGCAACTGAGTTTTCAACTCCCTCAATTCAGTGGGTGCCATCCTATAAGGAGCAATGGAAATGGGTGTTGTACCCGGCAGTGTCTCAATAGCAAATTTAACTTCCCTTTCTAGTGGCAAACCAGGCAATTCTTCAGGAAATACTTCTGGGAAGTCTCTTACTATGGGTATACCACTCAGGTTTGGCTTAGCCTGTCTAGTATCCACCACATGTGCTAGGTAGGCTTCACAGCCTTTTCTCATCAGTTTTCTTGCAACTGTGGCTGAGATAACATTGGACAGGAAATCTGTCCTTTCACCCACAACAGTGATCTCATTACCCTCAGAAGTTTTCCGAGAAATTCTCTTCAATTTGCAATCAACCATTGCCTGATGACATGACAACCAGTCCATTCCCAAAATCACGTCAAACTCGTGGAAGGGCAACTCAATCAGGTCTGCCAAGAATTTATACCCCTGAATCCTTAACGGGCAACCCTTGTATACTTTGTTCACCACTACACTGTGACCCAATGGATTAGTGACCAGAATGTCTTGGTCACTCTCCCCTACTAGTATCCCCCTTTCTACGGGTAGGTTGATGTAGATATATGAATGAGTGGATCCTGGATCCACCAATGCATGCACAGGTGTAGTGTAGAGGAAGAACGTGCCCCTGATGACGTCCGGGGCATCTTGCTCCTCCTGAGCTCTAATAGCATAAGCTCTTGCAGGTGGTCTGCTGTCAGGCCTCTCTGCTGGCTCAGATGCAGGCCTCTGTGATGGTCCTACTGACCTCGGACTTGCGATTTTCTACCCCTCGTAGTGCGGGAGCAGTGCATGTCGCTTGTGTTGGAGCAGCTGTAGTAGTTCTGCGTAGGCAGTTCCTCAGCTGATGCTCTGTCGACCCACATCTTAAGTAGGCACCAGTTACTCTCCAACATTCCCCCTTGTGCCATTTCAGACAGTGTGGACATGCAGAAGATGTTGGGGCTGGTCATCTGAACCCCATCCCTGGAGAGCTGCCCACCGATGGTGTGGACTGAGCTCTCCTAGGAGTGAACTGTGGCCTGGGCCCCTGAGACTGACTCGGACCTTGTAGCTGACCCGAACTCTATGCAGATGGACCTTTGAACTTCTTCCCAGGTGCAGGAGATGAACTAGACTGACCCGAGCCCGCCTTCTGCTGTCTATCCCTTCTGGTCTGCTCACTGATTCTCACTTTTTCAACCCTTATTGCAGCTTCCACTAACTTGCTAAATTCTGTGATTCCCAAGGCAGTGAGCTGGATCTTTATGTTGTCATTTAGTCCCTCTTCAAATATCTTACATCTTTCAGCTTCATTAGGGACTATCTCCCTTCCATTGCGGCTTAATCGGACGAATTCCTTCTCATACTCGGCCACTGATAGCTGTCTCTGCCTCAGATTAATGAACTCTCTTCTTCTCTCTTCCAGGTATACAGTACCCACATATTTCTTCTTGAATTCGGAGAGAAAGAAGTCCCAAGTTCTGACTTACAGTACTTCACTAGACACGATATCCCACCATTCGTAGGCATCATCTTGCAACAGGATATGGCAGCCTCTAGGTTTTGCTGCAGTGCAGTGGAGTTGTTTTAGAACTCGCCTGCCTGTTCAACCAATTCTTGGCAGCGACAGAGTCATCTTCTCTCTTACCGAAAAAGTCCACTGCTCCAAACTTTCTTAGCCTTTCCAGGTGTGATTTCTGCTGTGGAGGTGGAGGTGGTGGTGGTGCTGGCATTACTCCGGCCATTTGTCTAAAGAAATCGGCCATTTGCTGGAACATGGCCTGTGGAGGCTGAGCAGGCTCTACTTGAGCTGGCGGAGCAGGTTCTCCCATGCCCCCAGTCTCAGCTGCTGCAGGTGGAGCATGACTCTCCACTTCCTCCTCGACTGCTCTTTGAGATGTAGGGTCCATATCCTATTCAAAATAAGAAAGACAAACAGATCTGCATTAGTGTCACCTCGACTCTTACAAATGCAATGCATGATATGGACTCAATCTAGGCCCAGAAACGCCTAAACCGTGCTTTGATACCACTAAATGTGACACCCCTTACCCGTGTACAGTATACCCGAGTAAGTAATGCCACACGGTGTACCGGCACACTCTAATATACCTTAATTAATTTATATCATGCTTTTGAATATAATTTGTGAAAGATAACTCATTTAAGTCATTTATTGAAATCATAATTTATTTGAGGTTCCGAAAATTTTAAGAAAATCCGGCAGAGTACCGGCTAAAAATGGAGAAAACAGTTCTTCGGAACCTGTTAAAAACACTTCCAAATAATTTCCAAACAATCCCAACTTCAATTCATCAACAAAATCTCAATATCAAGATCTCAACAACATTTCAATTTTAGTTCTCAATCATCCATCACATGTGATGATCACGTATAAATCACAAATAAACATTTACTTTTCCATTTACAAACACCATTTTCATCATTTACATGAACATCTAAATACATTACATAATCCAAATACATATAAGAAAATAAAATTTAATTACAAATCACCAAAATAACACCTAGTGTCCTACCAATGCACTGCAGAAGTTGAGGTGACACGGACACTGTGCAGAACTGCAGGATGGACTCACCCAGTCTGCGGTCTACTGGGCTCACGATCTGTATCTCCAGAATCTACGCGTGGCAAAAGCAACGCGCTAAGCAATAATGCTTAGTGGTGCAATAATAAAATAAAAGATAGCAAGAAATAAATATGTAACGAATGTATATGTTTTATTTGTTTGGTATTTGTATATCATTTACTTTGTCCACTTTTATTCATTTAGTTGCCCCAAGTAACCTACACTAGACGACTGGACTGGATAACGGGTAAACTGGCACTGGGTATCTAGTACCTCGGGCCGTCACACCATCGGTCACCTATGCATCTCCCGGTGTGCAACAGAACAGCTAACAAGCTGTAAATAATACCAGGCACAAGGCCAAATCTCAATGTAAGGTCAGAATGGCTAAAAGCCATAAAATCACAGAATGGCAAATTGCCATGTGCAGTACTGCTAACTGAACCCTATTGGCATGCCAACTATCCAAACCAATCTTGTTAGGTATACTAGGGCATTTGAAACTTTTAAATTCTTCAATTTGTGAATTTCAAGTTTTGGTGTTACTATTCACCTCATTGGTCAACAAAAATGTTGACTTTTGGATAGACAATATGTACATTGACTTTGGCACTCCCAATATACCACATTTTACATTTAAAACTTGTTAGAATTGGTCACCATTACCATTTCTAACTTAAAACCAGGAGGGCAGAAAATTTCAGTTTTTGAAGCATAAGTTTACTGTTCCATTAAGCACTGTTGCAGTGGGAATTTGAAGAAATGACAAACATGAAAGTTGTTCCTTATTTTGTCTAGTTGAATTTCCTTTTTTGAATCACTCCATTTGGAGTTTTTTAGCTCCAGATATGGCCCAAAAACCACAGCTGGCCGGATTTCCAAAACTGCAGAATTACCAAATCTACAGTACCATGAACAGTGACTGTGATTGCATGTTTGAATAGGTTCTGGCCATAATTTGAGGTAGGTTTCTTCATGAAAGTTGTTTTTCTATGTCTTAACTTGTTGCTGTAAAAATTTCAGGTCAATTGACCAAATCTACAGTGAGTTATGGCCAAATGAACAGTTACTGTTCATTTGGTCATTTCTGCAGGGGTTGTTGCAGGGTATCCGGATTGGGGCCAACTTTTAGTCCTCTTGCTTTGGTCTTTTGGGCATGGTTTCTTCAGCAAAAATGTGCCATTATAAGCCTAGTTTCATGTCCAATTGGCCAAACACCAATTGGACCAACACAGCCAAAGTTATGGCTGTCTATTTGGACTGGAATCTCAGTCACCATTCTTTCTTGTCCCTAGGCAGCATAGTCATTCTCTTTGCCATGCTATTTTTCAGTCCATATTATGGTCAACTTACCTAAAATGGTCACTAATTGACCATTAAAATGTTCTCTAACAATTTCCTAAGCCAAGCCAAATTTTCACTTCTCAAAACCCTAGCTTCACATTATGTTTTCTACAAAATGCCTTAGTTAGCATACCAATTTATTATCCATGTATCTATATATCTTAAACATCATTTCTCATTCACTCTAAGTCCAACAAAACACTCATTCCTATTCCTTCAATAGGGCAGCCGAAATTCATGTACACATACACATGAGTTTTGTTCATTTAAATTACATTTTCTTACTAAGTTCAAGTCCCTATTCATGAAATTAAAGAGGTTTAGGTATATAGTGCACTAACCTTTAAGTGGCAGAATTTTCCCAAGCTCAAAACTTCACTTTCTTTCCTTTTCTTAGCTGCCAAACACTTCCCAAGAGGTATAGACAAGTTTTTAGTGAAAGGGTTTAAGGTGAAATAAGGAAGGAAATTGAGCTTTAATTGAGGTTGTCAATGGAGGTTTGGGTGTGCAAGGGTTTCGGCTGGTAAGAGGATGAGGAGGAAGGCTGCTGGGTTTTGGTCCTTTTGGTCTTCATTTAGTCTCTTTTATTACTTAATTAATTGGTTATTTTATTATGATTGGAGAAGGCTTTTTAAATGACATCATACTATGTCATATTTGGCATTTTATTTCATTTTTCTTTTCTTTTCATCACTACTCATTTTCAATTTAATTTCTAGTAATGTTTATTCATATTTTGTGTCATATTAATTATTTACTCAACTGGACAAGTCGGCCAAAAATCACCTCTGAAGGCGAAATGACCAAAATGCCCTCTGTTTGGCTTAACGGGTCAAAATTGTCTGTACCGATTGAAAATTTTTTCTAGGTATTTTCTTGGCATTCTAATGCCATAGGAACCTCAATAACCCTTCTCTGGAGTCCCAAAAATTATTTTATAATTTTTCCCCGGGTCTAGGTCTCCTAGTTGCGAAAACCGCAACTTCCCTCTGGGTTACCCATCGCTAGGGCACCGGCTCGTTTAACTTGGTTGTATTTTATTTCTAAAATTTTTACTAAATTTTTCTTGTCAATATTTCAGTTAATTATGGTTCCTGACTTTAGTTTAAGTATTTTTCCGGACGTTCTAGCTGTCCGGACAGACACCGGTCACCGGAACAGTAGAATGTACGGAGTTGCTACCGGGAGGGTGTTACAATGGTCTATGGCCCCACATCTATAATAGGCTCCAGTCAATCCCCTACATTCACCTTTATGCCACTTGTTGCAATGACCACATTTTCTTGCTAGTCCTAACGCACTCACTACTAGTGTTTTTGGTTGATCTCTTCTGGGTATAGGCCTGGGTCTGGATCTCCTACTTTGATCAAATGTCTGACTTAATTGTTCTCTCGGCCTCTTATTACTAGACTGTCCAAATTTCCTCTTTTGCTGATCACCACTCCTCTTCTATTCCTCTTCATGAACACAGCTAATATATTTCTTTCTGAACTCTATCAGAAAGAATTCCCAAGTTACGTCAGCTGGTGGCACTACCTTGGTTACGACATCCCACCATCGATATGCAGCTTCTTGTAACAATGAAACTGCACACTCCAAACTCGCTCGTGTGCAATAGAGTCTTTGCAAGACTCTTTTAGTCCTTTCTAACCAATACTCAACTGCTACAGAATCGTCTTCCTTTCTACCATTGAAATCTACAGCTCCATATTTCCTAATTTTTCCTAGAGGTGATTTCCGCTGAAGCGGTGGTGGAATAACCCTAGTCATCTGTCCGAAGAATTCAGTCATCTTTTTGCTCAAACAAGGCCTGTTGGGGTCGTACAGGCACCTCTTGCACTAGTGGAGCAGGATCTCCCTGATTTCCAATATCACTCCCAGTCGGGATACGACTTACTACTTCTTCTTCTACTGCCCTCTGCGATTCTGAGTCCATACCTTAACCTAAAATAACCAAGAAAACAGATCTGCATTAGTGTCACCTCAACTCATATAAATGCAATGCATGTTATGCACACAATCTTATTCTATCTATCTATGCCTAGGAACGCCTAAACCGTGCTCTGATACCAATAAATGTAACGCCCCTCACTTGACTATAGTGTAGCCGAGTAAAGCGTGTTACATTCGGTGCTGGAGCACTCTATCTTATCTTACTTTATTCCTTTCATATTTTGATCTCGATATATTTTAATATTAATAAATTTTTCGACGGAGAAACCAGTGAGTTTTCCTATTTTTTTACCAGTTGACTTATTTTACTATTTACCTGTTTGAAAGTTTCAATAATATTTTACAAATAAAATCTCATCAATTATTTTCATAACCATCTCATAATTCATATCTCATTCATATATCTCAATTTCATATTCATTTCCATGCATTATCTATATATTTCAAATCTGTCTTCGAATCCATACAATCTCATTCATGCTCAAATCACATAAGTAAAATTTTCAAATTTCTTTAATTTACATAATTTCATAATTTACATGATATATAAATTAATTACATATCAAAAATCTAAGTTATTAAATTACATAAAATTTCTATTAATTACATGCACATTAACTACATTATAATACAATATCTAGCATTTTATACTAAATACAAAATATGATCTATATGGGCCCTATCTACATGCATTGCTGAGGAGGTGACAACCTTGAATACTCCAGCCACTTCTACAGATCTGGACTCCAAAAATCTTAGTCAAAGTACCTGCGCGAGGAAACAAATCCATCGCGCTAAGCATTGCTGCTTAGTGGTGCAATAATAGAACAAGAAAATAAAATATACAAATAAAGAAAGAACGAAGCATAATTTGAATATTTAAGAATCAATTTAATTTAATACAATGTGTCTAATATTAATTATCTTTTGTTCTCATTTGTTTCGCTTTGAAAGCGTTTAATTCCGAAATTCACAGGGATAATGTACAACATACAGAATTAATAAAAATACTCAGTTTATATTTATATGGCAATAGAAGGTACATTTAAAATATTTAGTTAAGTTATACCTATTTTTGCAACTCTTTTATCATTTTACTTAACAATTTTTATGTGGTTTGGATCATTTCATAATTGTAACTAATTCTTTTGAAGTCTTATTAACTCATTTATTTGATTTCTAATATTTTTAATTACTAATAGTCTTAATTTATTTTAATAAATTACACTGCCCAAGTAACCTATGACAGGCTGACTAAAAATGGATAACGGGTCGTTGGCTCGACACCGCGTGCCTCGGGCCGTCATACCATGGGACGCAGAACGCCAACCACGTCTTGATCGGTATGGCTAAAAATCCATGATATCACATAATCGGGCATAAAAGCCATGAATACGGGCATAAGAGCCATGAATACGGGCATAGAGCTATGAATATAGGCATAAAGCCTTTTGCAGTACTGCTAGAACAATACCCTATTGGCATGCCAAACTATCCAATCTGATACGCATGTCTAGGCAATACAAGGGCACATAATATCATTAAATATTAATATATTGTATTTTATGACTTCATTATTTCATGATAAATTTCGATTATAATTCATACATTCATTTGATCATTTATATGATCACAATTCACATCAATTATCCTTTTATACCATTGTACTCAAAACATTTTTCTTTTCTCATTTATACATTCAAGAATCTACTCATGTAATTACAATTTTTATATTTCAAGTTGAGTTATTAATATGTTATGAATTCCATTTGTGATGGGCATATAAGCCCTAACTAATTATTCACATCAATTTGGTGACTTATTTTTCATGTTTCAAGTAATCCATAAATATTTCATGGATTTCAAATTTATGGCCTTAATTTCTTTTTAACAATTTTGACTAGGATGCATAGTCCACATTTGTCATACAATTCTAAGCATTTAAGCTTAGAATTGGTTCTATGTCTTCATCTTAATTTACTAATCATTTTGATTACTATTCACCTTACTAGTCAACCCAAAATGTTGACCTTTTTATACTTAATGGATATATTAATTCTAATTACACCAAGATCCCACATTTTTAGTTTTACATTTGCTAGTATTAATTGCCAATTGCAATTTAAAGTCCCCTAGATGCATTTCTAATTTCAAATTTTGAATTTTCAAGTTTTGGTGTCACTATTCACCTTATTGGTCAACAAAAATGTTGACTTTTGGATAGAAAATAGGTACATTGGTTTTAACACACCCAACATACTACATTTTGCATTGAAAACTTGTTGGCATTAAGCATTAATACCATTTCTAAACTTAAACCAAGGGAAGCAGAATTTTTAGTTTTTGAAGCCTAACTTTACTGTTCCATTAAGCACTGTTGTAGTGGGAATTTGAGGAAATGGTAAACATGAAAGTTGTTCCTTATTTTGTTTAGTTGAATTTATTTTTTTAAATCACTCCATTTGGAGTTTTGTAGCTCCAGTTATGGTCCAAAAACCACAGCTAGCCGGATTGAAAAAACTGCAGAATTACCAAATCTATAGTACCATGAATAGTGACTACCACTATCTTGTTGGATAGGTTCTGGTCATAATTTGGAGTAGGTTTCTTCATGAAAGTTGTTTTTCTATGTCTTAACTTGTTGCTGTAAAAATTTCAGGTCAATTGACCATATCTACAGTGAGTTATGGCCAAATGAACAGTTACTGTTCATTTGGTCATTTCTGCAGGTGCTGTTGCAGGGTATCCGGATTGGGGCCAACTTTTGCTCCACTTGCTTTGGTCTTTTGGGCATGGTTTCTTTAGCAAAATTGTGCCATTATAAGTCTAGTTTCATGTCCAATTGGCCAAACACAAATTGGACCTACACAGCCAAAGTTATGGCTGTCTAAATGAGCTGGAATCACAGCCTCATTGCTGCTGTCTCTAGGCAGCCTTCCCATTTCAATTTGCCATACATTAGCTCACTTCAAATTATGATTAAATTGCCTCAAATGGTCACTAATTGACCATTAGAATGTCCATTAATCATTTCATAAGCCAAGTCCAATTTTTCACTCCCAAAACCCTAATTTTCCCTTTCAATTCACCCATACACCTAGTTAAGCACTTTCATTCATTCTATATGTGTATATACACCTTAAACATAATCTCTAATTCATTTTAAGTCCATTAAAACCATAAAAAACACTCCATCATTGTTCCTTCCTTAGGGCTGCTGAAATTCATGGTGGACATACACATATATTTGGTTCATTTAATTCACAAATTCTTACTCAATTCAAGTCACTAACATGGAAATAAAGAGCTTAAGGTGTATAAGTGCACTAACCTCTTGTAGGGCAGAATTTTCCAAGCTCAAACTTCACTTTCCTTTCTTTTCTAGGCTGCCAAACACTTCCCCAAGAGGTATGGACAAGTTTTAATGAAAGGTGTCTAGGGTTTTATAGTGGAAATTCATGGGAAAATGGAAGTGATGCAAGAAATTTTTATGGAGGGCTATGGAAGAGAGGTCACGTTTTGAGGAAGAAGAAGAAGAAGATGACCAGAATTTTTGGTCCATTTTGTATCTTTTAAATGTTTTAAGAATGCTTGTTAACTTGTGATTGGTTGGGAGTAAGATAATGACATCATGTGATGTCATTATCCCTAATTTTCTTTATTTTTCTTTTCTTTTCTTTTCTACTAACTTTAAATTAATTTTTCATCAACCTTAATTCATATTTTATGTCATAATAATTATTTACTCAACTGGACAAGTAGGCCAAAAATCGTCTCTGAAGGCAAAATGACCAAAATGCCCTCCGTTTGGCTTAACGGGTCAAAATTGTCTATACCGATTGAAAAATTTTTCTAAATATTTTCTTGGCATTCTAGTGCCATAGGAACCTCAATGACCCTTCTCTAGAGTCCAAAAAATTATTTTATGAATTTTTCCCCGGGTCTAGGGCTCCTCGTTGCGAGAACCGCAACTTCACTCTGGTTACCCATCGCTTGGGCACTGGCTCGTTTAACTTGGTTGTATATTATTTCAAAAATTTTTCCTAAATTTTTCTTATTAATATTTGAGTTAATTATTCCTAACTTTAGTTTAAATATTTTTCCGGACGTTCTAGCTGTCCGGACCGACACCGGTCACCGGAACAGTAGAATGTACGGAGTTGCTACCGAGAGGGTGTTACAGAGCTAACTAAGAAACTAGTAGGAGAGCTAATTGAAGGTGTAAAAGGAAACTTAAGGCACATTCCTAATGGCTTATTTGATCATCCAAAAATCTAGCTTCCCAACCTAGGGACCTAAGCTAGTTCCCACCACAACAGAGGAACCATCAAAGGAACTGAAGAGACAGTTATAGCACCTAGCTAAAAAAGAGGAGCTTGATCCCATGTTTGCAGAAAACACCACCCTAGTTTAGATTAACATAAGAGGCCATGTCAAAAGACAAGCTCTCTAATGGCATAAAAAATGGAGATGGCATCTCCAAAAAGTGTCAAATATAATGAAATAATAAAGGTAAATTTTTTTTTAAAAGAAAAAGGTAAAGAGAGAAAAACAACTTTTGATTAAAGGAAAAAAAAAGCTTTAAGGTGGGTGTAATGAAGTTTTGGAATAGGCATGTAAGAAAGTGATGGTGGAGGGAAAAAAAAAAAAAACAGGAGAAGAGATTTGGGCATCCTGTAGGTTGAGGAAGAAAATGGGAAAGAATAAGTTGTTTTTGGGAAAGAAAATTTGTCTTTAACCTTTGGATAAAAGATGGTTGGAGAAAAAGTGATGGGTAAT
Organism: Hevea brasiliensis; assembly: GCF_030052815.1. Lineage (NCBI taxonomy): Eukaryota > Viridiplantae > Streptophyta > Magnoliopsida > Malpighiales > Euphorbiaceae > Hevea > Hevea brasiliensis. Next base: position 32,063,887 of record NC_079497.1, on the reverse strand, counting down.
AATGAGAAAAGGTGACTGGTTTTTTACCAATGGTTAAAAACTTGAAGAGTAAAAATCATAGTGTCACACCCTACCTCTCGGTAAGGCATAATATGATCCCGTAATACACCTAATGAATTACCCTACTTCGCCTACCGATAACTCACTAAATATACTACAAGGGATTTTAAAACACTTTTCGTTCATTTTGAAAGTGGTGGGTAAATTTTTCACAAATATTAAAAACCTTTATTTAACACTAAGTCATAAACCAAATTTTTGGATATTTAAAATCTCCTTAATTTTTTTTACAAAAATTTCGACAGAGTGCCAGCTGTATTTTGAGAAAAAAAATCTTCAAAACCTGCAAAGAAAAAAAAAACTCCCAACGTTTTTACTCAACCACCACTCAAAATACAAATCATTTTCATATCCCCATTCAACACGATTAACTCAATCCAATTTTTCAAGCCATACTTAGCATAAAGAAAACCATACATGGATTTCAAAACTCAGGAAGAAATTTGGATATTACAATAATTTGCATTTTAATTACATACCCAAAATAATATTACAAAAGTTCTTATACAACTACTCAAATAAATTACATACATATAATTACATGCATACATCGAAACCTATGTACAAGGGTATACCTATGATATACCTGGAGCTAATCTGAATGTGTCTTCAAGGCGCAGCTACAGAAAATCTCACTCAGTTACTCTATCTTTACTTTCACCTGGGATAGCATACAAAGCTATCGCTAAGTGGTGAAATCAGTGGTGCACAACTATAAATTAAAATATAGTACAATATACCTTAGCAAAATTACAGCAAAGAATTTGGAAATCCGGATATTCATCAAATTCCAAAAATCAAAATATAAATTGCCAATAATATAAATCATTTGTCAAAATGACTTTGATCAAGAAATTCAATTTATCAAATCACAACTGGACATTTAAAGTAATTCCAGTAATTATGAAAATAAAGAATAATTTCAATAAATTCAATTATGCATAAATCCCATTTGAAATCGAAATTCTTTACTATCCAAAAACCATTCTTTATCGCACTAACTATGCAAGACTAATCTATAAGGACCATCTTTAGGGTGATTCTAACTCCCTATGGTCGGGGCGGTCGAATCATCATGCACAGTACACAACACAATAATGAAACTTCCAAAAGGGCCAATGAAAAAACTTAGATCTAACCTCTAATAAGAAGAGAATCTAAGCATGTGCATATACCATGGTATTCAAAACAAAACAAAGCTAACTCCATTGTTTCCTCAACAAATGAGAGAGACGGGTAATAACCTATTCAAGCATCTATAGTGAGATATAAAATAATATCATGAATCTCTTTGTCCTTTTTGTGAGCATAAATCACAACACAATTCAATTCAATGTCAATTTCAATATCCAATAATTTTTATGCTCATCACAATTCAAAACATATTTTATCATAATTTTTTCAAAACTAATTTATTCAATCCACAACAATGCTCAATAATTGTTAAAATACCATTTCACAAAGCTAAATTCATACATACTATAACAATTTCAATATCATTGAATTAAATCCAATACTTGATAAACATAAGGAAAATAACGTCATTTAATCATATGAAATATTCAGAACAAAATTAATTAAAAACTAGTTATGCACAAACCTTTTATGAGTCACCTCTTGGCCTTAACTCAGTATTTCTTTCTCCTTTCCAGTGTCATTTCTAACTGAAACACACAATTTAAAGTATTTCAGTACTTGTTTAAATTACTTCAAATAAGAAATTCTAACAATTAAATTTTTATTGGTTACTATTTATTTCACTAGTCAACCTACAATGTTGACTTTTCAAACACACTAAGTGGCTTGGTTTTAATGTTATCAATATGTCACATTTTACATTCATCAATGTTAGTATATGTTTTCAATTTTATTTCAAAGCTTATTACATTTTATTGCAATTTTTTAGATTTTTGTACACTATTTTGACCTAGCCGGATGACCTAGTTCCCTCGATTTTTGGGTTCTGGCCAAAATTACAATCTTGTAGGTCTATGTCTTATTAAACTTTTGGCACTGATTTTAGGTCATTTGGAGTTTTCTAGACCAAGTTATAGTCATTTTGCTAATGCTGGACAGATTGCACTCATATTACAAACTTAGGTCATTTTTAGGTCATTTCCAATTCTGGCAGGTTTTGTAACTGAACTTGGGCAAGCAAATTGACTTGCTTAAGGTCATTTCTGGGCTTTGGTATCTTCATAAGAGTTTTAGACTTAAGTCTAAGCTTTCCAATGGTATAAATTTAAGGTCATTTGCACCTATTTTGAATGAGTTATGGCCAAAATACTGGCTACTGTTCATATGGTCAAAAATCTGGATTCCAAATTGCCAATTCCGGATTTAGTAAATTTTTAGGTCAATTTTCAGATAAAATTTTGGTAAGTTTCTAACATGAAAGTTGGTCCATATTGAGCCTAGTTTTACCTCCAATTAGCCTTATACTAATTGGGGTCACACAAATTAGGTTATAGCCCCAAATGTATACTGCCCTTTACACTTAGTGGAGCACTAATGGTGATTAATAGATTAAATAATTCAAAGTCCCTTAAATTATAATTATGCCATCAATCTTTCACTATTTCTATTATATACCCAATTTCTTATTTCATGGCATTTTCAAAATTTAATACCACTTATTTTTAATGGGCATTTAGGTCAAAAGTTAACTTTAGGTGTCAAATGACCAAAATACCCCTCTTCGGGTTGTATTTCAAGTTTTTCAGTAACACCGATTTGATCCTTGATCCTCCAATTCCTTTTATTTTTGTTTTTCATTTATACTGAGTTACTAATTTTTCTGTGATATTTTTAATGTCAATTACACCTCAGTAGACCTTTAATTAGGCTCCGAAAATATTTTTCAGGGTTTCCCGCGGTCCAGGGCTAGTCAACGATCTCTACTGTAACTTCCCGGTGTGGTCACCCATCACTACAATTTCTGGCTCGTTTAACCTAATTGCACTTCATCTCTTTTATTTTCTCTTAATTTTTTTTCTTATCACATATTTCATCATTTTATGTCTCCTCACTATCATTTAAGTGTAGTTTCAGACATCCCAGCTACCCGGACAAACACCGATCATCGGAACAGTGATTTGCACAAGACTATGCATATAGGGGTGTTACAATTCTCCCCCCCCCCCCCCCTTAAAAGAAATTTTGACCTTGAAATTTTACCTACTGTCAGTCCTTAATCATCCATATGTGTTGTTTTCTCATGTCTCTCTCACATTTCCATGTAGCCTCATAATCTGAATGATGGTTCGTAGCACTTTAGCCAATAATATTACAGATCGATTGCTCACCTTTTGTGCCCAGTTCCTTATGAGCTTCTGTCATAAGTTAAATTTGAATTCCTTTCAATTCTAGAGGTAAGCAATTCTGTGTGCTGACGAATCTACTCTTTCTCAGACCTCATATAATCCTATGAAGTGAGAACTTAGTTCTTCTCTCTTACAATCTTCTTATCTTTGAGTCTATGTAAGACTTCTAACAATCTAATACAACATTTAATTATAACACTAATCTTCTCTTACTATTGTTCTATTTTATATTTCGATTCATGTTTCCTTATTGAATGACCATTTTGGTCGTATTACAATTACTTATCTATCATTTGCCATAGATTCATAACCGTTATCTTATCTTGCCACTTATTTTGAATCTAGGCCTATATGCCATTTTACACCATCTTGTTTACTTTTGTTTAACGTATTTTGATATTTGCGCTTTATACCATAAATATTTTTCCTGATGTCATTCCTTTTTACCATCTTCATCCTTCCTTGACTCAACTATCGAGTCAAAGTTTAGCACCTATTTATCCCTAATAAATCCACTATACTTCAATATTACTTTGATTTGGTCCTCTGATCATTCTAGTCCGTACTCTCACTGATATTCATAATATTTCTTTGTTACATTTGAACCAACTATTCAATTTTTCACTTTCACAACTCTTTTATCTATCGATTTTCTATAGCTTATTTTTCACTTATTTGCAATCATTACTTCCTCTTGTACTGGGCTATAACGTATTCTTTAATACCTTAAGAAGGGAGTCTACAGAACTGTCCTTTTTCTCTTGTTATGTACCAATCATAATCTAGTCATTATGGTTCGTACAATAGAATTATTCTTTTTCTAAGAAATATCTGGCCAATTATTCTTATCTTATCCTTGTCATAATTAGAACATCATTTCGCAATCATTTTGTAAATTGTAATTATCATCCTATCTCATTCAGGGGAACAAAATTTTTCTTTGTGCCTCACTGTTATACTATTATAATACTATTTTTCGCTAAACTTTAAGCAAAAGATCCATGACAATATCAAAATAATTATAAACCCCATATTAGAGATCGGATGACTTTACTGTGTAGGTGTTATCATTAATTTATGACTATACTACAATTAGTAATCTTATAGCAATTCCCAATGTATCGTAGCTCGTACTAGATAACTGAGTCAATGACTCTAGCTATCTTATGACTATAACCTTTTGATATTCTAACTTTAGAGTTTTAAACCCCTAAGTAGGATTTCCAAACTCATTTCCAATAATAAAATTCTATCCTAGCATAATTATACTAAAACAGACGTCGTTGGCAACTATTCTCATCTTGGTGTATTATCGAGTAGTACGTAGCTATACACAATAATCTCAAGTCAGTACTGTAATCTGCAGCTTATAGTACAAACATTAAGAATATTGCATAGTTACTACTATACATTCCAATAGATCAAACTTTCCTATATTTTATCCTTTTCGAATTTACCAATATTCGAAACTTATTCTGATTACAATATCCATTAACAATTATTAACAGTAATATCTTTGCCCTTATCTAAAGCAATTCTATTACCGTAACTTACTTTTAGGTCCTCCTTCCTTACAATAAGTAGGCTTACCAATTAGCTTTATAATTTATGGTATGTTAGGAAAAACTTTTAGCTGACAATTCTTCCAAAATTAATGTCAATCATACTTGTTATCGTAGTTTTTATCCTAAAGGACTAGTCACTAATACATCAAAATTTATTCCCATGTAAAGGAATAGCAACAAAACATATAATTATAATACTAACATACAAATAAGTAGTGCTGGGATTAAATAATAACTAATTGTTTCTTCCAAAATTAAGAACTTACCAGTAGCTACATCTGAGATTTCTGCTTTTTCTCCTTGGCGCATAGTGGACGCTTTGACTAATGTGCTACTATGTTTAGATTGATTTACTGTGCTAGGGTTGCTAGGAATATCGATTATGTTTCTATCTCGGCCCTGACCGATTGTCTGTGAATTTCCGAGAGCAGAGCGATGTGCTCTGGTATAATCTCTAGCAAAATGTCTAAGCTTTCCACAATTGTAGGAGGCTCCAATGGCTTTATGACAAATGCCCCCATGTAGTTTGCCACAAGAGTTACAGATACGAGGAGGATAGGAACTTCTGGTTGTTCGACGACTGGACCTTGGTGGCTTCTATTCTGATGATTCGCCTCTGTCATATCCCTAAGCTTGAGGTCCCTCAAATTCTTTTCTCTTCCCTAATTTACTACTCGAACTTTGACCCATAGGTTTCTCCCTCTTCTTTATTTCACACTGCCCTTGTGGGGGTTGGGTTTGTGCTTGAGCTTGAGCTGACAGAGTATCAGCCATTTGTTAAAAGAAAGTGGCCATTTGCTAGGCCATTTGTATGATAATTTGTACTAGTGAAACTGGTATAGTCAGGCCTTCAACACTCTGAGGAGCTAGGGCCTCCCCTTGTGCCTCAACTGTAACTGGTTGTTCTATTGGTTTATCTCCCTCTTCCATTTCTATTCATAAAATCTTCTTTTTCCTGGACAACCTACATAAGGAGATTTCTCTCCATTAGTTCATATTTATGATGTAAATGTACTATATGTATCAAACATTTGAGCAGTTATATTTACTGAAAAATATTTCAAATTCACAACTCAGAATTTACTTTAAAACCATTGCTCTGATACCACTAAACATGTCACACCCTACCCCTCCGTAAGGCATAATATGATCCCGTAGTACACCTAATGAATTACCGTACTTCGCTTACCGATAACTCACTAAATATACTACAAGGGATTTTAAAACACTTTTCATTCATTTTGAAAGTGATGGATAAATTTTTCACAAATATTAAAAACATTTATTTGACACTAAGTCATAAATTAAATTTTTAGATATTTAAAATCTCCGTAATTTTTTTTATAAAAATTCTGACAGAGTGCCGGCTTTATTTTTAGAAAACAAATCTTCAAAACCTGCAAAAGAAAAAAAAAACACTCCCAATGTTTTTACTCAACCACCACTCCAATACAAATCATTTTCATATCCCCATTCAACACGATTAACTCAATCCAATTTTTCAAGCCATACTTAGCATAAAGAAAACCATGCATGGATTTCAAAACTCAGGAAGAAATTTGGATATTACAATAATTTGCATTTTAATTACATACCCCAAATAATATTACAAAAGTTCTTGTACAACTACTCAAATAAATTACATACATATAATTACATGCATACATCAAAACCTATGTACAAGGGTATACCTATGATATACCTGGAGCTAATCTGAATGTGTCTTCAAGGCGTAGCTAGAGAAAATCTCACTCAGTTGCTCTATCTTTACTTTCACCTGCGATAGCATACAAAGCTATCACTAAGTGGTGAACTCAGTGGTGCACAACTATAAATTAAAACATAGTACAATATACCTTAGCAAAATTACAGCAAAGAATTTGGAAATCTGGATATTCATCAAATTTCAAAAATCAAAATATTTGTTGCCAATAATATAAATCATTTGTTAAAAATGTCTTTGATCAAGAAATTCAATTTATCAAATCACAAATGGACATTTAAAGTAATTCCAGCAATTATGAAAATAAAGAATAATTTCAATAAATTCAATTATGCATAAATCCCATTTGAAATTGAAATTCTTTACTTTTCAAAAACCATTCTTTATCGCACTAACTATGCAAGACTAATCCGTAAGGGCCATCTTCAGGGTGATTCAAAGTGCCCATCACAATTCAAAACATATTCTATCAAAATTTTCCAAAACATAATTTATTCAATTCACAACAATGCTTAATACTTGTTGAAATACCATTTCACAAAGCTAAATTCATACATACTATAACAATTCAATAATCATTGAATTAAATCCAATACTTGATAAACATAATATATAAGGAAAATAACGTCATTTAACCATATGAAATATTCAGAACAAAATCAATTAAAAACTAGTTGTGCACAAACCTTTTATGAGTCGCCTCTTGGCTTTGACTCAGTGTTTCTTTCTCCTTTCCAGTGTCATTTCTAACTGAAACACACAATTTAAAGTGTTTTAGTACTTATTTAAATTATTTCAAATAAGAAATTCTAACAATTAAATTTTTATTGGTTACTATTTATTGCACTAGTGTGACACCCCTCACCCGACTACAATGTAGCCGAGCAAGGCGTGCGACATTCGGTGCCGGAGCACCCTATCTTATCTTACTTTATTCCTTTAATTATTTTCAAGTTATTATCTTTTAATATCAATCATTTTTCGACGGAGAAACTAACGGAGTTTCCCCTATTTCATTATCGTTTGGCGTATTTCAGTATTCATCTGTTTGAAAATTTTAATAATATTTTAAAATAAAAATCTCATCATTTCATGCATCATCTATATATTTCAATTCCGTATTCAAATCTATACAATTTCATTCATATCCAATTGGATACATTCCCATTCATGCTCAACTCATATATGAAAATTTTCAATCTTCATTAATTTACGTGATATACAATTTCATCACATATGAATTAACTGATTTATTAATTTACATCACATACTTATTAATTACATTTTCATAATTTACATTACAATACTATAACTAAGCATTTTATACAACATATAAATTATGACCTATATGGGCCCTATCTACATGCATTGCTAAGGAGGTGACAATCTTAAACACTCTGCAGATCAGAACTCCAAAATCTCTATTTAGTATTCATTGGGCTTTACCTTCAATACCTGCGCGAGGGAAACAAATCCATTGCGCTAAGCATTTCTGCTTAGTGGTGCAATAATATAACAAAAAAAATAATATACAAAATACATATGGAAATAAAACATGGTTCATATAATTTAGATCTAATTATATTTCAATAAGGTTTCTAAAATTTAATATCCCCTTTTTTTTTCTAATTTAGTCCTCTTTGGAGGTGCTTAGTTCATAAGGTTACAATAAGAATACACAATATACTAATATTCTAATAGCATTATTCTTAACTTAATATTATTATGAAAGGTACATTTGTAACATTTATTTAAATTATATTTCTATTATTAATCTTTTTGTATCATTTAATTCAATATGTTATAGGTTATCTTAAATTATTTCATAATAATTAAAGTTCACAGTGCATTCAATAATAGATAACTTTTTTTTTCATCAGTCCAGTTCACTTTAATTCTTTCTAGCATTTTATTAATCATTTTCTTTGATGATTTTGAGCCTCATTTTATTGTAATCATTCTTGTTCTTTATCATGATATTTAATTTTCTTACTTCCTTTAATAATCAATTCAATTACATTTATATTTTTCCATGCCCAAGTAACCTATACAAATTGACCGGACTGGATAAATGGGTAAACTAGCACTGGGTACCAGGTACCTCGGGAAGTCACACCATCAGTCACAATGTGTCTCCCAATGTGCAGACAGAATGGCTAATAAGCCATAAAAGCAATAAGGCATAAAGCCAAGTATAATATCATAATCAGTATAGCCATAGGCTATCATATCACAGAATGGCATGAAGCCATACGTAGTACTGCTATCAGAACTCTATTGGCATGCCAACCTATCCAAAACAATCACATTAGGCCTACTAGGGCATATTACAAAGTTATTTATTGAATATTTATACTTAACATGTAAGGTTACTATTAATTTAGTCATTTAAGTTAAAATATTGACTTTCTCATATATAATAGTTATATGAGTTTTAATCACATAGATTTACCACATTTTGGTTCCCAAAAGTGTTGGCATTAGTTGCCAATCCATACTTCTAACCAATAGAAAATAAATCAAAAATTTCAGTTTTGGGTGCTAGAGATTACTATTCCATTAGGCCATTCTACAATGAGAATTTGGCCAGGTGTTTTTAATCAAAGTTGTTCTTTATTGTGTCTAGTTACATTTCACTTTTTGAATCACCCCATTTGGAGTTTTCTAGCTCAAGTTATGGCTATTGCACCATAACTGGTCGGATTGCCTTTACCCAAAATTTCTGGGCAATTTTTGGTTCTGCCACATTTGGTAGTCCAAATTTGGCTAGCAATTTTATTTAGTTAAGTCTAGAATTTGAGTTTGTGTTCTACATGAAAGTTGTTCTAAATTTCCTTAGCTTTCCATTGATATAAATTTGAGGTCAATTGGACCTTTCTACACTGAGTTATGACCAAATGAATGAACACTATTCATTTGGTCATTTTGCCCAGGCAGTATTGGTGCTACCCAAATTTGGTCAATTTTTAGGGCATCCTAAGTTTGTTTTCTGAACAAGTTTCCTTTATCAAAGTTGTGCCATCATGTGTCTAATTTCATGTCCAATTATCCTTGCACCAATTGAACCTACACAACCCAAGTTATAGCTGCCCAAACATGCTGAACTCACATCCAGACCTACAGGGCACATTGGACAACATACCACTTTCAATTTTAAGGCCACAATTACTTCCAATTTTGGGTCAAACTTCATCAAATGGTCACTAATTGACCATTAGAACTCCAATTAACCATTCAAACACAATATCTCCAATTTTCATACTAACCCTAATTGATCAAATCTCATTCTCTTGCAAACTCAAAAAGATTCAACTCCATTCAACTCCAATTCATATGTATACATTAATTGACATTAATATACAAACATAATTGCAACTAAACCATCCAAACCCTAACCCTCTCTTGGCTACCACAATTCATACATACTCCTACATGAGTGTTTTATTCAATTTATTAACAATTTCTCTTTCACTTTAACTTCCTAACATGGAATAAAAAGAGAGATGTAAGAGTTAGCATTAACCTTGAATGGAGTCACTTCTAAGCATGGTAAACCTCACTTTTTCTTCTTCTAATTGCTGCCCTAAGCTTGCTCTAGTGGTTATGACAAGTTTTTGTGAAGAGAAAATGGGGTTTTGAGGTGGTTTGGCAGGTGATATGAAGCTTGGGTGAAGTTTTTAATGGTGGAAGAGAGAAACGAAGTGGGTTATGGCTGGTTTTAGGAAGAAGAAGAAGAAGGCAGATTGTTTCTTCAATTTTTCTGCCCATTTTAGGCTTTTAATTATGTTTATAGATAGGTGTCACAATGTGATTGGGTGGGAGTGCTTAGTGACATAAGCATGAGGTCAAAATTACAATTTTAATTTATTTTCTTTTCTACTCAGTTTCAATTTAATTTGTAGCAATATTTATTCATATTTTATATCATAATAATTATTTACTTAACTGGACAAATCGGTCAAAAATCGTCTCTGAAGGCGAAATGACCAAAATACCCTTCGTTTTGCTTAAAAGACTAAAATTATCTGTATTGATCTAAAAAATTTTTTAAGCATTTTCTTGGCATTCTAATGCCATAGAAACCTCAATGACTCTTCTCTAGAGTCCCAAAAATTATTTCATGAATTTTCTTCCAGGTTTAGGGCTTCTAGCTGCAAAGATCACAACTTCCCACTGGGTTACCCATCGCTAGGGCACCGGCTCATTTAACTTGGTTGTATTTATTTCCAAAATTTTTTCTAAATTTTTCCTATTATTATATGAGTTATTTATGACTCCTCACTCTAGTCTAAATATTTTTCCAGACGTTTTAGCTGTTCGAACCGACACCGGTCACCGGAAGTAGAGTGTAGGGACTTGCTAAAGTGAGGGTGTTACAACTAGTCAACCTAAAATGTTGACTTTTCATACACACTAAGTGTGTAACACCCCTATTTGCATAGCCTGGTATATTTCACTGTTCCGGTCACCAGTGATGGTCCGGACAATTAAGTGAAGTAGAACCACTTCTAAGACACCCAGATAAACCCTGAACACAAATAATTAATAATTGCCAAATAGTCAAGTATAAATAAGAAAAATAGAATATAAAAAGTTAAATGAGCCAGGAGTCACAGCGATGGATGATCTTCTCGGGAATGACTGCGGGGTTAGTCTAAACTCAAATTTTGAATTGTAAAATGTGACGCTGTGGTCTTTAGGACCATTGCGAACACAGTGAAAAAGAGAAAATCATGAAAAAGAATTGTTAAGCAGGTCAGATAATTAGGTCAGGAATCCAGAAGAAATATCGAATAACTAGCAAACCGGATCAAATCGGCGAGGGGCAATTTGGTCAATTCACCTCTAGAGCTGACTCCTGACCTAACTGTCTAATAAAATAGGAGAAAAAAAATTTTGGGATCAAGAATTAAATTAAAAAACTAGTGGAAAAATAAAAAATAAAAAAGAGAAAAGAAAAAGTTTTGTTACCTCATGTTGATGACATCAATTATGATGCCAAAATTTATTTTTAATTGCCCACATTTTTTGACCAATTCAAATACAAAAAATAAGACCTAAAATGACATGAAAAAAAAAAGAAAAAAATTCTCATCTTCCTCCCAAACCAGTCGGCTCCCTCTCTCCTTCACTTCACTATTAAAATAACTTCCATGAAAGCTTGATTAAAGCTTTTCAAAACCTCATTTTGTCCCCAAAAATTCTCATTAGACCTTGTTAACTTCACTTGAGAAGAAGCTTGAGCAAGAAAAGAAAAGAGAAAAAGGAAAGAATTGAGGAAGTGGAACTCCAAAGTTGAGGTAAGAATTTAAATTAGAAGTTTTAGTTTAAAACACATGTTTTGAGTTAATTTAACTTAGATTTCAACTTAAAAATCAAAACAAAACAATTGTTAGGGGAGTAAATAGGAAATTCATCCAGCTAGGGTTAGGGTTTGTTATGAATGATTTTGATGATTTTGAATGGCTATTTGAGGTGAATTAGGTGTGCAGAACATGAATACACACTTTAAATTGTATTAGATTAAGCTTTGTGTGTAGCTAGGGTTTTGAGCACGTGAAAAATTGAAGAAAATTTTGAGAATTAGCCAAATGATGTTATTGACCTTATTTGAGATGAGAAATGATCAATTGTGACCATTTGTGGTGTGTATGAATTGTTAGAAACAAGTTTAAATTCGGATTGGAGAGGGTCAATCTGCAGACAACATGACCTAGGTCCCTTTCAGGGACCAAAACTGAAAATTTACCAACCCAATTGGTGTGAAGCCAATTGGGAATGAAACTAGACACAAAATGGCACATTTTTCATTTAGGAATCATGCCCAGAAAGTGACCATAACCTAGTGAACAATTTGGCCAAATCCGGATTGGGCAAACTGACCTGTACAAAAATGACCAAATGAACAGTAGTTACGTAAATGACCATAACTTGGTCTAGGAAGATCCAAATGACCTGAATTTTACTAGTAGAAATTTGAGACATAGACCTACAACTTTTATGAAGAAAACAAACCCAAATTTTGACCCTAACCTGTTTGAAAATCAACCTGCAGTCAACCACAAAAATTGCCAAAATCCAGAATTTGCCCAGAATTCTGGGTAACCCCAAATTCGGCCAGCTATGTTCAAATAGCTATAAATTAGGCTACAAAACTCCAAATGGAGTGATTCAAAAAGGAAAATAAATTTAAGACAATAAGGAACAACTTCTATGAAGAAAATTTAGTCAAATTATCACAGCAACATGACCAATAGAATAGTGCAAAACTGAACACCAAAATTGAAAATTTGAAATTTGTGCCTAAGGGACTTGAAGTTTGAGAAAACAACCAAAACCAACAAATTAGGTAACCAAAATGTGGTATGTGGATAAAATTAGAATTCCCATACCTATTCAGCATTAGAAAGTCAACAAATTGACTTGAATAGTGTCATGAATAGTAATCCCGAAATACAAATTTTAAAGAACATCAAGTTTAGCATATTAAAGCTTAGTATAAGTAGATTTGAATTCATTTTTGGACTTATGATAAATTGTGATACTGAAACACTATGAAACTGTGTGTTTCAGTTGAAAAGAATACCGGGAAAGAACCCGAAGCATCTAGTCAAGGCCAAGAGGCGACTCGCTTAAGGTTTGTGCACAATATCAATATTCTTTAAAATTCATTTACAAAGTGCATGAAACGAATTACTTATATTGCAAAATGTGTATTATGCTTTTGACTTAAATTGTTGAAAGTTTACTTGTTTATGGTTGAAATGGCAATAAATGTTTAATAAATTGTTAAGATAGTTTTGAAACCATAGTGTCATGATCATATATTTGAATACCTCACTAGCATGACTAGTGGGAAGAAATAGTTTTGAATTTTGATTCCCTCTTTGGCTGAAGTGTTGAGGTGTGTACCAGTAGAGGAAGAAATTGAATGGGTACCCATATATTTGAGCTAGCTAGCCTTGTGATTTCTCATAAGCCTCTGGCTATTGAGATAAATATGTTTCGAATGGCATGATATAACTGTGTGTTTTTATGAAATTGATTTGATAATTCCTAAATGAGATATTTTGACTAAAAATTTATAAATCATGTTTTGTATATGTTTTTCATGTTCAGTTCAATTTTTGAATAAATGTTATTTGAATTATGCATAAACTATTATTTTTAGTATGTTGTACACCACTGAGTTATAGTACTCAGCGATGGCTATTATTGCTATCGCAGATATAGAGACTAGAGGAGTAGCAGAGTGAGCTGCTAAAGATCTTGGAGCTACACCCCCTGAAGTTCTGTCGGGTATATTTTATACCCTGTTTGTAATATTTATTTTGATGTATGTAAATATATGTACATGTAATAACTAGTCATGAGTAGTTGTACAGAGTTTGTAATAATAGTATTTTGGATTTGTAAATGTAAAGTTTGGTTGACTAATGTAAAGTGAATTTATTATAATGAAATATGAATGAAATTATTGAGTACTGTTTTTTATGACAATTGAATTGAGAAATGATATTGAATTGTGTTGAGGTAGTAGTGAGTTTGATGAAAAAGAATCATTGGAAGTGTTTTTACAGGTTTTTGAAGAACTGTTTTCTTAAAATACAGACGGCACTCTGCCGAAATTTTTTCAAAATTTGCGAACAAATAAAAATGAACAAAAATTCTAACTAGTTTTCAAACTCCAATTAAATGTTTTTAATACCTATTAGAAAATGCTCACCACTTCCAAAAAGTAAGAAAATTGTTTTAAAATCCCTTATAGGGTACTTAATGAGTTATCGATAGGTGAAGTTCGGTAGTTTATTAGGTATTCTACGGGATCATGTTATGCCTTACAGAGGGGTAAGGTGTGACAAAGTGGCTTGGTTTTAATGTTATCAATATGTCACATTTTACATTCCTCAATATTGGTGTATGTTGTCAATTTCATTTCAAAGCTTATTACATTTTATTGCAATTTTTCAGATTTTTGTACATTGTTTTGACCTAGCCGGATGACCTAGTTTCTTCAATTTCTGGGTTCTGGTCAAAATTACAATCTTGTAGGCTTATGTCTTATTGAACTTTTGGCATTGATTTTAGGTCATTTGGAGTTTTTTGGACCAAGTTATGGTCATTTTGCTAATGCTGGACAGATTGCACTTTTATTGCCAACGTAGGTCATTTCCAATTCTGGCAGGTTTTGTAACCGAACTTGGGCAAGCAAATTGACTTGCTTAAGGTCTGAGCTTTGGTATCTTCATAAGAGTTGTAGCCCTATGTCTAAGCTTTTCAATAGTATAAATTTAAGGTCATTTTCACCTGTTTTGAATGAGTTATGGCCAAAATACTGATTACTATTCATATAGTCAAAAATCTGGATTGCAAATTGCCAATTTTGGATTTGGTAAATTTTTAGGTCAATTTTCGGACAGAATTTTGGTAAGTTTCCAACATGAAAGTTGGTCCATATTGAGCCTAGTTTTACCTCCTATTAGCTTCATACTAATTGGGGTCACACAAATTAGGTTATAGCCCCAAATGTATATTGCCCTTTACACTTTCCTCAAACACAAATCAAATACACATCCAACTTGTTCTACTTTAATTTCCCATACCTAATTCTGAACTTATACCATAACATTTTCATTCATCACATCACATTATAATCAATTTGGGCAGAATACACAATTCCTCAATACACCAAATACAACTCTAAATCACAAAGTCAACATTGACATAATTTTTACATGATATCACCTAACTGGTACATGGAATTCCATCAACAAGTTACATACACTTCTATCAATCTTTAGTACCATAATTTATCAGACAATTCCATGAAATTAAACACTCTTCATTGCACCACAAGGCTGCCAAAATCACCATTGGCCAAAGTCTTTAATACCTCTTATAAAATCCCAAATCAATTGCACCAATTTCACATATACACATAAAATAACTTGACTACTCATATAGTACTTAAATTAACATCATAATTCACTTCTTTCACACATGAACTAATCCATTCTCATGGGATCAAGGCTACCCACTTTAAGCAATTACATAGAAAATTTCCAATTCAAAATCAAATTCTAATTCAATTACTCAATCTCAACATACACATAAAATTAACTTGCTATAACTTCTAATTACTTCAATCAACAACAATTCCCATCAAATTCATGTGAATCAAATCCCTTTAATCACCATGGCTGCCAAAATTAAGATTCACCAAAACTCAATCATTTCTTCAATTTTTCTTAACCATTCAACTTGTCTCAACCTTAACACAAAGTTTAATTAAGGAAGATAAGAAAACTAGCACTAACCTTAACTTGAGCTTGACAAATCCTTGGAATTTTCTCTCCTTTTTGCTACCTATATACTGCCCATGGTGTGTAGACAAGAATTAATAAAGAAAATTGTGTGGAAAGTGGCTTGAAGTGATGTGCATGGAGCTTGGTCCCATGGTCGGCTATGGAGGTTTCATGGAGAATTAATTTCGGCAAGGTGAAGAGAGATTGAAAATGGAATGAAATCTGTCCCAAAATGCTTTATATAGGTCCACTAAAGCTCACTTAGTGGAGCACTAATGGTGATTAATAGATTAAATAATCCAAAGTCCCTTAAATTGTAATTATGCCATCAATCTTTCACTATTTCTATTATATGCCCAATTTCTTATTTTCATGGCATTTTCAAAATTTAATACTACTTATTTTTAATGGACATTTAGGTCAAAAGTTAACTCTAGGTGTCAAATGACCAAAATGCCCCTCTTCGGGTTGTATTTCAAGTTTTTTGGTAACACCGATTTGATCCTTGATCCTCCGATTCCTTTTATTTTCGTTTTTCATTTATACTAACTTACTAATTTTTTTTTGACATTTTTAATGTCAATTACACCTCATTAGACCTTTAATTAGGCCCCAAAAATATTTCCCAGGGTTTCTCGCGGTCCAGGGCTAGTCAACGATCCCCACCGTAACTTCCCGGTGCGGTTACCTATCGCTACGGTTTCTGGCTCGTTTAACCTAATTGTACTTCATCTCTTTTATTTTCTCTTAATTTTTTTCTTATCACATATTTCATCATTTTATGTCTCCTCACTATCATGTAAGTGTAGTTCTAGACTGTTAGTAGTATGCCCTAGAGCATATCATTTAATATATATCTTGTACATATTTTTATTAATAAAAGGCATTTTAACTTTTCCGTTTACATAATATATTTATGTGTAATAGAAAAGGTCCATTGATATTTTATTAGAAATTCTATTCTTAAATTGTTAAGAATATGAGTGACAGTATTTCTCGTACAAAGTATCATAAATAGGCTCACAATCGAGGATACTTCACAATAAGTACATGACTTATCCAAAAAGATTGTATTCATGTTTTTTCCCAAGTTATTTATATGAGATATAAATAAGATGGAATAGTGAGTCTCATGCCATATAACAAATATGATAGGCACTTATACATGATAAGTAGAACGAATCAGTGACACTTATGACAAGCACATGGAGTTTACTCTTGTCAATGCATTGTCATAAATCATATCAGTGCATATAATCTTTAAACCTGAGATAGCATAGTTATCTTGTATATAGGTGGTTTGAGTTTGATACTGCTTTCATACTTGTACTATGTATGGGTATATGGGCATGTGTTGGCTCCTACTAGTTATATATGGAGGTAGGTGTTGATCAAGATGGAATTTGTTACCCTAAGTAAATAGGGAAAAAACCCTATGTTTATTTAACTGTTCTTGATGTTTCAAGTTCTTGGCCAGGACAGATAGATTTAATCAGAAAAGAGTTTCTGATGAGAAAATCTTTTTAATCAAGAACTGGAATTAAATGAGAACATAATATTCATAGCAAATGGAGTTTGACATAAACCATGACTCTAGCTTGCGTTGGGATTTTGTAACAGAGAGATTCTAGTGTATGGTAACATATGATTATAGGTTCATTTAAGGTAAACTTTATTACTGATTGGGTGGCCAAGGCATGCTATGTTAGGTATTAACCATGGTCTATGAGATGCATAAAATGATTTAGAGAAATCATTTATTGTAAGAAAGAGTTCTGATAATATTAAGAGTTGATATCATGTCTCATTGCCAATTAGTGATAGTAAGTCATACACACACACAAGTAATCACCAAATTAAATATGATTTAATTAATTAACTAAAGAGTTTAATTGATTAATTAAATAGGTTTGGTTTGCAATTAGATTGCAAAGTCCCTAGCATGGCTTGAAATCAAATCTAGGTTATTGAACGTATAGTATAAGTTAAATTTATATTTAAAGTGTTTAAATATAAATTTAATTAACGAGAAATTAATTAATAGAGATTAATTAATTAATTTATATTTGATATAAATCGATTAGAAAAAGAGAAAATAATTATTTTGGGTTGAGAATTCAAAATTAAGACACAGGGGCATTTTAGTCATTTCACAGGGTGACATGTGACACCATGAGATGGTAACACATGGCACTATACATAAACTTGTCATATGTCTTTTAATCATGTAAGATGATTAAAATCAAGATTAAATATAGGTTTGACACTTGGCACAATGTGATTGGGTCAATTAAACCTAGAGCTAATCAAAATGTGACATGTGGCAAGGGTTTTAAGTGATGACCTAGCTATATAAGTGTAAGGATGAAAGAACAAATCACACAAGCTGCTCATTCTCTTTGTGCCGCCACCCTTGGCTACCATTCCCTTCTCTTCTTCTTCTTCTCTCATCAATTTAAAGAGATTAGCAAACAATCTCTTGAATTAAAAATACTAAAAATTGTTTCTAGTGTCCTGTTTATATCTATAATCTCTTAAAAAGCAAAACTTGATTTTCTAATTCATAGAAAAAGCTTTAGAAGCTGTTCAAGGGCTGTCATAGGTGATCTTGGTGTGGACAAGCTAGAGGGACAACATCTGGTGTCCTAAAGACGCATCCCAAAGGTGACAAACACACTGCAGCGCATCAAGAGGTTAGTGCACTTGTTTTTTATCTAATCTAGGGTTCTTAAAATTAATTTGATTAATTCTAAAATCTTAAATGGAAAATGTAGATCCAAAAACATATTAAAAGAGTTTTAATATGTTGTTTATCATTGAAATCAAATAGATAAAAATAAATCTTGCATGATGCATGTGACCCTAGGTGAAAAATTTTTGAATTCACTGATATAAACTTGTGTTTTTCATGCTTCCGCTCCTTCAATTGGTATCAGAGCCACTATATTTGCCATTTAGATTGTTGATTATATGATTTAGTTGTATGATTTGATCATGAGATGATTAATTCATTACTATTTGCAAGGTCAAGGTGGCGGTATGGAGGTGAACTCCATTGATGCGCATGGATTGGTGAATCCAACCATGCACATGGCTTTGGGCTTGTTTGTGGGCTTGGATTCAAAGGCCCATAATTAGGCCCATGACTAATTAAAGTGTTTAATTAGGATTTTTAATCACACAATTAAATTTTGATTCAGATCTGAATTTTAAAAATTGTTTGAATGTGATTCAAATCTGAATTTTAAAAGTTGTTTGAATGTGATTCAAATCTGAATTTTTAAAGTTGTTTAAATCATATTCAAATCTGAATTTTTAAAGTTTTTTGAATGTGATTCAAATCTGAATTTTAAAAGTTGTTTGAATATGATTCAAATCTGAATTTTTAAAAAAAAAAGGTTGTTTGAATGTGATTCAGATCTGAATTTTTAAACTTGTTTGAATGTGATTCAATTCTGAATTTTTAAATTTGTTTGAATCATATTCAAATCTAGATTTTTAATTTGAATATGAGATATTCAATTTAATTTAAGTATGTATGTTTTATTTAATTGTTAAATAGTGATATGCATGATGGATGATCATAAACTATAAAAGACCAATGTGATTAGATTTATTTCTTTTATGTTTCTTTGGGATTGTAAATTAATTAATTTATTTTAATTTATTTTGGGCATGTATTATTAAGGTTGTAATAATTTTGGATTGTAATTTCATTTATTTAGTTCTTGTAAATTCGCTTTGGTATGCCAAGGATTACTATGTAATTGGATTGCAAGAAGATCCAGGAGGTCAAGAGCATTGGTGGGACCAGTGGAAGGAATTCAAGATCAAGTGTTGATTATGTACTTATTCAGCAACTCTTGTAAAATGAATGAATGACATGCACCTAAGAATGCCCTGATTCAATTCTTGGTGGCTCAGAATTGAATCCCTTAGAAAGTCCATGATCATACCATATTTACTGTTTATCCATGAATGCATGAGATGTATGTGAATGTATGCAAGTATATGATATATGCATGCTAAATGGATAATGTACAAAGTGAGACCTTAATAGTAATTAGGATAACCATAAAATCTTCCAAACAAATGATTAAGTTGGAAATGATATAATTAAAGTAATTATAACATGGGCCCTCCATTGAGGTAATTATTTTAAGAAATTTTAAATACTTGCATAAGATGCAATTAATTTATGAGATTTTTTTAAGAATAATTGTTAAGTATGAGATGTTGTAAATATGTAAATGGTTTGGTGGCCAATATTGGATGTACCTGAGGACATTAAAACTGTTTTCATAATTACTAGCTCAATGGGATCAACTTAACTAATGCAAGATAAGTCAATAATGGATGTACCTGAGATTTTGAGCATTAGGGGCTAGGTAAAGGATTGAACCTCACATGAGATATGATGGGCAAGGAGTTGCTCACTTATAGTTTATTGTAATTCCAATAATGGACATACCTGAGGATGATCAATAGAATTATAAGAATTCAATCACCCACTAGAAATCCATCCAACTAGGATTTTCGTTTTCTACTTTGGAAGTGTAGGATTCGCTAAGTTAGTGGAGGACCAATTTGATTAAAATATCATAATTATTTTAGTTAATTACATGATACATTTACTAATTAATCTGGTTATTTTCTGTAGTTAATTTTCTGATAATAATGAGCATAGAACAAACACCACCATCTAATATCCTTGCAAGCATACTTGATCACAATAGGTTAACAGGACCTAATTTGTCTGATTGGCTAAGAAATTTGAAACTTGTCCTGAATCTTGAACATATAGGATATGTTCTAGACTCAAATGTTCCTGGTCCCTTACCTCTAGAGGCCACTCTAGAGGAACATGAAACTTTGGACAAGTGGAAGGAGCATGATATGAGAGCTAAGTGTTACGTGCTTGCTTCTATGAGTAATGAGTTACAGAAGCAGCATGAAAACATGCAGAGTGCGAGTAAGATCCTCCTTCACCTACAAGAGTTGTATGGTGAGCACAGCAGGAATGCTAGGTATGAGATATCTAGACAGCTGTTCAGTATGAGGATGTCTGAGGGACAGAATGTTGGGGATCATGTCCACAAGATGATTCGACTGATTGAGTAGTTGAAACATCTTGACTTCAACATGGATTTCCAACTACAGACGGATTTGATCCTTCAGTCCCTTCCTGAGTCTTTTGAGAATTTTGTGACAAATTTCTATATGACTAAACAGGAATGCACCTTGGCTGGTTTACTCAACATGTTGGTTATTGCCCAAAAGAATATGCCAGGCAATAAAGGAAAAGAGGTAGCTTTGATTGCATCTTCTTCTACTAGAAAGTCCAACAAGAAGAAGGGCAATAAGAAAAAGAAACCTTAAATTCCTGGTCCTTCCAAGAAAATAGCTAAACAGAAAGGGAAGACTAAAGCTGATGGAGGCAAAGGAAAGTGTTTCCACTGCCAGAAGGATGGGCACTGGAAAAGGAACTGCCCAGAGTATCTTGCTTCTCTAAAGGACAAGAAGGATAGACCTTCAGAAGGTATGTCTATATCTTATTATTTAGATTCTGATGATACTCATAGTTCATCTATAGCTTGGGTTTTAGCTATTGGTGCTAGTTCTAACATTTCTTATGATATGCAAGAACTAGCAAATAATAGCAGCTTGCGTTCTCGAGATGTTAGAGTCCAAATTGGTAATGGCTCAACTGTTGAAGCTTTAGCCATAGGATCTAAATCTTTTTACATGTCTGGACATGTTTTGTGTTTGGATAACATTTTATATGTACCTGATGCTTTTAAGAACATCATTTCTATATCTAGTTTGACTAGAAATGACTATGAATTTCAGTTCACAAATGATGTTTGCAATATTTATTTTGGAAACAAATGTGTTGGTTCGGGTTATATGAATGATGGTCTTTATTATTTGGATAATAATGACGAACACAAAATAAATGTAAGTGATCTAAATGAATGCAATGCCATGGTGAAAATCAACTCAAGTTCAAAATATATTTGGCACTTAAGGTTATGTCATGTTACAGAAGATAGGATTGCAAAACTGGAGCAAATAGGGATTCTTTCCTCATTGGGCTCTGAGCCTACTCTAACTTGTGAATCTTGTCTTCAGGGCAAAATGACTAGATCACTCTTTCTTGGATAAGGACTAAGGGCTGAAAATATTTTGGAGCTAATACATAGTGATGGATGTAGTCCATTTAAAGAAATGGCTAGAGGCGGTTTTCATTACTTTATTACCTTTACTGATGATAAATCAAGGTTTGGGTATTTGTATTTGATGAAATACAAAC
This sequence comes from Hevea brasiliensis, assembly GCF_030052815.1. Lineage (NCBI taxonomy): Eukaryota > Viridiplantae > Streptophyta > Magnoliopsida > Malpighiales > Euphorbiaceae > Hevea > Hevea brasiliensis. Next base: position 32,041,598 of record NC_079497.1, on the reverse strand, counting down.
ATGAATCCTTTAAAAAGTTCAAAGAATTTAAATCAGAAGTAAAAAATCAAACAGGAAATAGTATTAAAGCTATTTGATCAGATCGTGGAGGTGAATATTTGAGTACTGAATTTGATGAATACTTGAGATAGCACGGCATTGTTTCCCAGCTGACTCCTCCAGGAACACCACTGCTGAATGGTGTATCTGAAAGGAGAAATCGTACCTTATTAGATATGGTACGTAATATGATGAGTTATACTGATATGCCAATCTCTTTTTGGGGATTTGCATTAGAATCAGCTTTGTATATTCTGAATAGGATTCCATCAAAATCAGTTTCTTCCACACCTTATGAGATATGGCATGGAAGAAAACCAAGTCTTAAGCATGTTAAGATTTGGGGTTGTCCAGCTTATATTAAAAAGCTGAACACTGATAAATTGGAAACCAGATCAGAAAAGGGTCGATTTGTTGGATATCCAAAAGATAGTTTTTGATACTATTTTTATTTGCCTACATCACAAAAGGTTGTGATAAGTAGAGATGCCACATTTCTTGAACAACTGTTTGTTCAAGAAGGAGGCAAAGGAAGGCAAATAGAGTTAGAATTGGAGAATTCTGACCAACCAACAGATTAGATGGATATAAATCCATCTAGTCAACCTACACCTATTGATGAAACATCTACAGCTGTTCCTCGTAGAACAACCAGGGTATCTCACCCACCAGTGAGATATGGTTTCCTTCATGAAGAAGAACAAGAGTTGTCTACTCATGAAGAAGTAGATCATGGAGATAATTCACTTACCTATGAAGAAGCTATATCAGATATAGACTCTTCAAAATGGATTGATGCTATGAAATTCGAAATTGATTCCATGTAAAAGAATCAAGTTTGGGATCTTGTTAACCCACCTGAAGGTATTGTACCTATAGGGAACAAATAGGTTTTCAAGAAGAAAATTGGTTCTGATGGAAAAGTAGAGACCTATAAGGCAAGGTTAGTAGCGAAAGGGTTTCGCCAAAGGCAAGGAATTGACTATGAGGAGACTTTCTCGCCTGTTGCTATGCTTAAATCAATTAGGATTCTATTAGCAATAGCTGCATACTATGATTCTGAGATTTGGTAAATGGATGTCAAAATAACTTTTCTCAATGGATACATTGAAGAAAACATTTTCATGGAACAACCTAGGGGTTTTGAATCCCAAGATGGTTCCAAAGTATGCAAGCTAAAGCAATCCGTTTATGGGGTGAAGCAAGCTTCGAGGAGTTGGAATACCCATTTTGATGAAGCCATTAAGTAATTTGGTTTTATCAAAAATGAGGATGAGCCATGTGTATATAAGAAGGTTAGTGACAGTGCTATCACTTTCCTTATCTTATATGTGGATGACATGCTGTTGATGGGTAATGACACAAGTATGTTGACAACTGTAAAGGTATGGTTGTCAAATACATTCTCCATGAAAGACTTAGGGAGGCAACCTATATTCTTGGGATTCACATATATAGAGATAGAGCAAAAAGAATAATTAGTTTATCCCAAAGTCTATACTTAGAAAAGGTGTTAAAGAGGTTTAACATGCTTAATTCCAAGAGAGGATTGTTACCAGTGAGACATGGTATCCACCTTTCTAAATAGATGTCTCCAGAGACACCTGAAGAAAGAGATAAAATGGCCAGGATTCCATATGTTTCGGCTATTGGAAGTTTGATGTATGCAATGTTATATACTAGGCCAGATATTGCATATGCTGTTAGTTTAACTAGCAAGTATCAATCCAATCCAGGTTTGGAATACTGGATAGCTGTCAAGAATATCCTTAAGTACTTGAGAAGAACTAAGGATTTATTCTTGATATATGGAGGTGGAGACTTGCAATTGGATGGTTATACCAATTCTGATTTCCAATCAGATATCGATGATAGAAAGTCTACCTCTAGATATGTGTTCATTTGTAATGGAAGTGCAGTCAGTTGGAAGAGTTCCAAACAGAGTACGACTGTAGATTCCACTACCGAGGCTGAGTATATTGCTGCATCAGATGCTGTAAAGCCGTTTGGATAAAGAAGTTCATGACAGAACTTGCAGTAGTTCCTTCCATTGAGTTAGCAGTTCCACTTCACTGTGACAACAATGGAGCAGTCATACAGGCTAAGGAACCCCGGTCTCACCAAAAATCCAAACACATAGAAAGGTGCTACCACATCATCAGAGAAATAGTTGGACGAGGTGATGTAGCCATACAAAAAATAGCATCAGCTGAAAATCCAACTGATCCATTCACTAAGCCTATGTCACAGACTCAGCTAGACCGACATCTTAAGAAGATGGGTCTAAGATATTGTAATGAATGGCTCTAGTGCTAGTGGGAGATTGTTAGTAGTATGCCCTAGAGCATATCATTTAGTATGTATCTTGTACATATTTTTATTAATAAAAGGCATTTTCACTTTTCCATTTATATAATATATTTATGTGTAATAGAAAAGGTCCATTGATATTTTGTTAGAAATTCTATTCTTAAGTTGTTAAGAATATGAGTGATAGTATTTCTAGTACAAAGTATCATAAATAGGTTCACAATATAGGATACTTCACAATAAGAACATGACTTATTCAGAAAGATTGTATTCATTTTTGTTCCCAAGTTATTTATATGAGATATAAATAAGATGGAATGGTGAGTCTCATGCCATATAACAAACATGATAGGCTCTTATACATGATAAGTAGGCCAAACCAGTGACACTTATGACAAGCACATGGAGTTTACTCTTGTCAATGCATTGTCATAAATCATATCAGTGCATATAATCTTTAGACCTGAGATAGCATAGTTATCTTATATATAGGTGGTTTGAGTTTGATACTGCTTTCATACTTGTACTATGTATGGGTATATGGGCATGTGTTGGCTCCTACTAGTTATATATAGAGGTAGGTGTTGATCAAGATGGAATTTGTTACCCTAAGTAAATAGGGATAAAATCCTATGTTTATTTAACTGTTCATGATGTTTCAAGTTCCTGGCCAGGACAGATAGATTTAATCAAAAAATAGTTTCTGATGAGAAAATCTTTTTAATCAAGAACTGGAATTAAATGAGAACATAATATTCATAGCAAATGGGGTTTAACATAAACCATGACTCTAGCTTGAGTTGGGATTTTGTAACAGAGAGATTGTAGTGCATGGTAACATATGATTATAGGTTCATTTAAGGTAAACCTTATTACTGATTGGGTGGCCATGGCATACTATGCTAGGTGTTAACCAAGGTCTATGAGGTGCATAAAATGATTTAGAGAAATCATTTATGGTAAGAAAGAGTTCTGATGATATTAAGAGTTGATATCATGTCTCATTGCCAATTAGTGATAGTAAGTCACACACATACACAAGTAATCATTAAATTAAATATGGTTTAATTGATTAATTAAAGAGTTTAACTGATTAATTAAATAGGTTTAGTTTGCAATTAGATTTCAAAGTCCCTAGCATGACTTGAAACCAAATCTAGGTTATTGGATGTATAGTATAAGTTAAATTTATATTTAAAGTGTTTAAATATGAATTTAATTAATGAGAAATTAATTAATAGAGATTAATTAATTAATTTATATTTGATATAAATTGATTAGAAGAAGAGAAATAATTATTTTGGGTTGAGAACTCAAAATTAAGACACAGGGGTATTTTGGTCATTTCACAGGGTGACATGTGGCACTATGAAATGGTGACACATGGCACTACACATAAGCTTGCCATATGTCTTTTAATCATGTAAGATGATTAAAATCAAGATTAAATATAGGTTTGACACTTGGCACAATGTGATTGGGTCAATTAAACCTAGAGCTAATCAAAAGGTGACATGTGGCAAGGGTTTTAAGTGGTGACCTAGCTATATAAGTATAAGGATGAAAGAAAAAATCACACAAGCTGCTCATTCTCTTTGTGCCGCCACCCTTGGCTGCCATTCCCTTATCTTCTTCTTCTTCTCTTATCAATTCAAAGAGATTAGCAAACAATCTCTTGAATTAAAAATACTAGAAATTGTTTCTAGTGTCCTGTTTACATCTGTAATCTTTTGAAAGGCAAAACTTGATTTTCTAATTCGTAGAAAAAGCTTTAGAAGCTGTTCAAGGGCTGCCATAGGTGATCTTGGTGTGGATAAACTAGAGGGACAACATCTTGTGTCCTAAAGACGCATCCCAAAGGTGATAAACACACTGCAGTGCATCAAGAGGTTAGTGCACTTGTTCTTGATCTAATCTAGGGTTTTTAAAATTAATTTGATTAATTCTAAAATCTTAAATGGCAAATGTAGATCCAAAAACATATTAAAAGGGTTTTAATATGTTGTTTATCATTGAAATCAAATAGATAAAAATAAATCTTGCATGATGCATGTGACCCTAGGTAAAAAATTTTTGAATTCAAAGATATAAACTTGTGTTTTTTATGCTTCCGCTCTTTCATAGACATCCCAGTTGCCCGGACAAATACCGATCACCGGAACAGTGATTTATACAGGACTATGTATATAGGGGTGTTATACATAATAGACTATTTAGAATTTAATTATGAGTAAAATTATTTAATTATAAAATTATAAACAGATTAACACATGGAATGGCCAATCAGCTAATCCATGTGCAGGAGGGCAATTGTTTGCATTAAAAATTAAATTTTTGGCATTAAATTTAAGTTTAATTTTTTACCAATGATTTATTTTAATTAATTTTTATAGATTAATTCTATTTTATTAATTAAATTAAGAGGCTTAAAGTGATTTAACAAATTAATTAATGGGTAGAGATAAGGAAGAAGATGCAGTTAGTTTGGAGTGGGAAGTTAAAAAGTAGCAAAATAAAAGAAGGAGATTTGGAGTTAAGTAACTACCGTGAACTTGTGTAGATATCAGAAAGTGAGGATCTAAAGTCTTTCTGAGGAGCTTACGAGGAAACATGGAGTAACTGCTATGGACATGCAAGTGTGGGAATGTGGAGATCCAGAGTGTTCTTGAGGAGCTTATAAAAGGAAACGAACTGCAAATGTGAAGACAACAACAAATCTACCAACAACAAACAACAATTTGGCAATCAAACAATCAACACAACAAATTAACTCAAATTCAAGTTCTTTTCAACTTCCAATCTTCGTTTATTTCAGTTCCAATCATTTTCCTTGCAATTCTTAGTTTAGCATTTCTAATTTCAAAGTCTTATGTTTCTGTTTCCAATACTCAATACAAAATCAAAAAAAGTTCATTTTCATTCTAGTACATATAAGCATTTGCAATTCACTCTAATTAATTTTAAATTTCACTAAGCTCTAATAGTGAAACTGCGTCCACTCTAGCTAGTTCTCTATCGTTTGATTTTTGGAAGTTAGTTTAGCGCACCTTAGGTTGACATACCCAATGTTTGGCATTCCTCAGATTCAAAATGTCAGCCAACCAATTGTTTTTAAGCAAATAGGAACATATGTTGTGATACAATAAGAATCTTACAATAATAACACACTATAATTTCCTCTTTAAAGCATATTAGTTCCATGGACTTTATCTTTACTCTAGGTTCATTAATATTAACTAATATTAACATGAATATTAAAATAAAAAAGTCATTATTAATTACAAAATGTATATTTGCATGAAAAAGAGTGATTATATTTGTAACCAATTATTGGTTGTTGTGCACATACACGAACAAGATGAAAATGCTTACAATACATTCTATGGTAGAATATATGCTGTGAAGTGCTAAAGGGTTTTTGCATGCCTTAGACGTCCTAGATTTTAGACTTGCTCCTAGGAGTTTGTTTCAGATTGTCTAAGTTTCTTGCGATTTACCACAGAAGAGGTAGGAAAAGATACATGTTGATGGGGCTATGCATAGGCAATAAAATCAAGCTTTCTTTGATGGTTTACTTAGGACTGACCAGGCTGCTAATGTGGAGGATTTGTCAAGAATGTGGGTAGTTGCTCAGCATTAGGAGTTGAACTCTAGGCAATCTTTAAAGGTTTACAATTGATATGGAATAAGTGTTTTACCCAAATTCTTCTTAAGAGTAATAATAGTAAGTAATGCAAATTCTTTTGCAACATTCTTCTCATTTTGTAGCATGAATTCTTTTGTGCATTTGATTTGGCAATACTTTAAATTGAGATTGGTAGGTGAGGTTTCCCTTATTTTCAAGTTGATCTTTGGTCTTAGTTGGTTTATAATACGAGTGTAGTGTAATTTTGTTTCTCTCTTTTTCTAAAAGAAAAATATATTTTTAAATAAAAATATTATATATTTAATGGCTATTATATTAGAAATATATATTTTTAATTGTAAAAAAGTTATTTACATCGAGCGAGTTAAGTTGCTATGAATTGAGCCTTTAGACTCAATTTGACTAGGCTTAGGGATAGCAATATGGTGAGTTGGGACAAAGATCACTCCCCCACAAAGAACAGGGTTGGTGGGGCGAGTGGGTGGTTTTCCCATTGAGCTCTTCTTTTTTCTTTTTTTTTTAATTTTAATGTTTCTTTATATAATATAAATTTATTTATTAAAAAAAAAGTAAATCATAGGGTAGAAATACTCACTCCATCTCACAAAAATATATTTACTTTTATTTTCACATGGATTAAAAAAAATAATTAATATGGTTAAATAAATAAATTTTGTTTAGCCCTAATATACTATTCACTAATATTGCTTCATTAAAAGTTAAATGACTCATTTTACTATATTATTCTTGGAACTAATAGATTTTAATTTTTCAATGTATAGCAAATAGAGGCATATTAGCTAATTAATAAGTAAACTATTATTTGAAAAAAAAATGTCATATATTTTGCAACAAATAAAAATGGAAAGTTAATATATCTTTGTGAATTGAAAGGAGTAAAAATTTTAACATAATTTTAATAATGTACATATATTGTATTAAAATTGTAATATATAAATACTTAAATATACTAGCCTTTTGAATCACTTGCAGCAATTTATGAAAATTAATTATTTTATAAGTATATAGGATTTAAATTTTAATTTGAATTACTTAAATTAAAATATTAAAATTTTATAATATAATAATATTATAATTTAATAAGTTTAATGTATTTATAGAGTTATTAGTAAATAATTTTAGATTTTTCAATATTGTAAAATTATAAAATAAAATTTATTGAAATATAATAATTTCTTTTTTTTAATAATTATATATTATGCAATTATTAACTAAAATTTTATTATATATTAATATATTTAATATTAAATATATTAATTATATATATTATTAATAATTATTTAAATCTTTCATTTTTTAAAAAAGGTTTTATAATTTTTTACTGTGGTGGTAAATATTATAGTTAATATTTGATCTTAAAAAATTCAAAAAAAATGTTAGTAAAATAAAATTTTGAAAAAAATTTAAAATTAATTTATTTTATATTATTTTTTTATATTATTATCCATCAAAAATACTTTTTTTTCCCTTATCATTTGACATAAGATTTTAGGATATATATATCCTAAAAATTATGAGAATTTTTTATTGCGACTCCAAACACCTAACAAAAGATTGAAATATACATTAATGTACCAATAAATTAGCAATAGATTTTCATAACTAATTTATATTATTAGTGATAAATATATTCAGTTGTCCTTGTAAATATGTTTTCATTGATATTTTTATAAATAATTTAAATTATGAAGTGCATTATTGTTAATGACAATATTCCTTTTCATACATTTATATGTAGGATAAATTACAAGTTAGTCTCTTAGGTTTAGTAAAATCTATATATTTGCAACACACCCTACCCTATATACAGTGAAACTGAGCAAGGAATGCCACATTCTATGCACGGAGTACCTAAAATTGTATTTGAACAATTTACTTAATTTGTGTTTGCTATTAATTTTTAGTCATAAATTTCAAAGGGAAAAACTGCAAGAGTTTCCCTTAAACTTTTAACATTCACCTGTTAATAACACCTGTTAAAAAATTATATTTTCAATTTCAACAATATTGTAAATCAATTCTCATCATACTTGTAATCAAATTCATTTCTTCATCATATGTGAATATTTACATAACATATAATTAGACATAAATTTGTAAAAGTAACAAAGTATGTTTGTACTTAATTTACAGTCATCCAAAATAAATTTACATCAAATATTTTGGTACATGACAATTGAAATGCAAAAATGAGTAACCAAAATACATCTAGTAATGGTAGTGCATCTACCACAAAGTCCAAGTAAGAGATGACTTCGGACTTTTCTGCAGATCCACTCCCTCCTCTCCTGTGTCACACCCTATCCCTCAGTAAGATGTAACATGATTCCGTAGTACATCTAATGAATTACCATACTTCACCTATCGGTAACCCATTAAATATACTACAAGGGATTTTAAAATAATTTTCTTACTTTTTGAAAATGGTGAGCTTTTACAGCAAGTATTAAAAACATTTACTTGAAGTTTAAAGACTAGTTAAAATTTTTGTACATTTTTATTTTACATAAATTTTGAAAAATTTTTGGCAGAGTGTCATCTATGTTTGGGGAAAACAGTTCTTCAAAACCTGTGAAAAACACTTCCAAATAATTCATTTCATTTCTCAACCCCAACCGCCAATATATCCTCAAATCAGTACAATTCAACCAAATTTCAACTCAAATTTCACAACTTAAAAATTTTTCAAAACAATTCGATAACTCATAAACATTGCATTAAATTAAATTTACATACACAAATCTTAATTTACAGAAGAAAAATAAAAAATAATATTATTACAACTTAATGTACAACTGCTCAATTTTACATTAACACATATGACACTAAACTATTTACATCAAAATAAACTATAAGGGTATAACTAAATACCCATACAAAAGCCTCTGTGTAGTCCAATAATCAGTAGCTCACTCTACTATTTTTTTCTTGTCTCTATCTGCGACAGCAAATAAAGCTATCACTAAGTATAAAAATACTCAGTGGTGCACAATAAAATATAAAATACAAAATATAAAACATTTATCATTAATTCACAGTTCAATATTTCACAATCACATTTCACAGTTTTTCAAATCACATTTATAACAAATCATAATTTAAATATTTCACAATTTTCAAAGCTTAATATAACACAAATTTTATCAAACAATTTAATAATCATAGTATTGCCAATCAATAACACAACTTAGGCCATTATACAAAATTTCCAAACACACCATGTTGTACACCACGACAAGGCAAATTCACCCCACTAATTGAAATCAATGAGGGAGGTGGCTAGCTAGCTAATGAGTACTCATCCAAAGTCACCTCAGACTGGCAAGCCAGAGAGGGAGGAATATAGTCAAACTCACCCCATAAATGAAGGAGAAACATAATGATATTGCCATGCCAAGTATGAATAAAAAATAATTTAAATCAAGTTATTCAAACATTTTATACAATTCACAAATCATATTTCATTCCAAACTTTTCATTTTTCATTTACAAAATAGGCAACACACTATTTTTCAAATAAGATTTTCAAAGCCATAACAATCAAAATTATTCACAACATTTATTTCAAGAAAAGTAGAAACAAAGAATTTTAAGTTTGTTGTGCACAAACCTGATGTGAGTCACCTCTAGGCCTTGACTCAGTTTACCCTATCCTTTTCCAAGTCTTTTTCACCTGAAACACGCAATTTATAGTGTTTCAGTATCTTATCTCACAATAAATCTAATAATTAATTCATAAATACTTAATTCTAGCCCCAATATGCTTAAACTAATATTCTTGAAAATTTTCATTTCGGAGTTACTATTCACGACACTATTCAAGTCAATTTGTTGACTTTCTAATGCTTAATAGGTATGGGAATTCTAATTTCACCCACATACCACATTTTGGTTACCTAACTTGTTGGTTTTGATTGTTTTCCTCAAACTTTAAGTTTCTTAGGTAAAATTCCAAAATTCTAGATTTGGTGTCCTGTTTTACACTGTTCCATTAGTTAAGTTGCTGTAGTAATTTGGCTAAGTTTTCTTCAATAGAAGTTGTTCCCTATTGTCTTAATTTTATTTCCCTTTTTGAATCACTTCATTTGGAGTTTTGTAGCCCAAGTTATAGCCATTTGAACATAGCTAGTCAGATTTGGTGTTATCCAGAATTCTGGGCAATTTCTTGGATTTTAGCAATTTTTGTGGATTGATTGCAGGTAAGTATTTGGATAGGTTATGATCACAATTTGGGTTTGTTTTCTCCATGAAAGTTGTAGGGCTATGTCTCAGCTTTCTATCGATATAAAATTCAGGTTATTTGGACATTCCTAAACCAAGTTATGGTCATTTACGTAACTATTGTTCATTTGGTCATTTTTGTACAAGGTAGTGTGCCCAATTCTGGATTTGGTCTAATTATTCACTAAGTTATGGTCACTTTTGAGTATGATTCCTAAATGAAAAATGGTCCATTTTGTGTCTAATTTCATTCCCAATTGGCCTCACACCAATTAGGTTGGTAAATTTTCAGTTTTGGTCCCTGAAAAGACCTAGGTCAAGTTGTCTGCTGCCTGCAGATTGACCCTAACCTATCTGAATTGGAACTTGTTTCCAACAATTCATACACACCACAAATAGTCACAATTGACCATTTCTCAACTTAAATAAGGTCAATTATATCAATTGACCAATTCTCAAATTTATTTCCAATTTTTTACATGCTCAAAACCCTAAATTACATAAAGTTCAATCTAATGCATTTCAAAGTGTACATTCATGATCTATATACCTCATTCACCTCAAATAACCATTCAAAACCATCAAACTCATTCATATCAAACCCTAACCCTAGCTGGCCTAGATTCTTAACAATTGTTTTCTTTTAATGTTAAGTTGATTTCTAGTTATATTAAGCTACAAACACAACAAATAAACTAAGATTTTCAAATTCAATTACTTACCTCCACTTGAACTTCAATTTTTCAATTTCTTCCCTTTTCCTTTTTTCTTTTCTTGTTCACTTTTCTTGTCTAGGTTAATTTAGAAGCTTACTAGGATTTAAGGTTAGATTTTGTGAGAGAAAATCAAGTTATTCAAGGTTGAATAACTCTTCAATGGTGGACATCAATGGAGATGTGAGGGAGAGAGTGGCCGGCTTAGGGTGAGGGAAGATGAGAGTGTTTTTTTCTTTTTCTTTTCTTTTGAATTTTACCTTAATTAATACATAATTATCCCAAAAAATTTTAATTTTTAAATGTTAGATTTATTGCATCATGCTTATGTCATGCATGATGTAAATAAACCTTTTTCTTTCTTTTTCTTTTTTCTTTTTTTTTTCTTTTGTATTTATTTTTTCATTAGTTCTTTAATTTAATTCCCAATTCCAAAATTTTCTTTTGTCTAATTTTATTGGACAGTTAGGTCAGGAGTTAGCTTTAGGGGTGAATTGACCAAATTACCCCTCGCTGGTTCAATCCGGTTTGTAAGTTATTCGATATTTCTTCTGGATCTCTAACCTAATTATTTGACCTACTTAACAACTCTTTTTCGTGATTTTCTCTTTTCCACTGTGTTCGCAATGGTCCTAAGGACCGCAGCGTCATATTTTTCGATTCGAAATTTGAGTTTAGACTAACCTCGCAATCACTTCCCGGGGAAGTCACCCATCACTGTGACTCCCGGCTCATTTAACTTTTTGTACTTTGTTTTTATTCTTTATACTTAACTATTTGACAATTACTAATTATTTGTGTTCAAGGCTTATCTAGGTGTCTTAGATGTGGCTCTAATTCTCTTAATTGTCTGGACTAACACTGGTCACCGGAACAGTAAAATGTACTAGGCTATGCCAATAGGGGTGTTACATCCTATCTCTGGTTGTCTACTCTTTTCCTTCTGTACCTATGCGCTAAGTTTCACAGCTTAGTGGTGCACTAATAATTTAAAAAGAATAAGAGTAAAAATTGTATATATATTATAAAAGATTTTATAAATAATGTTCAAGGTTTAACATAGTTCTTATTATATTTCTATGCATTTTCTCAATCAAAATCACATTTTAAGATTTGTCATGTACCCATAGTAACCTATGACAGAACTATATGGACTGGATATAAGACTCCCAATATTGAACACTCGTTGCCTCTAACCGATTTAACAATGGGCACTCGGTGCCTCTATCTAACTGTCTGGATACGGAGCTTCCGGTACTGAATACTTGGTGTCTCTAATCAATTCAATAATGGGCACTCGGTGCCTCTAATAGACATTCATCAATCCAGTATCATAATTAATGTAATATTGTTAATGATGTCCCCTATTAGTATACCAATCTATCCAAAACTATAATTCATTGTCTAGGTTTACCCGGGCTTAATAAGGTAATTATCATTTTTATTTTCCACATGATGTAATCAACAATACTTGTATGCACGTAAACTTATCCTATTATCATATTTTCATATTGCATGCATGTAATTTCATACATTTATATAAAGTTCACACCTATAATGTCCATTGTCAAATTCCAACAAAAATTAGACTTTATGCTTTACATTGTTCAAACATTTTGACCTAATAATTACAGGATTTAAATTCAACTTTCTTCATGAGATTTTTAAATCTATGTCTTAACTTTAATAAAGTTTTTCAATCACTTAATTTGGATTTAAGGATCAAAAGTTATGGTCAATTAATCAATAGCTATTCTTAAGTAAAATTTCAACTTTATCAGTTACAGGGCAGATTCTGGACACATTTTAGAGTTCAAATTTGAATAAGTTGCAATTAGATTTTGCTTATTTATTCTTCATGAAAGTTGATCCCTTAGATCTTAACTTTCCAACAAAATAAGAATCATCTCATTTTGAGTTTTCTAGGGTAAGTTATACCCTTTTTACTCTAGATAGTCCAGAATGCATCCTAGCAGGTTTCAGATTATGTGCCCTATCTTTTAGTTAATTTTAAGGTTACTTAACCATAATTTTTTGACAACATTCCTTCATGAAAGTTTTAGCCTTATGTCTTACCTTTTATTTAAATCAAGAATAACTCCATTTCAAGGTCTAGATCTCAAGTTATGCTCATTTTTCTACAAACTGTCCAGTTTCTACCTGACCAAGTTTAGATACAATCAAAATTTATGGTTTCTATTCATAGATCAATTTGACCATCTTAAAGATAGATTCAATCAAAGTAGTCTTCATAAGATATGTTCCTAAATGTTTTAAGTTTCCAATGGTTCAAGAATCACCAAATTTGGAAACCTAAATCATGAGTTATAACTAAATTACCACCTCTTATTCACTGCTACAGAGTCCTGAGAATTCCAGGTTTCCAGATTTCCAACTCAGAATCGCACTCAACAGTCAAATGCTTTACATCCAAAATTTGTAGAGGGTCTCTAAAGCAAAGTTTTAAGCCTATGTTTTAAGTTTTCAAATCATCTTGTATCACCTCTATCACACCCTACCCCTCAGTAAGATGTAACATGATCCCCTAGTACATCTAATGAATTACCGTACTTCGCCTACCGATAACCATTAAATATACTACAAGGGATTTTAAAATAATTTTCGTTCATTTTTAAAGTGGTGAGCAAATTTTTTTTTTAATATTAAAACTTTTATTTAACACTAAGTCATAAATCAAATTTCAAGTCATTAAAATTTTTTCGTAATTTATGCAAAAATTTTGACAGAGTGCCGATTGTATTTTGAGAAAACCAAACTTAAAATCTGCAAAGAAATACACTCCCAAAGTTTTCAAAACAACCACAACTCCAATACACTCATTTTCATATCCCCATTCATCACAATCAATTCAATTCACTTATCAAGCCAACTCATCATAAAAGAAACCGTCCATAATTTTCAATTTCTAGAAAAAAAGTAAATAATATATTCATTAAGGTATTAAAATTTATTGTTACAACTAAATTTACATTTCCATTACACACCCAAAATAACATTTCAAAAGTTTTATACATCTGCTCAAATAATTTACACACATATATTTACATGCATAATCAAAATCTAATATACAAGGGTATACCTATAATATACCCGAGGCTAGTTACAAGCAGTCTTCAAGGTGCAGCTGCGGGAATCTCACTCAATTGTTCTATCTCTACTCTCACCTGCGACCGCATACAAAGCTATCACTGAGTGGTGAACTCAGTGGTGCACAACTATAATTTAAAATATAATACAATATATATTAACAATAATTATATCAAAAATTTTGGAATCTCAAAATTTAACCAATTCCTAAATGTCAAAATTTTCATTGCCAATAATAATAGTCATTTATTAAAATAACCTTGATCAAAATTTCAATTTGTCAAATCACAACTGAACAATAAAAATAATTCCTACAATTATGGAAAAAAACAATTATTTTAACAAAATCATTTGTGCACAATCTCATTTAAATTCACAATTTCTTATCAATCAAAACCCATTCTTTATCTCACTAACTATGCAAGACTAATCCAAAAGGGCCATCTTCGGGGGCAATTCTAACTCGCTATGGTCGGGGAGGTCGAATCATTGTGCACAGTACACACCACAATAATGCAACTGTAACACCCCTATTTACATAGCCTGGTATATTTCACTGTTCCGGTGACTAGTATCGGTTCGGACAAATAAGAGAAGTAGAACCATGTCTAATATAACTAAATAAGCCCTGAACACAAATAATTAGTAATTATCAATTAGTTAAGTATAAATAAGAAAAACAGAACATAAGAGGTTAAATGAGCCGAGAGTCACAGCGATGGGTGACCTTCTCCGGAACAACTGCGAGGTCGATTTAAACTCAAATTTCAAATTGTAAAGTGTGACGCCGCGGTCCTTAGGACTATTGCGAACACAGTGAAAAATAGAAAATCACAAAAAAGAATTTTTAAGCAGGTCAAATAATTAGGTTAGAGATCCAAAAGAAATATTGAATTATTTGCAAACCGGATCAAACTGACGAGGGGCAATTTGGTCAATTGACCCCTAGAGCTGACTCCTGACCTGACTGTCAAATAAAATCGGAGAAAAGAAAATTTTGGGATCAAGAATTAAATTAAAGAACTAAAGAAAAAAATAAATGAAAAAAAATAGGAAAAAGAAAAAATTGAAAAAGTGAAAAAGGTTTATTACATCATGCATGACATCATGCATGATGCAATAAACTTAATAATTAAGAATTTAAAAATTATGGGATAATTATGTATTAATTTAGCTAAAATTTATAAAAGAAAAGAATAGAAAAAAGTTGTCTTCCTCACCCATTTTTGCCATCTCTCATCTCTCATCCTCTCCCTCTCAAAATCCTCCATTAAAGCTTATGTGTAAGCTTTTAAAACTCTAAATTTCCCCATAAATTCCCCAAAAATTATGGATTACACCTTGCTCTTGCAACTTGGGAAGGAGAACTAAGGAAAGAAAAGTGAAGAAAATAAAAGATTTGAAGATTGAAAATTCAAAGAAAGGTTAGTAAGCTAAACTTGAAATTTCTAGTTGAATTAATTGTGTTTATAGTTCAATTAACCTAGAAATATACTTAAAATGAAAAAAAAAAAAAACATCTTTGGAGGTCCAAAGGAAAATTTGGTTAGCCTATGTAGGGGTGTGATTTGCATGAGTTTGATTGAATAAAATATGTTAGAAAGCTTGAATGAGTTGAGAAATTGTGTTTGTATGTTTGGAATAAGTAAAATGTAACAAATTAAGTGAGTTAGGGCTTTGGAACCTAGGGTTTTGGAGGACAAAAATTAGAGAATTAGTCAAATGGTGTGTGTGTGACCTTGTTTGAACTAAAAAATGGTCCATATGTGACCAATTGTGGTGTGTAGGAAGTGTTGGAATTGAGTTTAAATTCAGATTGGTTATAGGCATTCTGCAGGCAGTAGAACCAAGGTCCCTTTTAGGGACAGAAACTGAAAATTTACCAGCCCAATTGGTATGAGGCCATTTGGGAATGAAACTAGACACAAAATGACACATTTTTCATTCAGGAATCATGCCCAAAAAGTGACCATAGCATAGTGAACAAATTGGCAAAATCCGGACTTGGGTATTCTGCTCTGTACAAAATGACCAAATGAACAGTGTTTGTTCATTTGGCTATAACTTGGATTAGACAAGTCTAAATGACCTGAAATTTTACCAGTAAAAAGCTGAGATATAGACCTACAACTTTCATGAAGAATACAAGTCCAAATTATGCCCTTAACCAAGTCATTTAGCCACCCAAAATTAGTGACCTAAAACTGCCAGAACCAGTTTTGGTGCGCAGAAAATCTGGGTTAGGCCGATCCGGCCAGCCATTTTCAAATGGCTATAACTTGGGCTACAAAACTCCAAATGGAGTGATTCAAAAAGGGAAATAAAGTTAAGAAGAACACTTGGCCAAATTCTAACAGAAACATGACCAATGGAACAGTACAAAATAGGACACAAAAACTGAAAATTTGCAATTTTGCTTAAAAGACCTAAGTTTTGAGAGAACAACCAAAACCAACAACTTAGGTAACCAAAATGTGGTATGTGGGTATAATTAGAGTTCCCATACCTTTTAAGCATAAGAAAGTCAATATTTTGACTTGAATAGTACCATGAATAGTAACCTCAACATAAAAATGTTCAAGGATGAAGTTTAAGCTATAGGAATTAATTATTGGAATTGTTGTGAGGCAAAGTTACTGAGACACTATAAATTTTGTGTTTCAGCTGAAAAAGACCCGGAAGGTCTAAGCGACTGAGTCAAGGCCTAGAGGCGACTCACGTCAGGTTTGTGCACAATAAATTTTGATTTATTGTTTTCTACTTGAAAACTTGTTTAGATGTGCATTGTGAACTATTTGTATTAATTATGGGTTTCGAGAAATGTTGTGTTGCCTAATTGTGAATTGAAATTTGAAATGAAAATTTGCTTGATGTCTGAATGAAATGTTTGAATAACTTGATTTTGAATTAGTTTTGGATTCATACTTAGCATGACAGTATCATTGTATTCCTCCTCCATTTATGGGGTTGAGATAGACTATTTTCCTCCCTCTCTGGCTTACCAGTTGAGGTTGAGATCGAATGAGTACTCATATAGCTAGCTAGCCACCTCCCTCATTGTTTTCAATTAGTGGGGTTGAGATTGCTTTGTCGTGGTGTACAACACGACATTGATAAGAAATTTTGTGTCATGGCCTAAGTTGTGTTATTGATTGGCAACACTGTGATTATTAAATTGTTTGATCAAATTTGTGTTATATTAAGCTTTGAAAATTATGATTTGCTATAATAGTGATTTGAAAATTTGTGAAATGTGATTGTGAGATTTTTGAATTATGAATTGTTCATAAATATTTTATATTTTGCATTTTATATTTATTGTGCACCACTGAGTATTTTTATACTCAGCGATAGCTTTCTATGCTGTCGCAGATAGAGACAAGGAAAAAGCAGTAGAGTGAGGTACTGATTTTTGGTGCACGGAGGCTTTTGTACGGGTATTTAGTTAGACCTTTGTAATTTATTTTGATGTAAATAGTTTAATGCATCTGTATTAATATAAAGTTGAGCTGCTGTATTTATAAATTATAATAATATTATTTTAGATTTTATATCTGTAAATTAAACTTGTGAATGTAAATTAGCTTTACTGAATGCAATGTTGATGGAATTATTTTGAAATGGTTTGATTTAAAAATTTTGAGTTAAATTGAGATTATTTGGAGGTTGGGAGTTGTGGAATTAATTATTGAAAGTGTTTTTATAAGTTTTTGAAGAACTGTTTTTCCCAAATACAGATGGCACTCTGCCGAAATTTTTATAAAATTTGCAGAAAAATAAAATGGGACAAAAATCTTAACTAATTTTCAAACTTCAATTAAATGTTTTTTATTTCTTACCAAAATGCTCACCACTTCCAAAATGTAAGAAAATGGTTTTAAAATCCCTTGTAGTATATTTAATGGGTTGCCGGTAGGCGAAGTATGGTAAATCATTAGATGCACTACGGGATCATGTTACATCTTACTAAGGGGTAGGGTGTGACAGTAACTTCCGAAAGGGCCAATGAAAAACTTAGATCTAACCTCTAATAAGAGGAGAATCTAAGCCTGTGCACATACCATGGTATTAAAAACAAAACAAAGCTAACTCCATTGTCTCCTCAACAAATGAGAGAGACGGGTAATAACCTAGTCAAGCATCTACAGTGAGATATAAAACAATATCATGAATCTCTTTATCTTTTTTTTGTGAGCATAAATCACAACACAATATTAATTCAAGATCAATTCCAATATTTCATAATTTTTTTATGCTTATCACAATCCAAAATAAAATTTTGTATTTTATTCATGCAAATTACCCGTCACAATTCAAAACATAATTTATTCAGTTCAAATTAATATTCAATAATTGTTGAAATAATATTTCACAAAACTAAACTCATGCTTGCTATACCAATTTCAATAATCATTGAAATAAATCCCATAATTGATAAACATAGTGCATAAGGAAAAATAAAATCATTTAATTACGTAAAATATTCAAAACAAATTCAATTAAAAACTAGTTGTGCACAAACCTCTTTTGTCGACTCAGTTTACTCGAACTTTCGTTTCTCCTTCAAAGATCCATTTCTAACTGAAACACATAAATTTAAAGTGCTTCAGTATCCATTTCTAATACTTAAATTCCAACAATTTCTTTGCAGACTTATCTTACCTATTACGGTTTATAAATTTCGGGCCTTTCACATTTTTGTGTTTGGTGGCACTATTCATGGCACTATTCAAGTTAAAATATTGACTTTTCTATACTTAATAGGTATGAGAATTTCAATTACACTTACATACCACATTTTGGGTGCCTAATTTGTTGGTTTTGGTTGCCCCTTCAATTTCTAGGTTTCCTAAGTGCATTTTCAAATTTTCAGTTTTAGTGTCATATTTTGCACTGTTTCATTGGTCAAGTTTCTGTGGGAATTTGGCTAAGTGTTCTTCATAAAAGTTGTTTCTTATTGTCTTAGCTTTAATTCCCTTTTTGAATCACTCCATTTAGAGTTTTGTAGTCCAAGTTATGCCTATTTTTCTAAGGCTGGCTGGATTTGGTGTTACCCAAAATTCTGGGCATTTTCTGGATACTGGCAGTTTTGGTGTGCTGACTACTTGGATAGGTTATGATCAGCATTTGGGTTTTTTTTTCTTCATGAAAGTTGTAGGGCTATGTCTCAGCTTTCTATCGGTATAAGATTCAGGTCATTTGGACCTTCCTAGCCCAAGTTATGGTCATCTAAGTAATTACTGTTTATTTGGTCATTTTTATACAGGGCAGTGTGCCCAAATCCAGATTTGGCCTAATTGTTCACTAAGTTATGGTCATTTTTTAGGCATGATTCCTAAGTGAAAAATGGTCCATTTTGTGTCTAATTTCATTTTCAATTGGCCTCACACCAACTGGGTTGGTAAATTTTCAGTTTTGGTCCCTGAAAGGGACCTAGGTCAAGCTGTCTGCATACTGACCCTAACCAATCCGAATTGAAACTTGGTCCTAGAAATTCACACACACCACAAATGGTCTCAATTGACCATTTCTAACCCTCATTAAGATCATTTACATCCATTGACCATTTTCTATAATTTTTCTTTTCTAAATCCTAAGTGAAGAACCCTAATTTTCTAAATTCTTCAATTCATGCAATTCACACATATAGATCACCCATACAACTTCAACTCACCAAGAATCCATGTTTAATTTAATTAAACACCATTAAATCCTACCCTAACCATGGTTGACCGAAATTTCTTAATGGTCTAACATGCTTAATTTTTGTGATTTCTAAATTTAAATCCTCATCTTCAAGTTCACTTCCATGCTTACATAACTAAATTAACTTAAAAGAAAGCTTACCTCAATGAAGCTTTTCTATCTTCTCCAATTCTTCAATTTTCCTTTTCTTTTTCACTTTCAATCTTCAAATCAAGACTCAAGGATAATTTTTTGTTAAGGAAAGTCTACAATTAATGGTTAATTTTAGGGTTTTGGAAAGCTTGGGTGAGCTTCCATGGAGGAAGGAAGAAAAAGAGAGAGAGGTGAGATGATGGAATCAGCTAGAAGAAGAAGAAAGGGGGAAAAAATGAATTTTCTTTTCTTTTTATTCTTACTGGTTCCTTTTCATGTTGCATTATCTCCCAATTTTCAAATTTTAAAAATTAATATTTATTGTGTCATGGATGATATCATAAACTTTTTGATTTTTGATTTTTCACTTCTTTTTCATTTCTTTTTCATTTACCTCTTCAATTTAAATCTACATTTCAAAATTTGCATTTCTCAAATTTTATTGGACAGTTAGGTTAGGGGTCAGCTCTAGGGATAAATTGACCATATTGCCCCTCGCTGATTCAATCCGATTGTAAGTTATTCGATATTTCTTCCCGATCCCTGACCTAATTATTTGACCTATTTAACAACTCTTTTTCGTGATTTTCTCTTTTCCACTGTGTTCGCAATAGTCCTAAGGACTGTGGCGTCACATTTTTCGGTTCAAAATTCGAGTTAAGACTGACCTCGTAGTCACTTTCCGGGAAGATCACCAATCGCTGTGACTCCCGGCTCATTTAACATTTTATGCTTTGTTTTTCTTCTTTATACTTAACTATTTGGCAATTACTAATTATTTGCGTTCAGGGCTTATCTAGGTGTCTTAGATGTGATTCTAATCCCCTTAATTGTCCGAAACGATACCGGTCACCGGAACAGTAAAATATACCAGGCTATGTAAATAGGGGTGTTACAACCTCAATTGGCGTTGTATAGAGGAAGTATGCCCTATTTACTACACGAAGGCCATAGGACTGATTGCTGGAATTCCAAGAATTTCAGTTTTGCAACTCCAATTTTCTCTAAAATTTCAACCACTTTGCCCTAAGAATTATGTAACATCTGGAACTTCTGAGCTCTGAACAGTACTATTTTCAGTCCATGAATAGTACTATTCAAAGCCAGTTTGAGGACTAAAAATGAAATGAAAATAAATTGAAATAAGCAATATAGAAATTAAAGTGACTATCAGGTTATGGATTTAAACGTCATAATCAAAAAAGATTAACCATAACCCGATGAGGGGCATTTTGGTCATTTGACACCCAGAGTTGACTATTGACCTAATGTCCATTAAAATGTGTGAGATTAAAATATTGGAAATGAACAAAAAGTATGAAAGTTGTATGGGGATTAAAAAGGGACACATAGGGAGTTCATAAAATTGCTAAAAATTACAATTAATATAATTATAAATTAAATTAAAAGTTAGATAAATATAAAAAAATAAGACAATAATTATTAAAGGAAAAGTCATCTTCTTCTTTTTCTCTTCCTCATGGCCGAATCCCTCTTCAATTTTCCTTTCCTCCATTGTTAAGTCTTCAAGCTTCAATTCCCTTATATTCCTTCCATATTTTCCCTAACCCCAAACACAAAAACTTATTATTTCACCTTGATTTGAAGATTGATAGCAAAAAGAAGTGGAAATTTCAAGAGTTTGGCAAGATTGAAAATTGTCCAATTGAGGTTAGTGCTAATTCTAACCTTATTTCTTATTCTTTCCTTGAAATTTAGTTGAATTATGAAATAATTGCATGAGAAATTAAAGGAATCATATATGAATGGATGGATAGAAATTTCAGCCAGCCATGGTAGGAGGAGGATTTGATGTGTTTAATTAAATTTAAACTTGAATCCTAGCTTAGATAGGATGAAATATATGATTGGTATGTTGAATTACAAATGATTGAATGAAGTTGGGATTACGTGGAAGTTAGGATTTTGGAAATTTGAGGGATTTTTTGCTATGATATGAAATTGATGTTCTTGTGGTCAAATATTGACCAATTGATGTGTATTGATTATGAAATGAAGTTGGTTGGTGGATGAGTCAATGATTTGGAAGTGTGCTTGATGTGCAGAAATTCTGAACCCTTGAGTCAAGTAGGTTTGAATGGCTATAAGTAGAGCTACATAGCTCCAATTGGTGTGAGGCTAATTGAAGATGAAACTTAAGACATAATGCTAGAAATGTCATGGAAGAATCTTGCTCAGAAACTGACCATAAGTTGCCCTAAATTAGGCTTGAATCCGGAATTAACATTTTGGACTTGGACAAAATGACCATAGGAACAGTATTTAGTAATTTAAGCATAATTCAGACTAGGAAACTCCAATTGACCTGATTCTTGAACCTATGAAATTCTGAGATATAGGAGAACATTTCTCATGAAGATCAGGAAATCTAGTTTTGACCCTAACTCAATCAAATTGCTAGGCAAAGTTAGTCCATCAAACCTACCCTAGACTAAACCTGAACTTGAAAATTTTGAACTTTAGGGTATCCGACTAGTTGTGGCAAAAATACCATAACTTGAGCTACAACTTTGCAAATATAGTGATTCTAAAGCCAAAATGCTCATAACACATAAAACTACAATTTTTATGTTTTGACCATAACCTAGATCCTAAAGTAATTTAGGAAAATTGTTAAGAGAAATCAAAAATTTCCAACTTGAAATTCCTGCACTAGAACCATTTTGCCATTTGATGATAGTAATTAGACCATAACTTTCACTAGAAAATCTCAATTGAGATGTATCAAAATGATCTGAAAACTTAAGAATTAGGGCTACAACTTTGATTTAGAAACCTTACTCAAAATTTGGGTGTAAGACCCTTAATTATTAATTGTAAAATAGACATGAAACCTGAAGTCCTGGAGTTACAAGATCCAGGAGTCTCAGTTGGTTAATTAGCCATAGTTTACTCTACACAACTTCAAATTTAGTGTTCTTAAACTTGTGTAACCATGAGACATAGGAGAATAACTCATATGAAGAACACCAAGCCAAATTATGACTGTAACTTGTCCAAATAGCTTGACAAAGTTGAGTTCCAGAATCTGCCCTATTCTAGAACAATATTGGTCACTGGCCTAGTACTTGCTTAATTGACCATAACTAGAGCTACAAAACTTCAAATTGACTGATTCAAAAATGAAATTAAAGCTAAGATATTAAGGAATAACTTTCATGAAGAAAGTGTAGTCAAATTACTATTGTAGCTTGGCTTAATATAAGAGTGAAGTCAAGATGCAAATTCTGAAATTTATGAAGTACCCCTAAAATGACTTGAAATATGATTAGAAATTAATACTAGCGACTTTAATGAACATGAATGTAATGTGAATATGTATTTGGGACTCATGTTCCCAGCATGATTATAACAAAATTACTGTGAAGCATGAATATAACATGTGATGAAATTATGTGAATCATAAATACTTAAGAATATTAATTGCCCATGTATGCCTAAACATGTGTGTATGGGTTGGATAGATTGGCATGCCAAGAAAGGTTGTTTTTGTGACACCCCTTACCCGTCTACCGTATATCCGAGTAAGCTATGCCACATGGTGTACCGGAACACTCCATTTTATCTTAATTATTTTTATTCTTCCTTAATTAATTTTTAAGATAGTTTTGAATATAACTTGTGAAATATAATTCATTTAAGTCATTTATTGAAATTATAATTTATTTGAGGTTCCGAAAATTTTATAAAAAATCCGGCAGAGTACCGGCTAAAAATGGAGAAAACAGTTCTTCGGAACCTGTGAAAAACACTTCCAATAATCATATTCAATCATTCTCAAACTCCAATATCAAAATCTCAATATAATTTTTATTGTCAACAACATCTCCATTTCTCAATCATTCATTTCTCATGGTACTCATATATAAGCAATAAGTAAATACTCAAATTTTCCATTCATAATTACAATTTTCATTATTTACATGAACATCAAAATACATTACATAAGTTTCATTTACACAAAAGAAAATAAAAGTTAGTTATAAAATACCAAAATGAAACTTAGTGTCCTACCAATGCACTGAATATTGTGAGGTGACACGGACACTATGCAGAGCTGCAGGAGGTCTCACCCAGTCTGTGGTCTACCGGGCTCTCGGTCAGGATCTCCAGAGCCTACGTGTGGCAAAAGCAACGCGCTAAGCAATAATGCTTAGTGGTGCCAATAATATAATAAAAAGAAATAACAGAAAATAAATATGTAGTGAATGTATTAATGTCTCATTGTAAATAAATTTTCTTTGAGTATTTGTAGTCGTACTTATTTTGTACTGGTTATATTCATTATTTCATTACATTTATCCACTTTCATTTTTGGTTGCCCAAGTAACCTATACTGGATGACTGGGCTAGATAAATGGGTAAACTGGCACTGGGTATCAAGTACCTCGGGCCGTCACACCATCAGTCATTCAAAATTTGCATTGGTTAACAATACCATTTCTAAGCTTAAAATTAATGGAGCAGAATTTTCAGTTTTCATACCCAATCTTTACTATTCCATTAGTTGCTGTTGCAGTGGGAATTTGGGAAAATGATAAACATGAAAGTTGTTCCTTATTTTGTCTAGTTGAATTTCGTTTTTTGAATCACTCCATTTGGAGTTTTGTATCTCAAGTTATGATCCAAAAACCACAACTGGCCGGATTTGAATTTTTACGGATCGACCATATCTACGATCAGTGAATGAAGGATCGCAACTGCCTTGTTGGATAGGTTTTGGTCATAATTTGGGGTGGGTTTCTCCATGAAAGTTGTTGGTCTATATCTTAGCTTGTTGCTGATAAAATTTCAGGTCAATTGGACCATTCTACACTGAGTTATGGCCAAATGAACAATCACTGTTCATTTGGTCATTCTACAGAAACTGGTTGCAGGACACCCGGATTGGGGCAAGTTTTTAGTCTACTTGGTTTGGTCTTATGGGCATGGTTTCTTCACCAAAATTGTGCCATTATGTGTCTAGTTTCATTTCCAATTGGCCAAATACCAATTGAACCTCTACAATTCAAGTTATGGCTGTCCAAACAGGCTGGACTCATAGCCACACCTGCAGGTCACACAAGGCAGCCACATCAACCTCAAATCCCACAACCCAATTCACTTCATTTTTTATTCTAACCAAACCATATGGTCACTAATTGACCATTAAAACCTACTTCCATTATCACAAGATCAAATCTCATTCTTCAACCCAAACCCTAACTCAACAATTCAAAACCATGCATAATCATTGCATTTATCAATTCACTCATAAGTTACACTTTAAGGGCAGCCATACTTGCACATTAGCTTCCCAAAAATTTTTCACCATATTACCTTAACCATGGCTGCCAAAATTTAGGGTTAGCATATCAATGTCTTTCATCAAATTTCTTTGTCATTTAATCACCTATATAGTTCTTAAACATGAATTTGAAGTGAAATTTAAGGTTTAGGGCACTAACCTTGAATGGAGCAGAATTTTCTCTTGACCCAACTTAGATTTTTCCTTCACTTTCTTTGGCTTTCTTGGCAGCCAAACACCTTCCCAAGAGGTAAGGATAATTTTTAATGAAGAGACTTAAGGTTTAGTGGTGAGAATTTAAGGTTTGGAAGAGAGAAAATGAAAGGAATTTTAATGGAGGAGAAAAATGGTTCACGTATGAAAATTGGGAAGAAGAAGAAGCTGGGTTTTTCTTTCATTTTCTGCCCATTTTATTGATTTTAAATGGGTTAAGGACATGTGTCACAATATGATAGGTCATTGGGGTTTTAATGACATCATAATGATGTCAAAATTCTCATTTATTCCATTTTCTTTTCTTTTTCTTTTCTACTCATTTTCAATTCAATTTTTAGCAATATTTATTCATATTTTATGTTATAATAATTATTTACTTAACTGGACAAGTCGGCCAAAAATCACTTCTGAAGGCGAAATGACCAAAATGCCCTCCGTTTGGCTTAACGGGTCAAAATTGTCTGTACCGATTGAAAAATTTTTCTAAATATTTTCTTGGTATTCTAATGCCATAGGAACCTCAATGACCCTTCTCTGGAGTCCCAAAAATTATTTTATGAATTTTTTCCCCAGGTCTAGGGCTCCTAGTTGCGAGAACCGCAACTTCTCACTAGGTTACCCATCGCTAGGGCACCGGCTCATTTAACTTGGTTATATTTTATTTTTAAAATTTTTCCTAAATTTTTCTTATTAATATTTGAGTTAATTATGGTTTCTCACTTTAGTTTAAATATTTTTCCAGACGTTCTAGTGTATCGGATGACATCGTCACCGGACGATGAGAATGTACGGAGTTGCTACAGGGAGAGTGTTACAACTCTTCCCCTCTAATTTAAATTTCGTCCTTAAAATTTACCTGATGCAAACAGTTGAGGGAACTGTTGCCTCATCGTGTCTTCACTTTCCCAAGTTGCCTCTTCGGTGTTGTGGTGCCTCCAAAGCACTTTCACCAGTGGAATCTGCTTATTCCTCAACTCTTTCACTTCCCGAGCCAGGATCCGTATGGGTTCTTCTTCAGATGTCAAATCCGGTTGTACTTCAATTTCTTCCATGGAGATGACATGTGAAGGATCTGAGCGGTATCTTCTTAGCATAGACATGTGGAACACATTGTGGATCTTGTCCAGCTCTGGTGGTAAAGCTAGCTTATAGGCCACTGGACCCACACGTTCAATGACTTCATATGGGCCAATGAACCTAGGGCTTAACTTACCTTTTCTTCCAAACCTCAATACCTTCTTCCACGGTGACACCTTGAGGAACACTTTGTCGCCAACCGCATATTCTATTTCTTTTCTCTTCAGGTCGGCATAAGATTTCTGTCTGTCTGAAGCAACCTTCAGATTGGCTTTGATTAGTTTTACTTTCTCCTCAGTCTGTTTCACCAAGTCTGGCCCTACCGCTTGTTCGCCAATTCATCCAAAGACACCGGAGTTCTACATTTTCTCCCATACAGTGCTTCATACGGGGCCATTTGGATACTAGCTTGGTAGCTATTGTTGTATGCAAATTCTGCCAGTGGGAGGTATCTATCCCAACTTCCCTCAAACTCAATTACACAACCCCTCAGCATATCTTCAAGGACCTGGCATATATTTCATGTTATTATTATCATTTTAATTCAATATTTGTATCAATTTCATTGATTTCAATTGTTTACCTGGATTACTCTTTCTAATTACCCATCTATTTGAGGATGGAAAGCTGTGCTGAAGTGGAGTTGTGTACCCAAGAACTCATGCAACTTCTTCTAAAATCTCGATGTAAAGCTTGGGTCTCGATTAGATATGATGGAAAGTGGAATTCCATGCAGTCTAACTATCTCACTAATATACAATTCTGCTAACTTCTCTAGTGAGTAGTCAGTCCTAACTGGCAGAAAGTGTGCTGACTTCGTCAATCTATCCACTATCACCCTGCATCATGTTTCTTCTGGGTGAGAGGTAGACCACTTACAAAATCCATGGTGACCCGATCCCATTTCCATTTAGGTATGCGTATAGGCTGTAGCAAACCCGATAGAACTTGATGTTCTACCTTGACTTGCTGACATGTCCAGCATTTAGTCACATAGTCAGCTATGTCCTTCTTCATACCAGGCCACCAATACTGAAGTTTTAGATCATGATACATTTTTGTACTTCCTGGGTGCATAGCATACACACTGGTGTGTGCCTCTTTTAGAATACTGGCCTTCAATTCCCCATCATCTGGTACACACAATCTTCCTTTGTAGTACAGACACCCATCTGTTTTCACTTCATAGTCAGTTTCTTTCCCTTCTAGGATTTTTCTCATAATAGCTTTTAACTTCTCATCTACCTTCTGCCCATCTAAAATCTGCTGTAACAGGCTTGGCCTCACTTGCAACTCAGCCAAAATAACTCCATCTCGAACCAAAGATAGACGGGCATTCAATGATCTCAAAGCTGTGATGGATTTTCTGCTCAAAGCATCAGCAACTACATTTGCCTTCCTAGGATGGTAGTCAATTACATAATCATAGTCCTTCAGGAACTCAATCCATCGCCTCTGTCTAAGGTTGAGCTCCTTCTGAGTTGGCAAATATTTTAGACTTTTGTGGTCTGTGTAAATGTAGCACTTTTCACCATACAAGTAGTGCTTCCATATCTTCAGTGCGAAGATAATTGCTGCAAGCTCTAGATCATGGGTAGGGTAATTATGTTCATGTGGCCTTAGCTTCCTGGAAGCATAAGCGACCACCTTCCTCTCTTGCATCAATACACACCCTAACCCATTATGAGAGGCATCACTGTAGACCACAAAGTCCTTTCCCGACACTGGCTGTGTTAACACTGGTGCCTCTATCAACATAGCCTTTAACTTCTCAAAACTAGTATGACACTTGTCATTCCAATCAAATCTGACATTCTTATGTAACAACTTGGTCATTGGAGCAGCTATTAAGGAAAATCCCTTCACAAATCTTCTGTAATACCCAGCTAGCCCCAAGAAGCTTCTGACCTCAGTTGTATTTTTGGGAGGCTTCCATCCCATCACTGCTTCTATTTTCTTGGGATCCACCCTAATCCCATCAGCTAACACTATGTGTCCAAGGAATGCAATCTCATTCAACCAGAAGTCACACTTTAACAACTTAGCATACAACTTCTTTTCTTTCAGGGTTTGCAGAACAATCCTCAAATGTTCATCATGTTCTTCCCTGGTCTTGGAATACACCAAAATATCATCAATAAAGACCACTATGAACCGATCTAAGTATGGATGGAAGATACGGTTCATAAGGTCCATGAATGCTGCTGGTGCATTCGTTAGGCCAAAGGGCATCACCAGAAACTCATAATGCCCATACCGGGTCCTGAATGCAGTCTTTGGCACATCTACATCCTTCACCCTCAACTGATGATACCCTGATCTGAGATCAATCTTAGAAAATACTCCTGCTCCCTTCAACTGATCAAACAAATCATCAATTCTAGGCAACGGATATTTGTTCTTCATCCACTTTATTCAAGCTGCAGAATCGATGCATAACCTCAAAGTCCCATCCTTCTTTTTCACAAATAGCACTGGAGCTCCCCATGGTGACACACTGGGCTGTATAAACCCCTTATCAAGCAACTCTTGCAACTGAGTTTTCAACTACCTCAATTCAGTTGGTGCCATCCTATAAGGAGCAATGGAAATGGGTCTTTGTGCAAAGGTCTCAATAGCAAATTCAACTTCCCTTTCTAGTCGCAAACCAGGTCATTCTTCAGGAAACGCATCTGAGAAGTCCATTACTATGGATATGTCACACAGATCCGCTTAGCTCGCCTAGTATCCACCACATGTGCTGTAGGCTTCACACCTTTTCTCATCATTCTTCTTGCAATCGTGGTTGAGATGACATTGGACAAGAAATCATCCTTTCTCCCACAATCGTGATCTCATTACCCTGTGAGTTTTCAAAGAAATCCTTTTCAATTTACAATCAACCATTGCCTGATGACGTGACAACCAGTCCATTCCCAAAATCACGTCAAACTCATGGAAAGGCAACTCAATCAAGTCTGCCAAGAATTCATACCCCTGAATCCTTAACGGGCAACCCTTGTACACTTTGTTCACTACCACACTATGGCCCAATGGATTAGTGACCAGAATGTCTTGGTCACTCTCCCCTACTAGTATCCCCCTTTCTATGGGTAAGTTGATGCAGATGTATGAATGAGTGGATCCTGGATCCACTAATGCATGCACAGATGTACTGTAGAGGGAGAACGTACCCCTGATGACGTCTGGGGCATCTTGCTCCTCTTGAGCTCTCATGGCATAGGCTCTGGCAAGTGGTCTGCCCTCAGGCCTCTCTGCTGGCTCAGATGCAGGCCTCTGTGATGATCCCACTGCATCAGATTTGCCAGATTTCCTACCCCTTTGTGGTGCAGGAGCAGGTCTGTTTGCTTGTGTTGGAGCAGCTGTAGTAGTTCTGCATGGACAGTTCCTCAGCTGATGATCTGTCGACCCACACCTTAAGCAGGCACCAGTCACTCTCCAACACTCCCCCTTATGCCACTTCAGGCAATGTGGACATGCAGAAGATGCTGGGGCTGGTCCCCTGAACCCCATCCCTGGAGAGCTACCCACTGATGGTGTGGACTGACCTCTCCTAGGGGTAAACTGTGGCCTGGGCCCCTGAGACTGACCCTGACCTTGTGGTTGACCTGAACTCTGTGCAGGTGGACCTTTGAACTTTTTCCCAGGTGCAGGAGATGAACTAGACTAACCCGGGCCCCTCTTCTGCTGTCTCTCTCTTCTGGTCTGCTCACTTATTCTAACCTTTTCAACCTTTATTGCAGCTTCCACTAACTTAGTGAAGTCGGTGATTCCTAAGGCAGTGATCATGATCTTTATATTGTCATTTAATCCCTCTTCAAATCTCTTACACCTTTCGGCCTCATTAGGGACTATCTCCCTTTCATAGCGGCTTAATCTGACAAATTCCTTTTCATACTCTACCACCGTCTGTCTGCCTCAGGTTAATGAACTCTCTTCTTATCTCTTCCAGGTATACACTACCCACATATTTCTTCTTGAATTCGGAGAGGAAGAAGTCCCAAGTTATTACTTTTGGCTGTACTTCACTGGACACCGTATCCCACCATTCATATGCATCATCTTGCAACAGAGATACAGCAGCTTCTAGATTTTGCTCTGGAGTGCAGTGGAGTTGTTTTAAAACTCTGCCTGTTATGTTCAACCAATTTTCGGCTGCAACAGAGTCATCTGCTCTCTTGCCCAAAAAGTCCACTACTCCAAATTTTCTCAATCTTTCCAGGTGTCATTTCGATTGTGGAGGTGGTGGTGTGGTGGCATTACCCCAGCCATTTGTTTGAAGAATTCGGCCATTTGCTAAAACACGGCCTGTGGAGGTTGAGCAGGCTCTGCTGGAGCTGGTGGAGCAGGTTCTACCCTACCCCTAGTCTCTGCTGGTGCAGGTGGAGCATGACTCTCCACTTCCTCCTCAACTGCCCTCTGAGATGTAGGGTCCATATCCTATTCAAAATAACAAAGACAAACAGATCTGCATTAGTGTCACCTCGACTCTTACAAATGCAATGCATGGTATGGACTCAATCTAGGCCCAGAAACGCCTAAACCGTGCTCTGATACCACTAAATGTGACACCCCTTACTCGTCTACAGTATATCCGAGTAAGCTATGTCACACGGTGTACCGGAACACTCCATTTTATCTTAATTATTTTTATTCTTCCTTAATTAATTTTTAAGATAGTTTTGAATATAACTTGTGAAATATAATTCATTTAAGTCATTTATTGAAATTATAATTTATTTGAGGTTCCGAAAATTTTATAGAAAATCCGGCAGAGTACCGGCTAAAAATGGAGAAAACAGTTCTTCGGAACCTTTGAAAAACACTTCCAATAATCATATTTAATCATTCTCAAACTCCAATATCAAAATCTCAATATAATTTTTATTGTCAACAACATCTCCATTTCTCAATCATTCATTTCTCATGGTACTCATATATAAGCAATAAGTAAATACTCAAATTTTCTATTCATAATCACAATTTTCATTATTTACATGAACATCAAAATACATTACATAAGTTTCATTTACACAAAAGAAAATAAAAGTTAGTTACAAAATACCAAAATGAAACCTAGTGTCCTACCAATGCACTGAAGATGGTGAGGTGACACGGACACTATGCAGAGCTGCAGGAGGTCTCACCCAGTCTGTGGTCTACCGGGCTCTCGGTCTGGATCTCCAGAGCCTACGCGTGCAAAAGCAACAGGCTAAGCAATAATGCTTGGTGGTGCCAATAATATAATAAAAAGAAATAACAGAAAATAAATATGTAGTGAATGTATTAATGTCTCATTGTAAATAAATTTTCTTTGAGTATTTGTAGTCATACTTATTTTGTACTGGTTATATTCATTATTTCATTACATTTATCTACTTTCATTTTTTGTTGTCCAAGTAACCTATACTGGACGATTGGACTGGATAAACGGGTAAACTGGCATTGGGTATCAAGTACCTCGGGCCGTCACACCATCGGTCACATATATGTCTCGGTGTGTAGCGGCTAATAAGCTGTAATAACATTAGGCACAAGGCCAAGTATCAACATAATGTCAGAATGGCTAAAAGTCATGAAATCACAGAATGGTTAAAAGCCATGAAATCACAGAATGGCATAATGCCATGTGCAGTACTGCTAACTGAACCCTATTAGCATGCCAAACTATCCAAACCAATCTTGTTAGGTATACTAGGGCATTTGATACTTTTGAATTTTACAATTTTTGAATTTCAAGTTTTGGTGTTACTATTCCCTTCATTAGTCAACAAAAATGTTGACTTTTGCATAGAAAATACGTACATTGGTTTTAACACTCCCAACATACCACATTTTGCATTCAAAATTTGTTGGTATTGGTTAACAATACCATTTCTAAGCTTAAAATTAATGGAGCGTAATTTTCGCTTTCATACCCAATCTTTATCGTTTCTATTAGTTGCTGTTGCAGTGGGAATTTGGGAAAATGATAAACATGAAAGTTGTTCCTTATTTTGTCTAGTTGAATTTCTTTCTTTGAATCACTCCATTTGGAGTTTTGTAGCTCAAGTTATGGTCCAAAAACCACAACTGGCCGGATTGGAATTTTTCTGGACTGACCATATCTACAGTGCAGTGAACAGTGACTGCAACTGCCTTTTTGGATAGGTTTTGGTCATAATTTGGGATGGGTTTCTTCATGAAAGTTGTTGGTCTATATCTTAGCTTGTTGCTGGTAAAATTTCAGGTCAATTGGACCATTCTACACTGAGTTATGGCTCACTGTTCATTTGGTCATTCTGCAGAAACTGGTTGCAGGACACTCGGATTGGGGCAAGTTTTTAGTCTACTTGGTTTGGTCTTATGGGCATGGTTTCTTCACCAAAATTGTGCCATTATGTGTCTAGTTTCATTTCCAATTGGCCAAATACCAATTGAACCTCTACAATTCAAGTTATGGCTGTCCAAACAGGTTGGACTCACAGCCACACCTGCAGGTCACATAAGGCAGCCACATCAACCTCAAATCCCACAACCCAATTCACTTCATTTTTTATTCAAACCAAACCAAATGGTCACTAATTGACCATTAAAACCTACTTCCATTATCACAAGATCAAATCTCATTCTTCAACCCAAACCCTAACTCAACAATTCAAAACCATGCATAATAATTGTATTTATCAATTCACTCATAAGTTACACTTTAAGGTCAGCCATACTTGCACATTAGCTTCCCAAAAATTTTTCACCATATTACCTTAACCATGGCTACCAAAATTTAGGGTTAGCATACCAATGTCTTTCATCAAATTTCTTTGTCATTTAATCACTTATATAGTTCTTAAACATGAATTTGAAGTGAAATTTAAGGTTTAGGGCACTAACCTTGAATGGAGCAGAAATTTCTCTTGACCCAACTTAGATTTTTCCTTCACTTTCTTTGGCTTTCTTGGCAGCCAAACACCTTCCCAAGAGGTAAGGATAATTTTTAATGAAGAGACTTAAGGTTTAGTGGTGAGAATTTAAGGTTTGGAAGAGAGAAAATGAAAAGAATTTTAATGGAGGAGAAAAATGGTTCACGTATGGAAATTGGGAAGAAGAAGAAGCTGGGTTTTTCTTTCATTTTCTGCCCATTTTATTGATTTTAAATGGGTTAAGGACATGTGTCACAATATGATAGGTCATTGGGGTTTTAATGACATCATAATGATGTCAAAATTCTCATTTATTTCATTTTCTTTTCTACTCATTTTCAATTCAATTTTTAGCAATATTTATTCATATTTTATGTTATAATAATTATTTACTTAACTGGAAAAGTCGGCCAAAAATAGCCTCTGAAGGCGAAATGACCAAAATGCCCTCCGTTTGGCTTAACGGGTCAAAATTGTCTGTATCGATTGAAAAATTTTTCTAAATATTTTCTTAGTATTCTAATGCCATAGGAACCTCAATGACCTTTCTATGGAGTCCCAAAAATTATTTTATGAATTTTTTCCCCAGGTCTAGGGCTCCTAGTTGCGAGAACCGCAACTTCTCACTAGGTTACCCATCGCTAGGGCACCGGCTCATTTAACTTGGTTATATTTTATTTCTAAAATTTTTCCTAAATTTTTCTTATTAATATT
Organism: Hevea brasiliensis; assembly: GCF_030052815.1. Classification (NCBI taxonomy): domain Eukaryota; kingdom Viridiplantae; phylum Streptophyta; class Magnoliopsida; order Malpighiales; family Euphorbiaceae; genus Hevea; species Hevea brasiliensis. The sequence continues at coordinate 32,007,488 of NC_079497.1, read as the reverse complement.
TGAGTTAATTATGGTTCCTCACTTTAGTTTAAATATTTTTCCAGACGTTCTAGCTGTCCGGACCGACATTGGTCACCGGGACAGTAGAATGTACGGAGTTGCTACAGGGAGGGTATTACAGTTTTTTGCAGTACTGCCTTTGGCTTTGTGCCATTTTGTTATCATGGCTTTTATGCCATTCTGTTGATTATAACTTCTAGCTATTCTATTGCATTATGATGTATATGGCTTTATGCCCGATTTGCTATTATGGCTTTTTAGCCATTTTGTTGCATACCTGGTTGACATTACGTGTCCCATGGTATGACGGCCTAAGGCATAGATGTGTCCAGTGCTAGTAATACCCATTTATCCAGTTCAGTCAGTCTGTTATAGGTTACTTCGGCATTGAAAAGTATTAACGAGATTAAATATGTGTTGAAATAAAGTAAGGAAAATGAATATCAAGATAAAGAAAAAAAAAAGATCCCAATAAAATAAATGTTTCCAAAGTTCTGGAAAGAAAAAGAAAGAGGTATTCAAAATCACTATGTGATTAACTAATAAGGTGTTAAAGAGTTAACAGTATAAATCTTACTTAATTTTAAACTAATCCATACTTCATTAAATATACATTTTCCTTATAATTACTACAACCATAAAATTATTAATTTTATTTGTATATTATAACTTCATTGTATTATTGCACCACTAAGCAAAAATGCTTAGCGCGTTGGTTTTTTCACACGTAGGTACTAGAGATAAAGCCTAGTGGATATCAGACTGAGATTTTAGAGTCTGGATCTGCACTAGTGTCCAGTGTGTCACCTCACTCCAACAGTGCATTTTGGTAGGGCCCAGGAGCCATATTAGTGTATTTTTGTACATAGTAAATATTCATTAAGTTGTAATGTAAATTATGAGATTTGTATAATTAATTTGTACATCGTGTAAATTAATAAAATTTGTAAATTCCATGTATAAATTTGATATGGAAGAATATGCAAATTTTATGGAAATGAATGTGATTGGAAATGGTTTTATGATTTGAAATAGGGAATGATGATGAGATTTTGAGTTTAAAACATATGATTATTGATGAGATGTTAAGCAGGTTATTAAATTAACAAGTCAATTATTAATAAAATAGGAAAAACTCCGTCCTTTTTCCCACTTAAATAAATTGGGTTTTAAAATAAAATAGCATTAAAATTAATAATGAATAAAGCAGGACAAGATAAGGTGCTCCGGTACAGAATGTAACATTCCTTGCTCGGCTATATTGTAGATCGGGTAAGAAGTGTTACAAATTAGGTCCGGGTCAAAACATAGAAATTGTAAGTCTATGTCTTAAGAAAATTTTGGTATAAATTAAATATCAATTGGAGTTCTATAATTCAACTTATAATTAAATTAACATAGACTGCCCATTGGATTTACTATCTTGGCAGCTACCAACCAAGGACTCATAAAGTAATAAATTTCCATAACAAGCTTAAACAAACACTTATCTCAATCTAGTTTCAGCAATATACTCCCACTTGCAACCACTTTTCACTAAAAATCCTCAAGCCAAATTAGTGTATGGATCTTGATGAGCCACACCAAAATTCTGCCTCACCAATCTTGCATTCTTTCTTCACTTTCACTTTGCTTTCATGCTTTGATTATCAAATCCTTCAATTCTCACACAAAACGTCATCTTATATGGTTGAGTTAGGGTTTGTATTTGAGTTTAGGTGAAAGAAAATGAAGGAAAGGGAGAGAGAGATGGCTGCCTATCTTAAAGATAAAGAAGGAGACTTTAAACTTTGTTTTATATGCTTATGATATTTATCCTCTCTTTTATATGTGTTGTCATACCATTGGTCCACTCTTTGATTAGTTTAATTAGTAATTAATTAACTTAATAAATCATACTTAATGATTTTAATTAAACTCAATTATATGCTAAGTTGGAAAATTTTAATTTCTCCCCCCCAAACTTCATTAATTTTGCAACAAAATTCATAGATATCTTTTTCAAAATTTTAATTTAATCCCTTTTTTAATCCAATTTACATACCATATTCAATATTTAAATTCTCACTGAAATATACTGAATACGGTCTGTAAATTTAGGGCATTACAATATTAGTTTATGTATTGTTAAAATTCACCTATTTAGTCCTTAATATTTTAATAAAAATACAAATTAGTCCCTCCATCCAGTTTTCTATGCAAGTCACTATTGATTTTAACAAAAATAATAAAAATACCCTTCTATTTTGAATTTCAATATGAAACAAAATAACCCTTGATGTTTTGATTTATTAACAAAATAGTCCCTGATATGATAATTAAAAAGTTTTATTGTTTTAATTTTGAATTTTACAAATTAAAATTTTATAAATAACATCTCAAAAATTTAACATAGTCAATAGTTAATTTTACAAAATAATTATTGATTACAAAATTAGTTACTAAAGTTAAATTTTACAAAATTAACCATTAATAAAACCTAATTTTTAATGTCTTTATGTTTTAAATATAATTTTATTAATTAAATAAAAAAAGAATATGGGTAAGAATCTAAATGCTATCAAAAGCGAAAGTCCCTCGTCCTCGTTCTTGCCCAGTTTCAATCTAGCCTTCCCCCTCCCCGTTCACCTTCTTGGACTAGCTATCCACTATCGACGACTAGACCAGTGATATCCCATCTCCCAGATGACGTCGGTGAAGGCAACAGAGACATTTGAGCCTTTCTTTTTTCCTTAGTTCCACCGTACCTATTTGAGTACTGTTGAAATTTTAAGGATTTGCAAGAATGATGATGATTTGTAGCTATTTGGTAAGGATTTGTGGATGTCTGAATGTGGCGATGAGAGATGGTATTGATGGATTTGTGATGGGATGAAAATAGGTGGAACATCGAGCAGGTGTTGAGAACTAGATAACATTGATAAGGTGGTAGAGGCATTATGGACTAATTTATTAAAAGGCAAAAGATTAAGAGCTAATTTATTAAAATGTAAAGATGAATTTATAATTTAATGAGACTCATATTTTATCTGGTTGTAAGAATATTTTAATCTTTCTCTCCAAAATTAAAAAAGGCTTAATAAAAATTTTAACAATAAAATAAATATGTAAATTTATTTAAATGTTAAAGACTAGATAAATTTTAAAAATATAAAAATTAATGCATAAATTTTGTGATATATATATATATATATATATATATATATATATATATATATATATATATATATATATATATATATATAGCTTAATAGAGTTAATATGATTGCTATTGATGCCCCAATACTAAATAAATAAACATACCCCCTATATTAAAAAAGATTCTACGCTTTATCCCGCTAGAGTTTGAAGAACTTCTTAAGGACAACGTATTCAGGTCCAATAGTTATTGTATCCCTATAGCTATTTCTCTTCCTACCCATATAGTTACTAATATATATATATATATATATATATATATATATATATATATTATCGTAACGCAAAATCCATCTGTCCATCAATTGAAGTAGAGAGGAACGGCCAACCATTGTTGTAAAACCCAACACAACCGTCGGATCTCACGAAAAACAATAATAATTAAAAAAAAAAAATCATACCTTCCTCAAATCCAGAACTACCAAACCAAGCACAAGCACAAGCACAAGCAGAGACCAAGGATCAGATCAATTAGGGCGACAAAATACTGAAAGAGAGAGAAAAAGGAGGTTTCTAACAGAAGAAGGATAGGGGCCTGTGTGTCCAAACCTGCTGCAGCGGCGGCGGCTGAGAGAGCCTCTTCGACGGAGGTGGTGCAGAGGCTCTCACAGCCGGCGGCAGCAGCAGCGGCGGCAACAACAACAAAAGCAACAGCGGCAGCTGGAGAACCGGTGAGTTTAGCTCATTCGAAATCGGAGAAGATGAAGGGGCTTTTCAAGAATAAGCCTCGTACTCCTACCGATATCGTTCGTCAGACTCGAGATATCCTCATCTATGCCGACCGCACCTCCTCCTCCGATCCACGAGATGCCAAGCGTGAAGAAAAGGTTTCTAGCATGAGCTTAATTTAGTGGATTTCAATGGAATCTGTCTATTTGGACCAATATAGTTTGGGTTTTAGGTTTTTCTAAGTCTGAAATGGGAAACGATATATGATCGATAGAAGTAATTAGGTGATCTGGTTAGGTTAGGGAGAGCCGGTTCTGTGAATAGAAACAAGCATAGATTTTGTTCTGCTTTAACTTTAATATTCCTCTGTATGCAAAGAATTTTGATAGGGGCAATCTAATGAGTGTACAGGCTTCAACATTTTTAGCCCTTACGATCTGGGAAGTGAGAGTTGAATGATGATTAAAGTTCATCGATATTTCCCACTAAATTTTGGCTCTAGTGTAACTGATTAGTATGAATACTGTGAGCATTTGGCAATGGTTTATTGAAATTTCCCTTGCTTATATTCTACATTTTTTCATATTTTATTTTGTCTGGTTGTTGGGCGTTTCAGCTTCTGTCATGTATTCTCATTTGTTAATATCTAAATTTTACATCATGTCCTGAAGATTCACTTTTCTGCAGATGGCAGAGCTGTCTAAAAATATCAGGGATTTAAAGTCAATTCTTTATGGCAATAGTGAATCTGAGCCGATTGCAGAAGCTTGTGCACAATTGACTCAAGAGTTTTTCAGAGAAAATAATCTCCGTCTTTTGATCATTTGTCTTCCGAAATTGAACTTGGAGGTAAGCATATTTAGCTATCAGATTTAAGTTGCAGTATTGTATTTAATAACATGTTTGCTAACAATATCTTGATTTTTTCAATGCTTTAGCATTTTCTACACTAAGTGATTCCGCTGAATTAACTCAGCTTTCTATTTTATAAATGGAAAAACATGTTGCTCATTATTTAGCATGACAAGGTTTCTTTATGCAGACCCGAAAAGATGCCACTCAAGTTGTTGCGAATTTACAAAGACAACAAGTTCAGTCACGGTTGATTGCATCTGAATACCTGGAAAAGAACACAGATCTTTTGGATATTTTAATAGGAGGGTAAGCTTTTATATCAAGAATTTTTGGAAAATTTGGGGATGTCACTTTTGATGATTCCATTTGTTATATTGTTGATTCTTTGGTTAAACTTCTCATTTGTTGTATTGTTTCTGAAATGCTGTCTATAACTATTAGGTTTGCTTTTCATTACTCTGCCTATTTTCTTTTTGTTATATGGTATAAACAACACTGTTTGAATTAATAGTAATTAAATTGTGCAGTTCAAACTAGACAGAGTAATATTTATGTTTTGGACACTTTTTTATAACTAATTTCATGAAAACTTTTGAATAAGACAAATAACATTTTTATCTTCTTGTGTTTGGCAATACTTAACCGTCATTAATCATTATCAACAAAGAAAATTGGCATTTTCTCTCATTTGTAAAATTGTGTTATCTTGGGGTAGTTTGGGTCCTTTTTCTGAAGCTAATGAGGGTTTTCAAAAGAGAAAAGAGGAGCAATGTGTTTAACGTTTTGAGTTTTCTATACATTAGAATCAGATAAATACTTTGGTTGAGCACCTGTTCACTGTATTTTGAATGAAATTATTTATCCATTTCCTCCTCAAGTCATGGCATTTTTCCTTTGGTACTTTTTTATTTGAATCTGCGCATGCAAGTTGAGGGGATGTTTACTTTTTTTTTTTTTGTGTGTCCAATATTTATTAGCATCTTTTAATTTTTCATTGTTGCTTCTTTAGTTATGAAAACTCAGACATGGCCTTACACTATGGTGCAATGTTGAGGGAGTGCATACGTCACCAGAGTGTTGCGAGGTAAGTATAAAGGGTTGCATATTTTCGGTAATCTTTCAAAAGTGGAAACCAGATAGCATGTGTTTCAGAGATTTTTTTTTTTAATAGAATCATAGGAAAAGAGAAGATGGTTTTCTCTCAAGTTCTTGAAAGTCCTTTTTTCAAGTAATTATCAAATTTGAAAAGGTGCATGTTAATTGATCTTTAGAAATGCAAGTTTATACCCTTTTAGAAGTTTTATTTTTATTTTTATTATTTTTTAAAAGTTCTAATAGTTGTGAATATGTCAATAATTTTCTAGGATTAAAATCAGGGTTGGAGCCATGGCCATGCGTATGATTGTAGCTGTAATTGTGACTGGTAGAGAGTAGAGACAGAGCTGTCATGTTTGTAATGTAACAGTCATGGCCTGATGCTTCACAAATTTTTTTGTAAAAATTGCAAAATGCAATAAATGAATAAATATTCTAGGGTAAGGGTGGCAATTTTAGACTTGATCCGCGAACATGACATGAAAACTGTGGGGGTTAGGGATGGGCTTGTTCGTGTTGATCTCGAAATTGTATCAGTCTGTTTATGAGACACTGATAATCTTGTTGTGTTACATGTTAACCTGATTTGACACATTTGTGACGTGCTTTATTGTTTGTGTCACGTGTCAACCTATAACTTGCTAAGTCGTTTTGATCTGCTAAGTTGTTTTGACTGGCTAACCCACAAATGGCATTATTAAAAAAATTAAATTAATAAATATAAGTCAAATTATTTGTTATATTAGATTGTTGTTACTTTATTAGAGTTGGTTTATATTCTCCTTATTAAATTTTATTTAATTTGTGAATTTCTGTAACAAATTAAAAGTTGTATTGTTTTAAAATTATTTTTTTTAATTTTATTTAAAATATTGATTAGCTAAATGTTGAAATATCACTTGCTTGTTTAATGTTAGATTCTATTATTTTTATACATTATTAAATTTATGCATTATTATAATAAATTTATAAATTTCATATAATATATTATTGGAAAAATTACACTTAAGTACTTCGAGGTTTACGCATTTTATTAAAAGGGGCTTGAGATTTTCTTTTTTGCACATAAGAGCTTACGATTTAACACCGTTAGCACTTAAGGGATAAAGTGATTAATGGTGTTAGATATTTGTTGATGTGGCAGGTATGCGCTAACATGGCGATGATGTGGTAAACGTGGCGCTAACATAGCATGACATCAATACCACGTCAGTGCCGTATTAGTAATTTTATTATTGTTATTATTATTATTATTATTATTATTATTATTATTATTTTGGGACCTAAGTGCAAAAGGCTAAAGGCTTATGTCCTTTAAGTGTCAAAAAAAGAAAAGTATGGGCATTAAATGCTAAAAGTTTGAAAGTATATGATACTTAAGTGTACTTCACACTTTGATTTATAAATAAGTCCTTAAATATTATAATTATTTCTAATCCCTTTACCTTTATCTCTTTCTCTTTCTCTCCCTCTCAAAGATGGAGTGAAGGAGATAGAGATGGAGACAGACTCGAATAGGAAGAGAGAGTGAGGGTGAAAAAGATGGATAGAGGGAGACGGAAATGGAGAGAGGGAGATAGGGATAGAGAGAGGGACCCAAATAAGGAGAGAGAGAGAGAGAGAGAGAGAGAGAGAGAGGGCGAAAGAGCTACATAGTGGGAAAGAGACATAAATAGGAAGAGAGATGGTGAAAAACATGGACAGATAGAAACATAGTGAGAGGAAGAGACGAGTAAAGGGATTAAAATAATTACAATATTTAATGACTTGTTTGTCAAAATATAAAGACCTTTTTGTAAATCAAAGGTAAAATACATTTAAATATCATGTACTTTTAAACTTTAAACTTTCAAACTTTTAGCATTCAAGACTCGATTTTTTCTTTTTTTGGCACTTAAGGGACATTTGCTTTTAAACATTTTGCACCCATAATAATAATAATAATAATAATAATAATAATAATAATAATAATAAAGTTGACGTGGCGTTGACTTGTTGCTGACGTGTCGTTGATGTCATGCCACGTTAGTGCTACGTTTGTCACGTCATCGCCATGTCAGTGTATATCTGCCACATGAGCAAATATCTAATACGGTTAGTTACTTTACCCCTTAAGTATTAACAATGTTAAATCACAGGTTTTTATATGCAAAAAAAAAAAAAAAAAGAAATTTCAAGTCCCTTTTAATAATACGCGTAAACCACAGGGTACTAAAGTGTATTTTTTCCTATATTATTTTATAAAAATTAAAAGTGTTAAATCATGTCAAAGCATATCAAATGAGTCATATTGGGTCGTTCAAATCATAGTAAATGGGTTGAGTTATGTAAAATTGTGTTAAATAAGTTAATTTGTGTCGAATTGTATTAAAGGGGTCATGTTGTATCGAATTAAGATTTAATATTTATCGTATCATGTCCTATAACTCATATAATAAAAGGATTATGTTCGTATTCAGATTTTTGATATAATTCATTAATCATGTAGTGTTCATGTTGACCCTAATCATGTTTTGGTTGTGTTCGTGTTGCCAACCCGAATTTCCACCCCTATTCTAGGGCTTGAATAAAATTTAGAAATGAGCTTGAATAAAATTAAGAAATGAACTAACTAATGAGTATAAATACATCAGGTAAGGCATTAAATCCTTATTGAATATTCATTATTAAAAGATCATCTTCAATAACTAGTGCAGAACAACATAAAGATAAAGATCTAACCTTATCTCCTACAAAAAGTCATAAGTATAGCACAAAACAAATGTTTGTACATTAAATTTGCTAAAACAACAACAACAAAGTCAAAGTTGACTCACCTTTTTATGAGAAAGTGTGAAATGGCACAAAATGAACTCCCGTTGATTTTTCTTTTTTAACTTATTACAAAATGAAGTCGAGCTAAATTTTCATTGAGAAAGAATTTTGAGACTTAGGTTGAAGAAGGCTAAGAATGACATGAGAAATGGTGTCTGGAAAAGTGGGATTATGGGTAACAAAAGCTAGGAAAAAAAAAAAAAGTAGCCCCTTTTGTATTGGTATATGGTAATGGCGATTACCCATGCAATTTTTTATAACCTTTAAGGCATGATGATAACAAGACATTAAAAATCCATTAAATAATGGCTGTTAAAAGTGAGGCTATTTGAAACCATGCCAAGGAAGGTCTTTATGAATGCACCTAGTTTTGCGATTGAGCTTTCTAATGCACGTAGTTTTCTGCAAAGAGAAAAATGGGGCTACCGTACACAAAATCTATTGTAAAATTTGCAAAATGTGCTAAACTAATAGACTTTAGATATTAAAGAAGTTCACTGAAATTAAGAAATGCAGCTAAACGATGGGCATAAATGCATCAAATATGCAAATTGAATCCTCCATATTTATATTCATGAGGCATCAACTTAAGTAGTAACTAGCAATTGCTACACAAAAAATTATAGATCTAGTGGACTAATGCATGATGTTAATAGATCCATCATAAAAATAGTATAAACCTGAACTTTTCAACAACAAATTTGTAAATGCAAGAAAGGAAGCCTGAAAAAGATAAAATTAATGCACCTCACATTGTTGTAGAACTAGCACATTGCAAGCTGAAGCTGTGTATGACTATGAGATACCTTACGCCTAAAATTCAAGTGGTTATTAAACTATTGTTTTAATAAGCTGCTTTTATATTTTCTCATTATCTATATTGAAATTTGTGCATGCCTGTATTTCTCTGTTTTATTTGTAGATATGTTCTCGAATCAGAGAATATGAAGAAATTCTTTGATTATATACAACTTCCAAATTTTGACATTGCAGCAGATGCTGCTGCTACTTTTAAGGTTGAAGAATCTCTCTCTCTCTCTCTCTCTCTCTCTCTCTCTATATATATATATATATATATATATATTCAATCCAACTAATTTGCAGGCAAATTAATTGATTTGAATTTTTAAAAGACAAGACCATGTGACATTTTAGTAGCCTCTTTTGAAGTTGAAACTCTACCCATAGCATTAATGAGTTTGCTAGTGTTTTTTCGGGCCATTGTATAGGACACACTGAATCCCATATTCCTCCATTTTCTTTTTAAATTGTCCTTTCACTTTGGAAGTTCATTTGGTAGTTGCAATTACTGGCCTGGAGGCTTTCTTGTTATAAATTTTTATAGGGTGAACGATTTTGCAGAAGGCTCTATGATCCCTAATTTTTAAATTTAATCAATTTGGTGATTTTTTTTTTTATTTAGGAAAGTTTATATCTTTTAGGCTCTATTTGTTTTGGTAAAAATATTTTTCGGAAAAAAAAAATTTATGATGTGTACCATTTTTTCGATGATTGGAATATAGAAGAAAATTGGTTAATGGAAAATGTTTCTATCATCAAAAGGAAAACTATTTCATTTTAAAGGAAAATGGCTTCTTATTTTTAAAACTAGTTCATTTTCTTGATAAAAATGTGAAGTCATTTTCTGGACTTTTGCAAACTTACATATATGGATAGTACCTGTAAATGAACCATGTATCCACATACTTGTTCAGTGATTACTGCCCTTAACCACCACTGGCTGTTGGGAACCACAACGATTCTCCCCTTTTTTGATTAATTTTCTCTTATATTCGGCAATAAATGGAGAATGGATTTTTTTATAGGCTTAAATATTTTCAAGAAAGAAATGAATTTTTTCCATTGTTCTCCAAATTTTAATTTGATTTTCAGATTTACAGCTGAACAACAGAAAATTCATTTTCTCAGAAACTATTTTCCTCAGACAATTATACACGAAACAAACAGTGGAATAACATGCATTATTGCAGATATTATGATTCAGTCATGTACTTGCAATTGTAGTAGCGTCAACCTGATAATCCTGCATCATTTTGTTGCAGGAACTCCTGACAAGACATAAATCTACGGTAGCAGAATTTCTTTCAAAGAATTATGAATGGGTAAGTTCTTTTTGTTGTTTTGGTTTTGCATTTAAGGTCTATTAGCATTTTGATAATGTAATTCTGTAGTCACGCATGGGCACAAATTGGATTGTGAACACGTCTGATGTACTGGATTTCTGAAGTATTTTGAAGGCAGATAAAAATGATTCTGTGAGGACCAATGGGTTAGAACTAGAACATGTATTTGTTTACTTATTTAATGATGCAGTGAGACTGAATTATGATAGCTAAACAATTGTGCGAAACACACAAATTGGTTCATTTAATGGGCAAGGATACATTTACAACACAATACGGACATGTCAGCATGGCTATTTTGAAAAAAAAAAAAAGATTTGACATGGGAGAGACACATTAATAATAATAATAATAAAAATATGATTATTATTATTTAAATTATTATGATATGCATAAATATAATTTTAGTTCATTTTTAAAGATATGTATCATATATCTAAAGTTTTAAATCAAGTCTATCATATATATTAATTCAGTAAAACTTTAAAATTACGCCTTTACAAAAAGGAGTAAAAATAACATAGTAACTCATTTCATAAATTGCATGTATAAAAAATTGAGCTTATATGACAAAAAAAGTAGAATTGTCATGATGTGTCTCAATAGTGCCAACAGTGTTGGATATGTGTAGGAGATATCAAATAATATTAAAAAATTCTGACACATACAGAAGCTTGTCGGACTCATGTCTGAGATGTGTCATTTGCGCGTCCGTGTCGGACACATCGGTTCTTCCTATGCCTAATGGTTTGAGTTTCTTTTGCTCCTTTGTTGTCTTTAACTTTTCTTTTACTGATTTTTTTTTCTTCTTTGTTTGGGTATTAAGTTGTCATGTTTATAGTTGCATAGCCATTGTGAATTACTAATGTATGCATTTAAATGTTGTGCTTCTATATTCCTTTTTCTTGCCTTTCTTGACACTCTCATTAAGTTTGTGATTGATCAGATCTTGATATTATTTAACTTTATGTGGGTTTCAGTTCTTTGCAGAGTATAATTCAAAGCTACTAGAATCTGTCAATTACATTACCAGGCGACAAGCTATCAAGGTAGGCAAATTTTGTGACATTTTTGCAAATTTACTCTTTGATCAATGAATGGAGCATTCTCTAAATACATTCAGATCTGTGGAATGCCTTCATGGAAATCTGGTTTGTTATTCTGATAAAGTTTCTTAAATTGTTACAGCTGTTGGGAGATATATTACTGGATCGCTCAAATTCAGTTGTGATGACACGATATGTGAGCTCAAGGGATAACTTGAGGATTCTTATGAATCTTCTCAGAGTATGAAATTACTTGTCAATTTTTTCCACCATCCCTCGAATTGTTCCTCTATATTTTGTGTGCATATGCGCTTGCCATTTGTAAAGCTCTTAACATTTACTAGCTTAATTTCTTTTTTAAAAAAATCAATTGTTCCATGACAAATTTAAGATTAGATTACAAATGCATTGGGTTTTTCCATCTGCTATGTATAACAGTGCAATTCTACACATGCCACCTCTTTCATTGCTTGCATTATCTTTGTCTCTGATGGATTGTGTTATTTTCGCTTCTTATAGAATGTGGGGGTTTCAAATTTACTGATGTGTTTCATTCTTGAGTTTGTGATGTCAACTAGTTAGTTTATGCAAAATTAATCTCAACCTGATTAAGCTTTTGCTATATTTCGTCTTGACATTAAAATGTGCCGAATCCTCCTTCCCAGGAATCCAGTAAAAGCATCCAGACAGAAGCATTTCATGTTTTCAAGGTACCCTTTTATTTATTTATTTATTTATTTATTTTTGATGTAGATGCACACTGTGAATTGACAAATTGTTAAGGCTTCATTTTTGGTCCTTTATGATCATGTGCTGTATTGTTACATCTCTCTCTCTCTCTCCTGACAGCTCTTTGTTGCAAATCAAAATAAACCTCCCGACATTATTACCATACTCGTAGCAAATAGAAGCAAACTTTTGCGTTTGTTTGCTGATTTCAAAACTGATAAAGGTATGAAAAAAACTACTGAATTTTTCTGGCATCATTGTGTGGTTGGGTACTGGGCTAACTGTATTATATATCTGCAGAGGATGAACAATTTGAAGCGGACAAAGCGCAAGTTGTGAAAGAAATAGCTGCCCTTGAACCTAGAGACCGGACATGAGTGAGTTTGGTTCACTTGTTGTAATATCATTTTATTTACCTTGTTAAATTTCATCTGTGAATTATATATAAATAGCCTAATCATGATACCAGTAATCAATATCCGAGAAAAACCTTTATTTTTTCCATGTACTTTTCCTCTCGGTCACACCTTTGGGCAGTTTCTGATTCCATCATTCTGTATTTTAATAAGAAGACGAGAGTGTTAATGCTATGTTTGGCCATTGGTGATACTCCAATTGTTTGTCAAAATACACTAGTAGAACTTGGTCTGTGTTATGGATTTTCTTTGCCCTGCAAAAAACTATGTAAATTGAGAAAAATTATAAATAAATGACAAAATTCCTTCTTTTCTTTAATATCTTTCCAGATATACAATAATAACTTCGAATGATTTTGCATCTGAAGACAATCATTTCACTTTAAACAGAATTCATGACAACTTTGAGAGAGAGAGATCGACTCTGTAAATTATAACAAGTTATAAAATTAAGGAGATTCGATCTTCTTTTTTGTTAAAAAAAATATTAAAGGTGAGACCTTGATGTTATATATATATATATATATATATTACAATTTTAAATTGCATAATAATTGATAATTCAGCGATTCTGTCGAGTGCTCTATATAGAAAACCTTTGCGCTTGCATGATATAGGAAGTGAGAAAAATAAATATGTATTTTTATGATAATCCGACTCCTTGTCCATCAATTTGATTTAATTACGCCTCCATTCTTTTAGCATTTAATTAATTCAATCCAAAATTTTCAAAACAAACGTGATTTTAATGCTGCAAGCTGGCGTTAATGCTTTAATGCTAAAGGGTAAAATTGTTATTTAAAGAAGGGGCATGATTAGCAAAGCTTGAATCAAGCAATTGACAAGGAGCTAACAGCATTTCAATAAGCCTGAATATGTAGTGTTTATACCAAAAATAATTTTATTGGGCAATTAAATATTTTTAGTTTTATAATTAATTTAATTAGCTTTATTTTATTAATTTAATTATAAATTCTAAAAATTACTTATTAAATAATTATTTAGTGGTTAAAGAGATAATTATTGAAAGAAATTAACTAAGTGGAAGTTAGCTGGGAGAAGGATGTTGAGAGAAGTTAAAAAGTAGGCAATAACTTTCTCAACAGTATAAATCGCAAATGGCTTGCAACGTTGTAAAGCCCACTTTACCAATTAATCAACTTAACAAATCAAACTCCATCAATCTTTTATTCTCTATATTTATTGTCATTTTTAATTCCAAGCTATCTTTTAAATTCCAGTCGTTGCAATTTAATTTCTAAGCCTTATAATGTCATTTTGTAATCAATACAAGTACTCTTTCAATTGATATTACTCATCCAAATCAAGTCAAAGAAGCCAACGTGGCAGTCAAGGAGTTAGCGCTCGGTTAAAAGGTCAAACAAAGAAGAAGTCATGACTAGGGAGCAGTCCAAGCATCATGTGGCTCCAGTCAACTAGTCCGAACAACCAAGACTCGAACTATCTAGATTGAGCAAAGGAAGGCTCAGACTAGTTAACCTGAACAAACATGAGCAAGAGAAGATCAGGAGTGGATGCTCACCTAACAAGCCGAGCATCAACCTTGTTGAGCATCGGTAATACTAGTGAAGAATCAAGGCAGATTCATAGGCAAAAATCTCAAAACGATAGCCGAATGTCTGAGATTCTTGCAATTAGTTACAACGGCTATAAATATCAAAACCAGGTATTAATCAGGTACACTTATTTTGCCCAAATTTCTATTGAAAAAATTCTATTATTTAGCACTTACATCTGTGATCGATTTCTAACTTTAGTGTCAGAGCGGCTGGCTAATAGGCCGCCGACCTCATCTTTTCCTTTGTGTTACAGGTTGATCTGGCATTACGATTGTTCATTGGAAATTTACAACAGCATCAGTGGCGTCATTTGTGGGAAACCAGAAGGTGACATCGCACAAGTACAATAATTTATTTTTACATTTTTGGTGCTCCTATGAGTTCCATTTCCTAGCTTTAACTTAATTCCATTTTTTGTCTATTTACTGTGTCAATGGTTACAGTCCATGTAATACCAGAAAGATTGTAGCAACCAACACTACCATGGTTTAAAAACCTATCAGCGACTGGGGCAAACCAAAATGTGCCAGGGCTCAAGACACCTCCAAGTGGACATGTTTCACCATGTAGCACTGGGGCACTACCAGCCAGGTCTGATCATCAAAGCTAGGCCCAGGGGCTAACACCAGAACAAGTTTTTCAATGCATCAAAGAAATGGATGCCCAACTTGTATTCTTGAAAGGTCTGGTCCCCGACTGTAATGCACCACCTAGAGCACCAAGGGTCGACGTCCCCCAAAAGCGCTATCTGGAAAAGCTTTTCCTGCTCAGCCCAGAGGGGCAGTTTTAGAAGCAATTTGCAAAGCCCTCTTTACCAATAACACTTGGACTAAAATTGAACCTACCAAAACAGAAGAGCAGGAAGGGAAGTTTGATGAGTTTCCACTGTTAAAGGTGGATTAGCGCCTGGTGAAGGTTTAGAGATACCAAAAATAGGCTGAGAAGGAAAACTTTGAGATTGGAGATGATTTTCCACTTTCAAAACCAATCCTGGCTGAGCAGTTTTCATTGAAGTTCAAACTGCCCGTCCTTGATAAATATGGAGGAATTATAGATCCTCGGAGTCATGTAGCTAATTTCTAAACAACTATCATGCTCTAGAATGTGAATGACTATTACCTTTCCTAAGTGTTCCTAACAACATTAACGGGGCTAGCCCAAAAGTGGTACCATTGTCTTAAGCTTGGATAAATCTAGCATTTTCACCAACTCACCATCGAATTCAAAAACAAGTTCATATCTTGCATTCCTCCCAAGAAGCTATCCCCAAATCTCCAAAAAGTAAAGCAACAAGATGGGGAGACCTTGAGAGAGTATATCACTCCGTTTAATGCTGAGGCAATTCAAGTCCAAAACTTAAATCATGAGATTGCATATGAAGCTCTGAGGAAAGGAATAAAAAATGTTAAGTTCATCGACTCCCTAATTAAAAGCCCAACAGTGGATTACTACTAGGTAATGGAGAGAGCCTAAAAACATATTGGGCTTGATGACTAGCAAAAAATCCTAAAGCAAAAAAAAAGGAAATTTGCACAAAGTAATGATAGAAGGCAAGGCAAGAAAAGTTACAATTCAAACAAAAGAGGGTTATAGCTTGGACAGAAATTTCGAGTGGAACAAGGAGAGATTCCACAACTACACAATACTCAATGAGGAGAGGTCAAAGGTCCTGATGTGGATCTAGAAGAACGAAAAATAGATTAAATGGCCAAAGAGGCTTAATTCAGACACCTCATGAAAGAAAAATAAGAGCAAGTCTTGCAGATTTCATGAAGACTATGGCCACACGACTGATGAATGTAGATAATTAAAAGATGAGATTGATTAGCTAACCAGAGATGGCTGCCTTCGAAGATTTGTAAGGGAAGTGTGGGATGATAGAGTTTTGGAGAGGTGGGGAGCTACCTCCAGAAATAAAGACACATCTATCATGGAGAAGGATGAGCCAATAGGAATAATTAATGTCATTGTAGGCATACCAAGCACAGGCAAAGTTAGTAGTCGAGCAATCCTCTCAGTTAAGAAAGATGAGCTAAGCAAGGAACCCATTGCGTTCAGTCTTGAGGACCATAAGGTAACTCAACCACATTAATGGTGTCTGTGCAGATGAGTAGGCACATTGTTCACCGAGTTCTCATAGACATGGGTAGCTCGATCGACCTCATCACATAGGAAGTCCTGGAAAAACTCTAGCATAAGTAGGAGAGCTCAGCAAAGGTCATGTACCCCCTGGTCGAGCTTAGCGACAAAATGGTGGTTGTCCTCAGAACAATAAATCGAGCAGTGATCTTAAGTGATGAGAAATTGAAATGCAAAATCTACACAAAATTCACAGTTGTTAACATTTCATTATCATACGACATCATCCTTAGTCACCCAATTTTGAACAGTAATGGGATAATTATCAACTTGCAATCACTGTGTATGAAGTTACTTACTCTAAGTGGGATAGCTATCATCTGAAGGAGTAAAAAATCAGTGCAAGAGTGTTATAAGAAGTTAACCAAGGTCATAACCAAGGTAACCTTGCCAATTGAATCACTAGAGAAGCCCAAGAGCTAAATATCGCCCCAGCCATCTAATCCAGTGTTGAAAGTCGAGTTGGAAGTAGGGAAGAAGGTTCATCTCGGCACCACTTTAAATGAGCTAAGCAAAGATGCAGTTGTTTGGACATTGAAGGATAGGATGGCAATGTTATCTTGGTGCCCAGAAGATGTGACAGAATTGACCTAGCTATAATCACTCATAAGTTAAGTGTGGATCCTAAATAAAACTAGTATAATAGAAAAAAAGGCTATTCACACCCAAGTGATAAAAGGTAATAGTTAACGAGGTTAAGAAATTATTGGATACAGATCTAGTTAGAGAAATCAAGTACCAACTTGGGTAGCCAACATTGTTCTTATTAAAAAGGCGAATGGTAAGTGGTGAATGTGTGTGGATTATATTGACCTAAACATAGCTTGCCCGAAGGATCACTATCCACTTTCGGCAATAGACAAGTTGGTGGATGCAGCAGACGGACATGCGATGGTGTCACTAGTTGATGCAATATTGGCATACAGATAAAAATATACCTAGAGGATGAGGAGAAGACAACTTTCATGATAAACTCAGGAGTTTTTTGTTACCAAGCCATGCCATTCGGACTAAAGAATGCTAAAGCAACATATCAAAGATTAGTAGACTAGATGTTCAAGGACCTGAAAGGCAAAATGATGAAAGTATATGTAGACGACATGATCATCAAGTCCAAAAGGTTAAAGGATTAAGCCAGTGACATCGCCAACACATTTGATGTACTAAACAGAGCTGGAGTGAAGTTGAACCTGGACAAATGCATCTTCAGAGTAAAAGTAAGGAAGTTCCTTGTATTCATGATTTTCGAGCATGGCATAGAAGTAAATCCAGAAAAAATCCAAGTGATTATTGACATGTCACACCTTACCTCTCTGTAAGGCATAACATGATCCCGTAGTATACCTAATGAATTACCAACTCCGTCTACTGATAACCCATTAAATACACTATAAGGGATTTTAAAAACTTCTCTTACTTCTTTTACAGTGGTGAGCACTATTTACAGGTGTTAAAAACTTTGGTGAACTGAGGTGAAACAACTAACTCATTTGATTTATTTGGAATTTCTGTAAAAATTTTGGCAAGGTGCCATCTGTATTTTGGATAAAACAGTTCTTCAGAAAAACCTGTAAAAAGCACTTCAATAATTTTCCAAATCTCAACTCCAATACATTTCTCAACACAACAATTTATCAACACAATTCCATAGGAATTTTTCAAAGTCCGAGATAAGGAAATATAATACAACTTTTACAATCCAAAACACTCATAATTAATTTACAACTTCAAGGTACAATTTAATTTACAACTGCTCAAAACCAAAAAGAAAATATACATACAAATGTCATACATTACAAGACAAAATGCAAAAAGCGGTATACTCGTTATACGAAAAATCTCTCATTGGAGGTATGTGCGGCCTAGTCTGCCTGTCTGCTCTCTCTACTGCGACAAAGAATAAAGCTATCGCTGAGACAATGTCTCAGTGGTGCACAACATTAACCAAATACAATTTAAATCACAATTCATAAATCATGTAAATAGTGGATACTTAAAACCATAGTCAAATTTAAGACAATAAAGGTCAATAAGAATTTAAACTCCATTTCTCAATATCACAATAATTTTCCATAAGTCAGATAAGGTTTGAATTCAAAAGACAGTATATGTCAATGAGAGTTTAAAATCCATTTCACAATCTCACAATACACATCAGTAAATCACACACAGCTTAATCATGATCCATAATTCAATTCATCCCAAAAGCCGATGGCTAATGAGGTATTTAATTCATCCCAAAAGTCGATGACTAATGAGGAATAACATGGCTAGCTAGCAAAAATATGAGTACTCATTCTATTCGTCCTCAACAGGCACACACCTCAACACTTCAGCCAGAGAGGGAATTCAATTCGTCCCACTAGACAAGCTAATGAGGAATACAATCAATATACATGATAGCTGTGGTTTCAAACCATTTACAATGCTTTTTAATCAATAAGTATCCATCAATGTCATTCAAACCATTTTTCACAGTTTCAAACTATTCACAATATTTTTCAATCAATAAATATTCCTCAAACACATTTCCACAATTTAAAATAATGATATACAAATAATCAATATTTATTTCCATTGAAAATAATTCAAAAGAAACAGTTGTTGTGCACAAACCTCTGATATTTGTCTCCTGGTCTTGACTCAGTATTTCTTTCCCTTTTGCTGAGTCCTTGTTAACTGAGAAACACAATTTGAAGTGTTTCAGTACTAAATTAAATTGTCTCTATCGATGGGGTCTGGTAAATAATGCACTGAACTCAATTATTCGCTTAATCACCTAATATACCGACCCTCGATGCGTTTTAGGTAAATTAGGTTTTAGTGTCGTTAATATGTCACACTCGATAGGGTTTTAGGTTTGGTATGTTTTACCAAAGTCATTTCCTTGTTTAGTGCATTTTAATGCAAATTGCTGGATTCCGGAACACTGGTTTGACCTAACCGGACGATCTAGTTCCCTCGGTTTTCGGGTCTCGGTCGAAACTACAAACTTGTAGATCTAGGTCTTATTGCACGCGGTGCAAAATTTCAGGTCAATCCGAGTTAAGTAGACCAAGTTATGGTCATTACACTATTGCTGGTCAAGTGGTACCATTTTAGGTCAATTTTAGGTCAAATTGGTCAATTCTGGTTCGGCCAGTTTTTGGACCCGAACTTTTGCAAGTTGTTTGACTTGCTTATGGTCATTTCTGGGTTTTGGTGTCTTCATAAGACTTGTAGGTATGGGTCTTAACTATTCATGGTTAAAATTTCAGGTCAATTGGACCTGGTTTGAGTGAGTTATGGCCTAAATACTCACTGCTGCCCAATTGGTCATTTTTCAGGTCCTAATTGCACCTAATCCGAATTGGTCAAATTTTTAGGTCACCTTGCAAGCAGAATTTTGGCATGGTTTCTCAATGAAAGTTGGCACATTTTGTGCCTAGTTTTACCCCAAATTGGTCTCATACCAATTGAGGTTACACATTCAAGGTTATAGGCTAAAATATACACTGCCCTCAATATGCATTTCACACCCCAACTTCAAACACATACTCACCTTGCAAGATTTACTTCCATACCCTACCAAACTGTTTTGGCACATTATCAAAAACATTTTCTACATTACATTAGCATTATTTTGGGCAAATTCCAATCACCCTCAACACACCAAATATCATTCACAATTACAATTTCTAAATACCATTACAACCACACCTAAACATTACAAACTTTACATACACTTTACAACATTCATTCACATACATATCATCAATCCTTCTAGGTCAATATTCTGCCCACTCTTCCTTCAATATACACCATTTCTCAAGTGTCCACAAGCTGCCACAAATCATTCATCAACATCACATTGCCGTACCATATGCCAATTCCCATCAAAGTGCATAATTCACCATATAAACATGCAATAACTCACTAAGTTACTAAATCACCATTATTAACATTCTTTCCCATCAATTATATGCACAAATACCTCATCATAAACGTGACCCATGGCTGTCCAAAATGAAAATAACAATAACCTTTCAAACTCAAAATTTTCCTTCACCAAACTAATACCCATAACATGCACAAAAACTTTAACAAAGATTTCTCAAAAATGCAAACTTACCTTTATTTGTAACTTGCTAAACCTTCACCAAACTTCCCAAAATTGGTATCAATATCTTCCTTGTGGTGTGTAGACAAAGTTTAATGAAGAACACTAAGAGGTTGGAGTTGAAAATGGAGGATGGATCAAGCTTGCATGCAAAACGTCAATGGTGGTTTCAAGGGTTCTTCAATTCGGCCATTTTGAGAACACTTGAGGAAGATGGGATTTCAGATGGTTAGTGGACCTACATCAGCCATATTTCATGTTTAATTAATCCTATAGTGGTCCACTAACAAAAATTAAATCATATTATAAGTTAACTTCCACTTATTCCACATTTAACCCATGATTTTTGCTATTTAATTTAGGTACCACTAAACTAATTTTTCATTTTATTTTCTAAGTGTAATACTATTTATTTTTAATGGACATTTAGGTCAAAAGACACTTCGGAATGTCAAATGACCATAATGCCCCTGTTCGGGTTGCATTCCCGATTTTTTGGTAACACCGTATTTTGTCTGTTTTTCGATTTCTCACTTTTCTTTGTACTAATTATTTAATTTTCCTTTGATATTTCTAATGATATTTATACTTCAATAAGGGTCCATTTATGTCCTAAAAATGTTTTCCGTGGTTCCCGCATCCAGTATTAGTCAACGGTCCACGCCGTGACTTCCCTAAGATCACCCATCGCTAGGTTTCCTACTGCTTAACTTGATCACATTTCTTTGCTATGATTTTTCCTTTGTTTTTCTTGTGTTTTCTTTTCTTGTATTTCATTATTTTATGTCTCCTCACTCATATCGAGTATGCGGTTCTAGGCATCCTAGCGTCCAGGATAATCTCGGTCACCGAGCACAGAACGCACTACCAACTTTGGGGTGTTACAATTCTCCCCCTTAAATAAATTTCGTCTCGAAATTTTACAGCATTAGTCTCTGAACAATTGTGGTGCTGTCTCCTCATATCCTCTTCACGTTCCCAAGTAGCTTCTCGGCTGAATGATGGTTCCACAAAGACTTTAACCAGTGTATCTGCTTGTTTCTCACCGCTTCACCTCATAAGCCAGAATTTTTATGGGTACTTCCTCATAAGAAAGGACAGGATTTGCTTCAATCTCTTCAACTGTTAGTACATGAGATGGGTCTGACCTGTACCTCCTTAACATGGACACATGGAAGACACTGTGTATCCTTGCTAGCTCTGGAGGTAATGCCAACCGGTATGCTAAAGGACCCACTCTTTCCAGAACTTCATATGGTCCGATGAAACGAGGACTTAGTTTCCCCTTTCTGCCAAATCTCATAATCCTCTTCCAAGGAGAAACTTTGAGGAATACCTTATCACCCACTGCATACTCAATATCTCTTCTCTTCAGATCAACATAGGACTTCTGGCAGTCTGATGCAGCCTTGAGTCTATCTCTGATCAATCTGATCTTTTCCTCTGTCTGCTGGACAATTTCTGGTCCAATCATCTTCCTTTCACCTACCTCATCCCAACATAAGGGAGTTCTACACTTTCTGCCATACAAAGCTTCATATGGAGGCATCCCTATGCTTGATTGGTAGCTGTTGTTATAAGCAAACTCAATCAAAGGCAAGTGTGTATCCCAACTACCTTCAAATTCAATCACACAAGCCCGTAGCATATCCTCCAATATCTGAATAACCCTCTCAGACTGGCCATCTGTCTGTGGGTGGAATGTCAGGTCAAGTTCGCCTAGTTCCTAGGGCTCTCTAAAGACTACCCTGAATCTAGAAGTGAACCTAGGATCTCTGTCGACACAATTGATAATCTGCACTCCATGCAATTTTACAATCTCATATATGTATAATCGCCAATCTTTCCGTGCTATAGTCCATCCGAATCGGCAAAAAGTGAGCGGACTTGGTCAATCATCAACTATAACCCATACCGCATCATGACTACTCGTGTCCTTGGAAGTCTCAGAACAAAATCCATAGTTATTCGCTCCCATTTCCATTCCGCATCGACAAAGGATGTAATAAACCACCGAACTTGATGTTCGCCTTTACTTGGCGACAAGTTAGGCATTTGGAAACGACCACTATATCTCTTTTCATGCCCATCCACCAGTAATGCTCTTTCAGCCCTCTGTACATTTTAGTTCCACCAGGGTGCATAGCAAATGGAGACTCATGTGCTTCCTTCATAATGACCTGTCTCAATTCCACATCACTAGGAACGCACATTCTACCCTGATGTAGCAATAAACCATCATCTCTCACAGAGAATTCAGGTTTCTTGCCCTGTTGGACTTCTTTCAGTAGCTTCTGATATTTTTCATCACTCTGAGCAGCCATTCTGATTTGATCAATCAACACTGGCTGTACATGCCATGCAACTACTGTCTGTCCCTCATCATCAATCTCTAAACCGCATGTCAGTGCTTTCAACTCATATACCATGGACAAAGGAGAAACTCTGAGACTTGCCATAGTCTTGCGACTTAAGGCGTCAGCCACCACATTTGCTTTCCCTGGCTGATAGTCTATTAAGCAATCATAATCTTTAATGAGTTCTAACCATCTCCTCTGCCTCAAATTCAATTCCTTCTGGGTGCCTAAGTACTTCAAGCTCTTGTGATCTGTGTAAATGTAGCATTTCTCCCCATACAAATAGTGTCTCCAGATCTTCAGAGCAAAAACAATAGCTGCTAACTCCAGATCATGTGTTGGGTAGTTCCTCTCATGCGGTTTCAGCTGGCGTGATGCATAAGCAATGACATTCCGATCTTGCATCAGTACACAGCCTAACCCATTGTGAGAAGCATCACTATAAACTATGTATTCTTTACCCGGAGTAGGTAAAGTGAGAACTGGAGCTTCAGTTAAGCACCTCTTCAACTCATCAAAACTCTGCTGATATTTGTCTGTCCACTGAAATTTTACATCTTTCCGAAGCAGTTTGGTCAGTGGAGAAGATAACATAGAAAACCCCTTCATAAACCGACGGTAATATCCAGCTAAACCTAAAATCGTGAATTTCTCGTGATGTTCTGGCGGCTTCCAATTAAGGATAGCTTCTACCTTGCTGGAATCTACCTTGATCCCTTCAGCTGACACAACATGTCCCAAAAAGGAGATTTCCTTCAGCCAAAATTCACATTTCGACAATTTGGCGTACAACTGTTTCTCCCTTAAAGTCTGCAGTACAATCCGCAGATGTCTATCATGCTCCTCTGCACTCCTCGAGTATATCAAAATGTCATCAATAAACACTACCACAAATTGATCAAGATATGGTCTGAAGATAGTGTTCATCAGATCCATAAAAGCAGCTGGAGCATTTGTCAACCCGAATGGCATTACTAGAAACTCATAGTGGCCATATCGAGTTCTGAAAGCAGTTTTTGGAATACTCTGCTCTTGCACCTTCAACTGATAGTAACCAGATCGCAAATCAATTTTGGAGAATACTGCTGCACCCTTCAACTGATCGAACAGATCATCAATGCGAGGTAATGGATATCTGTTCTTTATTGTCACCCTATTCAACTGCCTGTAGTCAATGCATAAGCGGAGAGTACCATCCTTCTTCTTAACAAACAACACTGGTGCTCCCCAAGGTGACACACTAGGGCGGATGAAGCCCTTTTCAAGTAATTCTTGTAACTGTATCTTCAACTCCTTCAACTCTGCTAGTGCCATTCTGTATGGCGTTATGGAGATTGGATCCACACCAGGCAGAACATTAATTTCAAACTGCACTTCTCTTTCCGAAGGTAATCCTGGCAATTCATCAGGAAACACATCTGGAAAGTCATATACTGTAGGGATGTCCTTCAATGCTGGACTCCCCACTTGGGTGTCTACTACGTATGCCAAGTATGCTTCACACCCTTCGATCATTTTTCCGCTAGTGCAAAGAAATGATGGTTGATGGCAATAACTGCCTCTCCCCTTGTATTACCACATCACTGTACTGAGGGAGACCAAAAGTGACTGTCTTCAGCCTACAGTCAATCATGGCATGATGTCTAGCTAACCAATCCATGCCCAAGATGATATCATAATCTCTGAAGGGCATTTCAATGAAATCAGACAGGAAAGTGTGTCCTTGGATCACCAAAGGGCAATCTCTATACATCCTATTAACCCTGACCTCCTGTCCTAGCGGACTTGTTACTAGCACCTCAAAGTCCATTTTTGTACATGGAACAGCAATGCAATCAATGATGCTAGCACTCACATAAGAATGGGTAGAACCCGGATCAAATAGCACAAATACATTCTGGTTAAAAGTTGAGAAGGTACCAGCCACAACATCAGATGTCTCTGCCTCTTCTCTGTCTCATGGCATAGACTCGATCGAGCAATCGCCTTGTTCTCGACTGCTTTCTCGTGCCTTGGCCGCTTGTCGGGTTACCTCTACCCCCGCCTCTACCTCTGCTAGGTGGTTGTGAGCTTCGTGACAGTGGCTCAATCGACCTTCGCAGTAGTAGGAGGTGGTCCAACTCTGCGACCATCGTGCAGTCCTTGGCAAAGTGTCCTGCCTCCACAGCTATAACAGCTCCAATAGCCTTGTAACAGATTCCACCATGATTCTTTCCACAAGTTTCACATTGGCGGGAGGGTAGGAACTTACGGTACTCACGACTGATAGGGAGGTCTCTATCCTGAATGTCTTCCCCTACCAGATTTCTTGCCACCTCTGCCATGTCCCCCATAGTTCTTCCTCTTTCCAGTATGACCACTGGAACTCTGTTCTACAGATTTTCCCTCTTTCTCTGTCTTCTCTGATCTCTTTTTCTGGGAGCGCTCAAACTCAACTCTTTCCAACTCTAGGGCTTGAGAAACAAGTCCAGAGAAGTTAGTGTGTTTGAAGCCGAGCACTTGTACTCTGATACTGGGCTTCAAGCCAGTTTCAAATCTCTTGCATCTCTCCCTGCTGGTAGCAAGCAAACTTACTGCATAGTGGCTAAGGCGGGAAAATTCTCTTTTATACTCACCACCGATCTATTCCCCTGCTTTGCACTTAAGAATTCTTGTAGCTTCGGTCTACATAGGCATCGTGACATATTTACTCGAATTCCTGAGGAAGTCATTCCATGTTAGCACCGCAGTTCTACTGCATCGTGGGGAATGGTTTTCCACCATCATAAGCATCCCCGTAGTAAGGATACCGAGTATTCAAGTCCGAGCTCCTGTACAATGAAGTTTCTTGAACACCCTATCCATCCTCTCTAACCACTGCTCACCTTCTATAGGATCTATCGCCCCTTGAACTCTGAGCCCCATACTTCATCAATTTATCATATTGCCTCGTAGGAGACCGTGGTTGTACCACCGTGTCCGAATTGGGACTTGAGTAGGTGCATTACCACCATTTTTGGAATATTGCAGCCATCTGCCGAGCGAATCGAGCAGAAATCTGCAGATCGCAGGGTCTTCTTTGAACCATCGACATTATGTACACTGGGGCATCCCTTGCACTCACCTCAATAGACTGACGATCAACGATCACCCTCTTCCATATTCAATGCGAGGATCTTAGCTTTCTGAACAATAACACAAGAATATTCACTCGTTAGTGCATATTTATATCAGAATGTAATCGTATGTATCAAACAATGATATTGAGCGGTTGTACTATGCAAAAGAACATTCAAATAACAGTGAAAACGGAATTTAAAAACTTTGCTCGATACCACTAAAACATGTCACACCTTACCCCTCTGTAAGGCATAACATGATCCCGTAGTATACCTAATGAATTACCAACTCCGCTCATCGATAACCCATTAAATACACTACAAGGGATTTTAAAAACTTCTCTTACTTCTTTTACAGTGGTGAGCACTATTTACAGTGTTAAAAACTTTGGTGAACTGAGGTGAAACAACTAACTCATTTGATTTATTTGGAATTTTCAGAAAATTTTGGCAAGGTGCCATCTGTATTTTGGATAAAGCAGTTCTTGAAAAACCTGTAAAAAAGCACTTCAATAATTTTCCAAATCTCAACTCCAATACATTTCTCAACACAACAATTTATCAACACAATTCCATAGGAATTTTTCAAAGTCCGAGATAAGGAAATATAATACAACTTTTACAATCCAAAAACTCATAATTAATTTACAACTTCAAGGTACAATTTAATTTACAACGCTCAAAACCAAAAGAAAATATACATACAAAGGTCATACATTACAAGATAAAATGCAAAAAGCGGTATACTCGTTATACCCAAAAATCTCTCTGGAGGTATGTGCACCTAGTCCACGCTCTGTCTGCTCTCTACTGCGATAAAGAATAAAGCTATCACGAGACAATGTCTCATGGTGCACAACATTAACCAAATACAATTTAAATCACAATTCATAAATCATGTAAATAGTGGATACTTAAAACCATAGTCAAATTTAAGACAATAAAGGTCAATAAGAATTTAAACTCCATTTCTCAATATCACAATAATTTTCCATAAGTCGATCGAGTTTGAATTCAAAAGACAAGATATGTCAATTAGAGTTTAAAATCCATTTCACAATCTCACAATACACATCAGTAAATCACACACAGCTTAATCATGATCCATAATTCAATTCATCCCAAAAGCCGATGGCTAATGAGGTATTCAATTCATCCCAAAAGTCGATGACTAATGAGGAATAACATGGCTAGCTAGCAAAAATATGAGTACTCATTCTATTCGTCCTCAATGTGCACACACCTCAACACTTCCAGAGAGGGAATTCAATTCGTCCCACTAGACAAGCTAATGAGGAATACAATCAATATACATGATAGCTGTGGTTTCAAACCATTTACAATGCTTTTTAATCAATAAGTATCCATCAATGTCATTCAAACCATTTTTCACAGTTTCAAACTACTCACAATATTTTTCAATCAATAAATATTCCTCAAACACATTTCCACAATTTAAAATAATGATATACAAATAATCAATATTTATTTCCATTGAAAATAATTCAAAAGAAACAGCTTGTTGTGCACAAACCTCGATATTTGTCTCTGGTCTTGACTCGATTTCTTTCCCTTTTGCTGAGTCCTTGTTAACTGAGAAACACAATTTGAAGTGTTTCAGTACTAAATTAAATTGTCTCTATCGATGGGGTTTGGTAAATAATGCACTGAACTCAATTATTCGCTTAATCACCTAATATACCGACCCTCGATGCGTTTTAGGTAAATTAGGTTTTAGTGTCGTTAATATGTCACACTCGATAGGGTTTTAGGTTTGGTATGTTTTACCAAAGTCATTTCCTTGTTTAGTGCATTTTAATGCAAATTGCTGGATTCCGGAACACTGGTTTGACCTAACCGGACGATCTAGTTCCTCGGTTTTCGGTCTCGGTCGAAACTACAAACTTGTAGATCTAGGTCTTATTGCACGCGTGCAAAATTTCAGGTCAATCCGAGTTAAGTAGACCAAGTTATGGTCATTACACTATTGCTGGTCAAGTGGTACCATTTTAGGTCAATTTTAGGTCAAATTGGTCAATTCTGGTTCGGCCAGTTTTTGGACCCGAACTTTTGCAAGTTGTTTGACTTGCTTATGGTCATTTCTGGGTTTTGGTGTCTTCATAAGACTTGTAGGTATGGGTCTTAACTATTCATGGTTAAAATTTCAGGTCAATTGGACCTGGTTTGAGTGAGTTATGGCCTAAATACTCACTGCTGCCCAATTGGTCATTTTTCAGGTCCTAATTGCACCTAATCCGAATTGGTCAAATTTTTAGGTCACCTTGCAAGCAGAATTTTGGCATGGTTTCTCAATGAAAGTTGGCACATTTTGTGCCTAGTTTTACCCCAAATTGGTCTCATACCAATTGAGGTTACACATTCAAGGTTATAGGCTAAAATATACACTGCCCTCAATATGCATTTCACACCCCAACTTCAAACACATACTCACCTTGCAAGGTTTACTTCCATACCCTACCAAACTGTTTTGGCACATTATCAAAAACATTTTCTACATTACATTAGCATTATTTTGGGCAAATTCCAATCACCCTCAACACACCAAATATCATTCACAATTACAATTTCTAAATACCATTACAACCACACCTAAACATTACAAACTTTACATACACTTTACAACATTCATTCACATACATATCATCAATCCTTCTAGGTCAATATTCTGCCCACTCTTCCTTCAATATACACCATTTCTCAAGTGTCCACAAGCTGCCACAAATCATTCATCAACATCACATTGCCGTACCATATGCCAATTCCCATCAAAGTGCATAATTCACCATATAAACATGCAATAACTCACTAAGTTACTAAATCACCATTATTAACATTCTTTCCCATCAATTATATGCACAAATACCTCATCATAAACGTGACCCATGGCTGTCCAAAATGAAAATAACAATAACCTTTCAAACTCAAAATTTTCCTTCACCAAACTAATACCCATAACATGCACAAAAACTTTAACAAAGATTTCTCAAAAATGCAAACTTACCTTTATTTGTAACTTGCTAAACCTTCACCAAACTTCCCAAAATTGGTATCAATATCTTCCTTGTGGTGTGTAGACAAAGTTTAATGAAGAACACTAAGAGGTTGGAGTTGAAAATGGAGGATGGATCAAGCTTGCATGCAAAACGTCAATGGTGGTTTCAAGGGTTCTTCAATTCGGCCATTTTGAGAACACTTGAGGAAGATGGGATTTCAGATGGTTAGTGGACCTACATCAGCCATATTTCATGTTTAATTAATCCTATAGTGGTCCACTAACAAAAATTAAATCATATTATAAGTTAACTTCCACTTATTCCACATTTAACCCATGATTTTTGCTATTTAATTTAGGTACCACTAAACTAATTTTTCATTTTATTTTCTAAGTGTAATACTATTTATTTTTAATGGACATTTAGGTCAAAAGACACTTCGGAATGTCAAATGACCATAATGCCCCTGTTCGGGTTGCATTCCCGATTTTTTGGTAACACCGTATTTTGTCTGTTTTTCGATTTCTCACTTTTCTTTGTACTAATTATTTAATTTTCCTTTGATATTTCTAATGATATTTATACTTCAATAAGGGTCCATTTATGTCCTAAAAATGTTTTCCGTGGTTCCCGCATCCAGGCTAGTCAACGGTCCACGCCGTGACTTCCTGCATGTCACCCATCGCTAGGTTTCCCGGCTCGTTTAACTTGATCACATTTCTTTGCTATGATTTTTCCTTTGTTTTTCTTGTGTTTTCTTTTCTTGTATTTCATTATTTTATGTCTCCTCACTCATATCGGAGTACGGTTCTAGGCATCCTAGCTGTCCGGACAATACTGGTCACCGGAGCAGCAGAACGCACTACCGAACTTTGGGGTGTTACATGACATGCAACCACTAAACAACATTAAAGATGTCCAAAGGCTGAACGAAAGGATAATAGCTATAGATAGATTTTTGAGTTGCTTCACTAAGAAATGCTTACCATTTTTCTGTGCCCTGAAGGCAAAGAACAATTTTATATGGGGTGATGAATGCTAGGTAACATTTGAAAGCTTGAACAAATTCCTATCCTCTCCACCCTTATTGGACTTGCCAAAATTGAGCGAGGTATCATTTTTGTATCTTACAGTAACTAAGGAGACAATAAGCTTGGTCCTCGTTAGAGAGGAAGGAGGCGAGCAAAGACTAGTGTACTGCACTAATCAAGTGTTGAAAAGATCTGAACTGAACTATCTAATCCTAAAAAGCTAGCCTTCATGGTTTTAACGTCAGTAGCCAAGTTAAAGCCATACTTCGATGCTTACACAATAGAAGTGCAAATAAATTACCAACTTTATAAGATTTTGCATCGGCCAGAAGCATCAAAACAATTAGCGACATGGTTGGTAATACTAAGAGTCTATGACATTCGCTATGTTCAAAGAACGATGCTCAAAGCCCAAGTATTAATAGACTTTGTAGTCAATCTCACTCTGGTCCCTAAAGCTGAGCCAACATCAGCGAAGGATTAATGGAATGTATGGGTGGATGGAGCTTCGAGTTCAACTGGTGCTGGAATAGGAATAGTCCTTGAAGGGCCATACAAAGCAAAGCTGAAGTATGTGGTGAAGCTTGCATTCCAAGCATCAAACGATGTCGCAGAGTACGAGGTGATCCTCATGGCTTTATGTATCATCAAAGAGGTAAGAGCTCAAGAAGTTGATATTTTCTATGACTCACAATTAGTCGTTAACCAATTGCAGGGAAATTATCAAGTGAGAGACCCGAACTTGGGAAAGTACCAGCTTCGGATTCAAAGCTTGTAGGCACAAATCTGAGCAGACAACAGAGAAGTGAACATTCTTTAGGTTCTAATAGGGGTGAAACATGAAGTGGATTCCCTAGCAAAAATGGTGGTAACAGGTAAATAACATATGGTTAATCCTATTCCTTTTGAGTAAATCATAGCACTAACAATGGACGAGGAAGAGGCGCTACCAATTAACATTGATGACATGTGGATGACCCCAATATTCTACTACCTTGAGCAAGGCACTCTACTGGATGATTAACTAGAAGTCAAGAAGATCGTATAAAAATTTATGAAGTACAGTGTTATAGATGACTAGTTGTATAGGAGGTCTTACCTTCAACCATGGCTAAAATGCATCAGTAGAGAAGATGGTTTATTGGTCCTTCTCGAAATCCATGAAAGATTATGTGGCAGCCATGAAAGGGCAAGAATGATCGCTAAGAAGGCATTCAGATAAGGATTTTTCTGGCTGAGCGTAGTTCAAGATGCTAAGGACTTGGTTTAAAAATGCAGGAAGTGCTAGGTGTAACACCCACCATTTCGTAACATTGAAATTTCTATCACAGATGAAATATTTTAGCAAATTTGAAGATTTCATGAATGAAGGGAAGGGTGGTAGAAGGTGTATATGTGTGTTTGAGGTGTTCAAAATGTATTTAAAAATGAAAATGTTTTAAAGGTTTTATTTCCTAAAAGTTTTTAAGTGTGTGTTTTTGGCATAAGAAACTTCGACAGCTGAAGGAGGTACTTTCAGCAGCTGAAGTCCCTTTTCTTGTTCAAATATCTACCTTGGATAGAATGGACTCTTGCAACCAAAACTAAGGCTTTCCGCAGTCGAAAGTCCTTCGACCTTAAGGGTATAAAGGGGTCCAAAGCTCATTCTGCTGCAAAAAATACTTAGGTTTTCTCTCATTTTCTCTCTCTCAACTATTGGTGTAACACCCCATTTGTATAGCCTGGTATATTTCATTATTCCGGTGACAGGTGTCGGTCCGAACAATTAAGGGGATTAGAACCATACTTAAGACAACTGGAGAAGCCATAAACACAAATAATTAGTAATGTCCAATTAGTTAAGTATAAACAAGAAAAATAGAACATAAGAAGTTAAACGAGCCGAGAGTCACAGCGATGGATGACCTTCTCGGGAACGACTGCGAAGTCATTTTAAACTCAAATTTCGAACCGTAAAATGTGACGCCGCTGTCCTTAGGACCTTATAAACACAGTGAAAAAGAGAAAATCATGAAAAAGAACTGTTAAGCTAGTCAAATAATTAGGTCAGGGAGCCGGAAGAAATATGAAATTATTTGCAAACCGGGTTGAACCGGCGAAGGGCAATTTGGTCAATTGACCCCGAGAGCTGACTCCTGACCTAACTGTCAAATAAAATCGAAGAAAAGAAAACTTCGGGATCGAGAATTAAATTAAAGAACTAATAGAAAAAAAAAGAGAAAATGAAAAAGTTAAAAAAGTGTAGGAAGATTACATCATGCATGATATCATGCATGATGCCATAAGTCATATAATTAATAAATTAATTAAATGAATTTTTGGGGTCTTCCATAAGACAAAATAAATAAAAGAAAGGAAAAAAAAAATTTCATTGTCTTCTTCTTCCCTTCCAAAACGTCTTCTCTCTCCCTTAGCTCTCTCTCTCAAACTCCATTAGAGCTCTTAAGTCAAGTTTCATAAACCTTCAATCCCACCATAAAAACCTTACTCTCCAATATTAAATCTTATAGTTAGACCTAGATAAGGAGCTTAACAACAAAAAGAAAAAGAAAGGAAGGAGTTTTGAAGAGGGAGAAATTAAAAAAAAAAAGGTTAGTAAGCAAACTTGATGATTTTAGTTTGATTTCTACATTTTTAACTTATTGAACTTGTAAATAAATTTTAAATAAAATAAAAATTTGTTGAGGGACCATGAGTGAAATTCGGCCAGCATGTGTATAGGGGTATATTTGCATGGTTTGATAGATTTAAATACATATGTGAGCTTGTTTGAGATGAAGAAACATGTATGTATGCATGGAATTAATCAAATGCAATAATTTAGTGTGGTAAGGGTTTGGATACTTAGGGTTTAGAGACCAAAAATGTGAAGAAGTGCTAAATGATGTCTTTGACATAGTTTAAGGAAAGAAATGGTCATTTGTGACCTAATTAAGTGTGTTAGAAGTGTTTGAATCAAAGTCAAATTCGGATTGGGTATGCACCATGACCAAAAATCAACTTTGAGGGACCAAAAATGGAATTTTATAAGTCCAATGGATATGGGACCAATTGAGGATGAAAATAGGCACTAAATGATACAATTTTCATTTAGGAAGCCTGCCCAAAAAGTGATTAAAACCTAGTGAAAAAAGTGGCCGAAGTCAGAAAATCGCAGGCTGCCTCTGCACAAACTGACCAAATGAACAGTATTTGTTCATTTGGTCATAACTTGAGCTAGGCAGGTCAAAATGACCTGAAATTTTACCAGTAATTAGATAAGATATAGATCTAAAACTTTTATGAAGAACACCAACCCAAATTATGCCATTAACCCAATCAAAATACTGAGCAAAGTTGGTGACCTGAATCTGCAGAACTGCAGATTGCCATATGAACAGTAAAGTTTCAATGGCTATAACTCTCTCTAGAAAACTCCGATTTAGGCGATTCTTGAACCGATGGAAACCTAAGACGTATTATAACATTTCATATGCAGAAAATTAGACCAAATTATGGACCTAACTTGATCAAATTGCTGAACGAAGTTGGAATCAGTAATCTGCCAGAATAAAATTCTGCAGCATGAACAGTAAACATAATTTGCTTATAACTTGAGCTACAAAACTCCAATTGGGGTGATTCAAAAAGGAGAATAAACTTAAGACAATAAGGAACATTTTCTATGAAGAAAGTTTTGCCAAATTCCAACAGTAAACTGACCAATGAAACAGTATAATTTGGGACACCAAAATTAAAAATTTGGCAATTTTGCCTAAAAGGCCTAAGTTTTGAGAAAATGACCAAAACCAACAAGTTTAGTGATCAAAATGTGGTATGTGGGTGAAGTTGGAATTCCCATACCTATTAAGCCTTAGAAAGTCAATAATTTGACTTGAATAATGCAGTGAATAGTAACTCGAAACACAAAATTTCAAGAACGTCGAATTTAGCACGTTAGAGCTAGGTAAAAGTGAAGTTAAATTTATTATTGGATTTATGCTAAGTTATGGTACTGAAACATTGTGAAATTGTGTGTTTCAGTGGAAAAGAATACTGGGACAGAACCCGAGGAGTCGAGTCAAGGCCAACAGGCGACTCGTTTGAGGTTTGTGAATAACGTATATTTTTTATAATCATCTTTTGCATACTGTTTTGAATAATGTGAAATATTGAATTATGGCATTCGTATGATGTTTTGATTTAAATTGTTGAAAGTTATTATGTATATTGAAATGACAATATTTAACAAATTGTTAAGATAAGTTTTGAAACCACAGTGTCATGACCATACATTTGAACACCTCATTAACACGACTAGTGGAGGTAATTAGTTTCGAATTTTGATTCCTTCTCTGAAGAAGTGTTGAGGTGTGCCAGTAAAAGAGGATGTGAATGGATATCCATATATTTGAGCTGCCTTGTGATGTGATTTCTCTTTAGCCTCTGGCTATTGAGATTCTATTTGTTTCGAATGGCATGATCTAACTATGGGTTTTATGAAACGTGTTTTGATACTTTGAAATGAACTTGGTTTGCATTAAAATCTCATAATTCATGTTTTGTGTTTAATGCTCATGTTTAGTCAAATTTTTGAATAAATGTGATTTATATTTTGCATAAAGATTATTTTAGTATGTTGTGCATCACTGAGTCCTAGTACTCAGCGATGGCTTCTATTGCTGTCGCAGATACAGAGACTAGAGGAGCAGCAGACTGAGCTGCTGAGGTGTGAGAAGCTATTAGCTTAAAGTCATTGGGTATAATTTATATCCTAATTATAAATATTTCTTTTCATGTATGTATTGCATATAAATGTATGGACATGCAAATGGGTCTTGAGCAGCTTGTACAAAAATTTGTATGAAGTTTGTAATAAAGTTTAGTTTGTATTTTTTTTTTTGATGTAAATTTTATAAGAATGTATATAAATTGTTTTGTCTCTAATGGAATATGAGTACAACTATTTTATTTAATTTAAATGAAATGTATTGCTAGTATGTTGAGGATTATTGAATTTTGAACTTGAGAAATTTATTGAAATGATTGTGAAATTGATTGAGTTTGATTGTGAAATTGAAGTAGTGGTTCAGAAAAATTTTTAGAAGTGCTTTTTATAGGTATTTGAAGAACTATTTTCTCAAAATACAGAGGGAACTCTGTCAAAATTTTTATAAAATTTGCGTAAAAATAAAATGGGCCAAAAATATTAACTAGTTTTAATTTTAACTAAATGTTTTAAGTACTTATTAGAAAATGCTCACCATTTATCAAAAATAAGAAAATTATTTTAAAATCCCTTGTAGGGTACTTAATGAGTTATCGGTAGGTGAAGTTCGGTAGTTCATTTGGTATTCTACGGGATCATGTTATGCCTTACAGAGGGGTAAGGTGTGACATGTTTTAGTGGTACCAGAGCAAGTTTTTGAAGTATGTTTTAAATTGTGAATTTGTGTCTTTTCTTTATTAAGTATAACTGCTCAATGTCCATAATTGTTACATACAGTGCATTACATCATGAATATGAACTAACGGAGGGAAATCTCCATGTGTTACTTATTCAGGAGATACCCTAACTTCAGCCTGAAATGGAAGAAGGGGATCGCTCAGTTGAGCAGTCTGTTGAAGCTGAGGCACAAGGGGAAGCCCCAGCTTTACCGAATGTCAGTGGGTCAGTAGCACTAGCCCCGCAAATGCCGTAGTTCCCTGTACAGTTTGCACAGCAGATGGCGGCAATGTTTCAACAAATGGCTGGGGGTATGCCTGTTCAAGCTCCACCCTAACCACCTGTGGCACAGCCACTGCCTCCAGCCAGACAGTATGATAAGTTATTAAAGTATGGGCCTGTAGAATTTAAGGGTACAGTGGACCCTTTGGAGGCAGAGCAATGGCTTGAAAGAATGGACAGAGTATTTAAGAAGCTGCACTGCCAAGATAAACTGAAGTTTGAATACTCTGTGTTGCTACTGCAAGGGGATGCGTATGATTGGTGGAAGACCATCCCCCACAGCTTGGTTGAACCACCAGTGCTGACCTGGGATGACTTCATCAGAGAGTTCAGACAGAAATACATCCCAGATGCATATGTTGATCACAAACTGCAAGAATTTTTGAGTTTGAAATAAAGAAATCGATCAGTGGCAGAGTATGAGAGGAAGTTCTCCCGCCTGAGTCACTATACGGGGAGTCTCCTTACTACTAGCAAGGCAAGATGCAAGAGATTTGAGACGAGTTTGAAGCCCAGCATAAGGATGCATGTTGTGGGATTTCGACACAGCAACTTCTCAGAGCTTATGTCTCAAGCACTTGAACTGGAGAGAATTGAATCAGAAGCAACCCCAGTGAAAGAAAAATCAGAAAAAGCTGAGAAATTAGAAAAAGACAAGGGGGAAAAATCAGTTGAACATAGTTCTTGAAGGAACGGAAGCGTGAAAAACACAAGATTATACCATTGAATTCAAAAATTTTCACCTAGGGTCACATGCACCATGCAAGATTTATTTTTATCTATTTGATTTCAATGATAAACAATATATTAAAACTCTTTTAATATGTTTTTGGATCTGTATTTGCCATTTAAGATTTTAAAATTAATCAGATTAATTTTAGAACCCTAGATTAAATCAAGAACGATTACACTAACCTCTTGATGTGTCTGCGCCTTTGAGATTCGTCTTGAGGACACCGGATGTTGTCCTCTAGCTTGTCCACACCAAGAACACCTATGGCAGCCCTTGAACAGCTTCTAAAGCCTTTTCTATTAATTAGAAATTCAAGTTCGCCTTTTAAGAGATTAGAGATGCAAGCAGACACTAGAAACAATTTCTAGTGTTCTTAATTCAAGAGATTGATGGCTAATCTCTTTGAATTGATGAGAGATGAAGAGAAATAGCTGGAGAGGCTCAAAGTGGCGTGACATATGAGAGGAGAGGCTGCTGGTTATGTTTTCTTTTCATAACCACACTTAAATAGCTAGGTTAACACATTAAACCCTAGCCACATGTCACCTTTTGATTAGCTCTAGGTTTAAGTGACCCAATCACATTGTGCCAAGTGTCAAACCTATATTTAATCTTGATTTTAATCATCTTACATGATTAAAAATATTTGGCAAGCTTATGTGTTAAGCCATGTGTCACCATCTCATGGTGCCACGTGTCACACCGTGAAATGACCAAAATGCCCTCGTGTCTTAATTTTGAGTTCTTAACCCAAAATAATTATTTTCTTCTTCTAATTAATTTATATCAAATATAAATTAATTAATTAATCTCTATTAATTAATTTCTCATCAATTAAATTCATATTTAAACACTTTAAATATAAATTTAATTTATACTACACATCCAATAATCTAGATTTGGTTTCAAGTCATGCTAGGGACTTTGCAATTTTATTGCAAACCAAATCTATTTAATTAATCAATTAAACTCTTTAATTAATTAATTAAATCATATTTAAATAGGTGATAACTTGTGTATGTGTGTGACTTACTAGGCTCATCACTAATTGGCAATGAGACATGATATCAACTCTTAATATCATCGAACTCTTTCTTACCATAAATGATTTCTCTAAATCATTTTATGAACCTCATAGACCATGGTTAACACCTAGCATAGCATGCCATGGCCACCCAATTAGTAATAAGATTTACCTTAAATGAACCTATAATCATATGTTACCATGCACTAGAATCTCTCTGTACAAAATCCCAACTCAAGTGAGTCATGGTTTATGTCAAACTCCATTTGCTATGAATATTATGTTCTCTTTTAATTCCAGTTCTTGATTAAAAGATTTTTCTCATCGAAACTCTTTTACGAATAAATCTATCTGTCTGGCCAGAACTTGAAACATCAAGAACAATTAAATGAACATAGGATTTTAACTCTATTTACTTAGAGGAACAGATTCCATCTTGATCAACACCTACCTCCATATATAACTAGGAGCCAACACATGCCCATATACCCATACATAGTACAAGTATGAAAGCGATATCAAACTCAAACTACCTATATACAAGATAACTGTGCTATCTCGTGTCTAAAGATTATATGCATCGATATGATTTATGACAAAACATTGACAAGAGTAAACTCCATGTGCTTGTCATAAGTGTCACCGTTCGCCTACTTATCATTTATAAGTGCCTATCATGTTTGTTATATGGCATGAGACTCACCATTCCATCTTATTTATATCTTATATAAATAACTTGGGAACAAACATGAATACAATCTTTCTGGATAAGTCATGTCCTTATTATGAAGTATCCTCGATTGTGAACCTATTTATGATACTTTGTGCTAGAAATATTGTCACTCATATTCTTAACAACTTAAGAATAATATTTCTAACAAAATATCAATGGACCTTTTCTATTACACATAAATATATTATGTAAACGGAAAAGTGGAAATGCCTTTTATTAATAAAGTATGTACAAGATACATACTAAATGATATGCTCTAGGGCATACTACTAACAATCTCCCACTAGCACTAGAGCCATTCATTACAATATCTTAGACCTATCTTCTCAAGATGTCGGTCTAACTGAGTCTGTGACATAGGCTTAGTGAATGGATCAGCTGGATTTTCAGCTGATGCTATTTTCTGCATGGCTACATCGCCTCGCCCAACTATTTCTCTGATAATGTGGTAGCGCCTTTCTATGTGTTTGGATTTCTGGTGAGACCTTGGTTCCTTAGCCTGTATGACTACTCCATTGTTGTCACAGTGTAATGGAACTGCCGACTCAATGGAAGGAACTACTGTAAGTTCTGTCACGAACTTCTTTATCCAAACAGCTTCCTTTGCAGCATCTGATGCAGCAATATACTCACCTCGAGTGGAATCTGCAATGTGCTCGCTTGGAACTCTTCCAACCGATCGCACCTCCATTACAAATGAACACATATCAAGAGGTAGACTTTCTATCATCGATATCTGATTGGATATCAGAATCAGTATAAACATCCAATTGCAAGTCTCCACATCCATAAATCAACAATAAATCCTTAGTTCTTCTCAAGTACTTAAGGATATTCTTGATACTATCCAGATGTTCCAAACTGGATTGGATTGATACCGCTAGTCAAACTAACAGATATGCGATATCCGGCCTAGTACACAACATTGCATACATTAAACTTCCAATAGTCGAAGCATATGGAATCCTGGCCATCTTATCTCTTTCTTCAGGTGTCTTTGGAGACATCTCTTTAGAAAGGTGGATACCATGTCTCACTGGTAACAATCCTCTATTGGAATCAAGCATGTTAAACCTTTTTAACACCTTTTCCAAGTATAGACTTTGGGATAAACCAATTATTCTTTTCGCTCTATCTCTATAGATGCGAATCCCAAGAATATAGGTTGCCTCCCCTAAGTCTTTCATGGAGAATGTATTTGACAACCATACCTTTATAGTCGTCAACATACCTGTGTCATTACCCATCAACAGTATGTCATCCACGTATAAGACAAGGAAAGTGATAGCACTGTCACTAACCTTCTTATATACACATGGCTCATTCTCATTTTTGATAAAACCAAAGGATTTAATGGCTTCATCAAAACGGATGTTCCAACTCCTCGAAGCTTGTTTCAACCCATAAATGGATCGCTTTAGCTTGCATACTTTGGAACCATCTTGGGATTCAAATCCCTTAGGTTGTTCCATGAAAATGTTTTCTTCAATGTATCCATTGAGAAAAGTCGTTTTGACATCCATCCGCCAAATCTCATAATCATAGTATGCACTATTGCTAATAAAATCCTAATTGATTTAAGCATGGCAACAAAGTAGAAAGTCTCCTCATAGTCTATTCCTTGCCTTTTGGCGAAACCCTTCGCTACTAGCCTTGCCTTATAGGTCTCTACCTTTCCATCGTAACCAATTTTCTTCTTGAAAACCCATTTGTTCCCTATAGGTACAATACCTTCAGTGGGTCAACAAGATCCCAAACTTGATTCTTATACATGGAATCAATCTCGGATTTCATAGCATCAATCCATTTTGAAGAGTCTATATCCGATATAGCTTCTTCATAGGTAAGTGGATCATCTCCATGATCTACTTCTTCATGAGTAGACAACTCTTGTTCTTCTTCATGAAGAAAACCATATCTCACCGGTGGGTGAGATACCCGTTGTTCTACGAGGAACAAGTGTAGATGTTTCATCAATGGGTATAGGTTGACTAGATGGATCTATATCCATCGATCTGTTGGTTGGTCGAATTCCCCAATTCTAACTCTATTTGCCTTCCTTTGCCTCCTTCTTGAACAAACCGTTGTTCAAGAAATGTGGCATCTCTACTTATCACAACCTTTTGTGAAGTAGGCAAATAAAAATAATATCCAAAACTATCTTTTGGATATCCAACAAATCGACCTTTTCTCGATCCTGGTCTCCAATTTATCGGTGTTCGACTTTTGATATAAGTGGACAACCCCAAATCTTAACATGCTTAAGACTTGGTTTTCTTCCATGCCATATCTCATAAGGTGTGGAAGAAACGATTTTGATGGAATCCTATTCGAATATATAAAGTGATTCTAATGCAAATCCCCAAAAGGAGATTGGCATATCAAGATAGCTCATCATACTACGTACCATATCCAATAGGGTACGATTTCTCCTTCGGATACACCATTCACCGTGGCGTTCTGGAGGAGTCACCGAGAAACAATGCCATGCTCTCTCAAGTATTCATCAAATTCGATTTCAAATATTCACCTCCACGATCCGATCGAAGAGCTTTAATACTTTTTCTGTTTGATTTTCTACTTCAGATTTAAATTCCTTAAAATTTTCAAAGGATTCATGTTTGTATTTCATCAAATACAAATACCCAAACCTTGATTTATCATCAGTAAAGGTAATAAAATAATGAAAGCCCCCTCTAGCCATTTCTTTAAACGGACCACATACATCACTATGTATTAGTTACAAAATATTTTCAGCTCTTAGCCCTTGTCCAACAAAGGGTGATCTAGTCATTTTGCCTTAAAGGCAAGATTCACAAGTTGGAGTAGGCTCAGAGCCCAATGAGGATAGAATCCCCATTTTCTCCAATTTTGCAATCCTATCTTCTGCAACATGACATAACCTTAAGTGCCAAATATATTTTGAACTTGAGTTGGTTTTCACCATGGCATTGCATTCATTTAGATTACTATACTCGCCGGTGGAAACACTTTCTTCGACAATGGAAACACTTTCTGTTGGCAATGGAAACACTTTCTGTTGGCGGTGGAGACACTTTCCTTTGCCTTTATCGGCTTTAATCTTCCTTTTCTGTTTAGCTATTTTCTTGGAAGGACCAGAATCAAGTTTCTTTTTCTTATTGCCCTTCTTCTTGTTGGACTTTCCAGTAAGAAGATGCAACCAAAGCTACCTCTTTCCCTTTATTGCTGGCATATTCTTTTGGGCAATAACCAGATGTTGAGTAATTCACTAAGGTGCATTCTGTTTAGTCATATGGAAATTTGTCACAAAATTCCCAAAAGACTCAAGAAGGGATGAAGGATCAAATCCTTGTAGTTGGAAATCCATGTTGAAGTCAAGATGTTCCAACTGCTCAATCACCGAATCATCTTGTGGACATGATCCCCAACATTCGTCCTTCGGACATCCTCATACGGAATAAATCATTTAGATAT
This sequence comes from Hevea brasiliensis, assembly GCF_030052815.1. Taxonomy (NCBI): domain Eukaryota; kingdom Viridiplantae; phylum Streptophyta; class Magnoliopsida; order Malpighiales; family Euphorbiaceae; genus Hevea; species Hevea brasiliensis. Next base: position 31,965,551 of record NC_079497.1, on the reverse strand, counting down.
CTCATACCTAGCATTCTCTTTGTGCTCACCATACAACTCTTGTAGGTGAAGGAGGATCTCACTCGCACTCTGCATGTTCTCATGTTGCTTCTGTAACTCATTACTCATAGAAGCAAGCATGTAACACTTAGCTCTCATATCATGCTCCTTCCACTTGTCCAAAGTTTCATGTTCCTCTTGTGTGGCCTCTGGAGGTAAGGGACCAGGAACATTTGAATCTAGAACATATCCTATATGTTCAAGGTTCAGGACAAGTTTCAAATTTCTTAGATTAGGTCCTGTCAACCTGTTGTGATCAAGTATGCTTGCAAGGATATTGGATGGTGGTGGTTGTTTTGTGCTCATTTTTATCAGAAAATTAACTGCAGAAAATAACCAGATTAATTAGTAAATGTATCATGTAATTAACCAAAATGATTATGGTCTTTTAATCAAATTGGTCCTCCCACTAACTTAGCGAATCCTACACTTCCAAAGTAGAAAACGGAAATCCTAGTTGGATGGATTTCTAGTGGGTGATTGAATTCTTATAATTCTATTGATCATCCTCATTGACATACATTATTTGATTTACAATAAACTATAATTGAGCAACTACTTGACAATAAAATCTAATTTGAGGTTCAATACTTTACCTAGCCCCTAATGCTCAAAATCTCGTGTACATCCATTATTGACTTATCTTGCATTAGTTAAGTTGATCCCATTGAGTCGAATTATGCAAATAATTTCAATGTCCTCAGGTACATCCAATATTGGCCACTAAACCATTTACATATTTACAACATCTCATGCTTAACAATTATTCTTAAGAAAATCTCTTAAATAAATTGCATCTTATGCAACTATTTAAAATTTCTTAAAATAATTGCCCCAATGGAGGGCTTATGTTATAATTACTTTAATTATACCATTTCCAACTTAATCATTTGTTTGGAAGATTTTATAGCCATCCTAATTACTATTAAGGTCTCACTTTGCACATTATCCATTTAGCATGCATATATCATATAATTGCATACATTCCATACATCTCATGCATTCATGGATAAGCGATAAATATGGTATGATCATGGACTTTCTAAGGGATTCAATTGAGCCACCAAGAATTGAATCGGGGCATTCCTAGGTGCATTTCATTCATTCATTTTACAAGAGTTGCTGAAGGAGTACATAATCAACACTTGATATTGAATTCCTCCCACGGGTCCCACCAATGCTCTTGACCTCCTTGAACTTCTTGCAATCCAATATTACATAGTAATCCTTGGCATACCAAGGCGAATTTACAAGAACTTAAATAAATGAAATTACAACCCAAAAATTATTACAAACTTAATAATACATGCCCAAAATAAATTAAAATAAATTAATTAATTTACAATCCCAAAGAAACATAAAAGAAATAAATCCAATCACATTGGTCTTTTATAGTCCATGATCATCCATCATGCATATCACTATTTAACAATTAAATAAAACATACATACTTAAATTAAATTGAATATCTCATATTCAACTTAAAAATCAGTTTTGAATATGATTCCATTAAATTTAAAAATTCATATTTGAATCTCATTCAAACAAATTTAAAAATTCAGATTTGAATCACATTCAAACAACTTCAAAAATTCAGATTTGAATCACATTCAAACATTTTTTATAAAATCAGATTTGAATCACATTCAAATATTTTTAAAAAAATCAGATCTGAATTTTATTGAATCAATTTTAAAAATCAGATTTAAATATGATTCAAACAACTTTAAAAATTCAGATTTGAATCACATTCAAACAACTTTTAAAATTCAGATTTGAATCACATTCAAACAATTTTTAAAATTCTGATTTGAATCATAATTTAATTGTGTGATTAAAACAACTAATTAAACACTTTAATTAGTCAAAGAATAGGCCTTAGATCATACAACAATTGCAGAATTAAAAGCCAAACCTTGAACCACCCATGGAACCATTGTTGCCGCCACCAATGGTGGCTTCACCATGTGTGACGCCACATCTCATGATCCAACCAGCAATGAATCTCTTGATCTCATGATCAAACACACAATTAAATTATATAATCAACAATCTAAATGGCAAATATAGTAGCTCTGATACCAATTGAAGGAACGGAAGCGTGAAAAACACAAGATTATACCATTGAATTCAAAAATTTTCACCTAGGGTCACATGCACCATGCAAGATTTATTTTTACCTATTTGATTTCAATGATAAACAACATATTAAAACTCTTTTAATATGTTTTTGGATCTGTATTTGCCATTTAAGATTTTAAAATTAATCAGATTAATTTTAGAACCCTAGATTAAATCAAGAACGATTACACTAACCTCTTGATGTCTTTGCCGCGTGTCTGCGCTTTGAGATTCGTCTTGAGGACACCGATGTTGTCCCTCTAGCTTGTCCACACCAAGAACACCTATGGCAGCCCTTGAACAGCTTCTAAAGCCTTTTCTATTAATTAGAAATTCAAGTTCTGCCTTTTAAGAGATTAGAGATGCAAACAGGACACTAGAAACAATTTCTAGTGTTCTTAATTCAAGAGATTGATGGCTAATCTCTTTGAATTGATGAGAGATGAAGAGAAATAGCTGGAGAGGCTCAAAGTGGCGTGACATATGAGAGGAGAGGCTGCTGGTTATGTTTTCTTTTCATAACCACACTTAAATAGCTAGGTTAACACATTAAACCCTAGCCACATGTCACCTTTTGATTAGCTCTAGGTTTAAGTGACCCAATCACATTGTGCCAAGTGTCAAACCTATATTTAATCTTGATTTTAATCATCTTACATGATTAAAAAATATTTGGCAAGCTTATGTGTTAAGCCATGTGTCACCATCTCATGGTGCCACGTGTCATACTGTGAAATGACCAAAATGCCCCTGTGTTTTAATTTTGAGTTCTTAACCCAAAATAATTATTTTCTTCTTCTAATTAATTTATATCAAATATAAATTAATTAATTAATCTCTATTAATTAATTTCTCATCAATTAAATTCATATTTAAATACTTTAAATATAAATTTAATTTATACTACACATCCAATAATCTAGATTTGGTTTCAAGTCATGCTAGGGACTTTGCAATTTTATTGCAAACCAAATCTATTTAATTAATCAATTAAACTCTTTAATTAATTAATTAAATCATATTTAAATAGGTGATAACTTGTGTATGTGTGTGACTTACTAGGCTCATCACTAATTGGCAATGAGACATGATATCAACTCTTAATATCATCAGAACTCTTTCTTACCATAAATGATTTCTCTAAATCATTTTATGAACCTCATAGACCATGGTTAACACCTAGCATAGCATGCCATGGCCACCCAATTAGTAATAAGATTTACCTTAAATGAACCTATAATCATATGTTACCATGCACTAGAATCTCTCTGTACAAAATCCCAACTCAAGTGAGTCATGGTTTATGTCAAACTCCATTTGCTATGAATATTATGTTCTCTTTTAATTCCAGTTCTTGATTAAAAGATTTTTCTCATCGTAAACTCTTTCTCAATAAATCTATCTGTCTGGCCAGAACTTGAAACATCAAGAACAATTAAATGAACATAGGATTTTAACTCTATTTACTTAGAGGAACAGATTCCATCTTGATCAACACCTACCTCCATATATAACTAGCGTGAGCCAACACATGCCCATATACCCATACATAGTACAAGTATGAAAGCGAGATCAAACTCAAACTACCTATATACAAGATAACTGTGCTATCTCAGGTCTAAAGATTATATGCACTGATATGATTTATGACAAAACATTGACAAGAGTAAACTCCATGTGCTTGTCATAAGTGTCACTGGTTCGGCCTACTTATCATTTATAAGTGCCTATCATGTTTGTTATATGGCATGAGACTCACCATTCCATCTTATTTATATCTCATATAAATAACTTGGGAACAAACATGAATACAATCTTTCTGGATAAGTCATGTCCTTATTATGAAGTATCCTCGATTGTGAACCTATTTATGATACTTTGTGCTAGAAATATTGTCACTCATATTCTTAACAACTTAAGAATAATATTTCTAACAAAATATCAATGGACCTTTTCTATTACACATAAATATATTATGTAAACGGAAAAGTGGAAATGCCTTTTATTAATAAAGTATGTACAAGATACATACTAAATGATATGCTCTAGGGCATACTACTAACAGTTCTGGTGCTACATCTGGAAAGAGAAAGAAGTTTAGTGGACCCAGCAGGGGTCGAGGTGGAAGATTTGGTAGAGGCAGATTTTCTGGACAGAGACCCCCTAGGTCTGGTTAGCAGTCGAGTAGGGGTTCACATTCTGCCTGCCACTGTGAGACTTGTGGCAAGATTCATGGGGGAGAGTGTTATTGGGCCACTGGAGCCTGCTTTAACTGCGGAGGCAAGGGTCATTTAGCAAGAGACTGCACTAGTGCTCCTTCTTCGAGATTTGGTCTAGCTCCTACTACTGCCGAGGGATCTATTTAGAGTCCTGCTCCCAGAGGTTCACAGTCAGTTGGCAGAGGAAGAGGCAGAGGTAGAGGCACTGCTTTAGGCAGTCAGGGCACAGTTGGTCAGTCGGGACAAGGAAGTGCTTCAACCAGAATCTACACAATGAGACAGCGAGAAGAGACTGAGACTTCTGATGTGGTAGCTGGTACATTCTCTATCTCTGATCAAGAAGTATTTGTGTTGTTTGATCCGGGTTCAACCCATTCATATGTTAGTGCTAGCATAGTCAGTTCACTTGCTGTTCCATGTGTGCAAATGGGTTTTGAAGTGCTAGTAACTAGTCCGTTAGGACAAGAGGTCCGGGTCAACAGAATTTATAGGGACTGTCCTTTGGTGATCCAAGGACATGTTTTTCTATCAGATTTGATTGAAATGCCCTTCAGAGAGTATGATATCATCTTGGGCATGGATTGGTTAGCCAGGCATTACGCCATGATTGACTGTAGACTGAAGACAGTCACTTTTGGTCTTCCTTTGTACAGTGATGTGGTAATACATGGGGAGAGGCATTTACTGCCATCAAACATCATTTCGGCTACATTAGCCAGAAGGATGATTAGAAAGAGGTGTGAAGCATACTTGGCACAAGTGATAGACACCCAAGTGGGGAGTCCAGTACTAAGGGACATCCCTACTGTATGTGATTTTCCGGATGTATTTCCTTATGAATTACCAGGATTACCTCCAGAAAGAGAGGTGCAGTTTGAGATTGATGTTATGCTTGGTGTAGACCCAATCTCCATAACGCCATATAGAATGGCACCTGCAGAATTAAAAGAGTTGAAAGTACAATTGCAAGAGTTGCTTGACAAGGGCTTTATCCGCCCTAGTGTGTCACCTTGGGGAGCGCCAGTATTGTTTGTAAAGAAGAAGGATGGCACTCTCCGGTTATGCATTGATTATCGGCAGTTGAATAAGGTGACAATAAAGAACAGATATCCATTGCCCCGCATTGATGACTTGTTTGATCAGTTGAGGGGTGCAGCTGTGTTCTCCAAAATTGACTTGAGATCAGGTTATTATCAGTTGAAAGTACAAGAGCAGAGTATTGCTAAAACTACCTTCAGAACCCGTTATGGCCATTATGAGTTTTTGGTTATGCCATTCGGGTTAACTAATGCTCCGGCTGCTTTTATGGATCTGATGAACACTATCTTCAGACCATACCTCGACCAGTTTGTTGTGGTATTCATAGATGATATATTGGTCTATTCGAGGAATGCAGAAGAGCATGATAGACATCTACGGATTATACTGCAGACTTTGAGGGAGAAACAGCTATATGCCAAATTGTCGAAGTGTGAATTTTGGCTGAAGGAAATATCTTTCTTGGGGCATGTAGTATCAGAAGAGGGCATTAAAGTAGATCCAAGTAAGATTGAAGCTGTCCTTAATTGGAGGCCACCCAGAAATATCACAGAAATTCGTAGTTTTCTGGGTTTAGCTAGATACTATCGTAGATTTATGAAGGGATTCTCCATGTTAGCATCTCCATTGACCAAGCTGCTTAGAAAAGATGTAAAATTTCAGTGGACGGACAAATGCCAGCAGAGTTTTGATGAATTGAAGAGATGTTTGACTGAAGCTCCAGTCCTGACTTTACCTACTCTGGGTAAAGAATATACAGTATATAGTGATGCTTCTCACAATGGGTTAGGCTGTGTATTGATGCAAGATCGAAATGTCATTGCCTATGCATCACGCCAGCTAAAACCGCATGAGAGGAATTATTCAACACATGATTTGGAGCTTGCAGCTATTGTGTTTGCTCTTAAGATCTAGAGGCACTATTTGCATGGGGAAAAGTGTTACATCTACACAGATCATAAGAGTTTAAAGTATTTGGGCACCCAGAAAGAGCTGAATTTGAGACAAAGGAGATGGTTAGAGTTGATAAAAGACTATGATTGTTTGATAGACTATCAGCTAGGGAAAGCTAATGTTGTGGCTGACGCCTTAAGTCGCAAGACTATGGCAAGTCTACGGGTTACTCCTTTGTCTTTGGTACATGAGTTGAGATCATTACATGCCAGCTTAGAGATTAATGATGATGGACAGACAGCAATTGCATGGCATGTATAGCCAGTGTTGATTGATCAGATTAGAATGGTCGCCGTAATGATAAGAAGTATCGTGTCGTTGGAAGAAGTCCTACAGGCAAAACCCGAATTCTCAATCGAGATGATGGTCTACTACTACACTGAGGCGTAATATGTGTTCCTAATGATGTTGAATTGAGGAAGATCATTTTGAAGGAAGCACATGAGTCTCCTTTGCCATGCACTCAGTGGTACAAAAATGTATAGAGGGCTAAAGGAGCATTATGGTGGATGGGTATGAAAAGAGATGTGGCGAGTTTATTTCTAAATGCCTAACTTGTCGCAAGTAAAGGCAGAGCATCAAGTACCATTGGTTGTTACATCCACTACCAGCATGCAGTGGAAATGGGAGAGAATAACGATGGATTTTGTGATGGGACTTCCGAGGACACAGAAGAGTCATGATGCAGTTTGGGTCATTATTGACAGAATGACTAAATCTGCTCATTTTCTACCAGTTCGGATGGACTACAGTTTAGAAAGATTGGCCAAGTTATACATCGATTAGATTGTGAGACTGCATGGAGTGCCAGTATCCATCGTGTCAGACAGAGATCCTAGGTTCACTTCTAAATTCTGGGGTAGTCTTCAGAGAGCCCTAGGAACTAGATTGAACTTCAGTACTGCATTCCATCCACAGACAGATGGCCAATCTGAGAGGGTAATTCAGATCTTGGAGGACATGCTACGGGCTTGTGTGATTGAGTTTGAGGGCAGTTGGGATACACACTTGCCTTTGATTGAGTTTGCTTACAACAATAGCTACCAATCAAGCATTGGGATGCCTCCATATGAAGCTTTGTATGGCAGAAAATGTAGAACCCCGTTGTGTTGGGATGACGTGGGTGAAAAAAAGATGATTGGACCCGAAATTGTTCAACAAACTGAAGAGAAAATCAGGGTGATTCGAGATCTACTTAAGACTGCATCAGACTGTCAGAAGTCCTACATTGATCTGAAAAGAAGGGATATTGAGTATGCAGTGGGTGAGAAAGTTTTCTTCAAGGTTTCTCCTTGGAAGAGAATTATGAGATTCGACAGAAAGGGGAAACTGAGTCCTCGTTTCATTGGGCCATATGAGGTTCTGGAAAGAGTGGGTCCTTTGGCATATCGGTTGGCACTACCTCCAGAGTTGGAGAAGATACATAATGTTTTCCATGTGTCTATGTTGAGGAGGTACCGATCTGACCCATCTCATGTACTACCAGTAGAGGAAATTGAAGTGAATCCAGACCTCACATATGAAGAAGAACCCATAGAGATTTTAGCTTATGAGGTGAAGCAGCTACGGAACAAGCAGATACCGTTGGTGAAAGTGTTGTGGAACCATCATTCGGCCCAGGAGGCTACTTAGGAACGAGAGGAGGACATGAGGAAACAGCACCCACAGCTGTTTAGAGATTGATACCAGGTAAAATTTCGAGACGAAATTTATTTTAAGGGGGGGGGGGGGGGGGGAGGGGGAGAATTGTAACACCCCATTTGTATAGCCTGGTATATTTCATTATTTCGGTGACCGGTGTCGGTCCGGAAAATTAAGGGGATTAGAATCATACTTAAGACAACTGGAGAAGCCATAAACACAAATAAATAGTAATGTCCAATTAGTTAAGTATAAACAAGAAAAATAGAACATAAGAAGTTAAACGAGCCGAGAGTCACAGCGATGGGTGACCTTCTCGGGAACGACTGCGAAGTCATTTTAAACTCAAATTTCGAACCGTAAAATGTGACGCCGCGGTCCTTAGGACCCTTATAAACACAGTGAAAAAGAGAAAATCACGAAAAAGAACTGTTAAGCCAGTCAAATAATTAGGTCAGGGAGCGGGAAGAAATATGAAATTATTTGCAAACTGGATTGAACCGGCAAAGGGCAATTTGGTCAATTCACCCCGAGAGCTGACTCCTGACCTAACTGTCAAATAAAATCGGAGAAAAGAAAACTTCGGGATCGAGAATTAAATTAAAGAACTAATAGAAAAGAAAAAAGAGAAAATGAAAAAGTTAAAAAAGTGTAGGAAGATGACATCATGCATGATATCATGCATGATGCCATAAGTCATATAATTAATAAATTAATTAAATGAATTTTTGGGGTCTTCCATAAGACAAAATAAATAAAAGAAAGGAAAAAAAAAAAATTTCATTGTCTTCTTCTTCCCTTCCAAAACGTTTTCTCTCTCCCTTAGCTCTCTCTCTCAAACTCCATTAGAGCTCTTAAGTCAAGCTTCATAAACCTTCAATCCCACTATAAAAACCTTACTCTTCAACATTAAATCTTGTAGTTAGACCTAGATAAGGAGCTTGACAACAAAAAGAAAAAGAAAGGAAGGAGTTTTGAAGAGGGAGAAATTAAAAAAAAAAAAGGTTAGTAAGCAAACTTGATGATTTTAGTTTGATTTCTACATTTTTAACTTATTGAACTTGTAAATAAATTTTAAATAAAAGAAAAATTTGTTGAGGGACCATGATTGAAATTCGGCCAGCATGTGTATAGGGGTATATTTGCATGGTTTGATAGATTTAAATACATATGTGAGCTTGTTTGAGATGAAGAAACATGTATGTATGCATAGAATTAATCAAATGCAACAATTTAGTGTGGTTAGGGTTTGGATACTTAGGGTTTAGAGACCAAAAATGTGAAGAAGTGCTAAATGATGTCTTTGACATAGTTTAAGGAAAGAAATGGTCATTTGTGACCTAATTAAGTGTGTTAGAAGTGTTTGAATCAAAGTCAAATTCGGATTGGGTATGCACCATGACCAAAAGTCAACTTTGAGGGACCAAAAATGGAATTTTACAAGTCCAATGGATATGGGACCAATTGGGGATGAAAATAGGCACTAAATGACACAATTTTAATTTAGGAAGCCTGCGCAAAAAGTGACTAAAACCTAGTGAACAAAGTGGCCGAAGTCGGAAAAATGCAGGCTGCCTCTGCACAAACTGACTAAATGAACATTCATTTGGTCATAACTCGAGCTAGGCAGGTCAAAATGACCTGAAATTTTACCAGTAATTAGATAAGATATAAATCTAAAACTTTTATGCAGAACACCAACCCAAATTATGCCATTAACCCAATCAAAATACTAAGCAAAGTTGGTGACCTGAATCTGCAGAATTGCAGATTGCCATATGAACAGTAAAGTTTCAATGGCTATAACTCTCTTTAGAAAACTCCAATTTAGGCAATTCTTGAACCGATGGAAACCTAAGACATATTATAACATTTCATATGAAGAAAATTAGACCAAATTATGGACCTAACTTGATCAAATTGCTGAACGAAGTTGGAATCAATAATCTGCTAGAATAAAATTCTGCAGCATGAACAGTAAACATAATTTGCTTATAACTTGAGCTACAAAACTCCAATTGGGGTGATTCAAAAAGGAGAATAAACTTAAGACAATAAGGAACATTTTCTATGAAGAAAGTTTTGCCAAATTCCAACAGTAAACTGACCAATGAAATAGTATAATTAGGGACACCAAAATTGAAAATTTGGCAATTTTGCCTAAAAGGCCTAAGTTTTGAGAAAATGACCAAAACCAACAAGTTTAGTGACCAAAATGTGGTATGTGGGTGAAGTTGGAATTCCCATACCTATTAAGCCTTATAAAGTCAATAATTTGACTTGAATAGTGTAGTGAATAGTAACCCAAAACACAAAATTTCAAGAACGTCGAATTTAGCATGTTAGAGCTAAGTAAAAGTGAAGTTAAATTTATTATTGGATTTATGCTAAGTTATGGTACTGAAACACTGTGAAATTTTGTGTTTCAGTGGAAAAGAATACCGGGACAGAACCGAGGAGTCGAGTCAAGGCCAACAGGCGACTCGTTTGAGGTTTGTGCACAACGTATACTTTTTATAATCATCTTTTGCATACTATTTTGAATAATGTGAAATATTGAATTATGGCATTCTTATGATATTTTGATTTAAATTGTTGAAAGTTATTATGTATATTGAAATGACAATGTTTAGCAAATTGTTAAGATAAGTTTTTAAACCACAGTGTCATGACCATACATTTGAACACCTCACTAGCACGACTAGTGGAGGTAATTAGTTTCGAATTTTGATTCCTTCTCTAGAGAAGTGTTGAGGTGTGCTAGTAGAAGAGGATGTGAATGGATATCCATATATTTGAGCTAGCTAGCCTTGTGATGTGATTTCTCTTTAGCCTCTGGCTATTGAGATTCTATTTGTTTCGAATGGCATGATCTAACTATGGGTTTTATGAAATGTGTTTTGATACTTTGAAATGAACTTGGTTTGCATTAAAACCTCATAATTCATGTTTTGTGTTTAATGCTCATGTTTAGTCAAATTTTTGAATAAATGTGATTTATATTTTGCATAAAGATTATTTTAGTATGTTGTGCACCACTGAGTCCTAGTACTCAGCGATGGCTTCTATTGCTGTCGCAGATACAGAGACTAGAGGAGCAGCAGACTGAGCTGCTGAGGTGTGAGGAGCTATCAGCTTAAAGTCATCGGGTATAATTTATACCCTAATTGTAAATATTTCTTTTCATGTATGTATTGCATATAAATGTATGGACATGCAAATGGGCCTTGAGCAGCTTGTACAAAAATTTGTATGAAGTTTGTAATAAAGTTTAGTTTGTATTTTTTTTTTTGATGTAAATTTTGTAAGAATGTATATAAATTGTTTTGTCTCTAATGAAATATGAGTACAGCTATTTTATTTAATTTAAATGAAATGTATTGCTAGTATGCTGAGGATTATTGAATTTTGAACTTGAGAAATTTATTGAATTAATTGTGAAATGGATTGAGTTTGATTGTGAAATTGAAGTAGTGGTTGAGAAAAATTTTTAGAAGTGCTTTTTATAGGTATTTGAAGAACTATTTTCTCAAAATACAGAGGGAACTCTGTCAAAATTTTTATAAAATTTGCATAAAAGTAAAATGGGCCAAAAATATTAACTAGTTTTAATTTTAACTAAATGTTTTAAGTACTTATTAGAAAATGCTCACCATTTATCAAAAATAAGAAAATTATTTTAAAATCCCTTGTAGGGTACTTAATGAGTTATCGGTAGGTGAAGTTCGGTAGTTCATTAGGTATTCTATGGGATCATTTTATGCCTTACAGAGGGGTAAGGTGTGACAATTGGAGTATACAAGGAGCTCTTTGAAGAGATTTCCTTGGGTTTTTCAAGATCTAGAGGTAGATTCTTTCATTTAGAAGTTTGGGAGAGTAGATTAGATTCAAGCTTTGGGGCTTTGATTCTCTCACCTCCAAGCTCTAAGAAAAGAGGTAATATTCTTTTTTTCTTGATCTAATAGATAGATATAAGAGTATTGATTAAAGATTAGGTTTTTATAACTTCAATTTCATTAAATATTATTTTTAAGATGAGTTTTGGGAAATTTATGCGTGTTAGGGTTAGAGTTTTGTTATTTATGTTGAAATTGCATGTTTTGTTATTAGGTTAGTTATGTTTAAGTGTTATGGGCTTTAAATGGCTAGTTCTCCTTGATGGATTCGAAGAGATCCATAGATTTGCTATGCTGAGTTTGGGGAAAACCTAGGATTTGAGTTTTTGATTAATGTATGTGGGTATTAAGTATGATTTCAAGTTGTTTTAGGCGCTAGAAACTTGTTTATATGGTTGGGTTGAGTTTTAGAACTTCGGAGTGAGTTAGGTGTTGTTGGGAGAAGGATTCTACAGGTTTTTGACTTGGAATTCTTGAAATTCTTAGGTTTGGCAATCGAAGCATGCAGTTTCTTAGAAAATCTACAAATTTTTTAGGTTCAGCTACTGAAGTCCTAGACTTTGGCAGCTGCTATGGGTACTGCCCAAGGTAGGTACCCAATGTTCCAAGGTTCGGTGGTCGAAGCCCAAGACTGTGGCAGTCAAACTTGGTTCTGCCCACTTTATTTCTCCTTCAATTCCAAGGTTCCAAAACCTAATTCATGGTCCTTAAGGGCCAAGAATAATATATTTATTATGTGTATAGAGTTTTAACGCCTTGTATAACTCTCTAAGGTTTGATTTTATAGGACTAGGCTTGAGGGACTCAGTGAGTTAAGGTTCCAAGGATAGTTACCGTTCGAGTTAGGTGGTTGATAGGCTACAAGAGGTGAGTAACTCTAACCTTAATTAAATGAAAACTATTTAAACTCTCTCGTATTCGGCCACTGATCACTGCCTCTGCCTCAGATTAATGAACTCTCTCCTTCTCTCTTCCAGGTATACAGTATCCACATACTTCTTCTTGAATTCGGAGAGGAAAAAGTCCCAAGTTACAGCTTCTGACTGCACTTCACTGGACACAGTGTCCCACCACTCATATGCATCGTCTTGCAGCAAAGATATGACAGCTTCTAAGTTCTTCTCTGGGGTGCAGTGGAGTTGTTTTAGGACTCTGCCTGTTCTGTTCAACCAATTCTCGGCTGCAACAGAGTCATCTTCCCTCTTGCCGAAGAAATCCACCGCCCTAAACTTTCTTAATCTTTCTAGGTGTGATTTTGGTTGTGGAGCTGGTGGTGGTGCTGCTGGCATTACTCCGGCCATTTGTCTGAAGAAGTCGGCCATTTGTTGGAACATGGCCTGTGGAGGCCGAAAGGTGCTCGCTTGAGCCGGGCGTAGCATTCTCTCATGCCCCAGCCTCACCGCCGCAGTGGAGCATGACTCTCCACTTCCTCCTCAACGGCTCTCTGAGATGAAGGATCCATATCCTATTCAAAATAAGAAAGATAAACAGATCTGCATTAGTGTCACCTCGACTCTTACAAATGCAATGCATGGTATGGACTCAATCTAGGCCCAGAAATGCCTAAACCGTGCTCTGATACCACTAAATGTGACACCCCTTACCCGTGTACAGTATACCCAAGTAAGTAATGCCACACGGTGTACCGGCACACTCTAATATCCCTCAATTAATTTATATCATGCTTTTGCATATAATTTATGAAATATAATTTATTTAAGCCATTTATCAAAAGTATTATTCATTTAAGGTTCCGAAAATTTTAAAGAAAATCCGGCGGAGTACCGGCTAAAAATGGAGAAAACCGTTCTTCGAAACCTGTGAAAACACTTCCTATATTCATATTCCATCATCTCAACTCCATTTATCAAATTCTCAACATTTTTCAATCATTCATTCCTCATATACAAACAATAAATAAATGCTCAAGTTTTGCATTTATAACCATAACTTTCATTATTTACATAAACATCAAAATACATTACATAGATCCAAATACATATGAGAAAATCAAAATTAATTACAAAATGCCAAAATGACACCTAGTGTCCTACCAATGCACTGCAGAAGTTGAGGTGACAAGGACACTGAGCAGAACTGCAGGACGGACTCACCCAGTCTGTGGTCTACTGGGCTCACGATCGGGATCTCCAGTACCTACGCGTGGCAAAAGCAACGCGCTAAGCAATAATGCTTAGTGGTGCAATAATATAATAAAAGAAAATAGCAAGAAAATAAATGTGTATAGAATGTGTATGCTTTCTTTGTTTGGTATTGGTATATTCATTATTTCATTAACTTTGTTCACTTTTATTCATTTGGTTGCCCCAAGTAACCTAAACTAGACGATTAGACTGGATAACGGGTAAACTGGCACTGGGTACCTAGTACCTCGGGCCGTCACACCATCGGTCACATATGCATCTCCCGGTGTGCAACAGAGCAGCTAACAAGTCAGAATAATATCGTGCACAAGGCCAAGTCTCAATACAAAGTCGAATGGCTAAAAGCCATGAAATCACGAATGGCATATTGCCATGTGCGATCGCTAATCGAACCCTTTTGGCATGCCAAACTATCCAAACCAATCTTGTTAGGTATACTAGGGCATTTGAAACTTTTAAATTCTTCAATTTGTAAATTTCATGTTTTGGTGTTACTATTCACCTCATTGGTCAACAAAAATGTTGACTTTTGGATAGAAAATATGTTCATTGACTTTGGCACTCCCAACATACCACATTTGGTGTTTAAAACTTGTTGGCATTAAGTGTTAATACCATTTCAAAGTGTAACCCAACACAAACAGAATTTTCAGTTTTGGTGAGTCAACTTCACTGTTCCATTGGACATTGTTACTGTGGGAATTTGAAGAAATGTAAAACATGAAAGTTTTTCCTTATTTTGTCTAGTTGAATTTCGTTTTTTGAATCACTCCATTTGGAGTTTTGTAGCTCCAGATATGGTCCACAAACCACAGCTGGCCGGATTCCCATTCTGCAGAAAATACCATATCTACAGTAACAGGAACAGTAACTTCCACTACCATTTGGGTTAGGTTCTGGCCATAATTTGGGGTAGGTTCCTTCATGAAAGTTGTTTGTCTATGTCTTAACTTGTTGCTGTAAAAATTTCAGGTCAATTGACCATATCTACAGTGAGTTATGGCCAAATGAACAGTTACTGTTCATTTGGTCAATTCTGCAGAATCAGTGCAGGGTGTCCGGATTGGGGCCAAGTTTTGGTCCTCTTGCTTTGGTCTTTTGGGCATGGTTTCTTCAGCAAAAATGTGCCATTATAAGCCTAGTTTCATGTCCAATTGGCCAAACACCAATTGGACTAACACAGCCAAAGTTATGGCTGTGTAATTGGACTAAAATTTCAGTCCATTTCTGCTGTCTTAGGGCAGCTTACTCCTTCTCTTTGCAATCCCATTTTTCAGTCCAAATTGTGCTCAACATACCTAAAATAGTCACTAATTGACCATTAACAAGTTCTCTAACAATTTCCTAAGCCAAGTCACATTTTCACCTTTCCAAACCCTAATGTCCAAATCAATGTACTCATAAACCTTAATTAACATACTTAGTTCAATATCCATGCATATTAATACCTTAACCCTCATTTCCAGCCACTCTAAGTTTATTAAACAATCAAACTCAATCTTCCATAGGGCTGCCAAAAATTGAAGGTACCCTTAACACATGTAATTTACTTCAATTTCTTAAAAACTCTTAGCTCAAAATGATGTTCTAACTAAGATTACAAGAGTGAGAATAAAAGTGTAGCACTAACCTTGATTGGGCAGAATTTCCAAAGCCCTAAACTTCACTTTCTTTCCTCTTGTTGGCTGCCAAAAGGTTTAGCAAGGTGCTAGGGCAAAGTTTAGTGAAAGGTCTCTAGGGTTTTAGGGTAAAATGAAGAGAAAATTGAAGGTTTGGATTGTTCATCAATGGAGGGTGTATGGGAGAGGTTTCGGCTGCACTAAGGAGAGAAGGATGGCTGCTGCAAATTTTGGTGAATTTAGTCTTCATTTAGTCTTTTATTTAGTTAGTCAAAGGATGTCTAAATTGTGATTGGTTGGTAATTATAAATGACATCACCATGATGTCATAAATAGCCTTTTTCCTCAATTTCTTTTCTTTCCTCCACTACTCATTTTCAATTTAATTTCTAGTAATATTTCTTCATATTTTATGTCATATTAATTATTTACTTAACTGGACAAGTCGGCCAAAAATCACCTCTGAAGGCGAAATGACCAAAATGCCCTCCGTTTGGCTTAACGGGTCAAAATTATTTGTACCGATTGAAAAATTTTTCTAGGTATTTTCTTGGCATTCTAATGCCATGGGAACCTCAATAACCCTTCTCTGGAGTCCCAAAAATTATTTTATAATTTTTCCCCCGGGTCTAGGGCTCCTCGCTATAGAACCGCAACTTCCTCCGTTACCCATCGCTAGGGCACCGCTCGTTTAACGTGGTTGTATTTTATTTCTAAAATTTTTACTAAATTTTTCTTATTCTTATTTGTGTTAATTATGGTTCTGACTTTAGTTTAAATATTTTTCCGACATTCTAGCTGTTCGACCGACACGGCCACCGAATAAAGAGGATGTACTGAGTGGTTATCGGGAGGGTGTTACAACTCTTCCCCTCTAATTTAAATTTCGTCCTCGAAATTTACCTGATGCAAACAGTTGAGGGAACTGTTGCCTCATCGTCTCTTCACTTTCCTAAGTTGCCTCCTCGGTGTTGTGGTGCCTCCATAGCACTTTCACCAATGGAATTTGCTTGTTTCTCAACTCTTTCACTTCCCGAGCCAAGATCCGTAGAGGTTCTTCTTCGTATGTCAAATCCGGCTGTATTTCAATTTCTTCTCTGGAGATGACATGTGAAGGATCTGAGCGGTATCTTCTGAGCATAGACACGTGGAACACATTGTGGATCTTGTCCAGCTCTGGTGGTAAAGCTAGCCTATAGGCCACTGGACCCACACGTTCAATGATTTCATATGGGCCATTGAACCTAGGGCTCAACTTACCTTTTCTTCCAAACCTCAACACTTTCTTCCATGGTGACACCTTAAGGAACACTTTTTCGCCAACCACATATTCTATTTCTTTTCTCTTCAGGTCGGCATAGGATTTCTGTCTGTCTGAGGCAACCTTCAAGTTGGCTTTGATTAGTTTCACCTTCTCCTCAGCCTGTTTCACTGTGTCCGCCCTACCGCTTGTTCGCCAGATTCAGTCCAAAGACACCTGAGTTCTACATTTTCTCCCATACAGTGCTTCATACGGGGCCATTTGGATACTAGCTTGGTAGCTATTGTTGTATGCAAACTCTGCCAGTGGGATGTATCTATCCCAACTTCCCTCAAACTCAATGACACAACTCCTCAGCATATCCTCAAGGACCTGACATATATTTCATGTTATTATTATCATTTCAGTTCAATATTTGTATCAATTTCATTGGTTTCAATTATTTACCTAGATTACTCTTTCAGATTGCCCATCCGTCTGAGGATGGAAAGCTGTGCTGAAATGGAGTTGTGTACCCAAGGATTCATGCAACTTCTTCCAAAATCTCGATATAAATCTTGGGTCTCGATCAGATATGATAGAAAGTGGAATTCCATGCAGTCTAACTATCTCACTAATATACAATTCTGCTAACCTCTCTAGTGAGTAGTCACCCTAATCGGCGTAAAGTGTGCCGACTTTGTCAATCTATCAATTATCACCCATGTCGCATCATGTTTCTTCCGGTGAGAGGTAGCCCACTTACAAAATCCATGGTGACCGATCCCATTTCCATTCGTGTATGCGTATAGGTCAGAGCAAACCTGATGGAACTTGATGTTCTGCTTTGACTTGCTGGCATGTCAAGCATTTAGTCACATAGTCAGCTATGTCCTTCTTCATACCAGGCCACCAATACTGGAGCTTCAGATCATGATACATCTTTGTACTTCCTGGGTGCATAGCATATACACTGGTGTGTGCCTCTTTTAGAATACTGGCTTTCAATTCCCCATTATCCGTACACACGCCTTCCTTTGTAGTGCAGACACCCATCCGCTTTCACCTCATAGTCACCGCTTCCTCCGGGAGTTTGCTCATAATAGCCAAGAACTTTTCATCTACTTTTGCCCATCTAAAATCTGTAGCAGTTTGGCCTCACTTGCAACTCAGCCAAAATAGCTCCATCTCGAATCAAAGATAGACGGGCATTCAATGATCTCAAAGCTGTGATGGATTTTCTGCTCAAAGCATCAGCAACTACATTTGCCTTCCCAGGATGGTAGTCGATTATACAGTCATAATCCTTCAGGAACTCAATCCATCGCCTCTGTCTAAGGTTGAGCTCCTTCTGGGTTGGCAAGTATTTCAGGCTTTTGTGGTCTGTGTAAATGTAGCACTTTCCCCATACAAGTAATGCCTCCATATCTTCAGTGCGAAGATAATTGCTGCAAGCTCTAGATCATGGGTAGGGTAGTTCTGTTCACGTGGCCTTAGCTGTCTGGAAGCATAGGCAATCACTTTCCCCTCTTGCATCAATACACACCCTAACCCATTATGAGAGGCATCACTATAGACCACAAAGTCCTTTCCTGACACTGGCTGTGTTAACACTGGTGCCTCTGTCAACATAGCCTTCAACTTCTCAAAACTGGTCTGACACTTGTCATTCCAGTCAAATCTGACATTCTTGTGTAATAACTTAGTCATTGGAGCAGCTATTAGGGAAAATCCCTTCACAAATCTTCTGCAATACCCAGCTAGCCCCAAGAAGCTTCTGACCTCAGTTGTGTTTCTGAGAGGCTTCCATTCCATCACTGCTTCTATCTTCTTGGGATCCACCCTAATCCCATCAGCTGACACTATGTGTCCAAGGAATGCAATCTCATTCAGCCAAAAGTCACACTTGGACAACTTAGCGTACAGCTTCTTTTCCCGCAGGGTTTGCAGAACAATCCTCAAATGCTCATCATGTTCTTCCTTGGTCCTGGAATACACCAGAATATCATCAATAAAGACCACTACGAACCGATCTAGGTATGGATGGAAGATACAGTTCATAAGGTCCATAAATGCCGCTGGTGCATTTGTTAGGCCAAAGGGCATCACCGAAACTCATAATGCCCGTGACGGGTCCTGAATGCGCCTTGGGCACATCTACATCCTTCACCCTCAATCGATGATACCACGATCCGAGATCAATCTTAGAAAATACTTCGCTTCCCTTCAACCGATCAAACAGATCATCAATTCTAGGCAACGGATATTTGTTCTTAATCGTCACTTTATTCAATCGCAGTAATCAATGCATAGCCTCAAAGTCCCATCCTTCTTTTTCACAAACAAAGACCGAGCTCCCCATGGTGACACATCAGCGTATGAACCCCTTATCCAAAGAATCCTTGTAATCGAAGTTTTCAACTCCCTCAATTCGATGGGTGCCATCCTATAAGGAGCAATGGAAATGGGTGCTGCATCTACAGTTGTCTCAATAGCAAATTCGACTTCCCTTTCTGGTGGAAAACCAGGCAACTCTTCAGGGAACACATCTGGGAAGTCTTTTACTGTGGGTATGTCACTCAGATTTGGCTTAGCCTACCTAGTATCCACCACATGTGCTAGGTAGGCTTCACAACCTTTTCTCATCATTCTTCTTGCAACTGTGGCTGAGATAGCATTGGACAGGAAATCTGTCCTTTCCCCCACAACTGTGATTTCATTACCCTCTGGAGTTTTCAGAGAAATCCTCTTCAATTTGCAATCAACTATTGCCTGATGACGTGATAACCAATCCATTCCCAAAATCACGTCAAACTCGTGGAAGGGCAACTCAATCAGGTCTGCCAAGAATTCATACCCTTGAATCCTTAACGGGCAACCTTTATATACCTTATTCACCACTACACTGTGGCCCAATGGATTAGTGACCGTAATGTCTTGGTCACTCTCCCTACTAGTATCCCCTTTCTACGGGTAAGTTGATGCAAATGTAGGAATGAGTGGATCTGGATCCACCAATGCATGCACAGTGTAGTGTAGAGGGAGAACGCACTCGATGACGTCCCGGCATCTTGCTCCTCCCGAGCTCTCGTGGCATAATTTCTTGCTGGTGGTCCGCCGTCAGCCTCTCTGGCTCGATGTGCCTCGTGATGGTCCAATGCCTCGATTTACCAGATTTTCTACCTCTCTGTGGTGCAGGAGCAGGTCTGTCTGCTTGTGTTGGAGCAGTTGCAGTGGTTCTGCGTGGACAATTTCTCAGCTGATGCTCTGTCGACCCACATCTCAAGCAGCACCGCCATTACTCTCCAACACTCCCCCTTGTGCCATTTAAGGCAGTGTGGACATGCAGAAGATGTTGGGGCTGATCCCCTGAACCCCATCCCTGGAGAGCTGCCCACTGATGGTGTGGACTGACCTCTTCTAGGGGTGAACTGTGTCTTGGGCCCCTGAGACTGACCCTGACCATGTGGCTGAGCTGAACTCTGTGCAGGTGGACCCCTGAACTTCTTTCCGAATGCAGGAGCTGAGCTAGACTGACCGGGTCCCCTCTTCTGCTCTCTCCTTCTCAGTCCGCTTCACCGATTCTCACTTTTTCAACTCTTATTGCAGCTTCCACTAGCTTGCTAAATTTTGTGATTCCCAAGGCAGTGAGCTGTATCTTGATATTGTCATTCAGTCCCTCTTCAAATCTCTTGCACCTTTCAGCTTCATTAGGGACTATCTCCCTTCCGTAGCGGCTTAATCGAACAAATTCCTTCTCGTATTCGGCCACTGACCACTGCCTCTGCCTCAGATTAATGAACTCTCTCATTCTCTCTTCCAGGTATACAGTACCCACATACTTCTTCTTGAATTCGGAGAGGAAAAAGTCCTGTTACGACTTCCGATCGCACTTCATCGACACGTTGTCCCACCACTCATATGCATCGCCTTGCAAAGAAAGATATGGCAGCTTCTAAGTTCTGCTCTGGGGTGCAGTGGAGTTGTTTTAGGACTCTTCCTGTTCTGTTCAACCAATTCTCGGCTGCAACAGAGTCATCTTCCCTCTTGCCGAAGAAATCCACCGCCCTAAACTTTCTTAATCTTTCTAGGTGTGATTTTGGTTGTGGAGCTGGTGGTGGTGGTGCTGGCATTACTCCGGCCATTTGTCCAAGAAGTCGGCCATTTGTTGGAACATGGCTCGTGGAGGCCGAAAGGTGCTCGCTTGAGTCGGGAGCAGCATTCTCTCATGCCCCCGGGCCTCACCGCAGTAGAGCATGACTCTCCACTTCCTCCTCAACGGCTCTCTGAGATGAAGGATCCATATCCTATTCAAAATAAGAAAGATAAACAGATCTGCATTAGTGTCACCTCGACTCTTACAAATGCAATGCATGGTATGGACTCAATCTAGGCCCAGAAATGCCTAAACCGTGCTCTGATACCACTAAATGTGACACCCTTACCCGTACAAAGATACCCGAGTAAGTAATGCCACACGTGTACCAAGCACACTCTAATAGACCTCAATTAATTTATATCATGCTTTTGCATATAATTTATGAAATACAATTTATTTAAGCCATTTATCAAAAGTATTATTCATTTAAGGTTCCGAAAATTTTAAAGAAAATCCGGCGGAGTACCGGCTAAAAATGGAGAAAACCGTTCTTCGGAACCTGTGAAAACACTTTCTATATTCATATTCCATCATCTCAACTCCATTTATCAAATTCTTAACATTTTTCAATCATTCATTCCTCATATACAAACAATAAATAAATGCTCAAGTTTTGCATTTATAACCATAACTTTCATTATTTACATAAACATCAAAATACATTACATAGATCCAAATACATATGAGAAAATCAAAATTAATTACAGAATGCTAAAATGACACCTAGTGTCCTACCAATGCACTGCAGAAGTTGAGGTGACAAGGACACTGAGCAGAACTGCAGGACGGACTCACCCAGTCTGTGGTCTATTGGGCTCACGATCGGGATCTCCAGACTCACGCTGCGGCAAAGCAACGCGCTAAGCAATAATGCTTAGTGGTGCAATAATATAATAAAAGAAAATAGCAAGAAAATAAATGTGTATAGAATGTATATGTTTTCTTTGTGTGGTATTGGTATATTCATTATTTCATTAACTTTGTTCACTTTTATTCATTTGGTTGCCCCAAGTAACCTACACTAGACGATCGGATCGATAACGGGTAACCGCACCGGGTACCTAGTACCTCGGCCGTCACACCATCGTCACATATGCATCTCCGGCAGTGCAACAGAGCAACTAACAAGTCAGAATAATATCGTGCACAAGGCCAAGTCTCAATACAAAGTCGAATGGCTAAAAGCCATGAAATCACGAATGGCATATTGCCATGTGCGATCGCTAATCGAACCCTATTGGCATGCCAAACTATCCAAACCAATCTTGTTAGGTATACTAGGGCATTTGAAACTTTTAAATTCTTCAATTTGTAAATTTCATGTTTTGGTGTTACTATTCACCTCATTGGTCAACAAAAATGTTGACTTTTGGATAGAAAATATGTTCATTGACTTTGGCACTCCCAACATACCACATTTGGTGTTTAAAACTTGTTGGCATTAAGTGTTAATACCATTTCAAAGTGTAACCCAACACAAACAGAATTTTCAGTTTTGGTGAGTCAACTTCACTGTTCCATTGGATACTGTTACTGTGGGAATTTGAAGAAATGTAAAACATGAAAGTTGTTCCTTATTTTGTCTAGTTGAATTTCGTTTTTTGAATCACTCCATTTGGAGTTTTGTAGCTCCAGATATGGTCTACAAACCACAGCTGGCCGGATTCCCATTCTGCAGAAAATACCATATCTACAGTAACAGAAACAGTAACTTCCACTACCATTTGGGTTAGGTTCTGGCCATAATTTGGGGTAGGTTCCTTCATGAAAGTTGTTTGTCTATGTCTTAACTTGTTGCTGTAAAAAGTACAGGTAAATTGACCATATCTACAGTGAGTTATGGCCAAATGAACAGTTACTGTTCATTTGGTCAATTCTGCAGAATTAGTGCAGGGTGTCCGGATTGGGGCCAAGTTTTGGTCCTCTTGCTTTGGTCTTTTGGGCATGGTTTCTTCAGCAAAAATGTGCCATTATAAGCCTAGTTTCATGTCCAATTGGCCAAACACTAATTGGACTAACACAGCCAAAGTTATGGCTGTGTAATTGGACTGAAATTTCAGTCCATTTCTACTGTCCTAGGGCAGCTTACTCCTTCTCTTTGCAATCCCATTTTTCAGTCCAAATTGTGCTCAACATACCTAAAATAGTCACTAATTGACCATTAACAAGTTCTCTAACAATTTCCTAAGCCAAGTCACATTTTCACCTTTCCAAACCCTAATGTCCAAATCAATTTACTCATAAACCTTAATTAACATACTTAGTTCAATATCCATGCATATTAATACCTTAACCCTCATTTCCAGCCACTCTAAGTTTATTAAACAATCAAACTCAATCTTCCATAGGGCTGCCGAAAATTGAAGGTACCCTTAACACATGTAATTTACTTCAATTTCTTAAAAACTCTTAGCTCAAAATGATGTTCTAACTAAGATTACAAGAGTGAGAATAAAAGTGTAGCACTAACCTTGATTGGGTAGAATTTCCAAAGCCCTAAACTTCACTTTCTTTCCTCTTGTTGGCTGCCAAAAGGTTTAGCAAGGTGCTAGGGCAAAGTTTAGTGAAAGGTCTCTAGGGTTTTAGGGTAAAATGAAGAGAAAATTGAAGGTTTGGATTGTTCATCAATGGAGGGTATATGGGAGAGGTTTCGGCTGCACTAAGGAGAGAAGGATGGCTGCTGCAAATTTTGGTGAATTTAGTCTTCATTTAGTCTTTTATTTAGTTTGTCAAAGGATGGCTAAATTGTGATTGGTTGGTAATTATAAATGACATCACCATGATGTCATAAATAGCCTTTTTCCTCAATTTCTTTTCTTTCCTCCACTACTCATTTTCAATTTAATTTCTAGTAATATTTCTTCATATTTTATGTCATATTAATTATTTACTTAACTGGACAAGTCGGCCAAAAATCACCTCTGAAGGCGAAATGACCAAAATGCCCTCCGTTTGGCTTAACGGGTCAAAATTGTCTGTACCGATTGAAAAATTTTTCTAGGTATTTTCTT
Source organism: Hevea brasiliensis (assembly GCF_030052815.1). Taxonomy (NCBI): domain Eukaryota; kingdom Viridiplantae; phylum Streptophyta; class Magnoliopsida; order Malpighiales; family Euphorbiaceae; genus Hevea; species Hevea brasiliensis. The sequence continues at coordinate 31,941,449 of NC_079497.1, read as the reverse complement.
GGCATTCTAATGCCATGGGAACCTCAATAACCCTTCTCTGGAGTCCCAAAAATTATTTTATAAATTTTCCCCCGGGTCTAGGGCTCCTCGTTGCGAGAACCGTAACTTCCCTCTGGTTACCCATCGCTAGGGCACCGACTTGTTTAACTTGGTTGTATTTTATTTCTAAAATTTTTACTAAATTTTTCTTATTAATATTTGAGTTAATTATGGTTCCTGACTTTAGTTTAAATATTTTTCCGGACATTCTAGCTGTCCGGACCGACACCGGTCACCGGAACAGTAGGATGTACGGAGTGGTTATCGGGAGGGTGTTACATAATTAATGTTGGTTAATTTATTCACTAAGCTTGTTTAAGCTTACCCCTTTTCCCCAACCCTTAGATGCAGGTTTGTAGGATTAGAAGAGTTCTTTGAAGAGAGGTCATCAGAGATAGTTTTAGTGCTTCTTTTTATGTCTGACATATGGGTAAATGGATATATAAAATATGAATGGATAGTACCATGCTGATAATTATGGGAAGAATTGGAGTTATGTAATAATTTTAGTATGAATGATGATGTTTATGTTTATGTTAACTCTTTTGAGAGTATACATGCTAAACCATTACGCTTTAGAGTTTTATGTATTTTAAGGTTCAAATTTTAAACTAAATTTTATGTTATGAATGTCTAAATATGTATGAAAAGACTAAAGTGTAATGGTTTGGCATATGCTTAGATGGCAAGATACAGGAATATGTACATCTTTTATAGGTTTTAGGCTTACTACGGGTTCCAGCAGCCATAAGTTGACCCAATCCCTAGTGCCTGTAATGGCCCTTAATTTGGGTCATTACACCAAGAGCATAGTAATATGCCTTGCCTCCCAACAGAGAAACTTGCAGCTATAGGTAATCCTTGGCCATTCTACTAATGGGTCATTGACATCCTCGGCCCTTTCGCAATGGCATCAGGGTCCTGATGGTATGTTATTGTCTCCATTAATCAATTCTCTAAGTGGCTAGAAGCTGAGGCAACAATATTTGTTACAGCTGATTGAGTAATCACTTTTGCCAAATAGAACTTCTTATGTAGGTTTGGGGTCCCCAAAAGTAATCATCATAGATAACGATACTCAGTTTGCCAATAATAAGTTTAAAGAACTCTGCAATGACTGGGGTATTGATATTCGATTTGGCTTGACCTATCATCCCCAAACAAATGGCATGACTGAGGTCACAAACCAAACAATACTCTAAGGGTTAAAGAAGCAACTGGGCAAAACCAAAGGAAGTTAGCCTAACCACTTGCCGAACGTCCTATAGGCTTATTGAACTACACCTAGGTCAGCAACCAGAGAAATCCCTTTCTCACCGGTGTATGGGTCGGAGGCAGTTATTCCTGTAGAAATTAGTGTGTTATCTACATGAATAGAGCACCCTAAGGCAGCTTCATAAGAAGAAGACTCACGGTTTAACCTCGACATATTAGAAGAGCTATGGGATCGAGCTTTCATCCGAATGGCCTAATACAGAAAAAAGATGGTCAACATGTATAACAAGAAGTCAAAGGTTGAGCATTTATGGTCAGAGACTTAGTGTTAAAAAGAGATGAGGTCACTGGTGATGTTGTCGAGGATGGAAAGCTAGGTAGTAACTGGGTTGGGCCTTTTATTATTTCAAAGGTCATCTGCTCAGGGCCTTACAAGTTAGCCAAGGTTAGTGGCAGAGTCTTATCCCAAGCTTGGAACATTTATAATCTTTGCAAATATTATAAATAAGAAGGAATTTTTTAAAACATCTAATTGTTAGCTATTAAAATCAAAGGTGCTTAGCCCATTCACGGTGATAGTCTGTTAGGTTAAAAAATAAATTAAGTGTACTTAGCCTATCCATAGCAATAGTCTGCCAGGCTTAAAAATAAATTAAAGGTGCTTAGCCAATCTACGGTAATAGTTCACTAAGCTAAAAAATAAATCAAGGGTGCTTAGCCTATCCATGGTGATAATGGGTGCTTAGCCCATCCATGGTGATAGTTCACTAGGCTAAATGATATAGGGGTACCTAACGCATCAATGACAATAGGTAGTAGGCAATCAAATAGAAAACTTTGCAAAACGAAAGTTTGGCCTAAAGATTCTAAACTAAACTACCTTAGTAGATTAAATTTTAATTTGTTTAATTTGCTATTTGAATTATTTGGCCTGAAGATTTCGAGCTATTCTACTTAAGCATGCTAATTTGCAGTTTGTTCTATTCAGTCCAAAGTTCTGAGCTGTCCTACCAAAGCAAATTATTTTGTCATTTGCTTATTCGATTCGAGGCTCTGAACTATCCTAATTAAGTTATTACATATTTTACTTGCCTGTGTGACTGAGCAATATTACTTAGAGTAAAATTATTTTTGCACATCATTATTTGATACTTTATAGTGAATAGCCTTACTTTACCTTTTCACATTTTATGCCTTTTTACAGGTGTAGGCATTCAGTTGTTTTTCCAAATAATAATATTTAAATATATTTTGCAAATTACACACTAATGGAAAAAGGGATGAGCATATTCATTAAAAATGAAGCAAGAAAGTATAAAGTTTTTAGATAAAGGGGCCTACATTATCACCTTCACCTCCACCTCCTTGCTCATTCACATTCTTACACTCGCCTCCATCCTCACCACCTCTTAGATTTTTGACTCAGGAGAAGTCATCCCTTGGGTATCGCTTTTGCAACTTGGCTACAATGTCATTCTGGGCCTTGACATAAATCTCAGCCATTTAATCATCAAAGGAGGCAAGTTTGGCTTCCAACTCCTGAACTTTCTTGTTTAGCTCGACTTGCTTAGTTAAGTGCTTCTTCCTAGCGTCTGCAAGCTCGACCTTAAGGGTAGAAGACCTCTTATTCAGTAGCTGAAGCTTGCCCTCTGGGTCATTAATCTTTTTCTTGGAGGCAGAGATAGTTTCGGTCAGTAGTTGAGCTCTGTTTCCTGAGTGCCGAAGTACCCTCGCAGAGACCTAACTTTCTTCATCAGAAGTTATGTGTAGGCAATTTGCTAAATCTGAAGGCTTATTGCCTAGAGAGTAATATCTTTATCATGTTCACCTTCCATTCAAGCTAGGTCTAGTGGGAGAGTGTAATGCTTGCCAAACTAGTTGGCAAGCTTATAGTTTTCGATAATAGATTGAGACACTAGTACTTACTCGACTGTTTATGCCAACAGTTGTGAAGGAATGGCAACTTCAGTTTCTCTTTCTCTACCCTTGACTCAAAACCTACTGCTGGGGTCATAATTTATCTCTCACTGGACATGGGTGAGGTTAGAGGAGTAGAAATCCTAGTTATCATCGAAGTAGGAGTGTTAACATCAACTTCTTCAATAGCTAAGGCTAATCTAGCCTTCTTCTTCTTCTTTATTAGCTTTTCTATGTTCTTAGGTTGACTCAACATTTCTGCACAAATAAAAGAATCTCAGTAAGTAAAAAAATATCAAAAGATAGAAGTTACAAGTGTTTACCTTCTAAAGGAATGTTGTTGTAATGTTTGGCCACCACGGGTCCCCAGTAACATACGTGGCATCCCACCACTTAGTCTCCACTTTGATTAGTTTATTGATCGAAATCATAGCTTTTTGAGCAACAGCCTGAACTCATTAATCATATCCTTCTCTTCAGGATTATGCCTTAGCTTCCCTTTCTTCTTATTAGAAAAATAGTTCTAGTTAGCTTGGATACCACCCCAATGCTTATCCATGGTATCCTCCATCAGGAAAAACTTATCTTTCTAGTTATTCAAGGAGGAGGGAAGATCTGTGAATAGTCCCATTCCCATTTGGGCATGGAAATGCCAATATTCTTTAGTCTTCCTCATGTTTAGCTGAAATAAAGCCGCAAACACCTGAGCAGACACGTGCAGTCTCTTTCTTTGGCATTGTAACACCCATGATTTTTTGATATCAAAATTCCTATCATGGATGGAAAATTCTTTTGAAAATTAGGATTTCACGGATAAAGAAAATAATGGTAGGTTCTTTATGAGTGCAATGATGTGTTAAAGAGTCTATATGAGTGTGTGTGTTTGTTTGGCCAAGTAAAAAAAGTTTGAGAAGTGTATTTGGGCAGAATGAACTTTAGCAGTCGAAAGTTGGACTTTCGACAACCAAAGTTCCTTTTTTTACTGTTGAGATGTCCTTTTGGATAGAGTGGAGTTTGACAGTCAAAAGCTGGGCTTTTGGCGGCCGAAAGTCCTCTCGACAGTTGGGGTATAAATAGCACATTTTGATTCGATTTTAAAAAAAAGTTAGTTTTTTCTCTTTCCTTATAACTGTTATGTGCAAAAAGGACCAAAATTGATGTTTTCTTGGCTATTTTGATGTTTTGTGAGCTTGGATACTTGGATTTTCATTGGGAAACTCAAGGTTTAAAAGTTAATTAAAGTTTCTCTATCAACTCCCTAATTTTAATTCAAGGAAAAAAAGTACTTCCCCTTCCCTTTTTAATCTTCAAAATGATTTTTCAGTATGTTTACATAACAGAGTTTAAGTAGTTTGGATTACATGTAAGAAAATAATGGTTTTAGCATTTTGAATCAAGTTTGAAGTTTTGAGGGTTTTACATTTTGATGGTTTTAAGGAGTCTTCAAATGCATGTTTGGTTTTGTGGTTCTAGTATAAGTTTAAAATGTGGATAAATATAAGAGAGATAGGTATTGAATTGTTTTAAAGTTAAATGAGCTAGATTGTTGTAGTTTCCCTTTTATGATGTTTTGGATAAAGTGAGAAAATCTTGATTGTTGGTTGTTTGATGGATGCATGTAGCATCCTTAGATGTTTTATAATTATTGCATGTGATGGCTTTGAGTTGGGTGGATCCTATGGGGTTTTGGGGCAAAAGAAATGCAGTTCATGAGTTTTGACAATTAAGGATTCCATATAATTTGAATTGGGAATTTTGTAAATTCTTAGGTTAGACTATCGAAAACCATTATTTCGACAACCGAAGTGACCATGGCTTCTTAGGAGATTTTGAAGGTCAGGACTTCGGCAGCTAGAGTTCCCAACTTTGGTAGCCAGAGTAGAGAAGCTCAGGACTTCAGCAGCCAAAGTTCCTTACTTCAGCAGCCAGGGTGGCTATTGCCTAAAAAAGGTATTTAAGGTTTGGGATTTTAGTAGCCGAAGTTCCTTACTTTGGCAGCCGAAGTTTGTTCTGCCAGCCTTATTTTCCTTTTTATTTCAAAACTCCAAAACTTATTTTTATAACCCAAAAAGACCTAGAATAAGTTGTTTGATGTATGTATAGAGTTTTAGAATTTCGAATAATTCATTAAGGTCTAACTTTTATAGGATTGGACTTGAGGGGCCCATGAGCTAAGGATAAAAGGATAGCGACCATTCATTTTTGATGATTGATAGGCTACAAAAGGTGAATAACACTAACCCTAATGAATGAAAATCTTTTAATTGATCTCATAATCATTCACATGCATCATTTCATGATTTATTAGGATGTAATGTATGTAGAACATGAATATGTTGCATTATTGCATAATTATTGTTGATGCCTGATAAATGTTGAATATCCACTGATTTTCCCATGTTATGGATATGATATGTCACATGTTATGATCATGCATGATGAGGTGGTAAGACCAGGAGAGGCCCAAATAAGCCCTAGGCTCACTATATATGATAGAGTAAGATCCGAGGAGCTTCTTTATGAGCTAGGCATATTGGATATGTTATGCAATAAAGATAAAGTCCTAAAGAGCATCTGCATGAGTCGGGCTCTTTGGTTTTGGGAAATCGGTAGTGACAAGTCCATCTTATGTGAATTGTTTATGATGTGTAAAGTAATGTGAATGATGCATTGCATATGTCTAAACTAATTGATATAAAAAACATATAATTGTTAGTTTACTTACTAAGCTTTTTAAAGCTTACCCCTTTCCCTCAACCCTAGATGTAGAGCTGTAGGATTAAAGCTATCTTGGGAGAAGCTATTAAGAGGTAGAGTTTTAACAAGCTCTTATGTGTGGTTAAGTTTTAGAATGGACATGTAATTGATAAAGGATTAGATGCAGTGCTTGGTTTCAGAAATTGTAATATGTATTGTCTAAGTTTAAGATATGTATGTATGAATATTACCTTAATATGTAAGTATACTCATTGATTATTTATGAATGAATGTAAGAGCTAAAATTTAGCATTTATGAATGAAAAGAAAAGGTTTAAATTATGTACCATTTTTAAAGAAAATGATTTATGCTCCATTGTAAATGTTAAAATGTGATTGTCTATGAGTTACTTAAGTTTTGGTTCATATGGAAAGAGTTTATGTTTAATAGGTTTTAGGCATTCTATGGGTTCTGGTAGCCTTAAGCTTACCCATTTCCTTGCACCAGTAACAACCACTTATTGGGTCATTATAAAGTTGGTATCAGAGCTCTAGGTTAGATGAGTGGACCTAAATGCTAGTAAAAGTTATAGTAAAGAAAATAAAAGTTTGTTAACCAACACAGTTAGAAAAATACATGTCCATTACGGTTGTGTCCGTATATGTTATATGATGTGCTTATGTTTTATGCCTTGTTTTATGATATGTTTTGTGTTCATTTGAATCCATATGAACTTTATGTATGCTCAACACTTCTTGTTTGCTTTCAGAAAATGCAAGGTTCAAGATAGTCTATAAGGTTGACCAATGCACCACCTGAATATGAGGGTATCGGAGCACTACCCACTAACCCTATAGTTAGGGAAAGAGCAACAAGAATTAACAAAGGAGAATCCTTAAGAGGCCCTAGAAAGTCTTTTGAGGTTAGTGGGGAGACTTTTAGTGCACCTAGAATGTCTGTGGATGCATGAAAGGGTTCTTATGGCTTTCAGCAGTAGCGTGAGGACCTTGGTTTTTCTAATTTGGGAAAAGAAAGAGAAGACAAATATGAAGGAAAGGGGTCGGGGGGGGGGGGGGAGAGATGAGTAAGAGTTTATATCTCCACCTCCACAAAGCCAGGAACATGGGTTTGGGTTTAACTATCCATAACAGGGAAGCTTTGGAAACCTTGGATTCGTGGGTTATCCTCAATACCCTTCATACCCTACCCACCTTACTTTCCATCATTTAAGCCTTACCCTATGTATCCTCCTCAATAGTACCCTTAAAACCCTCAAACTACCATGGGAACTCAGAACCCCATAAAGGGTGTTTTAGGAGAGCAAGCACCACCACCGATAGCCGCAACAGTTCAGACTCAAGGGACTGGGTCAGGTCGCAAATGTAAGGCAAAAAAAACAGACTACTTAAAACTAGATGCGCCTGAGTACAAAGAAGAAGATGATCTTTTTAAGCATATTAAGGTAGTCAAGGCCATAGCTGATGAGTTGGAAGCTAGTGATAGTAGGGCTATTCAGATGGCTAAATTTACACTAAAGTGTAAGAAGGCTAAGGAGTGGTATAAGACCTACATTACTGGTAGGGTTGATAGCACGACCTAGACATAGTTTGTGGCGAAGTTTACCAATTAGGCTTTTTCAGAAAGCTCCAAAGAGTTAAAGGTGGTAGAGTTTGGGTAGTTGAGGCAAACAGTTAACATAAGTGTGGATGAATATATAGATAAGTTTATGGAACATTTGGAGTATGCAGGGCAGGAGTATGATACTGATAAGAATAAGGAAAATAGGTCCACCCAGAAGCTACACTCTTACTACTCTTCATTGATATTGTCTATGGAAACACCCATAGCTTCTACTCTATAATAGATGCTGCAAGGAAGATGGAAGCGAGGGCTATCATTAAAGAGAGTTTAGAATTAAAAAGCACAAAGACTTAGCAGTCTGTAATTCCTAAGGCTACAAATGCAATGGGATTCAATCACCTAACTAAGACCACTTCTTCATCCAGAACTAAGAAAGAAAAAGGGAGAAAGATTGGTAAAAAATAGAAGAAGAACAAGTTCTGGAGTAGGATCAAATCCGGTCTTGGGATGGGGAGTGAGTTTAGTTTAGGTTCAAATACTTTAGGTTGTGTAAGGTGTGGGAAACCTCACTGAGGACTGAGTAGGTATGGAACATTGGAGTGTTACAGGTATGGTCAAGAGGGGCATATGGCAAGGGAGTGTCCCAATATGAAAAGAGTGGCCTCATAGCAGCAAGCAGGATCATGTAGTGTAGCTCAACCAGCAGCAAGATAAGTTCCTATGGTTCCTTCTTAAAGAAGAGGATAGGAGAGAGGAAGAGGGCCTTCTTCCTCCGCAGTAGGTTCATAATGGAGGGGTTCTATGGCACTGACTCGAATCTTTACCATGACACAGCAAGAAGTAAATACCTTTAACACAAAAGTGTTAAGTACACTTCACCTAGGAATCTTTAGTGGGCATGCTTTGATTGATCCGAGTGCTTCTCACTTTTTTGTCACCCCTGATACAATCCTAAGGCTAGGATTGATGGTTTCCAGTTTAGATTGTCCTTTACTTGTTAGTGGACCCAAGTGTGACCTTTCAGTAACAGAGATGATTGATTACTCTTGTCTAGTAATGGTTGATGAAAGATGCTTTCCAGCTGACCTAGTAGTTCTAAAATTGACTGATTTTGATGTCATTCTAAGGATGGATTAACTCTCAGCCAATTATGCTATCTTAAACTACGGGAATAAGGTAGTGAAGTTTAGGGGACAAGATGGGTCAAAAGTAATATTTCAAGGAGACTAGGTGCTGCCTGTTAAAGGAATGATCTCAGTCATGCAAGCTAGAAAGATGCTCAGGAAAAGATGCAGAGGGTTAATAGCCCATGTTAAAGAAGTTGTGGTTAACTGAAATGGGCCAGGGTCAATTCCAGTGGTAAGAGAGTTTCCAGATATTTTTCAAAAGGAATTACCTGGATTACCACCTAAAAGAGAGATAGATTTTAAGATTGATCAAGTACTTGGTACTAAACCTATATCTATTCCTCCTTAGAGGATGGCCCTCGCATAACTAAATGAATTAAAAGAGTAGTTTTGGGATCTGGTAGACAAGGGATTCATCAGATCGAGTACTCCCTGGGGGGTGCTCTTGTGTTGTTTGTAAAAAACATGGTTCCTTGAGGCTGTTCATAAACTAGTTAAACAAAGTAACCACAAAGAACAACTACCCTTTACCCCATAGTGATGATTTGGTTAATCAGCTAGTAGGAGATAGTTATTTTTCTAAGATAAAACTTAACGTCCGGATATCACTAGTTAAGGATTAAGGAGACAAACATTCTAAAGACTACCTTCTAAACTACGTATGGGCATTATGAGTTTCTGGTGATGCCGTTCGAGCTAACCAATGCCCCAGCTGTATTCATGGATCTCATGAATAGGGTATTTGGACATTTTCTGGATTGCTTTGTGATCGTCTTCATTGATGATATCTTAGTGTATTCCTAAAGTCTTGAAAAGCATGCACAACATTTAAGAGCAGTTCTCCAAACTCTAAGAGAGCATCAGTTGTATGCTAAGTTCTCAACGTGTGAGTTCTGGTTGAATAGTGCATCTTTTTTGGGGCATGTAGCATCAGAAAATGGTATTGAGATGGATCCCAAGAAAGTTGAAGCAGTGGCAGATTGGCTAAGGCTAATCACGGTGACTGAGATCAAGAGCTTCCTAGGATTAGTCGACTATTACAGGAGATTTGTACTTGATTTCTCCAAGATAATTGCTCCTATGACTAGGTTGACTCAAAAGAATAGGAAGTTTGAGTGAATAGACCAGTGTGAAGAGAGTTTTCAAAAGCTCAAGGAATGTTTGGTGATAGCACTAGTTCTAGCTTTGTCGTCAGGTAATGAAGATTCACAGTGTATTATGATGCCTCCATAGTGGGATTGGGTTATGTTCTCATGCAAAATGGCAAGGTAATAGCTTATGCTTTATGGCACTTGAAGAAGCATGAAGCTAACCATCCTATCCATGATCTAGAAATGATGACTGTAGTTTTTGCCCTTAAGATGTGGAGACACTATCTTTATGGGGCTAAGTTTGAAATCTTCATAGACCATAAAAGTCTCCAGTACATCTTTAACCAAAAGGAGTTGAACCTTAGATAAAAAAAAGTGGGTGGAACTACTAAGTTACTATGATTGTACTATCTAGTACTATTCAAGTAGGGCAAATGTAGTTGTAGATGCCCTCAGCCGAAAATCATTTAACAGTTTGGCACATATCAATAGAGAGACGACCCATCCTAAAGGAGCTACACCAACTGATAGGAGAACCACTATAGTTGGAATTATTAGCAAAAGGCACTTGGATAGCACAAATGAAAGTGGCATCGATGTACTTAAGACAGGTGGTAGAGAAACAACACAAAGATCTAGATTTAGTAAACTTTGCTGAAGTAGTGCAGAGGGGAAAACCATGAGTTTCTATGTAATGGGAAAGGAAATTTATGGTATGGCAGTAGATTGTGTGTACCTTATGATATCAGACTCAAGGGAGACATTATAAGAGAAGCTCATAATGCAATGTATAGTTTACATCCCAAAGCCACCAAAATGTAAAAGGATGTAAAGAAAGTGTATTGGTGGCCTTTTATGAAGAAGGAGATTACACAATTCATATCTGCTTGTGAGGTCTGTCAGAGATTGAATTTGGAGCATCAAAAACTAGCAAGAATGCTTAATCCACTAGCCATTCCAAAGTGGAAATGGAAAAATATGGCCATAGACTTTACTGTGGGATTACTTGTAGCCTCCCTTATATGGGTAATAGTGAACAAGTTGACCAAGACTGCCCATTTCATTCCTGTGAGAGCTAACTATTATGTGGACAAGTTATCTCAGGTGTATGTGGTAGAGATAGTATGGTTTCATGGAGCTTTAGTGATAATAGTTTATGACAGTGGACCACAGTTTACCTCTAGGTTTGGGCATTGTCTTTAAAATGAATTGGGCACCAGATTGGATTTCAGCATAGCTTTCCATCCTCAAATCGATGGGCAGTTAGGAAGAACCATACAGACTTCAGAAGATATGCTAAGAATGTGTGTACTTGACTTTGGAGGATCATGGATGAAGTATCTTCTCTAGTTGAGTTTGCATATGATGATAGCTACCACTCTAGCATTGGAATGGCACCATATGAAGCTCTGTATGGGAGAAAACATAGGTCTCCTGTATGCTGGGAGGAAGTTCATGAGAGAGCTTTAGTAGGTACTAAGTTGGTGGAAATCACTAATCAGGCGATGCCTTTAATCAAGGCTAGGTTAAAGATAGTAGCCATTAGGTAGAAGAGTTATGTAGATCTCTATAGAAAGGAAGTGATTTTTCAGGTAAGAGACATGGTACTTCTCAAGATATCTCTAATGAAAGGTGTCATTCAGTTTGGAAAGAAGGGTAAACTCACTCCAAGGTATATTGGATCCTACGAAGTACTATAAAGGGTTAGGAATGTATCTTGCAAGCTAGCTTTGCTACCAAAAATGGAAAGGATCCATCCGATTTTTCATGTGTCTATGCTACAGAAGTTTGTGTTGGATCTAAATAAGGTAATCAGTGAACTTGACATGACATTTCAGAGGAACTTTCTTATGTCGAATAGCCTATTAGGATCATAGACACATAGATCAAGAGTATGAGAAACAAAGAGATACTTATGCTTAAAGTCCTTTTGAGACACCACAACATGGAAGAATGCATGTGGGAGACTCGTGACTCCATATTACAGCAATACCCCTACCTGTTTTAGGTATGTTTGTTTATATTAGATTATATTTGTTTTTTTTTTATATTTTTTTTATGTTTGACGTTTGTTTTAATATTCGAGAATGAATGTTCCTATAGGGGGGGGGGGGGGAGGAGAATGTAACACCTACCATTTTTTGAAGTTGGAATTCTTATCGTGGATGGGAAATCCTCGTGAAACTTAGGGTTTCACGAACAAAAGAAATAGTGGTAGGTTCTTTATGAGTGCAATGATGTGTTAAAGAGTATATCTACGTATGTGTTTGTTTGTTTTGGCCACGTAAAAAAAGTTTGAGAAGTGTTTTTTGGCATAATGAACTTAGGCAGTCGAAAGTTGGACTTTTGGCAGTCAAAGTCCTTTTTTTTACTATTGAGATGTCCTTTTGGACAGAATGGACTTCGGCAGCTGAAAGTCCCCTTGACAACAGGGGTATAAATAACCCATTTTGATTCGATTTTCAATGAAATTTAGTTTTTTCACTATCCTTGTAACTATTACTATAACACCCTCCCTGTAGCAATTTTGCACATTCTACTATTCCGGTGACTAGTGTCGGTCCGGATAGTTAGAACGTCTAGAAAAAATTTTAAACTAAAGTGAGGAACCATAATTAACTCAAATATTAATAAGAAAAATTTAGGAAAAATTTTAGAAATAAAATACAACCAAGTTAAATGAGCCGGTGCCTTAGCGATGGGTAACCCAGTGGGAAGTTGTGGTTCTCGCAACTAGGAGCCCTAGACCTAGGAGAAAATTTATAAAATAATTTTTGAGACTCCAGAGAAGAGTCATTGAGGGTTCTATGGCATTAGAATGCTAAGAAAATGCTTAGAAAAATTTTCCAATCGGTACAGACGATTTTGGCTAAATAAGCCAAACGGAGGGCATTTTGGTCATTTCGACTTCAGAGGTGATTTTTGACTGACTTGTCCAGTTAAGTAAATAATTATTATGATCTAAAATATGAATAAATATTGTTAAAAATTGAATTGAAAATGAGTAGCAAGAAAAAGAAAAGAAAATGAATTAAAATTGCAATTTTGACCTCATGCTTATGTAATTAAGCACTCTCACCCAATCACATTGTGACACATGTCCATAAACCACTTAAAATGAGTAAAATGGATAGAAAAATTGAAGAAACAATCTACTTTTTCTTCCTTCTTCCAGCCGTAACTCACTTCCCACACCCTTCTACCATTAAAAACTTCACCCAAGCTTCCAAATCTCTACCAAACCACCTCAAAACCTTATCCTCCCTTCACTAAAAATTTCCCTTACAACTAGAGCAAGTCTTGGGAAGCAATTAGAAGAAGAGAAAGTGGAAGAAAGTAAGGTGTGAACAAGCTTAGAAAATCACCAAAGAGGTTAGTGCCATATTCTTTGCTTTTACATCTTTCTAAACATGAATTTGAGCTAAGTTAAGTTGAAAATTTGATAAAAATTGAATTAATGAGGCATGATTATGTTCCATAAAATTTTGGCAGCCTTAACATGAGTTAGGTTTAGGAGAATTCTTTGATTTAAAGTGACATATTAGCTGCCCATAGTATGAGATGAGTGCTTGAACATGATTATGTAAGTGAAATGCAAGTATAGTGCATGAATGAACTTGAGAACTTGGACAATTGAATAACATTAGGTTTGCTCATGTAATGGTATGTTAACCTTGTAATGGTCAATTAGTGACCATTTGGTTATGTGTGAATGAGAAATGAAGTGGTTTGTGTAGTGGAAATTGAAGTTAGTGTGGCTGCCCTTGGTGACCTGCAGGACTGGGAATGAGTCTAGCAGGTTTGGGTAGCAATAACTGGAGTTATAGAGGTTCAATTGGTGCAAGACCAATTGGACATGAAACTAGACACATAATGGCACAACTTTGGTGAAGAAACCATGCCCAGAAAATCAAACCAAGTTGACCTAAAGATTGCCCTAATCCGGGTGACCTGCATTCTGTCTCGGTAAAATGACCAAATGAATAGTATTTATTCATTTAGTCATAACTCAGTGTAGAAATGTCCAATTGATCTGAAATTTTACCAGAAAATATCTGAGACATAGACCTACAACTTTCATGAAGAACATAAATCCAAATTCTAACCATAACCTAGTCAAATTGCCAACCAAACTTAGGTTACCAAATCTGGCAGAACCAGTTTTGCCCAGAATTTTGGATTCTGTCCCATCCGGCCAGTTATGGTAAAATGACCATAACTTGAGCTACAAAAATCCAACTGGAGTGATTCAAAAAAAAGAAATGTAACTAGACACAATAAGGAACAACTTTCATGAAGACAATGTTGCTAAATTTCTACTGTACAAATGACTAATGAAATAGTAAACTTAGTGCTTGAAATCTGAAAATTGTGAATAACTAACACTAAGCTTTGAAATGGTATTGGCAACCAATACCAACAACTTTAGAATGCAAAATGTGGTATCTTGGTGAATTTAGGTTCAATAAATTTATTATGTATAAAAAAGTCAACAATTTGAGTGAATAGTAAGGTGAATAGTAATACAAAAACATAAAATGTAAGAACTAAATTAGTAGAAGAAATTAAGGCATGAAATTTGAAATCCATGAAATGTTCATGGATTACTTGGAATAGGTAATTGAGATTTATATTCCCAACACCAGTGAAATTCATAATATATTAGCAAAACAACTTGAAGTATGAAATGTTCTTTACATGAATGGATTGTTGAATGTATAAATGAGATAAAGTGCCATTTGGGATTTAAGTTCCCATCAAGAGAGAAAGGAAAAATGTTTTGAATACAATGGTACATGTGAACCATTATTTAGAATTGTGATCAATATGAATAACATAATGAATGAATAAATGAATCATATTAATGTATGAATGAGACATTAGTTCTCATTATTGTAGAAAGGAAAAGTATTTTGAGTACAATGGTATAAAATGATAATTGATGTGAATTGTGATCATATAAATGATCAAATGAATGTATAAATTATAATTGAAATTTATCATGAAATAATGAAGTCATAAAACACAATATATCAATATTTAATGATATTATGTGCCCTTGTATTGCCTAGACATGTGCGTTAGATTGGATAGTTTGGCATGATAATAGGGTATTGTTTTAGCAGTACTGCGAAAGGCTTTATGCTCGTATTCATGGCTTTATGCCCGCATTCATGACTTTATGCCCGCACTCATGGCTTAATGCCCGATTATGTGTTATCATGGCTTTTTAGCCATACTGACTGCATTCGTGGTTGACGTTCTGCATCCCATGGTATGACGGCCCGAGGCACTGCGGTGTCCAGTGCCAACGACCCGTTATCTAGTTTAGTCAGCTTGTCGTAGGTTACTTGGGCAGTCTAATTTATTAAAATAAGTTATGAATATTAGCAATTAAAAATGCTATAAAGTAAATAAATGAGAAGAAGTTCTGAAATAAATTAGATTAGCTCCAAAAATTTGTTCCTTAGAATGATCTGATGTAAATTAAACTAGTTCTAAAAATTTTAAATATTACGAAATGATTGTAAACAACTTAGAAAGTATCAAGGAATTGATAAAAAGACTAGTAGAAGAATTATAACTTAAATAACATTACAAATGTGACTTTCATAAAAAAATAAGTATAAGTATAAATTTTAGATTTATTTGTACATTATATAAATGATTATTGTAAACTTATGAAATAAGTAATTCTAGAGAGCAACATAAATGACGAAAGATATATTGTATGGAAAATTTTATATGAACCCAGTAAAATTCTTGAGTATAGAAAATATGCTTCAATTATTTTTACTTGTTATATAATATCCTTGTTATATTATTGCACCACTAAGTAGCAATGCTTAGAGTGATGGATTTGTTTCCTCACGTAGGTACTGAAGTTAAAGCCTAGCAAATACTAAACAGAGATTTTGGAGTCTGATCTGTAGAGTGTTCAAGGTTGTCACCTCCTCAGCAATGCATGTAGATAGGGCCCATATAGATCATATTATGTATTTTGTACATTATAATTAGTTATTATTTGTAATGTAAACTATGAATTGTATGTTAAAATATAGATTATGGAACTGTAATTAATTTGTAGATCATATAAATTATGAAATTATGTAATTATTTTATAAATTATGTAAATTAAGGAAATTTGAAAATTTTACTTATGTAATTTGAGAATGTTTACATATAAATTGAGCATGAATAGATTTGTACAAATGAGTATGTGAATTACAAGAATTGAATGTGAGATGAATATGATGAGC
Organism: Hevea brasiliensis; assembly: GCF_030052815.1. Classification (NCBI taxonomy): domain Eukaryota; kingdom Viridiplantae; phylum Streptophyta; class Magnoliopsida; order Malpighiales; family Euphorbiaceae; genus Hevea; species Hevea brasiliensis. The sequence goes on along the minus strand of NC_079497.1, from coordinate 31,925,521 downwards.
ATGAATGATATTTTTATTGTAAAATATTATTAAAAATTTCAAGCAGGTGAATAGTGAAATACGTCAACTGATAATGAAATAGGGAAAACGCCACTGGTTTCTCCATAGAAAATTAATTGATATTAAAATATAATGAGATCAAATTATTAAAGGAATAAAGTAAGATAAGATAGAGTGTTCTGGCACCGAGTGTGACATGCCTTACTCCGCTACACTGTAGTCGGGTGAGGGGTGTCACAATTACATGCAAAAAGGACTAAAATTGAAGTTTTCTTGGCTAATTTGATATTTTATGCTTGGATACTTGTATTTTCATTGAGAAACCCAAGGTTCAAGAGTTAATTGAAGTTTCTTTACCAACTCTTCCAATTTTAATTCAAGGGAGAAAGGTACTTCCCCTTCCGTTTTTAATCTTCAAAATGATTTTTAAGTATGCTTACATGAGTGAGGTTAAGTAGTTTGGATTGCATGTAAGAAAAGAGTTGTTTTAGCATTTTGAATCAATTTTGAAGTTATGAGGGTTTTACAAGTTAATGGTTTTAAGGAGTCTTCAAATGCATATTTGGTTTTATAGTTCTGGTATAAGTTTAGAATGTGTATCGATATTGTCGACACCATATTTTGGCCGATCCCTAGAATCAATAAAAATTCTTCTCTGAACAGCTAATCACGTTTCCGATCCCTCTTTGATAGGCGGTCACATTTCCGATCTCTCCTCACAAAGAATTGAATTAATGCTGAGTCCTCATATTCATTAAGCCTCGCCGATCTCTCAAATCATTTACCGACCTCTCAAACCCGTTGTCGAATTTCCAGACTGCACAAGTATATTCCGATCTCGTTGATAAATAAAATGAACTGCACTAGATCTTTTCCTACCGCTTTATTGCCGACTCCTTTTCTGAAGATTAAGAGCTAAAGTTTGGGTTCGGTTTAACGAGGGTTCCGATCTTAAGTGTTCAAGTTAAATTTTCAATTTTAACCAAGTCCCGTTCAGCATTTCTCCCCCACCGATCTCATGCTTATTGTGCTTTCCGATCTTTTATACTTAGATTAATAATGGCATTTAGTTCATGTTTCGCTATGCTCATACAATCAAATACTTAGGCAATTCAAAGATTTTCCAATCACATCCATTCATTGAACAAAAAAGATATTCCATTTCATTTCATAATTTGTACAAGTTATTCTACTGGGGATCACCCCACTGATTTACATTCTCGCTCACTCTCTCTCTTCCTCGCCTCCCCTCACTATCTTCACCATCGCCCCGGAGCCGTGTCGCCCATCCAAGAGAAGTCCTCTTCGTGATAGCGCTTTTGAAGTTCGGCCAAGAGATCCTTATGAGCATTCACATAGGCTCCGCTATTCCCGACACCATCTTTTCATCCTTTCCTTGAGCTCTTTTTCTTTCTCCGAAAGCTCCTTATCCTTCGTTAAGCTCCTCTACAAGTTGAGCGACTGAAGCGCTTCGTTGGCCCAAGTGCCCGGACTTCTCTCGAGCCCGTTCACTTTCAGCCAAGTCACGAGACCTTTCGCCACCGGTCTTCATGGTACTTCGCCCGTCCTCGACTTGAGATATATAATCCCGAGCGGATGAGAGTTGGGATCGAGGGAAGTCAATTCCTGATTTTTCTTCCCAACCTCCTTACCTGCACGCTGAATCTTTTCCTCAATCATGGTCCGGTTCACTGCACACTCCACGCTTAGGCTCATGGTTCGAGTCAAGATATCATCGAGACCATTCTCGGGATAGCCTGTCCCGATCCTCTTGAAAGAAGATGGTAGATCCCGTGACTTTGGCAAAATCGGAGTTCTCCTAACGATCGGTTATTCTTCAAGCAATGATCAAGATTCGAGCGCCACGAGAAGAGGTCCTCCCGTAAGATTGAGAAGGCTCCTTTCCGTGCTTGGAATAATCGAGAGAGGCGGGGCCGCTCTTCCGATCTAGGAGGAGATCCGACAGCCTCAATGGTCGGCGGACCAAGGTTGAGGGGGTCTCTTTGTATCTCCCTGTGTTCGTGATCGGTGTTTGAAGACGCCCAACGCTTCATCTCCTTTACCTTCCGGGAGATCTCTTTCCTTCTTCCGCTTCCTAGAACCTCACCACCCGCCATACCGCATGTAAAAGAGGTTAGTGAGATCGGTAAGGTCCCGAGAACCGAGATATAGAAAATACCAATGCCGAGGTCGAGAGCGGAAGTTCGCGATCTCACGGTGATCGCTTGCATGGTCCAATGGTGCGCTTGGCAAGAACCGCATTTGGACAGAATATTTTAGAGTGGCGGCCCGACTTTTCACTCCATCACTATCAAGCTTTCCTCTTGACTCGTGGTAATGTGCTTCAAGCAGGCCTCGTACCACCACTACGAGGAAAGTCCTCAAAGCAAACGGATCTTTACTCCTCGTAATGAAGAACCTGTTCTTCCAATTCTTAAGGGATGAGGGCAGATCGGAAAAGAGTCCGCAACGAGGCTTCACTGAAAGAACCAAAGTGTTCGCCATCCTTTCGCGAGTTAGTCCAGGCAGCTGGCGAACACCTTAGCCGTAGGTCCGATTCCTTAGCTCGGCATAGACCTCTGAAAGCTACCAAGATCCGCCACGAGTTGGGGTGGATTTGAACAATGGATGCTCGGTGAAGTTTTAGGACCTCCTTATAGAAATCGGCTAGAGGGAACCTCGCACCGCCTTTAATCGCTCCTCGTACACCATGACCATGTCATTCTCTTCAAAAGAGTGATCGACACGAAGATCGCCATGGCACTTGATCACCATATGAATCAGACAAATATTGTATTCTTGAACAAACGATTGCAGATCGGATTCTCGAAGAACCGACTAAGCTCGTTTATAGGAAGGGTCTCTCCTTGAAGGTGGTGCAAGCCTTGATGGTATGACCCGACTCGACTGGAGCAGACCCTAGGGGTTTAGGTTGCACGCCGGCCCGATCGCTTCTTCTTCGCCGACGATGACCATGAGAACTGAATGGAAGGAGGGCTCACCGCTCTCGACCTTCTGACCGCCATTTTTAAAAGAAACAAAGAACTTAAACAAGAAAGAAGATCAAAGTCCTTACGGAGTCCGATCGGGCGCTGAGAGACCGGAGAAAATGAGAGAACTTCAAGTTGTGAGCAGGGATTGAAAATGGAATGAGAGAACAACCGCTAACCCTCCCACCCCTATTTATACTAGTCCGAGCATTTAATGCTCGTGAGGTTCTAGGCAAATGCATCGATTGGTGGGACTCGACAAATGTTTCTAACACTTTTCTCAAATATCCGAATGTTCCGAGATCGGTTTATTAGAGATCGGCATAATAAGTTAAAAATTTTGAATAAAGGATCACTAAGTGTCATTCGTAAAGAATCGATTGATAATCACATAAGGGATCGGAAAATAATCAATGCAAAATAATAAGATGATAACCGACAAAATAAAGTCTTTATTTTCAAAAGATCGGATTACATCATTTGGGCGATCTCTAGGATCGGATTACACTAACATTGATCACATCATTTCGTGATCTCTAGAGATCGGATTGCATTGAAAATAAAATACATCATTTGGGCGATCTCTAGGATCGGACTACAATAAAGGTCTAACTACATCATTTGGGCAATCTCTAGAGATCCGATTACATTTCGTGATTACATCATTTGGGCGATTCTAGAGACCGGTGGAACATCCTATCTAAAAGGCCTATGTCAAAGCCTAGTCTTGTGGTCAATCAAAAGATGTGTTTGACCAGAGACCTACTGCTGGCATCGGATAGATGTGCAAATCGGATGGGGTGACTATGACTCCCATGAAGATGAGAGACATCGCCACCGATGTTACCACTGAAACCGACCATTGTCGGAACACCCAATGTGGAGGAAAGACGCTGTCGGAACACCCAATGCGATGAGAAGCCGAATGAACTCACTTGAGCGACTCGAGATCGGTACAACCAAAGTCCGCAATACAGATCGGTCAAATCCAGTCCTCTCACCATCATCAAGAAGGTCATTCGATCACCGGATCGTGAATTTTCACTGGTAAGTAAAGAAGTTCATCGGAAAAGATCAAAGCCACGCTTATAGCCGTAACTTCCACCGAGCAAATTAGAACAGGAAAGTAAGAAAAGAAGAGAGGAAAGTCGATGAAGAAAATGTCTCCGCGATGTGGGTATATATAGGGGAAATGGGCATTTAATGTCGAAGAAAACGGCTGACGCCGAGAATCGAGATGTAATTAATGCTTGGACCGAATCCGCATCGATTAAGGGATAATAGAGATCGGAGATAGGAGATCAGCATGAGAGATCGGAATAGGAGCTAGGGAGGAATCTAAGACAAAAAGAATAAGACAAATCCCAATAACCGCCGCCGAATCGTGAGCCGAGGTAGTTAAAGCGTGGCACGAGATCTCCACCGCACGCCTAAGAATCGCCCGCACGCCGACAGTGCCGTGGTATGTCATGACAGCCCTATACATCCCAATCTCCACCGTTGATCCCACTTGTAAGGACAAACCCGAACCCTTAGATCAAGAGAGAAGACGACAATACCAAATGCTTTTCACTCTTAGCCCTCGGATCGTTCCGACAAGGAAATTTGGGACCGCTGATGAAAAGAAGAAAAGGACAAATATTATGAAGAGTGATCTCAACCATTCATTTTGATTCTCTTTAATTCCGAACCTCCGATCATGTCCTTCGAGATCTCGACCCTCCATCTCCTCAAATAAATCCGACCCTTCACGAAGAGCACCCGATTCCTATAAATACCTGCATAAAACTGCTCAAGGGACTGACAAAAATATAGACAAGAGGTCGCTATTATCGTGGAGGAACTCAAACTTCATTCACTTTGTTACTCATTGCTTTGTAGTGATTAAAAAGACTTTTGAAACTAGTTTTCAGGAGTGTTTTCTGAAAAGATTTTGAATATCGAACTCTACATTTCCAGCTTGTTCATTATCCGTCATACTCTCGCCATCTCTCGCTTTTCCTCTGCTCAAGCTCAACTTCCTTCCACCTGGTTCTTACCGTTACCTTTTAGCTAAAGCATCTCTCGGTTTCACGATGCACATCAACTCTTAGGTCGATCAATCCGCCATCTTCATCACTATTTACCACCTCATAGTTATTTCAATACATTTGGCTCCTCACAGACATCAACTCTCAGCCGATCAATCCGCCATCTTCATCACTATTTACCACCTCACGCTATCTCAATATATTTGGCTCCTCACAGTAAGAGTTCATATTATCGCTTTATTAAGTATTTGCGTTTACTTTTCGCACTTTCTTTGTTCTCTTTACGCACGCGTTTTCTAAGTTTATTCTAAGCAAAAATCTCAAAGAACGTTACTCTCGAATTATCTCTTTAGTGATCGGTCCATCATTTCACAATTTTCGCTATTTCAATACGAGCTTTTAGCTCCTAGTAGCGTGTAAGTGGTCAGCAAAATATAGGTATTCGCAACTTAAGGGCCTCTTTAAAAGAGAAAGCTTGAATAACACGTCATGAAAATAGCCAAACAATTAGGTCGACGTGAACGGAATTCGCAAGATTCCATGAAGAGGAATAAAACCAAAATAAACTAGACAGTAATGCATCGGACATTAATAGGTATGCGTGAAATGACTACATGGAAGGTCGGTAAATCAAGTTTAGTATTACCCATTTAGTCATAGGGTATCAAGAAACCTTATCTCCAGCATTTTTGAATGCCAGAAACCTTAGTTTTAGGTTCTTGTGATGTGTAGCTGAAATTGAAATTCGGGAGATCGACAAAGCCCCTTCCAGGCTCCTGCTAATCCGAAAGAGATCGGAGGAGAGTTCTTATCCGGTCTCAACTCAAAATATAAATAACTATTAGATAGAGATCGGAGGAGAGTTCTTATCCGGTCTCAACCCCAAATTTTAATAAACGTCTAAAAGAGATCGGAGGAGAGTTCTTATCCGGTCACAACTCAAAATATAAATAACTATTAGATAGAGATCGGAGGAGAGTTCTTATCCGGTCTCAACCCCAAATTTTAATAAACGTCTAAAAGAGATCGGAGGAGAGTTCTTATCCGGTCTCATCCTCAAAACTTCAAATAAATAACTTAAAAGAGATCGGAGGAGGGTTCTTATCCGGTCTCCCCTCAAAATTTTAATAAATAACTTAAAAGAGATTGGAGGAGAGTTCTTATCCGATTCTCACACCCATTCACTAAGGTTGTCTCATTTACTTATGTATCTGGGTGATCCAAATTTAGTGAAAAATCAAATATTCCTTCTACCAAAAGGATTAACATTGCCGCCTAAGCCCTCCTAACTAATTTATAAAGGACGCAGAATTAAATCTACTTACCCTTATTAAGGGACGAGGTGGGGTGCCTAACACCTTCCCCACCTGTTTACGGACCCCGAACTTAGAATCTCTGTCTTGAAGTGGTTTCATTCTTAATTTAACTTCTCAAATGGTTTTCTTTAGTTTCCCTCAAAACTAAGGTGGCGACTCCTCACTTTTTCCCACTTCGGTGAGTGATCGTCCAGGCGACCGCAAAATCCCATTGCGACAGCTTGGCGACTCCACTGGGGACGATATTGACCCAACCCCAGTCTAGAGGTCCAAAAGTAGGCTTAATTTTTGTCCGATCAAATTATATTTAGAGGGGCTCACTCGGCGATGTCTTATATGCTAATTATTATTGCTACTAACTATTTTGTTTTGCCTGTTCTATCTCCTCACAGTGCTCTTCATTTCAAAGAAAAAGGAGAAAAGAAAAAATGGAAAAATAAAATCCCCCTGAATTGGGAAGAGGTAAAAGTGTCCCTTCACACACTGAACACTTACACAATGTCCTCACACACTATGGTCCTAACCCGGGCTTTCTTACCCTTTTAGGAAAGTAGGAGGGGGTCATGTAGCGGTACCCGTGGGTTTTACCCCGTTAGTATCCGTGAAGGCTTCTGCTCAAATTGAAACTCGTTCTATTTACCGTGATACCCGTGGAATTTTCCCGATAATATCATGGGGTAGGATGGGGCTCTACTGCATCACAGAGGGGCAATTTGGGAACTCGTGGCTATTAGAAAATTAGATCCCGAGCTAAACCGTCACGATAGCCGAAAGCCGTAGTAAATCGCCTCATAAGATAGAACTATCCAAATAGGTAGCGCTTACCCTGTTAGAGTCTCCTACTATAGGACAAAAGGGGCATACTTACTCTTACCCTATTCTCGCTTTAATTTCCTTTTGTTCATTTCTTTTGAGGGTAATCTTGAATCCTACTAAAACGCCTACACATTTTCCTACTTTGATAAATGTGTATGTGTCACCTCACAACAAGATGATTCAAAATTACCCTAATTTGTCTTACTAACAAATTTTCTCAGCGTTACCAAACCAAGAGTCTCAGATAAGGATAGGCATCATTTTTATCATGGCATCCTCGAGTCACCGGCAGGAGAGGCTCAAGATGCTAAACTTTGGTCCAAATCACCATTGGTCGGTACCCTCGCAAAATGATGTTTCCGAGGCACACATTAGCTCAATACCTTCACCGGATCTCGACAAAATAGAGGTCAAAATGAACAACCTCGAGGGTCCGCTCTAATAGATGGAGGTTGCTTCCACCGTGTCAAGGTACGCTTGAAGAGAAGTACTAAGGATTGCAACCTTAATGCAAGTCAAGGTCCAAATCCTCGCATTAAAAGCCATGTTGACGGTTTGGAATCCTGGCACGGAGTGTTCTCTTTCAATGACATTGATACGGCCCCCACTATGGAGGAATATCGTGCATTGTCGGGATCCCATACTCATTGCGTAACCGGATCTACTTACACCTCGAGCATAGGCGCACTGAAACGGTTGGCACATATGTTGGGTTCTCACCGTAAGAAGTAAAGTCCAGAGAAACAACAAAGGGAACACGCATGGATGGCATTGGACGACTTGAGAAGCGGTTAGATCATCACCTCCAAGAGAAACAAAGTGGGATCAAGCTTCCGTGGCACTCGCCTTGGGAATCTATGGTCCGATCCTGCTCCCGGCCATTGGGGATCATCACTTGCGCAGCAAAGGAGGTATTTTGGACAAGAGAAAGGCAGGATCAATCCGATACCGGCAATTCTTGCCGAAACCTTGTTAACCCTAACTTATCGCAGCATAACAGGGAAAGGGTCCATTAAGTGTTGCTCTCGCTATTATACCTCGACTATCACCACATGTGTCCTGTGGAGACAAGAGGATTGACTTGGTACCTTGACCAGCCTCCCATTGAGAAGATGATCCGTTAGTGATCACCAAGAATGAAAAACAAAGTATGGAACGGATTTTGAGTTTCAATAGCCATGATTACCGTTGGAGGAAGTCAGGACGCCAAGCCAACCCGCCTTGATTGGTACAGAGATATTCACGGTGTCCCCGATTGGAATAACCGCATACAAGTTACACTCTAGCACCGTAATGAGGCGCTTTGGCTCAACACACCATGATCAACATTAAAGAATACCACCAAGGTCACTTCTACCATGAGCTCAAGGAAGAAGAAGGGTTGAAAATGGCTCGCAAGTCCCGGGAAAACATCACTCTAATGGAGAGATCACCCAAAGGCCCAAGTGCCTCGGCGATTACCTTAAATGGAGAGCCGATAGGGACCAAGAACGCCTACCATAGAATTTAAGGACGACAACCTCGCCAAGACGCCCTATTAGAGGAAGTCGATAATCGCTCGTTGACTCGCTACAAAAGGCAAATACCGAGAACTCACAATGCAAGAACGAATGAAACAATTGGAGGACCAACAAGAGAAACTTAAGAGAAGGGTAAGAAAGATCAAGGAAGAGGCAAGGGCCAAAGGATAGGGTTCAAGAGCAAGAGGTACAAAGGGGAAAAAGAAAGAAACTCTCTCCAAGCCGAGGTCAAAGAGATGAAAGGGCGTAATAGTAAGCTTCAGAAAGGATGAAGTACCAAGAGGTACTCGTTGAAGAGTATAAACAGAAAACAAGAAGAAGAAGCTTGAATTAAAAGAACAGCACTCTCATCAACGACATCTTGAAAGAGTGTGCTAAAGAAAGGAAAGAGAAAGAGAAACAAGTCGCCTCTATCAAGGACTCAAAGAAAATGTGGACCATTGGAGAAAATGATAGCACAGGAAAAAAGGAACTATTACCCGAATCCGAGTATGCTCAAAGTGTTCGATCCTCGCCAAACAAGAGGAAAGGTTATATGGGTATCTCGTAAAATGTCATCTCATTATAAAGAACCTCCCGTAACCTAGGCCGATGTAAAGAATATGTCAGTATAAATTATTCAGCTTAATGAAATGATTTTTGGACCATTGTCTAAGCAGATTTGTGAATGAATAATATGACTCGTAGGAACTCCTCGCTAGGGTTATGTGAAAATTGAAATGCGCTATATGAACAGTATCATAAATGCACATTCAATCCCGTCATTCACAAATGACTATCAAACGATGCCATGATAAAGTCGAGGCGATTATCCTTTGCGATTCCAACCTCGCTCTCAAATGCCATCAGATCCTTCGTCTGCATCAGACTTTTAGTTTCTTTGCAAAACTCAAATTCATTTAAATTTTTTTATTTTTTTATCCTCACAGAAATCAATATTGATTCAAACAAGGCAAGTCCACTAAGCACACGATCCAACCTAAGCGAGTGTACTTAACAAGATCTCGAACGAGGAAGATAATGGAAAATCAGAGCAAGTACGTAACCTACAGGACAGTCTCCGAGTTGAAAGATCACTTTCTCAAATTATGAGACTAATGAAGGAAATGTCTCGTAACAAACTCGCTCGTAACCTAGCCCACCATTACCTCCTCCGCCTCCTACAACAAATGATCCTCGAAGCTTCAACCTCTTTACCTTTCGCCTCCCATTCCGACCCAACAATCATCACAATCCGGTGACCATAAATAATGACCCACCTTTTTCCTATTACCCTACTGCCTCAAATGCCGAGCCTCACCATTCAATCCCGATCCTCCAGCTTTACTCCACCCTCGCCTCCCGCTGGAGGAGCGATCATGCGGTGGAAGGAGAACATAGGGCAAGAGAAAACGAGAAACTATCTCGCCTAGAAGAAAGATTGAGAGCAATAGAAGGGTTGAACATGTATGGCTCACTGATGTGTCGCCACCGAGATTGGTGCCGATGTGGTGGTACCACCCAAATTCAAGGTTCCCGATTTCACAAATACAAATGAAACTCGCACTTCAGATCCACCGGCAACCTACATTGCCAAAATGTCCGCTTTAACAGAAGACGATAGACTCTCATTCACTTCTTTCACGAGAGCCTCTCCGAGCAATCTAAGATGGTGTATACAATTGGACAGAGCAAGTCGCACTCCTGAAAGATTTAGCCGATACCTTTCTTAAGCAAAGACAAATTCAATTGTGATGCAGACCCACGAGGAGGGACCTCTGCAACCTGCACAGAAAGACCGGAAGGTTTTAAGCAAGATGCCCAACGATGGAGGGAGAAGGTCGCATATATATCCTCCTGGATCGACAATGAACTCGCTCCTATTCATTGAAACATTGAAGGCTCCTACTTCAACTCGATGATCGAAAATACCTTCAGCAGCTTCTCAGATATCATCCAAGCCGGTGAGAGAATTGAAGCTAATCTGAGAATAGGAAGGCTACAGGAGTTGACTGAGAACCCTGTGAAAAAGACTGCCAATTTTGGCAAAAAGAAGGAGAGTGATGTGCATTCCATCACTCGATGTAATAATTTTCCCACCCCCAAAATAACTACCGCCATATCCTCCTCTCATGGCCCAACTATCGCAAACATCCCACCCCCTTTCCCTAATTATTCACAACCACGCCCACAATACGCCCCACCTGCAAATTTCCAACCAAGACCACCTCCTCCTCCAACTCAACCACGACCACCACAAAATAACCCAAGACCTCCAAGGAATCCTGATCCACCCCTTCCCTCCTCTCGTGAAATATACCGATACCTTGTCAGATAAACCAAATCGCACTCAGCCTTTAGACCCAATCCACCGCCATATCCTGTGTGGTATGATGCCACCGCCTGCTGTGAGTATCATGGAGGAGCACAAGGGCATTCAATCGACAATCATGGGCACTCAGAGGGAGAGTGCATGCTCTAATCCGAAACGGGTGGTTGAAGATCGAGGGAAATGGTTCCCTCCCCAATGTCACCTCAAACCCACTACCTAACCATAATGCGGGTAGTGGTGTGAATGTGATTGAGTCTGAGGGAGAAGGATCAACACCGGAAGTGGACAAGTTGATCCCTTATTTCAAAGAAATTTTTGCCATATCAGTAAGAGAAGGTCACCTTTGCCCTCAGGTAGCAGGATTTGAAGAGAGTACGGGGTGTCCTTACCATGGAGGGGCAACACCATAAGTCGCAAGATTGTGAGGGGTCTGTGCAAGAAGTCCAAATTTGTTATCTCTGACAGTTCTGAGATGCCAGACAAAGGCGGAAGGGGAAGTGAACCCCGCTAGACTCAGCCAAACTGCTTCTACCTCCAACCCCATAATCACCTTCTAACCCCCAGTAGCCTCACCGCCAAGAATAGCTTATCCGAACTACGCCTACTTCCGTCACCAATACTCACGCAGCCCCTTGGAACTATAATTTCCAAGTTTTTACTCGTGAGCGCTACAAGCAAGATCCGTCCCTAGCCTTGCCTCACCTCCGACACCACCAAAATCGTGTTTCGCTCTCACGAGCATTTCAGATGACTTATGCTGGACTCGCTAGCAACATTACTCCCAAACCAGCTTCGACCGTTATTGCAACAAAACCTTCTCCACTGAGCAAGAAGTCGAGTTTATAACTCAAGTGGGAGGTGTTATGAACGAAGAAAGAGAGAAGAAAAAGGGAAAGTAAAATGGGAGAGTCATCAAGAAACACTAAGAGGAGGTTGAGAAAGCAGAGGAAGCAGAGCCTATTGAGCGCAAGGAAGATGAAGAACCGCTGCTCCAAATAATGAAGCAGAGCGAGTATGACGTGGTGGAGCAATTGAGAAAACCCCGCCGAATTTCATCAAGTATCACCGATCCCGAGCTCTAAGTCCACCGACAAGCCCTACAAAGAATCCTCGATCAGCCTTTGTGAACCCCGACATTACTCCGGCGCTTTGAGAAAATAGTAGGACAAATCTGCATCCACTGTAGCCTTTTCTCAAGAGGAGGTAGACTGCGGGCTTAGGGCACAATAAAGCTCTACATGTAATCGTGAAGTGTAGGGGTTGTATAGTGGCCAAGGTTCTCATCGATAACGGATCGCCTCAATGTATCGCCTTAGCGCGACCTTAGCCAAAGCACGGCTGACCAATCGCATATACGCCGAGTGCAATGGTGGTAAGAGCCTTTGACGGCACTCGTGAGAGAGGTACTGGGAGACATTGACTTGCCAATCCAAGTCGGGCATGTACTTTCAACGCCACGCTTCAAGTGATGAACATTGAGCCGCTTACACTATGTTATTAGGAGGCCGTGGATCCACTCGCGAACGCTGCTCCTTCAACCTTACACCGTAAGATCAAATACATTAAGGACGGCAAAATCATCACGGTAAGGGGCGAAGAGGCCATATCGTCACCAAGCCGCAATCACTTCCTTATGTGGAAGCGCCGAGGAATCATTGGAGAGTTCTTTCCGTGCCCTTGAATTGCAAGATACTGGAAGGAAGGGGCTATGGCTATGGTGGCCAAAGTAATGTCAAGAAACGGTATCAAGAGGGGAAAGGCTTGGGCACCGCCTTGCAAGGAATCGTTGAGCCCATACCGCTATTCGTAAGATAGGCCGCTGTGGTTTGGGGTATGAGGAGGATGCCTCGTGGATGGGCGATTCGGATGAGGAGGATGCTTCGGATCGAGGTTCGACCAGAGACGGAAAATGAAAATAGTCCCGAGAATTACTGAGATCTTCACCAAACCGGCCATCCAACATCCGCAAGTACGTAAGAATCACCAGATGATCCATCCATAGATGTCATCCAACCGATTCCTTGTATGAGGCCCTAGTTTCACCCATGGTCGAGGAGCAGAGCTTGACAACCGACAACGGAGGATATCCTGCACTCAATTTCGAGTAAAGTACCTCCGTTATCTACACTTGATCATTTTGTCCATGGTGACAAGTGTAATCAGAATGGACCTTTTCTTATGGCATTAATATTAATGAATTGATAGCGCATTTTAAATCCAATACTCTCTTTCCTTTTAATTCCATCCTTATAACATGTTCTATTCTTTATTCATTCAGACCATTCATCAATTAACACCTAATAATCCAATAGACTCGTAAATTCCTCTCGTTAATTTTGAAATCCCCATAATCGCCATTACTTCAAGTAATTCGAGGAAGACCTTACGTAAGAAAGCAATGAAAAGATGAACCCTCCTCGTGCCTTGTGAAGATGAAACGCACACAATAAACTTAGGCTCAAGAAGTAAAAAGGGAACTTAAGGTAGTGGAGAGTGAGGAATTGGGAGATATGATCGGTCCGCTTAAGGAATTTCTCGACGATTTTCATGGAGCTATGATGATATGGTTGGTTTGGACCCTCGGATAGTGACGCACAAGATTCCCTTTAATTCCGTGAACGATCCCTGAAGGTAAATCGAGGAGAATGAATCCCACACACCGCTCAAGGTTCGGATGAAGTCAAGAAACAAGATGACGCCGGATTCTTGGAAGTAGTCAAATATCCCCAATGGGTGGCTAATGTCGTCCCAAAGAATGAAGAAAGACGGAGAGTCGTGGTGTGTGTTGACTACAGGACCTTAATAAAGCAAGTTTGAAAGATGATTTCCTCTCCTCACATTGATGTGTTAGTTGACAATGCCATGGATTGGGTAGGTGTTCGTGTATTGATGGGGCATCGTGGTACAATCGATTCCGATGGACAAGGAAGACAAGGATAAAATCGCTTTCATCACCCAATGGGGGTATTTTGCTATCGGGTCATGCCCTTCGGGTTGAAGAATGCCGGCTACTTACCAGCAAGAATGGTCACATTATTCCACGATATGATGCATAAAGAAGTGGAGGTATATGTGGATGATATGATCATTAAATCCAGGAGAAGAGAGCCACGCTCAGTGATGAGGAGGGTGCTCAAAGGCTCAGAAATACAAGTTGAAGTCAACCTCGCTAAATGCATCTTCTGAGCTAGATCGGGAAAACCGTTGGGATTCATAGTAAGCGAGAAAGGGATAGAAGTGGATCCGCATAAAGTTCGAGCTATTCAAGAAATGCCGCCCCAAAAATGTAAAGGGAGGTGCGCAGCTTTCTAGGAAAGTTGAACTACATTTCAAGATTTATTTCTAATCTCACCGCCAAAGTCGAGCCTATTTTCAGACTACTCTAAGAACAATCCTACCCAATGGGATTCGGATTGTCAAAAGGCTTTCGAGACAATCAAACAAGATTTGTCAAACCCACTCAAGATTGGTCCCGCTCAGGCAGTGTGCCTCGATCCTGCATATGGCACCAACAGAGCTCTATGGGATGTGTTTTGGGACAAGATGATGATACCGCCGAAAAGAGAGGGCCATTTACTACCCGAGCAAGAAGTTCAATGATTGTGAGTCAAGGTACTCTTTCTTAGAAAAGACTTGTCGCGTTAGCTCGGATGACAAATCGCCTCAAGCACTACATGTTGAATCACAAGACATGGCTTATCTCCTGATGGATCCTATCGATACGTATTCGAAAGCCCATTCGTGCGGGAAGGATAGCCAAGTGGCAAAGTTATACTCTCCCAATATGATATAGTCTACATGACCCGAAAGCGGTGAAAGGTAGCGTAATTGACCTCTCCTAGCGGAAAACCCTATCCCGGATTATGAAGCTCGATTTTGAGTTCTCGACGAACATATTAATGAAGTAGACGCGAAGAAGAGGGGTCACTGATGTGGGAAATGTATTTTGACTGAGCAACAATTTATCCGGAATGGAATTGAGCCGCATTTAGTATCCCTGCATGAAAGCACTTCCCAATAGCCGCTAAGTTGGGATTTGACTGTACTCAACAATGTCGCAGAATATGAAGCTTGTGTAATGGGTCTACATGTCGCTATAGAGATGAAAATCGAAAGTTGGAGGTGTATGGAGACTCTCCTCGATAATTTATCGTGTCAAGGGAGAATGGCAAACCAAGGATCCCAAGCTAATCCCCTACCGTAAATACTTCATCGAGATGATCAGGAATTCAAGAAATCTCCTTCACTCATCCGAGTAGAGACAAGAATCAATTTGTCGACGCCTTAGCTACTCTAGCCGTTATGGCTCAAATCAAGAAGGGCGACGCTTCGCACGCTGAAGATTAAAGTAAGGGATGAGCCACCTATTGCTTCATGATTGAAGAAGAGCTCGATGGAAAGCCTTGGTATCACGACATCCTCGGCTCATCAGAGAACCTGAGAATTCCCTTCAGGCAAACAAAAATGAAAAGAAGATGATTCGAGGTTAGCATTGGGGTACTTTCCCATGGGGAAACCCTATACAAAAGAAGCTCCAACGGTGAATTATTGAGATGTGTGGATGCAAAGGAGGCAAAGAGAATCCTTTTGAAACTCATGAGGGAAATTGTGCAACTCACGCCAATGGACACATGATGGCCAAGCAAATCATGCGGCGTGGGTATTTTTGGACCACAATGGAAAAGGATTGCATCGAGTATTTCCTAAGTGCCACAAGTGTCGACGACGCAGATCCGATAAATGTGCCACCTCACAAGCCGCTCAATCTCGCCTCACCGTGGCCTTTTGCAATGTGGGGCATATATGTGATTGGTCCCATCAATCCCAAGGCATCCAATGGGCACAGATTCATCCTTGTAGCCATCGACTATTTCTCCAAATGGGTCGAGGCGACATCCTATGCTCACATCACGCAGAACACGCTTTCTCAAATTCTTCGTAAACAATATCATATGCCGCATGGTCTCCGAATGAAATTGTCACCGATAACGCCAAGAACCTCGAACGGTCCAAGATTCGTAAGCCGTGGTGATCAATACGTAATCCGACATCTCAATTCCTCCCCATACCGCCCCTGGATGAATGGAGCGGTGGAAGCCGCGAACAAAAATCTAAAGAGGATAATCCGGAAAATGACGGTCACATATAGGGATTGGCATGACATGCTCCTACGCTCTTCATGCATACCGGACTTCCATAAGAACCTCAACTGGGCAACTCCATACTCACTAGTCTACGGATGGAAGCGGTATTACCGTTGAGGTTGAAATTCCTTCCTAAGGATTCTCAAGGAATCGTGATTGGTGAGTCGAATGGATCCACCAAGGTTGGATCGCTTAAACTTGCCGGATGAGAAAAGGTTAACAGCAGATGTCACGGGCAATTATATCGAGGAGAATGGCCAGAGCATTTGATAAAACGCACGCCCACGGAATTCCTACCCGGGGCTTAGTTCTAAAGAAAGTACTACCAAACCAAAACGATCCCCGGGCAAATGGTCACCAACCTACGAGGGACCCTATGTGGTTAAAAAGGCGCATCGAGGAGCCTTGATCTTGACCCACATGGACGGTGAAGAATTCCCGAGACTCGTGAATGCCAACACTGCCAAGAGATACTATGCATAAAAAGGAGGAGGGATGAAAACCCAAAGGGCGCCCTAAAAAAAAAAAAAAAAAAAAAAAAAAACCTTCTTGGGGTGAAAACCAAAAAGGGCGCCCCAAGAACCAAATCGAGGAATAAGGAAGGGGGCATGAAACCGCTGATAGAGAGGCAAATCACACGGCAAGGGACTTCAGAGAACTTGGAATATGGCAGTTAAAAGACTTCAAAACCAACTAAAAGGAATATATGAGATCTATCCTTGTACCTTTCCTTTTCCTTTGAAAGTCTATTTTTCCTAAAGCCATGATAAAGTTATACTCCATTCCTTCTGCTTTTGTTTTCCTGCTTACTCACTTTTTTAATACTATCCTTTCTCTTTGACTAATGCGCTATTGATTAGTTAAATTTCTGCCATAAGATTTGAATTTAAAAATTGATAACCTCGCGTACTTTACTATGAGATTTGCAGGGAATAGCCGCCAAAAAAAAAAAAAAAAACTAGAGGTGAAAACCCGAAAGGGCGCTTCTGGTCGAATGGACGAAAAGAAAGTGAAAACCCACAAGGGCGCTTTCCGAAGAATAAGGAGAAAGTCGGGAACGGAAAAGGGACATCCGAAAAGAACGAGGTCATAGGTCAGGCCTTACAACTCCTCCTCCATTAATCGTCCGCCTTCATTATCTTGTTAAGTACACTTTGTCAGGGAATAACTTCATGTGCCAAAGTCAGACTTGTTTTGTAAGTTGATTTTAATTTCTTGCAATTTACATTTCCACCATCAACCTCTGGTTCCTTGATCTAAGTTGATTTTAATTTTCTGCAATTTACATTTCATGCTATCAACCTCTGGTTCCTTGATCTAAGTTGATTTTAATTTCCTGCAATTCCACCATCAACCTCTGGTTCCTTGATCTAAGTTGATTTTAATTTCATGCAATTTACATTTCTGTTATCAACCTCTGGTTCCTTGATCTAAGTTGATTTTAATTTCATGCAATTTAAATTTCATGCTATCAACCTCCGTTCCTTGATCTAAGTTGATTTTAATTTCCTGCAATTCCACCATCAACCTCTGGTTCCTTGATCTAAGTTGATTTTAATTTTCTGCAATTTACATTTCATGCTATCAACCTCTGGTTCCTTGATCTAAGTTGATTTTAATTTACATTTCTGTTATCAACCTCTGGTTCCTTGATCTAAGTTGATTTTAATTTCATGCAATTTACATTTCTGTTATCAACCTCTGGTTCCTTGATCTAAGTTGATTTTAATTTCCTGCAATTCCACCATCAACCTCTGGTTCCTTGATCTAAGTTGATTTTAATTTTCTGCAATTTACATTTCATGCTATCAACCTCTGGTTCCTTGATCTAAGTTGATTTTAATTTCATGCAATTTACATTTCTGTTATCAACCTCTGGTTCCTTGATCTAAGTTGATTTTAATTTCATGCAATTTACATTCCTGTTATCAACCTCTGGTTTCTAGATCCAAGTTGATTTTAATTTTCGAGGTCATTAACTTAGGTGTGCTTTAGTTCCCTAATTTCGAACACCTAATCGTCCAAAATATGAGTTGATCTTTACATAATTCCTATACGGAAATTTTTCCTTTAATAGAAATTATGTAAAGAGGGGCAAATTGTCGACACCATATTTTGGCCGATCCTAGAATCAATAAAAATTCTTCTCTCAATGCCTAATCACGCTTTCCGATCCCTCTTTGATAGGCGGTCACATTTCCGATCTCTCCTCACAAAGAATTGAATTAATGCTGAGTCCTCATATTCATTAAGCCTCGCCGATTTCTCAAATCATTTACCGACCTCTCAAACCCGTTGTCGAATTTCCTGACTGCCAAGTATATTCCCGATCTCGTTGATAAATAAAATGAACTCGCACTAGATCTTTTCCTACCGCTTTATTGCCGACCTCCTTTTCTAAGATTAAGAGCTAAAGTTTGGGTTCTTTAACGAGGGTTCCGATCTTAAGTGTTCAAGTTAAATTTTCAATTTTAACCAAGTCCCGCTCAAGATTTCTCCCCCACCGATCTCATGCTTATTGTGATTTCCGATGTTTTATACTTAGTTTAATAATGGCATTGAGTTCATGTTTCGCTATGCTCATACAATCAAATACTTAGGAAATTCTAAGATTTTCCAATAACATCCATTCATTGAACAAAAGAGATATTCCATTTCATTTCATAATTTGTACAGTTATTCGGCCGGGGATCACCTCACTGATTTACATTCTCGCTTCACTCTCTCTCTTCCTCGCCTCCCCTCACTATCTTCACCATCGCCCGGAGCCGTGTCGCCCATCCAAGAGAAGTCCTCTTCAGATAGCGCTTTTGAAGTTCGGCCAAGAGATCCTTATGAGCATTCACATAGGCTCCGCCATTCCCGACACCATCTCTTCATCCTTTCCTTGAGCTCTTTTTCTTTCTCCGAAAGCTCCTTATCCTTCGCGTTAAGCTCCTCTACAAGTTGAGCGACTGAGCGCTTCGTTGGCCTCAAGTGCCCGGACTTCTCCGAGAGCCCGCTCACTTTCAGCCAAGTCACAAGACCTTTCGCCACCGGTCTTCATGGTACTTCGCCCGCCCCTCGACTTGAGATATATAATCCCGAGCGGATGAGAGTTGGGATCGGAGGGAAGTCAATTCCTGATTTTTCTTCCCAACCTCCTTACCTGCACGCCGAATCTTTTCCCGAATCATGGTCCGTTCACTGCACACTCCACGCTTAGGCTCATGGTTCGAGTCAAGATATCATCGAGACCATTCTCGGGATAGCCTCCCCGATCCTCTTGAAAGAAGATGGTAGATCCCAAGACTTTGGCAAAATCGGAGTTCTCCTAACACCCGGTTATTCTTCAAGCAATGATCAAGATTCGAGCGCCACGAGAAGAGGTCCTCCCGTAAGATTGAGAAGGCTCCTTTCCGTGCTTGGAATAATCGAGAGAGGCGGGGCCGCTTCTTCCGATCTAGGAGGAGTTCTGACAGCCTCAATGGTTGGCGGACCAAGGTTGAGGCGGGTCTCTTTGTATCTCCCTGTGTTCGTGATCGGTGTTTGAAGACGCCCAACGCTTCATCTCCTTTACCTTCCGAGATCTCTCTTCCTTCTTCCGCTTCCTAGAACCCTCACCACCCGCCATACCGCATGCGTAAAAGAGGTTAGTGAGATCGCTAAGGTCCCGAGAACGAGATATAGAAAATACCAATGCCGAGGTCGAGAGCGGAAGTTCGCGATCTCGCCGGTGATCGATTGCATGGTCCAATGGTGCGCTTTGGCAAGAACCGCATTTGGACAGAATATTTTAGAGTGGCGGCCCGACTTTTCACCCATCACTATCAAGCTTTCCTCTTGACTCGTGGTAATGTGCTTCGAAGCGGGCCCTCGTACCACCAAATACGAGGAAAGTCCTCAAAGCACTCAGATCTTTACTCCTCGTAATGAAGAACCTGTTCTTCCAATTCTTAAGGGATGAGGGCAGATCGGAAAAGAGTCCGCAACGAGGCTTCACCGAAAGAACCAAAGGTTCGCCATCCTTTCGGCGAAGTTAGTCCGTGCAGCTCGGCGAACACCTTAGCCAGAGGTCTGATTCCCTTAGCTCGGCATAGACCTCGGAAAGCTACCAAGATCCGCCACGAGTTGGGGTGGATTTGAACAATGGATGCTCGGTGAAGTTTTAGGACCTCCTTATAGAAATCGGCTAGAGGGAACCTCGCACCGCCTTTAATCGTTCCTCGTACACCATGACCATGTCATTCTCTTCAAAAGAGTGATCGACACGAAGATCGCCATGGCACTTGATCACCATATGAATCAGACAAATATTGTATTCTTGAACAAACGATTGCAGATCGGATTCTCGAAGAACCGACGGAAGCTCGCTATAGGAAGGGTCTCTCCTTGAAGGTGGTGCAAGCCTTGATGGTATGACCCGACCCGACTGGAGCAGACCCTAGGGGTTTAGGTTGCACGCTGGCCCGATCGCTTCTTCTTCGCCGACGATGACCATGAGAACTGAATGGAAGGAGGGCTCGCCGCTCTCCGACCTTCTGCACCGCTCATTTTTAAAAGAAACAAAGAACTTAAACAAGAAAGAAGATCAAAGTCCTTACCGAGTCCGACGGCGCTGAGAGACCGGAGAAAATGAGAGAACTTCAAGTTGTGAGCAGGGATTGAAAATGGAATGAGAGAACAACTGGCTAACCCTCCCACCCCTATTTATACTAGTCCGAGCATTTAATGCTCGTGAGGTTCTAGGCAGCGCATCGATTGGTGGGACTCGACAGCTGTTCTAACACTTTTCTCAAATATCCGAATGTTCTGAGATCGGTTTATTAGAGATCGGCATAATAAGTTAAAAATTTTGAATAAAGGATCAGCTAAGTGTCATTCGTAAAGAATCGATTGGATAATCACATTAGGATCGGAAAATAATCAATTCAAAATAATAAGATGATAACCGACAAAATAAAGTCTTTATTTTCAAAAGATCGGATTACATCATTTGGGCGATCTCTAGGGATCGGATTACACTAACATTGGATCACATCATTTCTGTGATCTCTAGAGATCGGATTGCATTGAAAATAAAATACATCATTTGGGCGATCTCTAGGGATCGGACTACAATAAAGGTCTAACTACATCATTTGGGCAATCTCTAGAGATCTGATTACATTTCATGATTACATCATTTTGGCGATCTCTAGAGACCTGTGGAACATCCTATCTAAAATGCCTATGTAAAAGCCTAGTCTTGTGGTCAATCAAAAGATGTGTTTGACCAGAGACCTACTGTTGGCATCGGATAGATGTGCACTTCGATGGGGTGACTATGACTCCCATGAAGATGAGAGACATCGCCACCGATGTTACCACTCGAACCGACTACCGTCGAACACCCAATGTGGAGGAAAGACGTCATGAACACCCAATGCGATGAGAAGCCGAATGAACTCGCTTGAGCGACTCGAGATCGGTACAACCAAAGTTCGCAATACAGATCGGTCAAATCCACCTCTCACCATCATCAAGAAGGTCATTCGATCACCGGATCGTGAATTTTCACGGTAAGTAAAGAAGTTCATCGGAAAGATCAAAGCCACGCTTATAGCCGTAACTTCCACCGAGCAATGAACAGGAAAGTAAGAAAAGAAGAGAGGAAAGTCGATGAAGAAAATGTCTCCGCGATGTGGGTATATATAGGGGAAATGGGCATTTAATGTCGAAGGAAAACGGTTGACGCTCGAGAATCGAGATGTAATTAATGCTTGGACCGAATCCGCATCGATTAAGGGATAATAGAGATCGGGAGATAGGAGATCAGCATGAGAGATCGGAATAGGAGCTAGGGAGGGATCGGAAGACAAAAAGAATAAGACAAATCCCAATAACCGTCGTCAAAATCAGAGCCGAGGTAGTTAAAGCGTGGCAGACGAGATCTCCACCGCACGCCTAAGAATCGCCCGCACGCCGACAGTGCGTGGTATGTCATGACACCCAGACATCCCAATCTCCACCGTTGATCCCACTTGTAAGGAATAAACCTGAAACCTTAGATCAAGAGAGAAGACGACAATACCAGCATCTTTCACTCTTAGCCCTCGGATCGTTCCGGACAAGGAAATTTGGGACCGTCAGATGAAAAGAAGAAAATGACAAATATTATGAAGAGTGATCTCAACCATTCATTTTGATTCTCTTTAATTCCTGAACCTCCGATCATGTCCTTCGAGATCTCGACCCTCCATCTCCTCAAATAAATCCCGACCTTCACGAAGAGCACCCGATTCCTATAAATACCTGCATAAAAACTGCTCAAGGGACTGACAAAAATATAGACAAGAGGTCGCTATTATCGTGGAGGAACTCAAACTTCATTCAGTTTGTTACTCATTGCTTTGTAGTGATTAAAAGACTTTTGAAACTAGTTTTCGTGGAGTGTTTTCTTGGAAAAGATTTTGAATACTGAACTCTACATTTCCAGCTTGTTCATTATCCGTCATACTCGCCATCTCTCGCTTTCCTCCTGCTCAAGCTCAACTTCCTTCCACCTGGTTCTTACCGTTACCTTTTAGCTAAAGCATCTCTCGGTTTCACGATGCACATCAACTCTCAGCCGATCAATCCGCCATCTTCATCACTATTTACCACCTCATAGTTATTTCAATACATTTGGCTCCTCACAGACATCAACTCTCAGCCGATCAATCCGCCATCTTCATCACTATTTACCACCTCACAGTCATCTCAATATATTTGGCTCCTCACAGGTAAGAGTTCATATTACTGTTTTATTAAGTATTTGCGTTTACTTTTTGCACTTTCTTTGTTCTCTTTACGTACGCGGTTTTCTCTAAGTTTATTCTAAGCAAAAATCTCAAAGAACGTTACTCGAATTATCTCTTTAGTGATCGGTCCATCATTTCACAATTTTCGCATTTCAATACGAGCTTTTAGCTCCTAGTAGCGTGTAAGTGGTCGTGCAAAATATAGGTATCTGCAACTTAAGGGCCTCTTTAAAAGAGAAAGCTTGAATAACACGCCAGAAAATAGCCAAACTATTAGGCCGACGTGAACGAATTCGCAAGATTCCATGAAGAGGAATAAAACCAAAATAAACTAAACAGTAATGCATCGACATTAATAGGTATGCGTGAAATGACTACATGGAAGGTCGGTAAATCAAGTTTAGTATTACCCATTTAGTCATAGGGTATCAAGAAACCTTATCTCCAGCATTTTTGAATGCCAGAAACCTTAGTTTTAGGTTCTTGTGACGTGTAGCTGAAATTGAAATTCGGGAGATCGGCAAAGCCCCTTCTAGGCTCCTGCTAATCCGAAAGAGATCGGAGGAGAGTTCTTATCCGGTCTCAACTCAAAATATAAATAACTATTAGATAGAGATCGGAGGAGAGTTCTTATCCGGTCTCAACCCCAAATTTTAATAAACGTCTAAAAGAGATCGGAGGAGAGTTCTTATCCGGTCACAACTCAAAATATAAATAACTATTAGATAGAGATCGGAGGAGAGTTCTTATCTGGTCTCAACCCCAAATTTTAATAAACCTCTAAAAGAGATCGGAGGAGAGTTCTTATCCGGTCTCATCCTCAAAACTTCAAATAAATAACTTAAAAGAGATCGGAGGAGGGTTCTTATCCGGTCTCCCCTCAAAATTTTAATAAATAACTTAAAAGAGATTGGAGGAGAGTTCTTATCCGATTCTCACACCCATTCACTAAGGTTGTCTCATTTACTTATGTATCTGGGTGATCCAAATTTAGTGAAAAATCAAATATTCCTTCTACCAAAAGGATTAACATTGCCGCCTAAGCCCTCCTAACTAATTTATAAAGGACGCAGAATTAAATCTACTTACCCTTATTAAGGGACGAGGTGGGGTGCCTAACACCTTCCCCACCCGTTTACGGACCCCGAACTTAGAATCTCTGTCTTGAAGTGGTTTCATTCTTAATTTAACTTCTCAAATGGTTTTCTTTAGTTTCCCTCAAAACTAAGGTGGCGACTCCTCACTTTTTCCCACTTCGGTGAGTGATCGTCCAGGCGACCGCAAAATCCCATTGCGACAGATATGAGTGAGGTGGGCATTAAACTGTTTTAAAGTTAAATGAGCTAGATTATTATAGTTTCCCTTTTATTATGTTTTCGATGAAGTAAGAAAATTTTGATTGTTGGCTGTTAAATGGATGCATGAAGCATCCTTAGATGTTTTATAGTTGTTGCACGTGATGGCTATTGATCCTATGGGGTTTTGGAGCAAAAGAAATGCAGTTCATATGAGTTTTAGCAACCTGGGATTCTGCAGAATTTGAATTAGGAATTCTGGAAATTCCTAGGTTCAACTGCCAAAAACCATTATTTCAGTAGTTGAAGTAAATATGGCTTCTTGAGAGATTTTAAAGATCAGGACTTTAGTAGCCAAAGTTCCTAACTTTGGCAGTCGAAGCCAAAGTAGAGAAGCTTAGGACTTTGGTAGCCAAAGTTGGTTCTGCGAGTCTTATTTCCCTTTTTGATATAAGGCTCCAAAACTTATTTTTATGACCAAAAAAGGCCAAGGATAAGGTGTTTGATGTACGTATAAATTTTGAGAGTTCTAGATAACTCATTAAGGTCTGACTTTTATAGGATCAGGCTTGAGAGACCTGGGAGCTAAGGATAAAAGGATAGCTACCATTTGTGTCTTATGGTTCATAGGCTACAAGAAGAGAGTAACACTAATCCTAATGCATGAAAATCTTTTAATTGAGTTCATAATCATTCACAAGTATCATTTCATTATTTATTAGGGTGTACGCATCTAGAACATTAATATGTTGCATTATTGCATAATTATTTTTAATGCTCGATAGATGTTGGATGACCCACTGATTTCCCTATGTTATGGATACGATATCTCATATGTTATGATAATGTATGATATGAGGTGGTAAGACCAAGAGAGGCCTAATGAGCCCCTGGCTCACTATTTATGATAAAGGAAGACTCGAGGATCTTCTTTATAAGCTAGATATATTGAATATGTTATGTAATAAAGAGGGAGTCCTGAGGAGTATCTATATGAGTCGGGCACTTTGGTTTTAGGAAATCACTGGTAACAAGTCTATCTTATGTGAATTGTTTATGATGTGTAAACTCGTGTGAATGATGTATTGCATATGTATGAACTAAACGATATGAAAAAGCTGTAATTGTTGGTTTACTCACTAAACTTTTTGAAGTTTACCCTTTTCCCTTATTCTATATGCAGAGTTGCAGGATTAGAACTGTCTTGGGAGAAGCTACCAAGAGGCAAAGTGTAACTTCCCCACTGTACGTAGTCCATACATTCTGTTGCTCCGGTGACCTAATGTTGTCTAAGCAAGTCAGGATGTCTGGAACTACACTTCGGTGATAGTGAACAGACATATAATGATGAAATAAATAAAAAGAAAATACAAGAAAAATTAAAGAAAAATAAAAGAGAGAAATGAAACTAAGTTAAACGAGCCGGCGCCGCACCGGGAAGTTACGGCGAATGCAATTGCCGACCTTAGGACTGCGGGGAACCCTCGGAATTAAATTTTAGAATATAATTAAAGGTTTATTGAAATTTAATTGACACTAGAAATATAAAAGAAAAATTAATAAATTAGTATAAAGAAAAAAGAAAAATCGAGAAACAGACAAAAATCGGTGTTACCGAAAAATCGAGAATATAACCCGAAGAAGGGCATTTTGGTCATTTGACACCTAAAGTTGCCTTTTGACCTCAATTTCCATTAAAAATAAATGATATTACACTTTGAAAATGTCATGAAAAATTTAATTGTGATACATTATATAAATAGTGAAAGAAATGAGGTAAATGTGTAAATAATGAAACTTTGAATAATTAAACAATAAAACTAACCTAAGTGCTCCACTAACTCCTAATTTGGGAAACATATGGGACTTTGGGACAGCATATCCCACTCATTTCATCTTCTTCCTCTTCTACAATCTTCTTCTTGCCGAAATGGAGCTCTCAACCAAAACCTCCATGGCCGCACGCATTGCAAGCTTCATCAACCCATCATCAAGCCATGGTTCTCACACTTCTCTTCACTAAACCTTGTCTACACACCTTGGGCAGCATACTTGGAGCAAAAATAAGGAAGTTTAGTGAGGTTTGAGCAAGCTACGAAAATAGGTAAGTATCCAAATCCCCTCCCTTGCTTTAGTAAACTTCATGTTTAGGTTGAGGTGAGTTGAATGGGGAAGAGAATGGAAGAATTTATTGAGTTATGGTATTGTTCAATTTCGATAGCCATGAGAACCTATGTTGCTTGAGTTTTTCTTACTTCTAATGGATGGAAAATAATGTTGATTTAGTCATTTTAAAGTTGTAGCAATTTAGTTTCCATGTATATGTACATTGAGTACTTGAAATTAAGGGTTTGGAAAGCAATTTGTATAACTTAGTAAACTGTCATTTTTGGTAGCCTTTAAATTCATAAATTAGTGTTTGGTTTCATGAATTTTCTTGATGAATTATGGTGAAGATGAATTGAGGGTAGTGTATGTGAAGTAATGGTTGGGAGGTATATGTTATAATCAAGTGTTTTCATGTATATATATTATGTTGAATTTAACTTTGCAAATTAGGGTTGTATAATATATATGGAACACTTGTATATTCTGTCCAAATGGACATGATTGAGATATGATGAATGGTATAGAAGTGTTATGAATGTATATTTGTAGTTTTAGGAGGAGGAGAAGTGTCATTTGAAAGTGTTCTTTGTGTGCAAATTTTGTGTTGTAAAGGCAGTAGGTAAATTAAACCATAAGTGATAATTGATGACCCCAATTGGTATGAGGCCAATGGGAGGTGAAACTAGATACAAGATAGGCAAACTTTCATGAAGAAATGTTGCCAAAATTCTGCCTAGAAACTGACCTTAAAAATGACCTAATCCGAAATTGGTAAGTGCAAGCCCAGATTTTTGATCATATGAATAGTAGTCACTAAGATGACCATAACTCACTCAAAACAAGTCCAAATGACCTGAAATTTTTACCATGGAAATCTTAGACATAGAGCTACAATTCTTATGAAGACATCAAAGCCCAGAAATGGCTAGAACCAAGTCAAATTGCTTACCCAAGTTCAGGTACCAAAACTACTAGAATTGAATTTGACCTAAAATTGACCAAATTTTGCATTAAATATGTAATCTGTCTAGTTTTAGTAAATTGACCATATCTTGGTCTATACAATTCAGAATGACCTGAAATTTATGTTAAAAGTTCAATAAGACATAGAGCTACAATTTTTCTTCTTTGGCCAGAAGCTAAAAACCCTGAGAAATAGGACATTAAGCTAGGCCAATCTAGCACACTAAAACTGAAAATTTGACATTTACGTACAATGAAGCTTGAAGTAATTTGGTAATAAATGCCAACTTGCGAAAAGGGTAAATTGCACTATATTGGCTGCATATTGAATTACAAATTGTGACATTTGATGCTAGAATCAACTTATCCATATTACCTAAAAAGGTCAACATTTACATTGACTTGTGAATTACATAATAACTAGTAAACTGAAAAAAAAAATGAAGAATTAAACAATTAATTTGTAATGTGCCCTAGTTTGTCTAGTTGACTAGTTTGGATATGTCACACCCTACTCCTCCATAAGATGTAACATGATCTCGTAGTACACCTAATGTGTAACACCCCTGTCACACCTTACCCCTCTGTAAGGCATAACATGATCCCGTAGAATACTTAATGAACTACCAAACTTCACCTACCGATAACTCATTAAGTACCCTACAAGGGATTTTAAAACAATTTTCTTACATTTTGGAAGTGGTGAGCAATTTGGTAGGAATTAAAAACCATTTATTCAAAGTTTAAATACTAGTAAAAATTTTTGTCTATTTTAATTTTGCCGCAAATTTTATAAAAATTTTGACAGAGTTCCGTTTGTATTTGGTGAAAACAGTTCTTCAAATACCTGAAAAAAGACACTTCCAATAATTTTCTCAACTCCCAACCTCCAATAAATCACAAATCAACTCAATTCAATTCACTTCAAAACAATTCCACAATCCAAATCAAAATTTATCATCTCAAAATATTTAATAACTCCATTCACAAGGCATAAAGTATGAAATTCACAAGTATAAATATTAATTTACAGAAGGAAATCCAAAAATAATATTATTATAATTTATTTTGCAACTGCTCAACTTTACATTGATACATACAACATTTCTATATTTACATCAAAATTAACTACAAGGGTATAAAATAATACCCGTACAAAAAGATCAGTGGAGGCCTCAATTCAATAGCAGCTCACTCTGCTGTTTTCTCCTTGCTCTTATCTGCGACAGCAAAATAAGCTATCGCTGAGTATAAAAATACTCACTGGTGCACAATAAAAATTTGAAATGCAATACATAAATCATTCATTGATGAAACACAATTTAAATATTTCTCAATCACATTTCACAAATTATCAAAGCTCATAATAACACAATTTAGTCAAATAATTTAATAAACACAGTGTTGCCAAAATCATACACAACTTAAGCCATGACACAAAATTTCCGATCAATGCCGTGTTGTACACCATGACAAAGCAATCTACAACCCCATTAATCGAAATCAATGAGGGAGGTGCCTAGCTAGCTAATGAGTACTCATCCGATCTCAACCTCAACTGGCAAGCCAGAGAGGGAGGAAAATAAACGATCTCAACCCCATAAATGGAGGAGGAATAATGTGATACTGTCAGGCTAAGTGTAAACCCAAAATCAATTCAAAACAATTTATTTAAATAATTTATGAGAAATCTGATCAATTTCCAAAGTCATATTTGCAAGTATAAAATGGCAACACAGTACATAATTAATTACAGAAGTCAAATTTTTTAGAATAAAATATTTAAACAAGAATTATTGTGCACAGACCTGACGTGAGTCGCCTCTAGGCCTTGACTCAGTCTCTCAGAGCTTCCAAGTATTTTTCAGCTGAAACACACAGTTTCATAGTGTTTCAGTACCATAACTTCGCATAAATCCAAAAATAAATTTAACTTCACTTTTAACTAGCTCTATTGTGCTAAATTCGACGTTCTCGAAGTTTTTGTATTTCGGGTCACTATTCACTACATTATTCAAGTCAAATTGTTGACTTTTTAAGGTTTAATAGGTATGGAAACTCCAACTTCACCCATCATACCACATTTTGGTCATTAAATTTGTTGGTTTTGGTCCTTTTCTCAAAGTTTAAGTCCTTTAAGCAAAATTGTCAAATTTTCAGTTTTGGTGTCCCTAATTGCACTGTTCCATTGGTCATTCTACTGTTGGAATTTGGCAAAACTTCCTTCATAGAAAATGTTCCTTATTGTCTTAAGTTTATTCTCATTTTTGTATCACCCCAATTGGAGTTTTGTAGCTCAAGTTATGGCCATTTGAACCATGGCTGCCGGATTGGACACAACCCAGATTTTCTAGGCAATTTTGGTGCTGGCAGTTTTGGGTCACCAACTTGGAGTGGCCAAATGACTTGGTTGCTGGCAGAATTTAGGTTTGTGTTCTTCATAAAAGTTTTAGGTCTATATCTCATCTAACCACTGGTAAAATTTCAGGTCATTTGGACCTACCTAGCTCAAGTTATGGCCAAATGAACAAACACTGTTTATTTGGTCAGTTGTACAGGGACAGACTGAGATTTTCCGAATTGAGTCAATTTGGTCACTAGGTTTTTGTCACATTTTGGGCATGGTTCCTAAATAAAAATTGTGTCATTTTATGTCTATTTTCATCCCCAATTGGTTCCATATCAATTGGACTTGTAAAATTTCATTTTTGATCCTTCAAAGTTGACTTGGTCATGCTGCAAGCAGCATGACCACACTCCCTCCGAATTTAGGTTTAATTCCAATCATTCCAACACAACTCATTTGGTCATAAATGACCATTTTTCACTTCAAAATAGGTCAAAGACACCATTTACTCATTTCTTACATTTTTGGTTCATAAATCCTAAGTCCCAAAACCCTAACTCACTAAGTTGTTGCATTTAACCAATTCAATGCCTATATACATGCTTCTTTAACTCAATCAAGCTCATATACACCTTTAAGTCCATCAAATTCATGCACACACATCAAAACCCTAGCTGGATGAATTTTGCTTTAATCCTCCAACAATTAATTTCTTTTCATTTTAAGCATAATTCTAAGTTAATTGAACTATAAACACAATTAATTCAACTAGAAATTTCAAGTTTAGCTTACTAACCTTTCCTTGAATTTTCAATCTTCAAATCTTTCACTTTCTTCACTTTTCTTTCCTTAGTTCTCCTTTCCAAGTTGCAAGAACAAGGTGTATTCCATAATTTTTGGGGAGTTTATGGGAAAATTTGGGGTTTTAAAAGCTTACACACAAGCTTTAGTGGAGGATTTTGAGAGGAAGAGGGTGAGAGGTGAGAGACGGCAAAAATGGGTGAGGAAGACAATTTTTTTCTTTTCTTTTCTTTTATAAATTTTAGCTAAATTAATACATAATTATCCCATAATTTTTAAATTCTTAATTATTAAGTTTATTGCATCATGCATGATGTCATGCATGATGTAATAAACCTTTTTCACTTTTTTAACTTTTTCTTTTTTCTATATATATATTTTTTATTTATTTTTCTATTAGTTCTTTAATTTAATTCTCGATTCTGAAATTTTCTTTTCTTCGATTTTATTTGACAGTTAGGTCAGAAGTCAGCTCTCAGGGTCAATTGACCAAATTGCCCCTCGCCGGTTTAACCCGGTTTGCAAATAATTCAATATTTCTTTCGGCTCTCTGACCTAATTATTTGACTGACTTAACAGTCCTTTTTCGTGATTTCCTCTTTTCCACTATGTTCATAAGGGTCCTAAGGACTGCAGCGTCACATTTTACGGTTCGAAATTTGAGTTTAAAATGACTTGCGATGCGTTCGAGAAGGTCACCCATCGCTGTGACTCTCGGCTCGTTTAACCTCTTATGTTCTGTTTTTCTTATTTATACTTAACTAATTGAACATTACTAATTATTTGTGTTTATGGCTTCTCTAATTAACTTAAGTGTGGTTCTAATCCCCTTAATTGTCTGGACCGACTCCGGTCACCAGAACAGTGAAATATACTAGGCTATACTAATAGGGGTGTTACAATTCTCCCCCCCTTAAAATAAATTTCGTCTCGAAATTTTGCCTGGTATCAATCTCTGAACAGTTGTGGGTGCTGTCTCCTGATGTTCTCCTCTCGTTCCCAAGTAGCCTCCTGGCCTGAATGATGGTTCCACAACACTTTTACTAATGGTATCTGCTTGTTCCGTAGCTGCTTCACCTCTTAAGCCAGAATCTTTATGGGTTCTTCTTCATATGTGAGGTCTGGATTCACTTCAATTTCTTCTAGTGGTAGTACATGAGATGGGTCTGATCGATACCTCCTCAACATCGACACATGGAAGACGTTATGTATCTTTTCGAACTCTGGAGGTAGTGCCAACCGATATGCCAAGGGACCCACTCTTTCCAGAACCTCATATGGCCCAATGAAACGAGGACTTAGTTTCCCCTTTCTGCCGAATCTCATAATTCTCTTCCAAGGAGAAACTTTGAGGAAAACTTTCTCACCCACTGCATACTCAATATCCCTTCTTTTCAAATCAATATAGGACTTCTGACGGTCTGATGTAGTCTTAAGTCGATCTCTGATTACCCTGATCTTCTCCTCAGTTTGCTAAACAATTTCGGGTCCAATCATCTTTATTTCGCCCATGTCATCCCAACACAACGGGGTTCTATATTTTCTACCATACAAAGCTTCATATGGAGGCATCCCAATGCTTGATTGGTAGCTGTTGTTATAAGCAAACTCAATCAAAGGCAAGTGTGTATCCCAACTACCCTCAAACTCAATCACACAAGCCCGTAGCATGTCCTCCAAGATCTGAATTACCCTCTCAGATTGGCCATGCATGCGTGGGTGGAATGCGATCGAAGTTCAATCTAGTTCCTAGGGCTCTCTGAAGACTACCTCAGAATCTAGAAGTGAACCTAGGATCTCTGTCTGATACAATGGATACTGGCACTCCATGAAGTCTCACAATCTCATCGATGTAGAACCTGGCCAATCTGTCTAAACTGTAGTCCATTCGGACTGGCAAAAAATGAGCAGACTTAGTTAGTCTGTCGACGATGACCCATACTGCATCATGACTCTTCTGTGTCTTTAGAAGTCCCATCACAAAATCCATTGTTATTCTCTCCCATTTCCATTCTGGCATTGGTAGTGGATGAAACAACCCAGTGGGTACTTGATGCTCTGCTTTTACTTGCTGACAAGTTAGGCATTTGGAAACAAACTCTGCCACATCTCTTTTCATACCCATCCACCAGTAATGCTCCTTTAGCCCTCTATACATTTTTGTACCACCAGGGTGCATGGCAAAAGGAGACTCATGTGTTTCTTTCAAAATGATCTGCCTCAAATCAATATCATTGGGAACACACATTCTGCCCTGGTGTAGTAGTAAACCATCATCCCTGATTGAGAACTCTGGTTTCTTGCCCTGCCGGACTTCTTCCAACAGCTTCTGATACCTTTCATCATTACGGCGACCATTACGATCGATCAATCAACACTGGCTGTACAAGCCATGCAACTGCTGTCTGCCCATCATCATTAATCTCTAAACTGGCATATAATGATCTCAACTCATGTACCAAAGTCAAAGGAGTAACCCGTAGACTTGCCATAGTCTTGTGACTTAGGGCGTCAGCCACAACATTAGCTTTCCCTGGCTGATAGTCTATCAGACAATCGTAGTCTTTAATCAACTCTAACCATCTCCTATGTCTCAAATTCAACTCATTCTGGGTGCCCAAATACTTCAAACTCTTATGATCTGTGTAGATGTAACACTTCTCCCCATACAAATAATGTCTCCAGATCTTAAGAGCAAACACAATAGCTGCAAGCTCCAAATCATGTGTTGGATAATTCCTCTCATGCGGTTTTAACTGGCGTGATGCATAGGAAATAACATTTCGATCTTGCATCAACACACAACCTAACCCATTGTGAGAAGCATCGCTGTAAATTGTATATTCTTTACCCGGTGTAGGTAAAGTTAGGACTAGAGCCTCAGTCAAACATCTCTTCAATTTATCAAAACTTTGCTGGCATTTGTCCGTCCACTGAAATTTCACATCCTTTCTAAGTAGCTTGGTCAATGGAGATGCCAACATGGAGAATTCCTTCACAAATCGATGGTAATATCCATTAACTTGAGCTGCGAATCTCTGTGACATTTAGGTGGCTTCCAATGGGGCGACTTCAATCTTGCTAGGATCTACCTTAATACCCTCTGCTGATACTATGTGCCCCAAAAAGGATATCTCCTTCAGCCAAAATTCACACTTCGACAGTTTGGCATATAGCTGTTTCTCCCTTAAAGTCTGTAGTACAATCCGCAGATGTCTATCATGCTCTTCTGTATTCCTCGAATAGACCAATATATCATCAATAAATACCACAACAAACTGGTCGAGGTATGATCTGAAGATAGTATTCATTAGATCCATAAAAGTAGCCGGAACATTAGTTAACCCGAATGGCATAACCAAGAACTCATAATGGCCATAGCGGGTTCTGAAGGCGGTTTTAGGAATAATCTGCTTTTGTACTCTCAGCTGATAATAACCTGATTTCAGGTCAATTTTGGAGAACACAGTTGCACCTCTCAATTGATCAAATAAGTCATTAATGCGGGGCAATGGGTATCTGTTCTTTATTGTCACCTTATTCAACTGCCGATAGTCAATGCATAACCGGAGAGTGCCATCCTTCTTCTTTACAAACAACACCGACACACTAGGGCGGATAAAGCCCTTATCAAGCAGCTCTTGCAACTGTACTTTCAATTCTTTTAGTTCTGCTGGTGCCATTCTGTATGGCGTTATGGAGATTGGATCCACACCAGGCATAACATCAATTTCAAACTGCACTTCTCTTTCTGGAGGTAATCCTGGCAATTCATTAGGAAATACATCTGGAAAGTCAACATACAGTAAGAATGTCCCTCAGTGCTGGACTCCCCACTTGGGTGTCTATCACATGTGCCAAGTACGCCTCATACCCTTTTCTAATCATTTTTCTGGCCAGTGCAGCTGAAATGATGTTTGAAGGCAATAACTACCTCTCTCCATGTATTACTACATCACCATACTGAGGGAGACCAAAAGTGACTGTCTTGATCTCTGATCAATCATGGCGTGATGCCTGGCTAACCAATCCATGCCCAAGATAATGTCATAATCTCTGAAGGGCATTTCAATCAAATCAGACAAAAAAGTGTGTCCTTGGATCACCAAAGGATAATCCCTATATAATTTATTTACCCTGACCTCCTGGCCTAATGGAGTAGTTACTAGCACATCATAATCCATTGCTACACACTGAATAGCAGTAAAACACATCACACTAGCACTAACATATGAATGTGTGGAGCCAGGATCAAATAACACATGTACATCTTGGTCAAGGATGGAAAAATTACCAGCTACTACGTCTGATGTTTCAGCCTCCTCCCTCTGACTCATGGTATACACTCTGACTGGTGCGCCACTAGGTGCTGGCTGGTTAACAGTGCTTTGACTTCCAGGAGTGTTACTAGGACCCCTACCTCTGCCTCTACCTCTAGCAGCTGACTGTGACCCTCTAGGTGCAGAGACTTGGGCTGATCCTTCAGATGTAGTAGAAGGTCCAGACTGGCGTGGACTAGTGCAATCCTTAGCGAAATGTCCGCTCCCTCCACAGTTAAAACATGCACCGGTGGCCATAAAACAAACCCCACAATGAGTTCTGCCACAAGTTTCACACTGTCGTACTGATAGAGCTCCTCGGGGTGCCTGCTGAGTCTGCTGACCAGACCAGGGTGGTATTTGGCTAGAAAATCTGCCTCTGCCAGATCTATGGGAGCTGGATCCCCCAAACTGTTTTCTCTTTCCAGAACCACTCTCAGATGCTTGTCCCGTAGTCTTTTTCAATCTTCTCTTTCTCTTGTGTACCCTTCTTTACTGCCCCTTCTAATTCTATCCTTTCCAGTTCCAGGGCCTGTGAAATCAGCTCAGCGAAATTCTGATGTCGGAAACCCACAACTTGCATCCTCAAATTCGGCCTTAATCCGAACTCAAACCTCTTACATCTGTCTCTGGGGGTGGAGACTAAGCTTTCAGTATAGTGGCTTAGCCTAGAGAAGTCTCTCTCATACTCTGCTATGGTTCTGTCCCCTTGTTTCAAACTCAAGAATTCTTGTAATTTCATATCTACATACGCATCAGGAACCCATTTCTGCTTGAATTCCCTCAGGAAGTCTGTCCATGTCAGCACAGGTGGCTCAACCAGGCTGTGGGGGATGGTCTTCCACCATTCATATGCATCCCCTTACAACAATGAAACAGAATACTCGAACTTTAGCTCTTCCGTACAATGCAGCTTTCTAAAAACCCGTTCCATTCTTTCCAACCACTGTTCTACTTTTAGTGGATCCACAATGCCTTTAAACTCGGTGGCCTTAAATTTCATCAATTTTTCATATTGCCGGGCTGAGGGCTGTGATTGTGCTACAGGTACTTGCGACTGAGCTTGGGGTGGCACATTACCTACCATTTGCTGGAAAAACGCAGCTATCTGCTGCCTGTGCGAGGAAGGCGGTCTTTGGAGTAGGAGTGGAGTGGGTGACCCACTCACGTGCAGGTCTTTGGGGCTTCCCCTTGAACCTCAGTCTCAACAGATTATTCTTCGGAATGATCTCCTCCTTCCATTCTGTTTTTCCAAATTTCTACTTCCTGAGATCAAACAGAAGGAGGTTGACCTCCGTTAGTGCATATTCATGATGTAAATATGTCATATATATCAATTAAAGATAGTTGAGTAGTTGTACTTATCAATAAAATATTCATACACATAGTCAAAATTTATTGAAAAACCATGCTCTGATACCACTAAAACATGTCACACCTTACCCCTCTGTAAGGCATAACATGATCCCGTAGAATACTTAATGAACTACTGAACTTCACCTACTGATAACTCATTAAGTACCCTACAAGGGATTTTAAAACAATTTACTTACATTTTGGAAGTGGTGAGCATTTTGGTAGGAATTAAAAACCATTTATTCAAAGTTTAAATACTAGTAAAAATTTTTGTCCATTTTAATTTTGCAGCAAATTTTATAAAAATTTTGACAGAGTTCCGTTTGTATTTGGTGAAAACAGTTCTTCAAATACCTGAAAAAAGACACTTCCAATAATTTTCTCAACTCCCAACCTCCAATAAATCACAAATCAACTCAATTCAATTCACTTCAAAACAATTCCACAATCCAAATCAAAATTTATCATCTCAAAATATTTAATAACTCCATTCACAAGGCGTAAAGTATGAAATTCACAAGTATAAATATTAATTTACAGAAGGAAATCCAAAAACAATATTATTACAATTTATTTTGCAACTGCTCAACTTTACATTGATATATACAACATTTCTATATTTACATCAAAATTAACTACAAGGGTATAAAATAATACCGTACAAAAAGATCAGTGGAGGCCTCAATTCAATAGTAGCTCACTCTGCTGTTTTCTCCTTGCTCTTATCTGCGACAGCAAAATAAGCTATCGCTGAGTATAAAAATACTCAGTGGTGCACAATAAAAATTTGAAATGCAATACATAAATCATTCAATGATGAAACACAATTTAAATATTTCTCAATCACATTTCACAAATTATCAAAGCTCATAATAACACAATTTAGTCAAATAATTTAATAAACACAGTGTTGCCAAAATCATACACAACATAAGCCATGACACAAAATTTCCGATCAATGCCGTGTTGTACACCACGACAAAGCAATCTACAACCCCATTAATCGAAATCAATGAGGGAGGTGGCTAGCTAGCTAATGAGTACTCATCCGATCTCAACCTCAACTGGCAAGCCAGAGAGGGAGGAAAATAAACGATCTCAACCCCATAAATGGAGGAGGAATAATGTGATACTGTCAGGCTAAGTGTGAATACAAAATTAATTCAAAACAATTTATTTAAATAATTTATGAGAAATCTGATCAATTTCCAAAGTCATATTTGCGAGTATAAAATGGCAACACAGTACATAATTAATCACAGAAGTCAAAATTTTGAGAATAAAATATTTAAACAAGAATTATTGTGCACAGACCTGACATGAGTCGCCTCTAGGCCTTGACTCAGTCTCTCAGAGCTTCCAAGTCTTTTTCAGCTGAAACACACAGTTTCATTGTGTTTCAGTACCATAACTTAGCATAAATCAAAAAATAAATTTAACTTCACTTTTAACTAGCTCTATTGTGCTAAATTCGACGTTCTCGAAGTTTTTGTATTTCGGGTTACTATTCACTACACTATTCAAGTCAAATTGTTGACTTTTTAAGGTTTAATAGGTATGGAAACTCCAACTTCACCCACATACCACATTTTGGTCATTAAATTTGTTGGTTTTGGTCCTTTTCTCAAAGTTTAAGTCCTTTAGGCAAAATTGTCAAATTTTTCAGTTTTGGTGTCCCTAATTGCACTGTTCCATTTGTCATTCTACTGTTGGAATTTGGAAAAACTTCCTTCATAGAAAATGTTCCTTATTGTCTTAAGTTTATTCTCATTTTTGGATCACCCCAATTGGAGTTTTGTAGCTCAAGGTATGGCCATTTGAACCATGGCTGCCGGATTGGACACAACCCAGATTTTCTGGGCAATTTTGGTGCTGGCAGCTTTGGGTCACCAACTTGGGGTGGCCAAATGACTTGGGTGCTGGTAGAATTTAGGTTTGTGTTCTTAACGAAAGTTTTAGGTCTATATCTCATCTACCACTGGTAAAATTTCAGGTCATTTGGACCTGCCTTGCTCAAGTTATGGCCAAATGAACAAACACTATTCATTTGGTCCGTTGTACAGGGACAGACTGATATTTTCCGAATTGAGTCAATTTGTTCACTAGGTTTTGGTCACTTTTTGGGCATGGTTCCTAAATAAAAATTGTGTCATTTTATGTCTATTTTCATCCCCAATTGGTCCCATATCAATTGGACTTGTAAAATTTCATTTTTGGTCCTTCAAAGTTGACTTGATCATGCTACCAGCAGCATGACCACACTCCCTCCGAATTTAGGTTTAATGCCAATCATTCCAACACAACTCATTTGGTCATAAATGACCATTTTTAACAATAGGTCAAAGACACCATTTCCTCATTTCTTACATCTTGGTTCATTAACCCTAAGTCCCAAAACCCTAACTCACTAAGTTGTTGCATTTAACCAATTCAATGCCTATATACATGCTTCTTTAACTCAATCAAGCTCATATACACCTTTAAGTCCATCAAATTCATGCACACACATCAAAACCCTAGCTGGATGAATTTTGCTTTAATCCTCCAACAATTAATTTGTTTTCATTTTAAGCATAATTCTAAGTTAATTGAACTATAAACACAATTAATTCAACTAGAAATTTCAAGTTTAGCTTACTAACCTTTCCTTGAATTTTCAATCTTCAAATCTTTCACTTTCTTCACTTTTCTTTCCTTAGTTCTCCTTTCCAAGTTGCAAGAACAAGGTGTAATCCATAATTTTTGGGGAGTTTATGGGAAAATTAATTCAACTAGAAATTTCAAGTTTAGCTTACTAACCTTTCCTTGAATTTTCAATCTTCAAATCTTTCACTTTCTTCACTTTTCTTTCCTTAGTTCTCCTTTCCAAGTTGCAAGAACAAGGTGTAATCCATAATTTTTGGGGAGTTTATGGGAAAATTTGGGGTTTTAAAAGCTTACACACAAGCTTTAATGGAGGATTTTGAGAGGGAGAGGGTGAGAGGTGAGAGACGGCAAAAATGGGTGAGGAAGGCAATATTTTTCTTTTCTTTTCTTTTATAAATTTTAGCTAAATTAATACATAATTATCCCATAATTTTTAAATTCTTAATTATTAAGTTTATTGCATCATGCATGATGTCATACATGATGTAATAAACATTTTTCACTTTTTCAACTTTTTCTTTTTTCTATATATATATTTTTTATTTATTTTTCTATTAGTTCTTTAATTTAATTCTCGATTCCAAAATTTTCTTTTCTCCGATTTTATTTGACAGTTAGGTCAGGAGTCAGCTCTCAGGGTCAATTGACCAAATTGCCCCTCGCCGGTTTAACCCGGTTTGCAAATAATTCAATATTTGTTCTGGCTCCCTAACCTAATTATTTGACTGACTTAACAGTCCTTTTTCGTGATTTTCTCTTTTCCACTGTGTTCGTAAGGGTCCTAAGGACCGCAGCGTCACATTTTACAGTTCGAAATTTGAGTTTAAAATGACTTCGCAGTCGTTCCCGAGAAGGTCACCCATCGCTGTGACTCTCGGCTCGTTTAACCTCTTATGTTCTGTTTTTCTTATTTATACTTAACTAACTGAACATTACTAATTATTTGTGTTTATGGCTTCTCTAATTGACTTAAGTGTGGTTCTAATCCCCTTAATTGTCCGGACCGACTCCGGTTACCGGAACAGTGAAATATACCAAGCTATACCAATAGGGGTGTTACAACCCCTCACCTGTCTACAGAATAGCTGAGCAAGGTGTGCTACACGGCGTGCCAGAACACCTAGTCTATGATTATTTCATTTCCTGAGCTCAATTTGATTTTACGAAGTCTTTTATGTAATATTCATATCATGCTGATACTATTTTCATACTTTGATAAAATCGGTGTTTCAATATTAGTGATAAATTTGGCAAGGTGCTGTCTGTATTTTGGACAAACTGTCCTTCCAAACCTGTTGAAAACAGTTTAATATGATAATATCAAAATCTCAAATATTTCACAGTTTCTATTTCTCAGTAAAGTCAATAGACTTTTACAGTCATTAAACAGTTCTATAATACAGTCCGTAATAATTTAAATATATCCAGAAAATTTCCATATTATTTAATATGTACAAGATATTACAAACGTTAGAGCTTTCATAATATTACAAAATACAAGGCCGAATTTCAAAAATATAACAAAAGTACAAAATACAAGGTATCCTAAGTCCAACCATGTGTGCAATGCAATGCAGATGACTCTGGACTCCTGTGCAGATCTGATGTCTCACCCATTCGTAGGTCTGCTGGGCTCCCTAGCTGTGTCTCCAATACCTACGCGTTACAAAAGCAATGCGCTAAGCAATTTTGCTTAGTGGTGCCAAATATAAAAAAATATACACTAAAATAAAGTAAATGAATTTATGACATCGGTATTCTTTACAATTGTTGATTCTACCTTTATTTGCTAACATTTCAATATTTGCTAATTTTGGTAGTGCTGTATGTCAGAAGACTGAATTTAGCTATTTGAATTTAATAGTACTTGAATTACTGCCCGTGTAGCATATACACTGACCAAACTAGATAAACGGATATACTGGCACTGGGTACCTAGTACCTCGGGCCGTCACACCATTGATCACAAAGTGTCTCCCGGTGTGCAAATAGTGTAGCTAAGAAGCCATATAGTCAATCTGAAGATAAGCCAAGAATAAATACACAATATGTATAGCTGTAGGCTATTAAAGTCACAGTGCGGCATAATAAGCCGTAAAAACACAGTATGGCATGAAGCCATTTACAGAACAGCTGTCAGAATCCTATTGGCATGCCAACCTATCCATACTAGTCAACTAGGCAAATTAGGGCACATTATAAATTAATTGTTTAATTCTTCAATTTTTAGAGTTTACTAACTATTATATAATTCACAAGTCAATGCATATGTTGACCTTTTTAGGTAATATGGATAAGTTGTTTCTAGCATCAATATGTCACAATTTATATCTCAATATGCTGCCAATATAGTGCAATTTACCATTTTTATAAGTTGGCATTCATTGCCAAAATTCTTCAAGCATCATTGTATGTAAAATGTCAAATTCTCAATTTTTGTATGCTAGATTGGTCTAGCTTAAAGTCCTATTTCTCTTGGTTTTTAGCTTCTGGTCAAAGAAGCAAAATTGTAGCTCTATGTCTTATTGCATGCGGGGCAAAATTTAAGGTCATTTTGAGTTGTATAGACCAAGATATGGTCAATTTACTAAAGCTGGACAGATTGTACCTTTAGTGCAAAATTTGGTCAATTTTAGGTCACTTTTGGTTCGGCAGTTTTTGTACCCGAACTTGTGCAAGCCATTTCACTTGGTTCTGGCCATTTATGGGCTTTGGTGTCTTCATAATAATTGTAGATCTATGTCTAAACTAACCATGGTAAAAATGTCAGGTCAATTGGACCTGTTTTGAGTGAGTTATGGTCATCACAAGGACTATTGTTCATATGGTCAAAAATCTGGATTGCAAGGTTGCTATTCCGGATTTGGTCATTTTTAAGGTCAGTTTCTAGGCAGAATTTTGGCAACATTTCTACATGAAAGTTGGCCTATTTGGTGTCTAGTTTCATCCCCCATTGGCCTCATACCAATTGGGTTCACAGTTTGTCACTTATGACCTAATTTAGGCACTGCCTTCAATACATAACCTTCACAAAGCACATACACTTCCAATTTGATATTCCTTCTCCTTCTCATTACTTCGATATTCAATCAATGACACTTCCATATATATATATGGTACACAATTCTAGCAACAATTTTGGACAGAATATTCAAGTGCTCAATGCACACAATTCACCATTAAGTTCAACATTCACTTCCACCAAAATTCAACATATCTCAATGTCAATATTACACATACACTTCAACATAATCATACTTCAATATCACTTACACATACTGCCCACAATTTAACACTAGCATATTTCATTAATAAACTACATATTCACACACAAATTCATGATTTAATATGCTGCCAAATATGGCAGTTTGCCAAAGCATCAAAATCCCTTTTCAAACCCTAAATTCAAGCATTAGCATGCACATACTTGGATATAAACTTACTACAACTTTCATTTGAATTAATCAACCTTCATTTCCATTCATTAGAAGTAAAAATAACTCAAGCTCAACAAAGGTTCATGGCTACCGAAAATGGACAAGTCCATTCCTCATTATTTCTTTCATTTCTCTTCGCCAAACTACTAATCTCAACCTAAACACAACTTTTACTAAAGCTAAGGAGAAGATTTGGACACTTACCACTTGAGAGCTTTCTTCAAACTTCACCAAATCTTGTTTTTCTTGTTGCCAATATCTTCCCCAAGGTGAATAGGCAAGATTTAATGAAGGAACTAAGTAGAAATGGTGGTTTGATCATGCACCCATGAAGGTTGCATGTGGGGCGTCCATGGTGGTTTCCATGGTGAACTTCATTTCTCTCGGCTGGTTTTTTCTCAAGGTGGAAGATGATGGTTCTGCTGTCCCAAAGGCATATTTAGGTGTCCCAAATTAGGAGTTAGTGGAGCACTAACTTGGATTTTAATGTTAATTATTCAAAGTTTCATAAATTGGATTTTCTCTCCCATTTCTTTCACTATTCTTATAATGTATCACAATTTAATTTTTCATGACATTCTCTAAGTGTAATATAATTTATTTTTAATGGACATTGAGGTCAAAAGGCAACTCTAGGTGTCAAATG
This sequence comes from Hevea brasiliensis, assembly GCF_030052815.1. Taxonomy (NCBI): domain Eukaryota; kingdom Viridiplantae; phylum Streptophyta; class Magnoliopsida; order Malpighiales; family Euphorbiaceae; genus Hevea; species Hevea brasiliensis. Next base: position 31,882,714 of record NC_079497.1, on the reverse strand, counting down.
ACCAAAATATACCACTTCGGGTTATATTCCCGATTTTTTGGTAACACTGATTTTTGTTTGTTTCTCGATTTTTCGTTTTTCTTTGTACTAATTTATTAATTTTTTTCTTTGATATTTCTAGTGTCAATTACATTTTAGTAAACCTTTATTTATGTCTCAAAATTAAATTTCGAGGGTTCCCTGCGGTCCTGGGGTCGAAAACGGCCTTCCCAGTGCGGTCAACCATCGCTGTGGTGCCGGCTCGTTTAACTTAGCTTCACTTTATCTCTTTCATTTTTCTTTGATTTTTCTTGTATTTTCTTTTTATTTATTTCATCATTAGATGTCTGTTCACTATCACCGAAGTGTAGTTCCAGACATCCTGACTTGCCTGGACTGTTATTTGGCCACTGGAGCAACAGAACATACATAATATGTACAGTAGGGATGTTACATAATGAATTATCGTACTTCGCTTACCGGTAACCCATTAAATATACTACAAGGGATTTTAAATCAATTTTCGTGAAATTTAAATCATCGATTAAAATCTTGTGTTATGAAATTTTTTCAAAATTTTGGCAGAGTGCCGGCTGCATTTTGAGAAAACAGTTCTTCAAACCTGAAAAAGAAAACACTCCCAATATGTTTTCTCAAATACAACTTCAAGAAACTTCATTTCATCTCACAATTCAATCTCAATAATCAATCATTTCATTTTCAACCCAACCTCATCATAAAAGAAACATTTCATTGATTACAAGACTCAAAAATTAATATTATAAAACTATTCAGGTAAATGAAATCTCAAATTTATATTTACAATAATTTATATTTAATTACATACCAAAATATTTTATAAGAGTTTTTATACAACTGTTAAAATAATTTACATACATATTATTACATGCATACATCAAAACTTGTGTACATGGGTATACTTGGAGCTGACATGAATGTCTCTTCAAAGAAGCTTACTCAATTGCTCTATGCTCTTTTCACCTGCGATAGCATACAAAGCTATCGTTGAGCGGTGAACTCAGTGGTGCACAACTATAATTTAAAACATAGTACAATATACCTTAACAAAAATTACAGCAAATAATTTGAAAATCTGGATACTAATCAAATTCCAAAACTCAAAATATTCATTGCCAATAATATAAATCATTTGTATAAAATGACTTTGATCACGAAATTCAATTTATCAAATCATAACTAACCATTTAAGGTAATTCCAACAATTTATTGGAAATAAAGATTAATTCCAATAAAATCAATTACACATAAATCCCATTTGAAATCGAAATTCTTTATCTCAAAAACCATTCTTTATCTCAAAAGCCATTCTTCATCTCAAAAGCCATTCTTTTTCTCAGAAACCATTCTTTATCTCACTAACTATGCAAGACTAATCCGAAAAGGGCCATTTTCGAGGTGATTCTAACTCCCTATGGTCAGGGAAGTCGAATCGGATTCTAACTCCCTATGGTCGGGGAGGTCGAATCATCGTGCACAGTACACATCACAATAATGAAACTTTCGAAAGGGCCATAACATAAAAAACTTAGATCTAACCTCTAATAAGAGGAGAATCTAAGCCTGTGCACGTACCATGGTAATCAAAACACAACTAACTCCATTGTCTTCTCAACAAATGAGAGAGACGGGTAATAACTTAGTCAAGCATCTATAGTGAGATATAAAACAATATCACAATCCTTTTAGTGAGCGTAAATCACAATACAATTCGATTTAAAGTCAATTCATATATCTAATAATTTTTATGCTCATCACAATTCAAATTATAAATTTGCAATTTTCCATGCAAATTGCCCATCATAATTCAAAACATGTTCTATCACAATTTTCCAAAACATAATTTATTCAATTTACAACAATGCTTAATACTTGTGGAAATACCATTTCACAAAGCTAAATTCACACATACTATAACAATTTCAATAATCATTGAATTAAATCCAATGCTTGTTAAACATACTACATAAGAAAAATATGTCATTTAATCATATGAAATATTCAGAACAAAATTAGTTAAAAACTAGTTGTGCACAAACCTGATTTGAGTCGCCTCTAGGCCTTGACTCAATGTTCCTTATGCTTCCCAATATCCTTTTCAACTGAAACATACAATTTAAAGTGTTTCAGTACTCAGTTAAATTGTTTCAAGCGATAAAATCCAATATCTAAATTTTCTTGATACTATTCTCTTCAATTCATTCATTAGTCAACCTATAATGTTGACCTTTAATCAATCTAGGTGAATTAATTTTAATGTTCCCAATATGTCACATTTTAGAGCCCTTTTTTGTTGGTATATGTTACCAATTTCATTTTCAAGTGTATTGCATTTTATTGCAATTTACCGAATTTCGGTGTACTATTTTGACCTAGCCAGATGACCTAGTTCCGTCGGTTTTCGGGTTTCGGTCCAAACTAAAAACTTATAGGTCTATGTCTTATTGCAAGCGGGGCAAAATTTCAAGTCATTCTGAGTTGTGTAGACTAAGATATGGTCAATTTACCAATGCTGAATAGAATGCACTAAAATGGTAGGCTTAGGTCATTGTTAGGTCATTCTCACTTCAGCCAGTTTTGGTACCCGAACTTATGAAAGCTATTTGGCTTGGTTCTGTCGATTTCTGGGCTTTGGTGTCTTCATAAGAATTGTAGATCTATGTCTAAACTATTCATGTAAAAATTTCAGGTCAATTGGACCTGTTTTGAGTGAGTTATGGTCCTCCTAATGACTATTGTTCATATGGTCAAAATTCTGGCCTGCACTTACCTATTCCGGATTTGGTCAATTTTTATGTCACTTTGTGGACAGAATTTAGGTAAGCTTTCTTCATAAAAGTTGGCACATTTTGTGCCTAGTTTCACCTCCAATTGGTCTCATACCAATTGGAGTCACACACTTAAGGTTCTAAGCTAAAGTGTACACTGCCCTGTTATACATTATTCAACACTTACCAATTACACATTCAATACTTACCAAGTTTACCTTTCATGCCAATTCTGATTTGGTACCATAACATTAACACACTTTACATCACATTTTGTTTACTTTGGGCAGCTTGTAACCACTCTCAACATACACATTATAACTCAGAATTTTCAAAGTCCAATTACAACAATTTAACCACATGAACATACCTCATTTACATGTCCAAATCTAAACAATTATTCACATACACATGTTGCCACCATAAGCAACATAATTCAACAACCCATACCATGAAACAACACATTTCTAACCACACTTTAAAATTGCCGATTCACCTCATGGAAAATATCTCCTTCAAATTGCTTTCAAGCTTCCAAAACCAAGTGCACCATTACACATACTCTTAATATACATTGTCTAAATCATTTGTATACACATAAACACCTATACCAACATCTTAAACTACCATTAACAAGTAAAAACAAACTAAATATGCTGAGTTCCCATGGCTGCCGAAATGGTGTACCACCATTAAATCATCAAACTTCAAAACTTCTTCCACAAAATAACTCACCACAACATCCACTCAAAGTTTAATGAAACAAGAATGGAAAATACACACTTACCACCTTTGAAGCTTGATCAAAACTTCACTAAACCTCCTTAAAATTATACCAAAAGCTTCCTTGCAAGGTGAGGATTAACTTTAAAGAAGGGACTTAGTGGAAAGGATGGCTCAAAGTGGGTTGGAAGATTTCGGCTATGGAGTTTTTCTCCCAAGGGACTTCTGCTGATTGGCTCAAGGAAGAAGATGAAGGAATCTTCTACCACAAATCTGATTAATGATCCACTTTGAAGATGTTAGAGGAGCACTAAGTGTAACATCCTTACTTTAGCTAGTCCGTACAGTTTACTGTTCGGTGACCAGTGTCGGCCCGGATAGCTAGAACGTCCGGAAAAATATTTAAACTAAAGTGAGGAACCATAATTAACTCAAATATTAATAAGAAAAATTTAGGAAAAATTTTAGAAATAAAATACAATCAAGTTAAATGAGCCAGTGGCCTAGCGATAGGTAACCTTGTGAGAAGTTGCGGTTCTCGCAACTAGGAGCCCTAGACGCAGGGGAAAAATTATAAAATAATTTCTGGGACTCCAGAGAAGGGTTATTGAGGTTCTTATGGCATTAGAATGCCAAGAAAATTCTTAGAAAAAATTTTCAATCGGTACAGACAATTTTGGCCCGTTAAGCTAAACGGAGGGCATTTTGGTCATTTCGCCTTCAGAGGTGATTTTTGGCCGACTTGTCCAGTTAAGTAAATAATTATTATGACATAAAATGTGAATAAATATTACTAAAAATTGAATTTAAAATGAGTAGAAAAGAAAAGAAAAAAAAGAATTAAATGGGAATTTATGACATCACATGATGTTATTAGTGCGCCTTCACCCAACCCAATGTTGACACATGGCATAACTATATTTAAAAGAGACAAATGGGCTGAAAAATGAGAGAAAAACCAGATTTCTCATTTCTTCTTTCTTCCTTGCCGTAAACCATTCCTTCCTTAACCTCCATGGACAAGCTTTTTCAAGCTTGATTTTCCCTAGCTTCCACACCATAAAAGCCCTAGTTGTCTTCACAAAAAATTCACCCCACACCTTGAGGAAGCTTTGGGCAGCAAAATTTTGAAGAAAAATTAAAGTTTTGGTTGGCTTGGTTTTGAGTTGAAAGAGGTTAGTGACTTAAACTTATGTTTCTCTTCAAATTTATGTTGAGTAAGTATAAATGAGTGTAAATTACAAAGTAAAATTGTTGAATACCAATTGTATGTAAACCCTAAATTTTTGGCAGCCATGGTTAGGGTTTGTTTATGATGATTTAATGAAGTTAAAAGGTTATTATGGCTACCCTTAATGTGCATTTTGTAAGTGGATTAAAGAAATGCAATGAAAATGCATGAATGGTAATGTTTGAGTTAGGGTTTGGGGTGGAGAAATGGGACTTTGACCATGTGATGATGAAAATGGGTATTAATGGTCAATTAGTGACCATTTTGTTCTGTTTAAACCAAAAATGAAGTGTGTTGAGTGATGGGATTTAGGTTTAGTGTGGCTGCCCTAGGTGACCTGCAGAATTGGACATGAGTCCAGCAGGTTTGGGCAGCCATAACTTGAATTGTAGAGGTTCAATTGGTGTTTGGCTAATTGGACATGAAACTAGACACATAATGGCACAACTTTGGTGAAGAAACCATGCCCATAAGAGCAAACCAAGTGGACCAAAAGCTTGCCCCAATCCGGGTGACCTGCAGTCTGTTTTTGCAGAATGATCAAATGAACAGTGTTTGGTCATTTAGCCATAACTCAGTGTAGAATGGTCCAATTGACCTGAAATTTTACCCACAACAAGCTGAGATATGGACCAAAAACTTTTATGAAGAAACCTAACCCAAATTATGACCAGAACCTATCCAACAAGTGAGTTGAAGTCACTATTCACTGCACTGTAGATATGGTCAGTCCAGAAAAATTTCAATCCGGCCAGTTGTGGTTTTTGGACCATAACTTGAGCTACAAAACTCCAAATGGAGTGATTCAAAAAAGGAAATTCAATTAGACAAAATAAGGAACAACTTTCATGTTTATCATTTTTCCAAATTCCCACTGCAACAGTAACTAATGGAATAGTAATCCCAAAGCTTGAAAATTGAAAATTCTGTCCAATTCACATTAAGCTTAGAGATGGTATTGGCAACCAATACCAACAAGTTTAAAATGCAAAATGTGGTATGTTGATGTTATTTAAACTAATTTACCTATTGCTAATGCAAAAGTCAACATTTTGGTTGACCAATGAAATGAATAGTAATCATAAAAATTCAATTTCAAAGAATTACATAAATAAAAAGTGTTAAATGCCCTAGTAGGCCTAATGTGATTGGTTTGGATAGGTTGGCATGCCAATAAGGTTCTGTTAGCAGTACTGCATATGGCTTCATGCCATTCTGTATTTCATGGCTTTCCATGCCATTCTATGACATAATAGCCTTTGGCTATGATATTGAGTTGTTATGCTCGGGTTTAATCCCCGATAATTATTACAGCTTATTAGGTACATTACATTTACATCGGGAGACACTATGTGACCGATGGTGTGATGGTCCGAGGTACTTAGTACCTAGTACCAGTTTACCCATTTATCCAGTCCAGTCAACTAGTATAGGTTACTCGGGCAATATTAATAAATCTTACCAAACTTTAATCGAATAATATTGCAATAAATATTTGAAATTAAGTCTACCAAAAATGTAAACATACATTCTGCATACATGTTATTATTTTATTTTATTTTATTTTATATTGTCACCACTAAGCAGAATTGCTTAGCGCGTCGCTTTTGCCATGCGCAGGTACTGGAGACATAGCTGAGGAGTCCAGCAGACCTCATACAGGGTGAGTTTTCAGATCTACACTCAGAGTTCAAAGTCACCTCACAAATTACAGTGCATTGGTAGGACATTGGGCTACCTAAGTCTTTTGTATTTGTAAACTTTTGTTATGTATATTATAAACTCATATAAGCATATTTTTTCTGTAATTACCTATGAGCTGTGTTCAGAAATAAATATGAGTATTTCTCATTGAATTGGGTGTGATATGAGATGAATGTGAATTTTGAGATACTGAATTGATTTGAGAAATTGTTGAAAAATGTTAGTAGTTGATTGAGATTGAGATTATAATTGTATTGGAGGTGTTTTTAAATAGGTTCAGAAGAACTGTTTTCCAATTTATAGCCGGCACTCTGCCGGATTTTCTATAAAATTTGCGGAAAAATTTATATTTATCAAAAATTATAAATAAATGAATAAAAAGGGATTAATTGAAATTGAAACATGAATTGGTGTTCCGACACACTGAGTGGCATAACTTGCTCGGCTACACTGTAGACGGGTAAGGGGTGTCACACTAAGATAATTTTTAATATTTGTTTAATCAAATTTTTCATAATTCTCACATTTAACCTCTTTTCTTTCACTATTTAAATTATGGACCACCATTTTTAATTTTCATGGTATTTTCAAAGTTTAATATCATTTATTTTTAATGAAAATTTAGATCAAAAGGCAACTTGGAGTGTCAATTGACCACAATGCCCCTATTCGGGTTGCTTTTCAGCTTTTTCGGTAACACTGATTTTCATCAGTTTCTCGATTTTTTGTTTTTCTTTGTACTAATTATTTAATTTTTCTTTGACATTTCTAATGCTATTTATTTTTCAATAGATGTTTATTTAAGTCCTAAAAATATTTTTCAAGGTTCCCCGCGGTCCAAGGCTAGTCCACGGCCCACGCCACAATTTTCTGTTACGGTCACCCATCGGTACGGTTTTGTTTGTTTAGCTTAGTTCCATTTTCTCTCTTTTATTTTTCCTTTATTTTTTTCTTGTATTTTCCTCTATTGTATTTCACTACCTTATATCTCCACACTAATATTTAAATATAATTCCAAGTATCCTAGCTATCCGGATAGACACTGTCACCGAAACAGTAGAACGCACTATCGAACATAGGGGTGTTACAAGATAGGTTGGCATGCCAGTAGAATTTTGACAGCTGTTTTGTAAATGGCTTTACGCCATACTGTGTTTTCACGGCATATTATACCGCACTGTGACTTTAATAGCCTACGGCTATACGTATTGTGTTATTATACTTGGCTTATCATCAGATTGACTATATGGCTTTTTAGCCACACTGTTTGCACACCGAGAGACACTTTGTGAACGATGGTGTGACGGCCCGAGGTTCTAGGTACCCAGTGCCAGTATATCTGTTTATCCAGTCTGGTCAGTGTATAGGCTACACGGGCAGTTAATTTAAGCATTATTAAATTCAAATAGCTAAATTCAGTTTATTGACATACAACACCACAAAAAATTAGCAAAAATGAAAGGTTAGCAAATAAAACTAGAATAAAAAACTGCAAAGAATATCGATGTCATAAATTCATAAACAATTCATTTATTTTATTTTAGTGTATATTTCTTTATATTTGGCACCATTAAGCAGAATTGCTTAGCGCGTTGCTTTTTCTACGCGTAGGTATTGGAGACACAGCTGGGGAGCTCAACAGACCTACGACTGGGTGAGACATCAAATCTGCACAGGAGTCCAGAGTCATCTGCACTACACTGCATACATGGTAGGACTTAGGATTTTGTGTAATGACTATCAGTTGTATTTTGACATCTTGTTATGTAATTTGTATATTATAAAACTTTAAGGTTTGTAATAATTTGTACATATTAAACTCCTATGGAGAGTGTTTGGAAGAATGTAAATTATGATGGATTGTATTTTGAAACTATGAAATTTTGAGATTGAAAAATTAGTTGGAAGACTGAGATTACCATATTGAACTGTTTTTAACAGGTTTAGAAGGACAGTTTGTCCGAAATACAGACAACACCTTACCGGATTTTTATTATCATTTTTAAAACACTGATTTTATTAAAGTATGAAAATAGAACCAGTATGTTATGAATATCACATAAAGACTTCTTAAATCAAATTGAGTTCAGAAAATGAGATAATCACAAAATAAGTGCTCCGGCATGCCGTGTAGCACGCTTTGCTCAACTACACTGTAGACGGGTGAGGGGTATTACATTTAGTGGTATCAGAGCACGGTTTAGACGTTTCTAAACCTAAATAGTTTGCATATCATGCATCGCATTGTAAGTGTTAGGATGACTTTAATGCAGATCTTTTGATTTGTTATTTTGATCAGAATATGGACTCCACATCGTAGAGAGCGGTCAATGAGTGCTCTATCTATGACTGAACCAGAAGACTGGAGGGAATCTGCTCCACTAGTACCAGATGCAACAGCCACATTTTAGCAAATGGTTGAGTTCTTTGGATAGATGGTAGGAGTTATGCCACCACCACCACCTCCACATAAAAAATCTCATATGGAGAAACTCAGGAAGTTCGAAGCAGTGGATTTTCTGAGCAAAAGGGAAGATGATTCTGTCACAGCTGAAAACTGGTTGGAAAGAACCAAAAGAGTTTTGAAACAACTTCACTGTACTCCAGAGCAGAATTTGGAAGCTGTTGTATCACTACTGTAAGATGATGCATACCAATGGTGGGATACAGTGACTAGTGAGGTGCCACCAGAACAAATAACTTGGGATTTTCTTACTGAGTTCAGAAAGAAGTATGTGGGCAGTGTATACCTAGAAGAGAAGAAGGGAATTTATTACCCTATGCCAGAGACAGCTGACAGTGGTTGAATATGAAAGAGAATTTGTCAGACTGAATCGCTATGGGCGAGAAATAGTCCCTAATAAGGCCAAGAGATGCAAGAGATTTGAGGAAGGACTCAATGATAACATTAAAGTAATGATTACAGCCTTGGGGATTACAGAGTTTGCCAAGTTAGTGGAAGCCGCACCGAAGGTTGAAAAAGTTAGAATAAATGAGCAGAACAGAAGGGACAGACAGCAGAAAAGAGGTCAGGGTCAGGCTAGTACATCTTTTACCCCTAGTAAGAAATTTAGAGGTTCACCTACTTAGAGTTTTAGTAGAGCACCAAGTCAGGGTTAGTCACAGAGGCCTAAATCTCAATTTGCACCGAGGAGAGGTGTAACACCCTCCCGGTAACCACTCCGTACATTCTACTGTTCCGGTGACCGGTGTCGGTCCGGACAGCTAGAATGTCCGGAAAAATATTTAAACTAAAGTCAGGAACCATAATTAACTCAAATATTAATAAGAAAAATTTAGTAAAAATTTTAGAAATAAAATACAACCAAGTTAAACGAGCCGATGCCCAAGGGATGGGTAACCGGAGGGAAGTTGCGTTCTCGCAACGAGGAGCCCTAGACCCGGGGGAAAAATTATAAAATAATTTTTGGTACTCCAGAGAAGGGTAATTGAGGTTACCATGGCATTAGAATGCCAAGAAAATACCTAGAAAAATTTTTCAATCAGTACAGACGATTTTGACCCGTTAAGCCAAACGGAGGGCATTTTGGTCATTTCGCCTTCCGAGGTGATTTTTGGCCGACTTTTCCAGTTGAGTAAATAATTAATATAACATTAAATATGAATAAACATTACTAGAAATGAAACTTGAAATGAGTAGTGAAAGAAAAGAAAAGAAAATGCAAAATAATGCAAAAATGACATCATATGAGGTCACTCACTTACTCACCAACCAATCAAAATTAAGCTATCAATTGACTAACAAATAAAAAGACAAAATGAAGACCAAAATAAGAAAGAAAGTGCAGCAGCCACCCTCCCCAAGAGACCAGCCGAAATTCACCTCCATAGCCACCTCCATTCAAGTTTTTTTTTTTTCAAGCTTTAGATCTCCATCATTCCACCATATTTCCCTAACCCCTCTTCATTAAAACTTTACCCCACACCTTAAACAAGCTCTTGGCAGCCAACAAGAGGAAGGAAATTGGAGTTTAGGGCTTTGGAAATTCTGCCCAAACAAGGTTAGTGCATATATACATCTAAAGCTTTTTAAATTCTATGTTAGAGACTTGGAATAAGTAGGAATTTGTAACTAAAATGAATGAAATCTATGTCTATCCATGCCCTAAGTTTCGGCAGCCCTATTGAATAAAAAGGGAATGAGTGTTTTGATGGACTTAAAGTGGACTAGAGATCAAGATTAAACCATGTATGCATGTGAGTATGGAATGAGATAGTTAATTAAAGCATGTTGTAAAAATTCATATGGAAATTAGGGTTTGGAAAGGTGAAAGTGTGACTTGGCTTAGGAAATTGTTAGGGCACATTGTAATGGTCAATTAGTGACCATTTTAGATGTGTTGACCATAAATGGGACAGAAAAATGAGATTGCAAAGTGAGGATTGCAGGCTGCCTAGGACAGCAGCATAGGGACTGAAAATTCAGTCCCTTTGCACTGCCATAACTTGGGCAGTGGTAGTCCAATTGGTGTTTGGCCAAATGGAAATGAAACTAGGCTTATAATGGCACATTTTTGCTGAAGAAACCATGCCCAAAAGACCAAAGCAAAAGGGTCAAAACTTAGCCACAATCCGGATGCCCTGCACTGAATTCTGCAGAATTTGCCAAATGAACAGTAACTGTTCATTTGGCCATAACTCACTGTAGATTTGGTCAATTGGCCTGAAATTTTTAAAGAAACAAGTTAAGACATAGGAAAACAACTTTCATGAAGGAACCTACCCCAAATTATGGCCAGAACCCATTCAACCAAGTGACTCAAGTTACTGTTCATGCACTGTAGATATGGTAAATTTCTGCAGAATGCATATCCGGACAGCTTGGGTTTTTGAGCCATATCTGGAGCTACAAAACTCCAAATGGAGTGATTCAAAAAAGGAAATTCAACTAGACAAAATAAGGAACAACTTTCATGTTTTACATTTCCTCAAATTCCAACAGTAACAGTGTCCAATGGAACAGTGAAGTTGACTTATCAAAATTGAAAAATCTGTTTGTGTTGAGTTACACTTTGGAATGGCAAAAACACTTAATGCCAACAAGTTTTAAACACCAAATGTGGTATGTTGGGAGTGCCAAAGTTGATGTACACATTTTTATTCTAAAAGTCAACATTTTTGTTGACCAATGATGAATAGTGACACCAAAAAAGTTGAAATTCACAAATTGACAAATTTAAGAGTTTCAAATGCCCTAGTATACCTAACAAGATTGGTTTGGATAGTTTGGCATGCCAAGAGGGGTCAGTTAGCGATCGCACATGGCAAAAATGCCATTCTGTGATTTCATGGCTTTTGGCCATTCTAACTGCATTGAGACTTGGCCTTGTGCCCGATATTATTCTGACTTGTTAGTTGTTACTGCTGCACACGGAGATGCATATGTGACCGATGGTGTGACGGCGAGGTACTAGGTACCCGATGCGGTTACCGTTATCCAGTCCAGTTGTCTAGTGTAGGTTACTTGGGGCAACCAAATGAATAAAAGTGAACAACGTTAATGAAACAATGAATATATCAATACCAAACAAAGAAAGCATACACATTCTCTACACATTTATTTTCTTGCTATTTTCTTTTATTATATTATTGCACCACTAAGCATTATTGCTTAGCGCGTTGCTTTTGCCACGCAGCGTAGGTACTGGAGATCCGATCGCGAGCCCAGTAGACCACAGATCGGGTGAGTCCATCCGCGATTCTGCTCGATGTCCGTGTCACCTCGTCACTGCGATTGCATTGGTAGGACACTAGATGTCATTTTGTCATTTTGTAATTAAATTTTTATTTCTCATATGTATTTGGGATTTATGTAATGTATTTTGAGCTTATTGTAAATAATAAAGATTTATGGTCATGTGTGGTATTAATTTGAGTATTTAATGGTTGTTTATATATGAGAACCCTGAGAAAGGGATGTTTTGAGAAATGAAAAGGTTGTTGAGACCTGAAATTGACAAATTATTGAGATATTGATATTGAGGTTGGTGTTGATATTGGAGTTTGAGAAGATGGAATAAAAATATTTGAAGTGTTTTTAACAGTTCAAGAACAGTTTTCTCCATTTTTAGCGGTACTCACGATTTTCTTAAAAATTTTGAACCTTAAATGAATGATACTTTTGATAAATGGTTTAAATAAATTGTATTTCATAAATTATATGCAAAAGCATTGTCTAAATTAATTGAGGAATATTAGAGTGTGCCGGTACACCAGGTGGCATTACTTACTCGGGTATACTGTACACGGGTAAGGGGTGTCACATTTAGTGGTATCAGAGCACGGTTTAGGCGTTTCTGGGCCTAGATTGAGTCCATACCATGCATTGCATTTGTAAGAGTCGAGGTGACACTAACGCAGATCTGTTTATCTTTCTTATTTTGAATAGGATATGGACCCTTCATCTCAGAGAGCCGTTGAGGAGGAAGTGGAGAGTCATGCTCCACTGCAGCGGTGAGGCTGGGGCATGAGAGAATCTGCTCCACCCGGCTCAGCGAGCACCTTTCGGCCTCCACGAGCCATGTTCCAACAAATGGCTGACTTCTTGGACAAATGGCCGGGTAATGCCGGCACCACCACCACCACCAGCTCCACAGCAGAAATCACACCTGGAAAGGCTAAGGAAGTTTGGAGCTGTGGACTTCTATGGCAAGAGAGAAGATGACTCTGTTGCAGCCGAGAATTGGTTGAATAGAACGGGCAGAGTCTTAAAACAACTCCACTGCACCCCAGAGCAGAACTTAGAAGCTGCTATATCCTTGTTACAAGACGATGCCTACGGATGGTGGGACACTGTGTCCAGTGAAGTGCAGCCAGAAGCTGTAACTTGGGACTTCTTTCTCTCTGAGTTCAAGAAGAAATATGTGGGTACTGTATACCTGGAAGAGAGAAGAAGGGAATTCATTAACCTGAGGCAGAGACAGTTGTCAGTGGCCAAGTATGAGAAGGAGTTTGTTCGGTTAAGCCTCTATGGAAGGGAAATAGTCCCTAACGAAGCTGAAAGGTGCAAGAGATTTGAAGAGGGACTGAATGAAAATATCAAGATACAGCTCACTGCCTTGGGAATCACAGAATTTAGCAAGCTAGTGGAAGCTGCAATAAGGGTTGAAAAAGTGAGAATCAATGAGCAGACCAGAAGGGAGAGACAGCAGAAGAGGGGACCAGGTCAGTCTAGTTCCACCCCTGGATTTGGGAAGAAGTTTAAGGGTCCTCCTGCACAGAGTTCGGGTCAGCCACAGGGTCAGGGTCAGTCTCAGGGGCCCAGGCCACAGTTCACCCCTAGGAGAGGTCAGTCCACACCATCAGTGGGCAGCTCCCCAGGGATGGGGTTCAGGGGACCAGCCCCAGCATTTTCTGTGTGTCCACACTGTCAGAAATGGCATAAGGGGGAGTGTTGGAGAGTGACTGGTGCCTGCTTGAGGTGTGGGTCAATAGAGCATCAGTTAAGGAATTGTCCACGCAGAACTGCTACAGCTGCTCCAACACAAGCAGAAAGACCTGCTCCTGCACCACAGAGAGGTAGAAAATCTGCAGATCTGACGCAGTGGGACCATCACAGAGGCCTACATCTGAGCCAGCAGAGAGGCTAGATAACAGACCACCTGCCAGAAATTATGCCTTGAGAGCTCAGGAGGAGCAAGATGCCCCGGACGTCATCAGGGGTACATTCTCCCTCTACACTACTCCTGTGCATGCATTGGTGGATCCAGGATCCACTCACTCATACATTTGCATCAATCTACCGGTAGAAAGGGGATCTTGGTAGGGAAAGTGACCAAGACATTCTGGTCACTAATCCATTGGGCCACAGTGTAGTGGTGAACAAGGTATATAAAGGTTGCCCGTTAAGGATTCAAGGGTATGAATTCTTGGCAGACTTGATTGAGTTGCCTTTCCATGAGTTTGACGTGATTTTGGGAATGGACTGGTTGTCACGTCATCAGGCAATAGTTGATTGCAAATTGAAGAGAATTTCTTTGAAAACCCCTGAGGGTAATGAGATCACGATTGTGGGGAAAGGATGATTTCTTGTCCAATGTCATCTCAGCCACGGTTGCAAGAAGAATGATGAGAAAAGGCTGTGAAGCCTACCTAGCACATGTGGTGGATACTAGGCAGGCTAAGCCAAACTTGAGTGACATACCCACAGTGAGAGACTTCCTAGAAGTATTTCCTGAAGAGTTGCCTGGTTTGCCACCAGAAAGGGAATTCGAATTTGTTATTGAGACACTGCCGGGTACAGCACCCATTTCCATTGCTCCTTATAGGATGGCACCTACTGAATTGAGGGAGTTGAAAACTCAGTTGCAAGAGTTGCTTGATAAGGGGTTTATACGCCCCAGTGTGTCACCATGGGGAGCTCCAGTGCTGTTTGTAAAGAAGAAGGATGGGACTTTGAGGCTATGTATTGATTACTGGCAGTTGAATAAAGTGACTGTGAAGAACAAGTATCCGTTGCCTAGAATTGATGATCTGTTTGATCAATTGAAGGGAGCAGGAGTATTTTCTAAGATTGATCTCAGATCAGGGTATCATCAGCTGAGGGTGAAAGATGTAGATGTGCCCAAGATCGCATTCGTAACCCAGTATGGGCATTATGAGTTTCGGTGATGCCCTTTGGCCTAACAAATGCACAGCATTCATGGACCTTATGAACCGTATCTTTCATCCACACTTAGATCGGTTCGTAGTGGTCTTTATTGATGATATTTTGGTGTATTCCAAGACCAAATGAAGAACATGATGAGCATTTGAGGATTGTTACGCAAACCACGAGAGAAAAGAAAGCGTATGCTAAGTTGTCCAAGTGTGACTTTTGGTTGAATGAGATTGCATTCCTTGGACACATAGTGTCGGTGATGGGATTAGGGTGGATCCCAAGAAAATAGAAGCGATGATGGAATGGAAGCCTCCCGGAAATACAATGAGGTCGAAGTTTCTTGGGGCTAACTGGTATTCTGAGAAGATTTGTGAAGGATTTTCCCTAATAGCCGCTCCAATGACCAAGTTGTTACACAAGAATGTCGTTGACTGGAATGACAAGTGTCGCACCAGTTTGAGAAATTGAAGGCTATGTTGACAGAGGCACCAGTGTGCTAACACGGTGTCCGGAAAGGACTTTGTGGTCTATAGTGATGCCTCACATAATGGGTTAGGGTGTGTATTGATGCAAGAGGGGACAGTGATCGCCTATGCTTCCAGACAGCTAAGGCCACATGAACAGAACTACCCTACCCATGATCTAGAGCTTGCAGCAATTATCTTCGCCGAAGATATGGAGGCATTACTTGTATGGGGAAAAGTGCTACATTTACACGCACCACAAAAGCCTAAAATACTTGCCAACCTGAAGGAGCTCAACCTTGACAGAGGCGATGGATTGAGTTCCTAAAGGATTATGATTGTGTAATTGACTACCATCACGGGAAGGCAAATGTAGTTGCAGATGCTTTGAGCGAGAAAATCCATGACTTTGAGATCATTGAATACCCGTCTAACTTTGATTCGAGATGGAGCTATCTTGGCTGAGTTGCAAGTGAGGCCAAACCTGCTACAGCAGATTTTAGATGGGCAGAAGGTAGATGAGAAGTTAATGGCTATTATGAGCAAGGTCTCAGAGGGAAAAGCAACTGATTATGTGATGAAAGCAGATGGGTGTCTGTATTACAAAGGAAGACTGTGTGTACCAGATGATGGGGAATTGAAAGCTAGTATTCTAAAAGAGGCACACACTAGTGTATATGCTATGCACCCAGGAAGTACAAAGATGTATCATGACCTGAAGCTTCAGTATTGGTGGCCTGATATGAAGAAGGACATAGCTGACTATGTGACTAAATGCTTGACATGTCAGCAAGTCAAGGCAGAACATCAAGTTCCATCAGGTTTGCTACTGACCTATCGCATACGAATGGAAATGGGATCGGGTCACCATGGATTTTGTAAGTGGTCTACCTCTCACCCGGAAGAAACATGATGCAGCATGGGTGATAGTTGATAGATTGACAAAGTCAGCACACTTTCTGCCAGTTAGGACTGACTACTCACTAGAGAGATTAGCAGAATTGTATATCAGTGAGATAGTTAGACTGCATGGAATTCCACTTTCCATCATATCTTATCGAGACCCAAGGTTTACATTGAGATTTTGGAAGAAGTTGCATGAATCCTTGGGTACACAACTCCATTTCAGCACAGCTTTCCATCCTCAGACGGATGGGCAATCTGAAAGAGTAATCCAGGTAAACAATTGAAACCAATGAAATTGATACAAATATTGAATTGAAATGATAACAATAACGTGAAATACTTGTCGTGTCCTTGAGGATATCTTTGAGGAGTTGTGTCATTGAGTTTGAGGAAGTCGATAGATACCTCCCACCGCGTAATTTGCATACAACAATAGCTACCAAGCTAGTATTCAAATGGCCGTATGAAGCATCGTATGGGAGAAAATGTAGAACTCAGTGTCTTTGGACTGAATTGGGCGAACAAAGTGGTAGGGCTGACACAGTGAAAGCAGTGAGGAGAAGGTGAAATCAATCAAAGCCAACTTAAAGATTGCCTCGATGCATGACGAAATCTTATGCCGACCTGAAGAGAAAAGAAATAGAATATGTGGTTGGCGACAAAGTGTTCCTCAAGGTGTCACCATGGAAGAAAGTGTTGAGGTTTAGAAGAAAAGGTAAGTTGAGCCCTAGGTTCATTGGCCCCTATGAAGTCATTGAACGTGTGGGTCCAGTGGCCTATAGGCTAGCTTTACCACCGTAGTGGACAAGATCCATAATGTGTTCCACGTGTCCATGCTCGTAAGATACCGCTCGGATCCTTCACATGTCATCTCCAGGAAGAAATTGAAATCTGATCGGATTTGACATACGAAGAAGAACCTCTACAGATCATGGCTCGGGAAGTGAGAGAGTTGAGAAACAAGCAAATTCCATTGGTGAAAGTGCTTTGGAGGCACCACAACACCGAGGAGGCAACTTGGGAAAGTGAAGAGTCGATGAGGCAACAGTTCCCTCAACTGTTTGCATCAGGTAAATTTCGAGGACGAAATTTAAATTAGAGGAAGAGTTGTAACACCCTCCGGTAACCACTCAGTACATTCTCTTTATTCGGTGACCGGTGTCGGTCCGGACAGCTAGAATGTCCGGAAAAATATTTAAACTAAAGTCAGCAACCATAATTAACTCAAATATTAATAAGAAAAATTTAGTAAAAATTTTAGAAATAAAATACAACCAAGTTAAACAAGCCGGTGCCCAAGCGATGGGTAGCAGGAGGAAGTTGCGGTTCTCGCAACGAGGAGCCCTAGACCCGGGGGAAAAATTATAAAATAATTTTTGGGACTCCAGAGAAGGGTAATTGAGGTTCCCATGGCATTAGAATGCCAAGAAAATACCTAGAAAAATTTTTCAATCGGTACAGACGATTTTGACCCGTTAAGCCAAACGGAGGGCATTTTGGTCATTTCGCCTTCCGAGGTGATTTTTGGCCGACTTGTCCAGTTGAGTAAATAATTAATATAACATTAAATATGAATAAACATTACTAGAAATGAAATTTGAAATGAGTAGTGAAAGAAAAGAAAAGAAAATGCAAAATAATGCAAAAATGACATCATATGAGGTCACTCACTTACTCACCAACCAATCAAAATTAAGCTATCAATTGACTAACAAATAAAAAGACAAAATGAAGACCAAAATAAGAAAGAAAGTGCAGCAGCCACCCTCCCCAAGAGACCAGCCGAAATTCACCTCCATAGCCACCTCCATTCAAGTTTTTTTTTTTTTCAAGCTTTAGATCTCCATCATTCCACCATATTTCCCTAACCCCTCTTCATTAAAACTTTACCCCACACCTTAAACAAGCTCTTGGAAGCCAACAAGAGAAAGGAAATTGGAGTTTAGGGCTTTGGAAATTCTGCCCAAACAAGGTTAGTGCATATATACATCTAAAGCTTTTTAAATTCTATGTTAGAGACTTGGAATAAGTAGGAATTTGTAACTAAAATGAATGAAATCTATGTCTATCCATGCCCTAAGTTTCGGCAGCCCTATTGAATAAAAAGGGAATGAGTGTTTTGATGGACTTAAAGTGGACTAGAGATCAAGATTAAACCATGTATGCATGTGAGTATGGAATGAGATAGTTAATTAAAGCATGTTGTAAAAATTCATATGGAAATTAGGGTTTGGAAAGGTGAAAGTGTGACTTGGCTTAGGAAATTGTTAGGGCACATTGTAATGGTCAATTAGTGACCATTTTAGATGTGTTGACCATAAATGGGACAGAAAAATGAGATTGCAAAGTGAGGATTGCAGGCTGCCTAGGACAGCAGCATAGGGACTGAAAATTCAGTCCTTTTGCACTGCCATAACTTGGGCAGTGGTAGTCCAATTGGTGTTTGGCCAATTGGACATGAAACTAGGCTTATAATGGCACATTTTTGCTGAAGAAACCATGCCCAAAAGACCAAAGCAAAAGGGTCAAAACTCAACCACAATCCGGATGCCCTGCACTGAATTCTGCAGAATTTGCCAAATGAACAGTAACTGTTCATTTGGCCATAACTCACTGTAGATTTGGTCAATTGGCCTGAAATTTTTACAGAAACAAGTTAAGACATAGACAAACAACTTTCATGAAGGAACCTACCCCAAATTATGGCCAGAACCCATTCAACCAAGTGACTCAAGTTACTGTTCATGCACTGTAGATATGGTAAATTTCTGCAGAATGCATATCCGGACAGCTTGGGTTTTTAAGCCATATCTGGAGCTAAAAAACTCCAAATGGAGTGATTCAAAAAAGGAAATTCAACTAGACAAAATAAGGAACAACTTTCATGTTTTACATTTCCTCAAATTCCAACAGTAACAGTGTCCAATGGAACAGTGAAGTTGACTTACCAAAATTGAAAAATCTGTTTGTGTTGAGTTACACTTTGGAATGGCAAAAACACTTAATGCCAACAAGTTTTAAACACCAAATGTGGTATGTTGGGAGTGCCAAAGTTGATGTACACATTTTTATTCTAAAAGTCAACTTTTTTGTTGACCAATGATGAATAGTGACACCAAAAAAGTTGAAATTCACAAATTGACAAATTTAAGAGTTTCAAATGCCCTAGTATACCTAACAAGATTGGTTTGGATAGTTTGGCATGCCAATAGGGTTCGATTAGCGATCGCACATGGCAAAAATGCCATTCGTGATTTCATGGCTTTTGGCCATTCGACTTTGCATTAAGACTTGGCCTTGTGCCTAATATTATTCTGACTTGTTAGCTGTTACATTTACTGCCGAGATGCATATGTGACAGATGGTGTGACGGCGAGGTACTAGGTACCCAGTGCGGTTACCCGTTATCCATCCGATGCGTCTAGTGTAGGTTACTTGGGGCAACCAAATGAATAAAAGTGAACAACGTTAATGAAACAATGAATATATCAATACCAAACAAAGAAAGCATACACATTCTCTACACATTTATTTTCTTGCTATTTTCTTTTATTATATTATTGCACCACTAAGCATTATTGCTTAGCGCGTTGCTTTTGCCACGCGTAGGTACTGGAGATCCCGATCGCGAGCCCAGTAGACCACGTGAGGTGAGTCCATCCGCGATTCTGCTCGATGTCCGTGTCACCTCGTCACCTGCAGTGCATTGGTAGGACACTAGATGTCATTTTGTCATTTTGTAATTAAATTTTTATTTCTCATATGTATTTGGGATTTATGTAATGTATTTTGAGCTTATTGTAAATAATAAAGATTTATGGTCATGTATGGTATTAATTTGAGTATTTAATGGTTGTTTATATATGAGAACCTTGAGAAAGGGATGTTTTGAGAAATGAAAAGGTTGTTGAGACCTGAAATTGACAAATTATTGAGATATTGATATTGAGGTTGGTGTTGATATTGGAGTTTGAGATGATGGAATAAAAATATTGGAAGTGTTTTTAACAGGTTCCGAAGAACGGTTTTCTCCATTTTTAGCCGGTACTCCGCTGGATTTTCTTAAAAATTTTTGGAACCTTAAATGAATGATACTTTTGATAAATGGTTTAAATAAATTGTATTTCATAAATTATATGCAAAAGCATTGTCTAAATTAATTGAGGAATATTAGAGTGTGCCGGTATACCAGGTGGCATTACTTACTCGGGTATACTGTACACGGGTAAGGGGTGTCACAAGAGACTAGTCCACACCTTTAGTGGCTAGCTCTCTAGGCACAGGGTTTAGGGGACCAGCCCCAACAGTATCTGTTGCTTGCTGACATTGCCAAAAATGGCATAAGGGGGAATGTTGGAGGATGATAGGTGCTTGTTTACAGTGTGGGTCTACAGACCACCTAATCTGAGATTATCTGCGCAAAACTGCTACATCTACTCCGGTATCAACTGATAGGCCTGCCCCTCCAGCTCTAAGGGGTAGAAAGCCGGGTAAGGCTGAGGCAGCTGGTACTTCACAGAAACCTATATCAGAGTCTGTGGAGAGTGCAGAAGGTAAAAAACCAGCTAGAGCCTATGCTATAAGGGCACAGGAGGAACAGAATGCTCCAGAGGTCATTAAGGGTACGTTCCTCCTCTATAATACTTCAGTGCATGCATTAGTAGATCCAAGTTCTACTCATTCATATATTTGTATCAAACTGCCTGCAGAAAAGGGAATACCAGTAGAGGAAAGTGACCAAGACATCCTGATCACAAATTCGCTAGGCTACAGTGTGGTAGTAAACAAGGTATATAAGGGCTTTCCATTGAAGATTCAAGGGAAAGAGTTCTCGGCAGACTTAATCGAATTGCCTTTCCATGAGTTTGATGTGATTTTGAGAATGGATTGGTTATCCCATCATCATGCAATGGTAGATTGTAAATTGAAGAGAATTTCTCTAAAAACTGTTGAGAATGAAGAAATAACAGTTGTGGGTAAAAGGATAGATTTCTTGTCCAATTTCATCTCAGCTACAGTTGCAAGGAGATGGATGAGAAAAGGGTGTGAAGCTTATCTGGCACACGTGGTTGACATTAGGTAGGGTAAACTTGACTTGTCTGACATACCCACAGTAAGGGATTTCTCTGAGGTATTTCCTGAGGAATTGCCTAGTTTGCCACCAGAAAGGGAAGTTGAATTTGCTATTGAGATTATGCCGGGTACAGCTCCGATTTCAATTGCTCCGTATAAGATGGCACCTGCTGAATTGAAAGAGTTAAAAATCCAGCTGCAAGAATTACTAACCAAGGGGTTCATATGCCCCAGTGTGTCACTGTAGGGAGCTCCGGTACTGTTTGTAATGAAGAAAGATGGGACACTGAGATTGTGTGTTGACTACCAGCAGTTAAACAAAGTAACAGTGAAGAACAAGTATCCGTTGCCTAGAATTAATGATCTGTTTGATCAGTTGAAGGGAGCCGGTGTGTTTTCTAAGATTGATCTCAAATCAGGGTATCATCAACTAAGGGTTAAGGATGCAAATGTGCCTAAGACTGCATTCAGAACCCGGTATGGGCATTATAAATTCCTGGTGATGCCATTTGGGTTAACAAACACTCCAGCAGCATTCATAGACCTTATGAACCGTATCTTCCATCCATATTTAGATTGGTTCATAGTGGTCTTCATTGATGACATCCTGGTATATTCCAAGGATAAGGCAAAACATGATGAGCATTTGAGAATTATTCTACAGGCTCTAAAAGAGAAGAAACTATATGCTAAATTGTCTAAATGTGAGTTTTGGTTGAATGAAATTGCATTCCTTAGACATGTAGTATCAGCTGAAGGGATTAGAGTGGATCCCAAGAAGATTGAAACAGTGATGGAATGGAAGCCTCCCAGAAATACAACTGAGATCAAAAGTTTCTTGGGGTTAGCTAAATATTATAAAAGATTTGTAAAGGGATTTTCCCTGATAGCTGCTCCAATGACCAAATTACTATACAAGAATATGAAATTTGACGGGAATGACAAGTGTCAAGCCATTTTTGAGAGGCTGAAGGCTATGTTGACAAAGGCACCAGTGTTAACACAGCCAATGTCTGGAAAGGACTTCATAGTCTACAGTGATGCCTCACATAATGGGTTAGGGTGTGTACTCATGCAAGAAGGGAAAGTGGTCCCATATGCTTCCAGGCAGTTAAGGCCACATGAAAAGAATTACCCTACTCATAATTTGGAGTTAGCAGCAATTATCTTCACATTGAAGATATGGAAGCATTACTTGTATAGAGAAAAATGCTACATATACACAGACCATAAGAGTCTGAAGTATCTTCCAACCCAGAAGGAACTTCATTTGAGACAGAGGCAATGGGTTGATTCCTGAAAGATTATGATTGTGTGATTAACTACCACCCTGGGAAGGCAAACGTAGTCGCTGATGCCTTAAGTAGAAAATCTATTGTAGCATTAATATCCATGAATGCCCAACTGTCCTTAACTCATGACGGAGTTATTTTGGCCGAGTTGCAAGTGAAGCCGAATCTGTTACAACAGATACAGGATGGGCAGAAGATAGATGAGAAATTAATGGCTATTAGGGGCAAAATCACTGAGGGAAAGGAAACTGAATATGAAGTAAAAGAAAATGGGTGCCTGTACTATAAAGAAAGAGAATGTGTACCAGATGATAAAGAGTTGAAAACCAGTATTTTGAGAGAAGCACATAACAGTGTGTATGCTATGCACCCAGGAAGCACAAAAATGTATCATGACCTGAAACTTCGATACTGGTGGCCAGGTATGAAGAAGGACATAGCTGACTATGTAACTAGATGCTTGACATGTCAGCAAGTCAAAGTAGAACTTCAAGTTCCATTAGGTTTGTTACAGCCTACAAACATACCTGAATGGAAATGGGACCGAGTCACTATGGACTTTGTCAGTGGTCTACCTCTCACTCAGAAGAAGCATGATACAATATGGGTGATTGTGGATAGGTTGACCAAATCAGCACATTTTCTGCAAGTCAGAACTGACTACTCACTGGAAAAGCTAGCAAAATTGTACATTAGTGAGATAGTTAGACTACATGGAATTCCACTTTCCATCATATTTGATAGAGACCCAAGGTGTACATCTAAATTTTGGAAGAAATTACAACAATCCTTGGGCACACAACTCTATTTTAGTATGGCTTTTCATCCTCAGATGGATGGACAGTCAGAAAGAATAATCCAGGTAAATTTTGAAACTCATTGAGTTATTGCAAACAATAAATTAAACTAATAATGATAATAATAACAAAACATATGTGATAGGTCCTCGAGGATATGCTGAGGAGTTGTGTTATTGAGTTTGAGGGAAGCTGAGGCAGATACCTTCCACTGGCAGAATTTGCATACAATAATAGCTATCAAGCTAGCATACAAATGACACCCTATAAAGCACTGTATGGGACAAAATGCAGAACACCTGTATGTTGGACTGAATTGGGTGAAGAAAAGCTAGTGGGATCATACCTGGTAAAACAGACAGAGGAAAAGGTGAAACTGATAAAGGCCAATTTGAAAGTTGCCTCGGATTGATAGAAATCTTATGCTGACTTGAAAAGAAAGGATATTGAGTATGAAGTTGGTGAGAAGGTATTTCTCAAAGTATCACCATGGAAGAAAGTGTTGAGATTTAGGAAAAAGAGAAAATTAAGCCCTAGGTTCATTGGCCCATATGAAGTTATTGAATATGTGGGACCAGTAGCTTATAGATTAGCCTTACCACCTGAGCTGGACAAGATACATAACGTGTTCCATGTCTTGATGCTCAGAAGATACAGATCATATCCTTCACATGTCATCTCAGCAGAAGAAATTGTTGTATAACCTGACCTGTCATATGAAGAAGAACCGATTAAAATCTTAGCACGAGAAGTAAAAGAGCTCAGAAATAAGACAATTTCATTAGTGAAAATCCTATGGAGGCACCACAACACGGAAGAGGCAACATGGGAGAGCGAGGAGACAATAAGGCAACAGTTCCCTCAGCTCTTCACATCAGGTAATTTTTTAGGATGAAATTTTTTATTTAGAGGGGAAGAGTTGTAACATCCCCACTGTATGTAGTCCGTACATTCTATTGCTCCGGTGACCTATTGTCAGTCCGGGCAAGTCAGAATGTCTGGAACTACACTTTGGTGATAGTGAACAGACATATAATGATGAAATAAATAAAAATAAAATACAAGAAAAATTAAAGAAAAGTAAATGAGAGAAAATGAAACTAAGTTAAATGAGCCGGCACTGCAGCGATGGGTGACCGCATCAGGAAGTTACGGCGAAGGCAATTGCCGACCCCAGGACTGCGGGGAACCCTCGGAATTAAATTTTGGAACATAATTAAAGGTTTAATTGAAATATAATTGACACTAGAAATATCAAAGAAAAAATAATAAATTAGTATAAAGAAAAACGAAAAATCGAGAAACAGACAAAAATCGGTATTACCGAAAAATAGGGAATACAATCCGAAGAAGGGCATTTTGGTCATTTGACACCTAGAGTTGCCTTTTGACCTCAATGTCCATTAAAAATAAATGATATTACACTTTGAAAATGTCATAAAAAATTTAATTGTGATACATTATATAAATAGTGAAAGAAATGAGGTAAATGTGCAAATAATGAAACTTTGAATAATTAAACAATAAAACTAACCTAAGTGCTCTACTAACTCCTAATTTGGGAATGGGACTTTGGGACAACAGATACCACTCATTTCCTTCTTCTTCTACAATCTTCTTTTTGCCGAAATGGAGCTCTCAACCAAAACCTCCATGGCCGCACACATTGCAAGCTTCATCAACCCATCATCAAGCCATGGTTCTCACACTTCTCTTCACTAAACCTTGTCTACACACGTTGGGTAGCATACTTAGAGCAAAAAGAAGGAAGTTTAGTGAGGTTTGAGCAAGCTACAAAAATAGGTAAGTGTCTAAATCCCCTCTCTTGCTTTAGTAAACATCATGTTTAGGTTGAGGTGAGTTGAACGGCGAAGAGAATGGAAGAATTTATTGAGTTATGGTATTGTTCAATTTCAGAAGCCATGAGAACCAATGTTGCTTGAGTTTTTCTTACCTCTAATGGATGGAAAATAATATTGATTTAGTCATTTTAAAGTTGTAGCAATTTAGTTTTCATGTATATGTACATTGAGTACTTGAAATTAAATGTTTGGAAAGCAATTTGTATACCTTATTAAAATGCCACTTTTGGCAGCCTTTAAATTCATGAATCAGTGTTTGGTTTCATGAATTTTCTTGATGAATTATGGTGAAGATGAATTGAGGATAGTGTATGTGAAGTAATGGTTGGGAGGTATATGTTATAATTAAGTGTTTTCATGTATATATATTATATTGAATTTAACTTTACAAATTAGGGTTGTATAATGTACATGGAACACTTGTATATTCTGCCCAAATGGACATGATTGAGATATGATGAATGGTGTAGAAGTGTTATGAATGTATATTTGTAGTTTTGGGAGGAGGAGAAGTGTCATTTGGAAGTGTTCTTTGTGTGTAGATTTTGTGTTGTGAAGGCAGTAGGTAAATTGAACCATAAGTGACAATTGGTGACCCCAATTGGTATGAGGCCAATGGGAGGTGAAACTAGACACAAAATAGGCCAACTTTCATGTAGAAATGTTGCCAAATTTCTGCTTAGAAACTGACCTTAAAAATAACCTAATCTAGAATTGGTAAGTGCAAGCCCAGATTTTTGACCATTTGAACAGTAGTCACTAAGATGACCATAACTCACTCAAAACAGGTCCAAATGACCTGAAATGTTTACCATGGAAAGCTTAGACATAGAGCTACAATTCTTATGAAGACACCAAAGCCCAAAAATTGCCAGAACCAAGTCAAATTGCTTGCCCAAATTCGGGTACCAAAACTGTCAGAACTGAATTTGACCTAAATTGACCAAATTTTGCACTAAAGATGCAATCTGTCCAGCTTTAGTAAATTGACCATTTCTTGGTCTATACAACTCAGAATGACCTAAAATTTGCGTCAAAAGTTCAATAAGACATAGAGCTACAATTTTACTTCTTTGACTAGAAGCTAAAAACCAAGAAAAATAGGACATTAAGCTAGACTAATCTAGCACACTAAAACTGAAAATTTGACATTTACATACAATGAAGCTTGAAGTAATTTGGTAATAAATGCCAACTTGTGAAAAGGGTAAATTGCACTATATTGGCTGCATATTGAATTACAAATTGTGACATGTTGATGCTAGAATCAACTTATCCATATTACCTAAAAAGGTCAACATTTACATTTACCTGTGAATTACATGATAACTAGTAAACTCAAAAAAAAAAAAAAGAAATGAAGAATTAAACAATTAATTTGTAATATGCCCTAGTTTGCCTAGTTGACTAGTTTGGATAAGTTGGCATGCCTATAGAATTTTGACAGCTGTTCTGTAAATGGCTTTACGCCATACTGTGTTTTTATGGCATATTATGCCTCACCGTGACTTTAATAGCCTACGGCTATACGTATTGTGTTATTATACTTGGCTTATCACCGGATTGACTATATAGCTTTTCACCCACACTGTTTGCATAGCGGGAGACACTTTGTGACTGATGGTGTGACAGCCCGAGGTACTAGGTACCCAGTGCCAGTATATCCATTTATCTAGTCTGATCAGTGTATAGGCTACACGGGCAGTTAATTTAAGCATTATTAAATTCAAATAGCTAAATTCAGTTTATTGACATACAGCACCACTAAAAATTAGCAAAAATGAAAGGTTAGCAAATAAAAGTAGAATAAACAACTGCAAAGGATATCGATGTCATAAATTCATAAACAATTCATTTATTCTATTTTAGTGCATATTTCTTTATATTTGGCACCACTAAGTAGAATTGCTAAGCGCGTTGCTTTTGCTACGCGTAGGTATTGGAGACACAGCTGGGAAGCCCAGCAGACCTATGATCGGGTGAGATATCAGATCTGCACAGGAGTCTAAAGTCATCTGCACTACACTACATACATTGTAGGACTTAGGATTTTGTGTAATGACTATCAGTTGTATTTTGACATCTTGTTATGTAATTTGTATATTATAAAACTTTAAGGTTTGTAATAATTTGTACATATTAAACTCTTATGGAGAGTGTTTGGATGAATGTAAATTATGATGGATTGAGATAATCATATTGAACTGTTTTTAACAGGTTTAGAATGACAATTTGTTTGAAATATAGATGGCACCTTACCGGATTTTTATTACCATTTTTGAAATAATGATTTTACTAAAGTATGAAAATAGAACCAATATGTTATGAATATCACATAAAGACTTCTTAAATCAAATTGAGTTCAGAAAATGAGATAATCACAGAATAAGTGCTCCGGCACGCCGTGTAGCATGCCTTGCTCGGCTATACTGTAGATGGGTGAGGGTTGTTACACAAAGTTTTAACAAGCTCTTATGTGTGGTTGAGTTTTAGAATGGACTTGTAATTGATAAAGGATTATATACCGTGCTTGGTTTCAAAAAATTGTAATATATAATTTCTAGGTTTAAGATATGTATGTATGAATGTTACCTTAATCTGTAAACACACTTACTAATTATATATGAATGTACGTAAGAGCTACACTTTAGCATTTACGAATGAAATGAAAAGGTTCAAATTCTGAACCATTTTAAAAGAAAATGATTTATGCTCCAATGTAAATGCTAGAGTGAAAAGAGTGAATGTTTAACAAGTTTTGGTTCACTCATGCCACTCATTTTACAAAGAAATTACTAGAAAAAAAATGAAGTAATGAATTAGCGGTAGATCTGAAGGTCTGGAAAGCTTGAAGAACTTGCCAGAAAAGGAAAAAAAGCAATCTAAGTTGTGAGCTCATAAAGAGAGGAAGCAATAAAGAGATAAAAAGAAAAATGGGAAATAAGTATGGAGAAGGGTTTTTATAAGGGATCTTGGAGCATTAAATGATGATTTTTCAAATTTTTATCCTCCAAAAACAATTGCCAAATTGTCCTTTAAAGCTTTCCAGGGGATAATTAATGATGGTGTGTGTCACACCCCTATTTGCATAGCCTGGTATATTTCACTATTCCGGTGACCGATGTCGGTCTGGATAATTAAGGGGATTAGAACCATACTTAAGACAACTAGATAAGCCCTGAACACAAATAATTAGTAATTGACAATTAGTTAAGTATAAATAAGAAAAACAGAACATAAGAAGTTGAACAAGTCGAGATTCACAACGATGGGTGACCTTCTCGGGAAGGACTGCGAAGTCGATTTAAAATCAAATTTCGAACCGTAAAATGTGACGTTGCGGTCCTTAGGACTATTATGAACACAGTGGAAAAGAGAAAATCATGAAAAAGAATTATTAAGCCAGTCAAATAATTAGGTCAGGGAGCCGGAAGAAATATTGAATTATTTGCAAACCGGGTCGAACCGACGAGGGGCAATTTGGTCAATTGACCCCAAGAGTTGACTCCTGACCTAACTGTCAAATAAAATCAAAGAAAAGAAAATTTTGGAATCATGAATTAAATTAAAGAACTAAAGAAAAATAAAAAAAAAAAGAAAAAGGAAAAGTAAAAAGTGATGACATCATGCATGACCTCATGCATGATGCAATAATTATTATAATTAAAATTTATTTTATTTAAATTTTGGTCTTCCTAATGGATAAACTAATAAAAGAAAAAGAAAAGAAAAAAAAATAAGAAAAAGAGTCATCTTTCTCATCCTTGCCGCCCCATCTCTCTCTTCCTTCTCACTCATCTTGTTTCCACCATTTTTAAGAGTTAGGAAGCTTGAATATTCCTATTTTCTTCCATAAATTCACCAAGTCCTAACATTAAAAATTCTCCTTACATGTCAAGGAAGCACTAGGGAGTAAAAAGGAGAAGAAAAACTTGAAGATTAGAAAGCTTAGAAACCCTTCAAGCAAGGTTAGTGTTTATTCCTTCAATTTTTCTCTGTTTTAATGGTTAAATACTTGTATTAAGTTGGAATTTGATGAAAATTGAAACAAAATGATAAGATAAGGAACATAGAGAATTCGGCCAGCCTAGGGAGATATTGGATTTGATGGAAAATTTTGGAATTAAAGTGTTAGAGAAGTTGGATTAAGTGTGTAGATGTTGATTTACACTTTAATTTCATTAGTGGAATGAATTATGTAAATTAGGGTTTGGCACCTAGGGTTTAGGAGACAAAAATATGAGAATTGGTCAAATGGTATGTTTGACCTTGTTTGAGGTGAGAAATGATCATTTGTGACCAATTGGAGTATGTTAGAAGTGTTGGAACTAAATGCAAATTCGGGTTGCTTAGGGTCATGCTGCAGGCAGCAGGACCAAGGTCCCTTTAAGGGATCAAAACTGAAAATTTACAAGTTCAATTGATATGAGACCAATTGGGAATGAAAATAGACACAAAATGACACAATTTTCATTTAGGAATCATGCCCAAAAAGTGACCAAAACCTAGTGAACAAATTGACCGAATCCAGATTTTTATAGTCTGACATGTACAAAAATGACCAAATGAACAGTTTTTGTTCATTTAGTCATAACTTGGGCTAGGCAGGTCTAAATGACCTGAAATTTTACCAGTGGACAGCTGAGATATAGACCTAAAACTTTCATGAAGAACATAAACCCAAATTATGCCCTTAACCAAGTCATTTGGCCACCCAAATTTGGTGACCTAAAACTGCCAGAACCAGTTTGGTGCCCAAAAATCTGGGTTAAGTCCAATCCGGCAGCCATGATTCAAATGGCTATAACATGAGCTACAAAACTCCAAATGGAGTGATTCAAAAAGGAGAATAAATTTAAGACAATAGGGAACATTTTCTATGAAGAAAGTTTTGCCAAATTCTAATAGAGAAATGACCATTGGAACAGTGAAACATAAGACACCAAAACTGAAAATTTGTAAATTTGCCTAAAAGACTTAGATTTTGAGTAAACAACCAAAACCAACAAATTTAGTAACCAAAATGTGGTATATGGGTGAAGTTGGAATTCCCATACCTATTAAGCCTTAGAAAGTCAACAAATTGACTTGAATAGTGTCGTGAATAGTAACCCCGAAACATAAATTTTAAAGAACGTCAACTTTAGCATATTAAAGCTAGGTATAAGTGAATTTGAATTTATTTTGGATTTTTGATAAGTTATGATACTGAAACACTGTGAAACTGTGTGTTTCAGTGGAAAAGAACACTTGGAAGGAACCCGAGAAATTAAGTCAAGGCCAAGAGGCGACTCGCTTAAGGTTTGTGCACAACGTATGATTTCTGTAAACTATCTTCTGCATATTGTTTTGAATAATTTGAAATATTAAATTGTGACATCATTATGATAAAGTATTTATGATGCTTTTGATTTAAATTGTTTAAAGTTATTTGTGTATATTTGAGATGGCATAAATATTTAGTAAATTGTTAAGATAAGTTTTGAAACCATAGTGTCATGACCATATATTTGAACACCTTACCAGCATGACTAGTGGGGGTAATCAGTTTCAAATTTTGATTCCTTCTCTGGCTGAAGTGTTGAGGTGTGTGCTAGTAGAAGAAGAAATTGAATGGATATCCATATATTTGAGCTAGCTAGCCTTGTGATGTGACTTCTCCTTAGCCTCTGGCTATTGAGATTATATTTGTTTCGAATGGCATGATATAACTGTGTGTTTTTATGAAATGTGTTTTAGGACTTTTGAAATGAAATTGTTTGGATTAAAATTTCATAAGTCATGTTTTGAATGTATTGCTCATGTTCAATTTAAATTTTGAATAAATGTGATTTAAATTCCGCATAAAGATTATTTTAGTATGTTGTGTACCACTGAGTATTTTTATACTCAGTGGTAGCTTATTTTGCTGTCGTAGATAAGGGTAAGGAAAAAGCAGCAGAGTGACTTGCTGGATTGGCAAGAACTTCTTGATCACTTTTGTACGGCTATTTATTTATACCTTTGTAATTATTTGATGTAAACATTTAATGTTGTATGTATTAATGTAAAGTTGAGTAGTTGTATAATAAATTGTAATAATATTATTTTTTGTATTTAATATCTATAAATTAAACTTGTGAATGTAAATTTGCTTAATTGAATGAAATGATGAAATATTTTGAGATGACAAACTTGGATTAAATTGTGGAATTATTTTGAAGTGGAATTGACTTGAGTTATGTTGAATTGAGATTATTTGGAGTTTGGGAGTTGTGAAAAATTTTATTGGAAGTGTTTTTCTCAGGTATTTGAAGAATTGTCTTCTCAAAATACAGATGGCACTCTGTCGAAATTTTTATAAAATTTGTGGAAAAATAAAAATGGATAAAAATTTTTATTAGTTTTAAACTTTGAATATGTCACACCCTACTCCCCTGTAAGATGTAACATGATCCCGTAGTACACCTAATGAATTACCGTACTTCGCCTACCGATAATCCATTAAATATACTACAAGGGATTTTAAAATAATTTTCATGAAATTTAAATCATCGATTAAAATCTGGTGTTATAAAATTTTTTTTTCAAAATTTCGGCAAAGTTCCGGTTGTATTTTGAGAAAACAATTCTTCAAAACCTGCAAAGAACACGCTTCCAATATGTTTTCTCAAATATAACTTCAATAACTTCATTTGAACCCATAATTCAAATCTCAATAATCAACTCAATCTCCTTATAAAAGAAACATTTCATTGATTACAAGACTCAAAATTAATATTACAAAACTATTCAGATAAATGAAATCGTAAATTTACATTTACAATAATTTACATTTAATTACATACCAAAATATTTTATCTGCTCAAATAATTTACATACATATTATTACATGCATACATCAAAATCTATGTACATGGGTATACCTATAATATACCTGGAGCTGATCTGAAAGTGTCTTCAAAGAAACTTACTCACTGCTCTATGCTCTTTTTACCTGCGACAGCATACAAAGCTATCGCTGAGTGGTGAACTCAGTGGTGCACAACTATAATTTAAAACATAGTACAATATACATTGACAAAATTTACAGTAAATAATTTGGAAATCTGAATACTCATCAAATTCCAAAACTCAAAATATTCATTGCTAATAATGTGAATCATTTGTATAAAATAACTTTGATCACGAAATTCAATTTATCAAATCATAACTAACAATTTAGGCAATTCCAACAAAATCAATTATACATAAATCATAATTGAAATCACAATTCTTTACCATTCAAAAATATTCTGTGTCTCAAAAACCATGTTGTATCTCAAAAATTATTCTTATCTCACTAACTATGCAAGACTAATCTGAAAGGGCTATATTCGATGTGATTCTAACTCCCTATGGTCGGGGAGGTCGAATCATCGTGCATAGTACCATCACAATAATGAATCTTCCGCAAGGGCCATAACGATAAAATAAACTTAGATCTAACCTCAAATCAGAGGAAAATCTAAGCCTGTGCACGTACCATGGTAATCGAAACACAACTAACTCCATTGTTTTCTCAACAAATGAGAGAGACGGGTAATAACCTAGTCAAGCATCTATAGTGAGATATAAAACAATATCACAATCCTTTTAGGGAGCATAAATCACAATATAATTGATTCAAATTCAATTCCAATATCCAATCATTTTTATGCTCATCATAATTCAAATCATAAATTTGCATTTTTCCACGAAAAATTACCATCATAATTCAAAATATGTTCTATCACAATTTTCCAAAACATAATTTATTCAATCCATAACAATGCTTAATACTTGTGGAAATACCATTTCACAAAGCTAAATTCATACATACTATAACAATTTTCAATAATCATTGAATTAAATCCAATGCTTGTTAAACATAATACATAAGAAAAATATGTCATTTAATCATATGAAATATTCAAACAAAATTAGTTAAAAACTAGTTGTGCACAAACCTCAGATAACTATCTCTTGGCTCTGACTCAGTGTTTCCTTCCCCTTCCCTGAGTCTTTGCTAACTGAGAAACACAATTTGAAGTGTTCCAGTACTCATTTAAACTGTCTCTAAGAATAAGGTTCAATAATCAATTTATCGAATTCTATTATTTCCTTAGTCAACCTAATATGTCGACCCTCGATGCGTTCTAGGTAAATTCAGTTTTAATGTTACTAATATGTCACATTCAATAGTCTTTTAGGGTTGGTACATGTTGCCAAATTCATTTCCATATATCTTGCGTTTTCTTGCAATTTGCTGGATTCCGAGAAACTAGTTTGACCTAGCCAGAGGACCTAGTTCCCTCGGTTTTCGGGTTTCGGTCAAAACTACAAACTTGTAGATTTATGTCTTATTGCATGCGGGGCAAAATTTCAGGTCATTCTGAGTTATGTAGACCAAGTTATGGTCATTTTGCTATTGCTGGTCAAAATGCATCAAAATTGGTCACTTTAGGTCATTTTAGGTCAATTTTGGTTCGACTAGTTTTTGGACCCGAACTTGTGAAAGCTGTTTGACTTGCTTATGGTCATTTCTAGGCTTTCGTGTCTTCATAAGACTTGTAGATATGGGTCTTAACTATTCATGGTTAAAATTTCAGGTCAATTGGACCTGTTTTGTGTAAGTTATGGCCTAAACACTAACTACTGCCCAAATGGTAAATTTTCAGGCCTTATTTGCACTTAATCCGGATTTGGTCATTTTTCAAGCTACCTTGCAAGCAGAATTTTGGTATGCTTTCTTCATGAAAGTTGGCACATTTTGTGCCTATTTTCACCTCCAATTGGTCTCATACCAATTGGAGCCACACACTTAAAGTTATAGGCCTACACAAACTGCCTTATTGCATTTCTTTCATACACATCAAGGATCACTCCTAACACTTACCAAACTCAATATTCAAGTCAATTCTGGTTGTATCATGACCTAAACATAATTCACAACACATTATAGGTCATTTTGGCAGCTTACAATTACATTCAACATACACCATAAAGTGCAGAATTTTTCAACTCAATTTACAACAATTCAATCACCTAACCATAACACTTTTTTCATGTCCAACTTCACACCATCATATATACACTCAAACTGCCCTAGCATCCAACACAATTCAACATTAATATACCATAAACCAAGCATGAATTCCAGCATTCTTCAAGAGTTAACAACCTGCCGCAATGGTACCTTTACATTTCATTAATTTCCAAGCTTCAAATTTCAATTCACATTTACATATACTAAGTATACATCACCCAAACAATTTCCTACACAATATATATTTAATCAATCATTTAATTCACCATTTACAAGAAAAAATAAACTACCTTCAAGCTGTTTCCATGGCTACCAAAAGTACACTTCTCCATTCAACATCAAACCTCAAAAAATTCTCCATAAATCAAACACCCATAACATCCTTACAAACTTTAATTAAACAAAAATCAAAAACACAAACTTACCACTTTGGAAATTCTTCAAAACTCCATAAAAACTTTCCTTTCTTGCTGCCTATCTACTGTCCATGGTGTGAGGATCAAAATTAATGAAGACAAGTAAACAAAATCTAGCTTGAAAATGAGTATAGTGAGCCATGCATTTGGGAGGCCATGGGAGGGTTTTGGAGTTCTTGAATTCGGCAATGGTGAGTTGAATGAGGAAGATGAAGGTGCTGCATGAAGTGGCTGTCCACTTAGGTGTAAATGGCTCCCACTAACTCTCCACTAAAGTTTATTTAATTAATATTATATGTTAAAGTTTGATTATTCAAGTTATTTCCCATTTCTTTCAACATTTATATTATGTACCACAATTTTAATTTTTCATTATATTTTCCAAGTGTAATATTATTTATTTTTAATGGACATTTAGGTCAAAAGACAACTCGGGGTGTCAAATGACCACAATGCCCCTGTTCGGGTTACATTCCCGATTTTTCGGTAACACCAGGTTTTGTCCATTTTTCGATTTCTCACTTTTCTTTGTACTAATTATTTAATTTTCATTTAATATTTCTAATGGTATTTGTATTTCAATAGGTGTCTATTTAAGTCCTAAAAATATTTTTCAGGGTTCCCCGCGGTCCAAGGCTAGTCAACGGTCTACGCCGCGACTTCCTGGTGCGATCATCCATCGCTAGGGTTCTCGGCTCGCTTAACTTGGTTACATTTCTTTGCTATTATTTTTTCTTTGTTTTTCTTGTATTTTCTTTTCTTGCATTTCATTATTTTATGTCTCCTCACTCATATCAAAGTGTAGTTCTAGGCATCCTAGCTGTCCGGACAACACTGGTCACTGGAACAGTAGAACGCACTACCGAACATACGGGTGTTACAATTCTCCCCCCCTAAAATAAATTTCGTCTCGAAATTTTACCTGGCATTAGTCTCTGAACAGCTGTAGGTGCTATCTCCTCATATCCTCTTCACGTTCCCATGTAGCTTCCTGGCCTGAACGATGGTTCCACAGCACTTTAACCAGGAGTATCTGTTTATTCCTCAGCTGCTTCACCTCATAAGCCAGAATTTCTATGGGTTCTTCCTCATATGAGGGGTCTGGATTTTACCTCAATCTATTCAACTGATAGTACATGAGATGGGTGTGATCTGTACCTCCTTAACATGGACACATGGAGGACACTGTGTATCCTTGCCAACTCCGGAGGTAATGCCAACCGATATGCCAAAGCACCAACTCTTTCCAGAACCTCATATGGTCCGATGAAACGAGGACTCAGTTTCCTCTTTCTGCCAAATCTCATAATCCTCTTCTAAGGAGAAACTTTGAGGAATACTTTATCACCCACTGTATATTTAATATCTCTTCTCTTCAGATCAACATAAGACTTCTGACGGTCTGACGGAGCCTTGTGTCTATCTCTGATCAATTTGATCTTTTCCTATGTCTGCTGAACAATTTCTGGCCCAATCATCTTTCTTTCACCAACTTCATCCCAACATAGGGGAGTTCTGCACTTTCTGCCATACAAAGCTTCATATGGAGGCATCCCAATTCTTGATTGGTAGCTGTTGTTATAAGCAAACTCAATCAAAGGCAAGTGTGTATCCCAACTACCTTCAAACTCAATCACACAAGCCCATAGCATAACCTCTAATATCTGAATAACCCTTTCAGGTTGGCCATCTGTCTGTGGGTGGAATGCTATGCTGAAGTTCAATCTAGTTCTTAGGTCTCTCTGCAGACTACCCCAGAATCTAGAAGTGAACCTAGGATCTCTGTCAGATACAATCGATACTGGCACTCCATGCAATTTTACAATTTTATATATGTACAATATGGCCAATCTTTCCAGGCTATAGTCCATCCGGACTGGCAAAAAGTGAGCAGACTTGGTTAGTCTGATAACTATGACCTATACTGCATCTTGACTATTCTGTGTCCTCGGAAGTTTCATCACAAAATCCATAGTTATCCGTTCTCTTACTATGTTTCATAGGGTGCTATTTGTATGCTAGCTCGACACTTATTATATACAAATTCTGTTAGTGGGATGTATCTGTCCCATCTCCCCTCGGATTCAATGACACAAGTTCTCAGTATATTCTTGAGGGCTTATCACATATTACAAGTTATTATTATCATTTCATTTCATTATTTATAGAAACTCAATGAGTTTCAAAATTTACCTGAATCACTTGTTTCGACTGTCCATCCGTCTAAGGATGATAAATCGTACTGATATCTCTAAGCTTATAGCAATTACTATGGTACAGGTAATTCACATTAATATAACTGAGTCACTGACTCTAGCTACCTTACAAGTGTAGTCATTTGATAGGCTAGTTCTAAAGTTTTAAATTTCTTACTAGAATTTTTACATTTATTTCCAGTAATAGTACTTTATTCGGGTGCAACTGTATCAATTTATAGATTACTTACAAATATTCTTAATTTATTGTACCATGAGGAAGCACGTAGCTCTACACAATAATCCCATGTCGGTACTGTAATCTGCAGCTTATAATACAAATATCGAGAACATTATTTAGTCACTACGTTATAACCTCATAGGCAAGGTTTTCTAACATCTTATCTTTCTCGAATCCACTAATATCCCAAACCGATTCTGATTACAATATCCATTAATAATTACTAACAGTAACATCTTTGCCCTCATCTAGAGCAATTCTATTACTGTAACTTACTTTTAGGTCCTCTTGCCTTACATTAAGTAGGCTCGCTAATTAGCTTTATAATTTATGGTATGTTAGAAAATACTTTTAGCTAACAATTCTTTCAAAATTAATGTCAATCATACTTGTTATTGTAGTTTTGATCCTAAAAGACTAGTCACTAACGCATTAAAATTTATTTCCCTGTAAAGGAATAGCAACAAAACATAGAATTCTAACACTAACATATAAATAAGTAGTGCTGGGATCAAATAATAACTCATCCTTTCTTTCAAAAATTAAGAACTTACCAGCAGCTACATCCGAAGTTTTTGCTCTTTCCCCTTGGGGCATAGTGGACGCTCTGATTGGTGCGCTACTATATTCGGGTTGATTCACTGTGTTATAGTGTTGAGGAGTACCAACTCTATTTCTATCTCGACTCTGACTGACGGTCTGTGGACTCCGGAGAGCAGATTGAGGTGCTCTAGTATAATCTTTCGCAAAGTGTCCAAGTTTTCCGCAATTGTAGCAGGCTCCAGAGGTCTTACGATAAATACCTCCATGTAGCTTACCACAAACATGGCAGAAAAGGGCAGAATAGGAACTTCTGGTTGTTTGACGACTAGATCTTGATGTTCTCTGCCCTAATGATCCGCCTCTGTCATATCTCTGAGCTCGGGGTTCCTCAAATTCTTTTCTCTTCCCCAAATTACTGCTCGAGTTCTGACCCGTAGATTTCCCCCTCTTCTCTATTTCACACTGCCCTTGTGGGGGTTGGGTCTGTACTTGGGCTTGGGCTGACAGATTATCAGCCATTTGTTGGAAGAAAGTGGCCATTTGCTGGGCCATTTGTGCAGTAATTTGTACTGGTAAAACTGGTACAGTCGGGCCTTCGACACTTTGTGGAGCTGGGGCCTCAACTTGTACTTCTGCCATCACGGACTGTTCTATTGTCTCATTCTTCTCTTCCATATCTTTTCACAAGATTTTCTATTCTTGTACAACCAACATAAGGAGATTCCTCTCTATTAGTTCATATTTATGATGTAAATGTACTATATGTATTAAACATTTGAGCAGTTGTAGTTACCGACAAAAAGATTTCAAATTCACAGTTCGAAATTTGCTTTAAAACCATTGCTCTGATACCACAAAACATGTCACACCCTACTCCCCTGTAAGATGTAACATGATCCCGTAGTACACCTAATGAATTACCGTACTTCACCTACCGATAATCCATTAAATATACTACAAGGGATTTTAAAACAATTTTCATGAAATTTAAATCATCGAGTAAAATCTAGTGTTATAAAAATTTTTTTCAAAATTTCGGCAAAGTGCCGGTTGTATTTTGAGAAAACAGTTCTTCAAAACCTGCAAAGAACACGCTTCCAATATGTTTTCTCAAATACAACTTCTATAACTTCATTTGAACCCATAATTCAAATCTCAATAATCAACTCAATCTCCTTATAAAAGAAATATTTCATTGATTACAAGACTCAAAATTAATATTACAAAACTATTCAGATAAATGAAATCCCAAATTTACATTTACAATAATTTACATTTAATTACATACCAAAATATTTTACAAGAGTTTTTATACAACTGCTCAAATAATTTACATACATATTATTACATGCATACATCAAAACCTATGTACATGGGTATACCTATAATATACCTGGAGCTGATATGAAAGTGTCTTCAAAGAAACTTACTCACTGCTCTATGCTCTTTTTACCTGCGACAGCATACAAAGCTATCGCTGAGTGGTGAACTCAGTGGTGCACAACTATAATTTAAAACATAGTACAATATACATTGATAAAATTTACAGTAAATAATTTGGAAATCTGAATACTCATCAAATTCCAAAACTGAAAATATTCATTGCCAATAATGTGAATCATTTGTATAAAATGACTTTGATCACGAAATTCAATTTATAAAATCATAACTAACAATTTAGGTAATTTCAACAAAATCAATTATACATAAATCATAATTGAAATCACAATTCTTTACCATTCAAAAACATTCTGTGTCTCAAAAACCATGTTGTATCTCAAAAATTATTCTTATCTCACTAACTATGCAAGACTAATCCGAAAGGGCCATATTCGATGTGATTCTAACTTCCTATGGTCGGGGAGGTCGAATCAGATTCTAACTCCCTATGGTCGGGGAGGTCGAATCATCGTGCACAGTACCATCACAATAATGAATCTTCCGCAAGGGCCATAACGATAAAATAAACTTAGATCTAACCTCAAATCAGAGGAAAATCTAAGCCTGTGCACGTACCATGGTAATCGAAATACAACTAACTTCATTGTCTTCTCAACAAATGAGAGAGACGGGTAATAACCTAGTCAAGCATCTACAGTGAGATATAAAACAATATCACAATCCTTTTAGTGAGCATAAATTACAATATAATTCGATTCAAATTCAATTCCAATATCCAATAATTTTTATGCTCATCATAATTTAAATAATAAATTTGCATTTTTCCATGAAAAATTACCATCATAATTCAGAATATGTTCTATCACAATTTTCCAAAACATAATTTATTCAATCCATAACAATGCTTAATACTTGTGGAAATACCATTTCACAAAGCTAAATTCATACATACTATAACAATTTTCAATAATCATTGAATTAAATCCAATGCTTGTTAAACATAATACATAAGAAAAATATGTCATTTAATCATATGAAATATTCAAACAAAATTAGTTAAAAACTAGTTGTGCACAAACCTCAGATAACTGTCTCTTGGCTCTGACTAAGTGTTTCCTTCCCCTTCCCTGAGTCTTTGCTAACTGAGAAACACAATTTGAAGTGTTCCAGTACTCATTTAAACTGTCGCTAAGAATAAGGTTCAATAATTAATTTATCGAATTCTATTATTTCCTTAGTCAACCTAATATGTCAACCCTCGATGCGTTCTAGGTAAATTCGGTTTTAATGTTACTAATATGTCACATTCAATAGTCTTTTAGCGTTGGTACATGTTACCAAATTCATTTTCATGTATCTTGCATTTTCTGGCAATTTGCTGGATTCTGGGATACTAGTTTGACCTAGTTGGAGGACCTAGTTCCCTCAGTTTTCGGGTTTCGATCAAAACTACAAACTTGTAGATCTATGTCTTATTGCACGCGGGGCAAAATTTTAGGTCATTCTGAGTTATGTAGACCAAGTTATGGTCATTTTGCTATTGCTGATCAAAATGCATCAAAATTGGTATCTTTAGGTCATTTTAGGTCAATTTTGGTTCGGCCAGTTTTTGGACCCGAACTTGTGCAAGCTGTTTGACTTGAAAATGAGTATAATGAGCCATCCATTTGGGAGGCCATGGGAGGGTTTTGGACTTCTTGAATTCGGCAATGGTGAGTTGAATGAGGAAGATGAAGGTGCTGCATGAAGTGGCTGTCCACTTAGGTGTAAATGGCTCCCACTAACTCTCCACTAAAGTTTATTTAATTAATATTATATGTTAAAGTTTGATTATTCAAGTTATTTCCCATTTCTTTCAACTCAGGGTGTCGAATGACCACAATGCCCCTGTTCGGGTTGCATTCCCAATTTTTCGGTAACACCGGGTTTTGTCCGTTTTTCGATTTCTCACTTTTCTTTGTACTAATTATTTAATTTTCATTTAATATTTCTAATAGTATTTGTATTTCAATAGGTGTCTATTTAAGTCATAAAAATATTTTTCAGGGTTCCCCGCGATCCAGGGCTAGTCAACAGTCCACGCCGCGACTTTCCGGTGCGGTCATCCATCGCTAGGGTTCTCAGCTCGTTTAACTTGGTTACATTTCTTTGCTATTATTTTTCCTTTGTTTTTCTTGTATTTTCTTTTCTTGCATTTCATTATTTTATGTCTCCTCACTCATATCGAAGTGTAGTTCTAGGCATCTTAGCTATCCGGACAACACTGGTCACTGGAATAGTAGAACGCACTACCGAACATAGGGGTGTTACAGAATAAATGATTTTAATTTCTACCAAAATGCTCACCACTTCCAAAATATAAGAAAATGGTTTTAAAATCCCTTCTA
Source organism: Hevea brasiliensis (assembly GCF_030052815.1). NCBI lineage: Eukaryota > Viridiplantae > Streptophyta > Magnoliopsida > Malpighiales > Euphorbiaceae > Hevea > Hevea brasiliensis. The sequence continues at coordinate 31,841,027 of NC_079497.1, read as the reverse complement.
GTGTACTTAATGAATTATCGGTAGGTGAAGTTCGGTAGTTCATTAGGTATTCTACGGGATCATGTTATGCCTTACAGAGGGGTAAGGTGTGACATGTTTTAGTGGTATCAGAGCATGGTTTTACAATAAATTTTGACTATGTATGTGAATATTTCTTTGATAAATACAACTACTCAAGTGTCTTTAATTGATACATATGACATATTTACATCATGAATATGCACTAACGGAGGTCAACCTCCTTGTGTTTGATCTTAGGAAGTAGAAATTTTGGGAAAAGGGAATGGAAGAAGGAGATCATTCCGTGAAACAATCTGTTGAGGCTGAGGTTCAAGGGGAAGCCCCAGCACTCCAGAACATGAGTGGGTTAGCCACTCTAGCTCTTACTCCTGCATCGCAGTTTCCTGCTCAGTTTGCACAGCAGATGGCTGCGTTTTTCCAACAAATGGTGGGAAATGTGCCACCCCAAGCTCAGGTGTAAGCACCTATAGCACAACCATAGCCCTCGGCTCGGCAATATGAAAAATTGATGAAATTTGGGGCCACCGAGTTTAAGGGCACTGTGGATCCACTGGAGGCAGAACAGTGGTTAGAGCGAATGGAACGGGTTTTTAGGAAGCTGCAGTGTGTAGAAGAGCTGAAGTTCGAGTATTCTGTTTCTTTATTGCAAGGGGATGCGTATGAATGGTGGAAGACCATCCCCCATAGCCTGGTAGAACCTCTAGTCCTTACTTGGTCAGACTTTTTCAAGGAGTTTCGACAGAAGTGCGTCCCCAATGCATATGTGGATATAAAGTTACAAGAATTCCTGAGTTTGAAACAAGGGAATAGATCAGTGGCAGAGTATGAAAGGGAGTTCTTTCGCTTAAGGCACTATGCTGGGAGTCTTCTTTCTGCCAGCAAGGCAAGGTGCAAGAGATTTGAGATGGGTTTGAAGCCCAGTTTGAGGATGCAAGTAGTGGGATTCAGACACAACAATTTTTCAGAACTCATTTCTCAAGCACTTAAGTTGGAGAGAATTGAAATAGAAGCGACCCCAGTAAAGGAAAAATCAGAGAAAGCTGAGAAATCAGGGAAAGATAAGGGGGAAAAATCAGTAGAGCCAAGTCATAGTGGTACTTCTAGGAAGAAAAAGAAATTTGGGGAACCTAGCAGAGGTCGAGGTGGAAGGTTTGGAAGGGCAGATTTTTCTGGATAGATACCCCCTAGGTCTGGTCAGCAGTCGAGCAGGGGTTCATATCCTGCCCACCCCTGTGAGACTTATGACAAGATCCATGGGGGAGAATGCTATTGGGCTACAGGAGCCTATTTTAACTATGGAAACAAGGGCCATCTAGCTGAAGACTGCACTGGTGCTCCTAGATTTAGTCCAGCTCCTACTAATACCGAAGTATCTATTCAGAGTCCTGCTCCTAGAGGTTCACAATCAGTTGGCAGAGGTAGAGGCACTACTTTAGGTAGTTAGGGTACTGTTGGTTAGTCAGCACAAGGAAGTGCTTCAGCCAGAGTTTACACGATGAGACAGCGAGAAGAGGCTGAGACTTCTGATGTTGTAGCTGGTACATTCTCTATCTCTGATCAAGATGTATTTGTACTTTTTGATCCGGGTTCAACCCACTCATATGTTAGTGCTAGCATAGTCAGTTCACTTGCTGTTCCATGTGTCCAAATGGGTTTTGAAGTGCTAGTAACTAGTCCATTAGGACAAGAGGTTCGGGTTAATAGAATCTATAGAGATTGTCCTTTGGTGATCCAAGGACATTTTTCTGTCAGATTTGATTGAAATGCCCTTCAGAGATTATGATATTATCTTGGGCATGGATTGGTTAGCCAGGCATCACGCCATGATTGACTGTAGACTGAAGACAGTCACTTTTGGTCTCCCTCAGTATGGTGATGTAGTAATACATAGGGAGAGGCAGTTATTGCCTTCAAATATCATTTCAGTTGCACTGGCTAGAAAATTGATTAGGAAGGGGTGTGAAGCGTACTTGGCACATGTGATAGATACCCAAGTGGGTAGTCCAGCATTGAGGGACATCCCTACGGTATGTGATTTTTCGGATGTATTTCCTGATGAATTGCCAGGATTACCTCCAGAAAGAGAAGTGCAGTTTGAGATTGATGTTATGCCTGGTGTGGACCCAATCTCCATAACGCCATACAGAATGGCACCAGCAGAATTGAAAGAGTTGAAAGTGCAGTTGCAAGAGCTGCTTGACAAGGGCTTTATCCACCCTAGTGTGTCACCTTGGGGAGCACCAGTGTTGTTTGTAAAGAAGAAGGATGGCACTCTCTGGTTATGCATTGACTATCGGCAGTTGAATAAGGTGACAATAAAAAACAGATACCCATTGCCCCGCATTGATAACTTATTTGATTAGTTGAGGGGTGTAGCTGTGTTCTCCAAAATTGACCTAAGATCAGGTTATTACCAGTTGAAAGTACAAGAGCAGAGTATTCCTAAAACTGCCTTCAGAACCTATTATGGCCATTATGAGTTCTTAGTCATGCCATTCGGGTTAACTAATGCTCCTGCTGCTTTTATGGATCTGATGAACACTATCTTCAGACCATACCTCGACTAGTTTGTTGTGGTATTTATAGATGATATATTAGTTTATTCGAGGAATGCAGAACAGCATGATAGACATCTGTGCATTGTACTGCAAACGTTGAGGGAGAAACAACTATATGCCAAATTATCGAAGTGTGAATTTCGGCTGAAAGAAATATCTTTCTTGGGGCATGTAGTATCAGTAGAGGGTATTAAGGTGGATCCTAGCAGGATAGAAGCTGTCCTTAATTGGAGGCCACCCAGAAATATCATAGAGATTCACAGTTTTCTGGGTTTAGCTGGATACTACCGTAGATTTGTGAAGAGATTTTCTATGTTGGCATCTCCATTGACTAAACTACTTCGAAAAGATGTGAAATTTCAGTGGACGGATAAAAGCCAGCAGAGTTTTGATGAATTGAAGAGGTGTTTGACTGAGGCTCCAGTCCTGACTTTACCTACACCAGGTAAAGAATATACAGTTTATAGTGATGCTTCTCACAATGGGTTAGGCTGTGTGTTAATGCAAGATCAAAATGTCATTGCATATGCATCACGCTAGCTAAAACCGCATGAGAGAAATTATCCGACACATGACTTGGAGCTTGCAGCTATTGTGTTTGCTCTTAAGAACATTATTTGTATGTAGGGAAGTGCTATATCTACACAGATCATAAGAGTTTGAAGTATTTGGGCACTCAGAAGGAGTTGAATTTGAGACAGAAGAGATGGTTAGAGTTGATAAAAGACTATGATTGTCTGATAGACTATCAGCCAGGGAAAGCTAATGTTGTGGCTGACTCCTTAAGTCACAAGACAATGGCAAGTCTACGGGTTACTCGTTTGTCTATAGTACATGAGTTGAGATCATTACATGCCAGCTTAGAGATTAATGATGAGGGGCAGACAGCAGTTGCATGGCATGTACAGCCAGTATTGAGTGATCAGATCAGAATGGCTGCTCAGAATGATCAAAAGTATCAAAAGCTATTGGAAGAAGTCCAGCAGGGTAAGAAACCAGAATTCTCAATAAGAGATGATGGTCTATTACTACACCAGGAAAGAATGTGTGTTCCTAATGATGTTGATTTGAGGCAGATCATTTTGAAGGAAGCACATGAGTCTCCTTTTGCCATGCACCCTGGTGGTACAAAAACGTATAGAGGGCTAAAGGAGCATTACTTGTGGATGGGTATGAAGAGAGATGTGGTAGAGTTTGTTTCCAAATGCCTAACTTGTCAGCAAGTGAAGGCAAACCATCAAGTACCAACTAGGTTGTTACATCCACTACCAGTACCAGAATGGAAATGGGAGAGAATAACAATGGATTTTGTGATGGGACTTCCGAGGACACAGAAGAGTCATGATGTAGTATGGGTCATTATTGACAGACTAACCAAGTCTGCTCATTTTCTACTAGTCCAGATGGACTATTGTTTAGAAAGATTGGCCAAGTTGTACATTGATGAGATAGTAAGACTGCATGGAGTGCTAGTATCCATCGCATCTGACAGAGATCCTAGGTTCACTTCTAGATTTTGGGGTAGTCTACAGAGAGCCCTAGGAACTAGATTAAACTTCAGTATTGCATTCCACCCACAGACAGATGGCCAATCTGAGAGGGTAATTCAGATATTGGAGGACATGCTACGGGCTTGTGTGATTGAGTTTGAGGGCAGTTGGGACACGCACTTGCCTTTGATTGAGTTTGCTTACAACAACAGCTACCAATCAAGCATTGGGATGCCTCCATATGAAGCTTTGTATGGCAGAAAATGTAGAACCCTATTGTGTTGGGATGACGTGCGTTAAAGGAAGATGATTAGGCCTAAAATTGTTCAGCAGACTGAGGAGAAAATCAGGGTGATCAGAGATCGACTTAAGACTGCATCAGACCATCAGAAGTCCTATGTTGATCTGAAGAGAAGGGATATTGAATATGAAGTGGGTGACAAAGTATTCCTCAAGGTTTCCCCTTGGAAGAGGATTATGAGATTCGACAGAAAGGGGAATCTGAGTCCTTGTTTCATTGGGCCATATGAGGTTCTGGAAAGAGTGGGTCCTTTGGCATATCGATTGGCACTACCTCCAGAGTTGGAAAAGATACATAATGTCTTTCATGTGTCCATGTTGAGGAGGTATCGATCATACCCATCTCATGTACTGCCAGTGAAAGAAATCGAAGTGAATTTAGACCTCACATATGAAGAAGAACCCATAGAGATTTTGGCTTATGAGGTGAAGCAGCTACGGAACAAGCAGATCCCATTAGTGAAAGTGCTGCGGAACCATCATTCGAGCCAGGAGGCTAGTTGGGAACGAGAGGATGACATGAGGAGACAGCACCCACAATTGTTCAGAGATTGATACCAGGTAAAATTTCGAGATAAAATTTATTTTAAGGGGGGGGGGGGGAATTGTAACACTCCTCTTTGCATGGCTTGGTATATTTCACTATTTCGGTGACCAGTGTTGGTCTGGATAATTAAGGGGATTAGAACCATACTTAAGACAACTAGATAAGCCCTGAACACAAATAATTAGTAATTGCCAATTAGTTAAGTATAAATAAGAAAAATAGAACATAAGAAGTTAAACGAGTCGAGAGTCACAGCGATGGGTGACCTTCTCGGGAAGGACTGCGAAGTCGATTTAAACTCAAATTTCGAACCGTACAATGTGACACTGCGGTCCTTAGGACTATTACGAACACAATGGAAAAGAGAAAATCACGAAAAAGAATTGTTAAGCCAGTCAAATAATTAGGTCAGGGAGTCGAAAGAAATATTGAATTATTTGCAAACTGGGTCGAACTGGCGAGGGGCAATTTGGTCAATTGACCCCAAGAGCTGACTCCTGACCTAACTGTCAAATAAAATCAGAGAAAAGAAAATTTTGGAATCGAGAATTAAATTAAAGAACTAAAGAAAAAAAAAAAAGGAAAAGTAAAAAGTGATGACATAATGCATGACCTCATACATGATGCAATAATTATTATAATTAAAATTTATTTTATTTAAATTTTGGTCTTCCTAAGGGATAAACTAATAAAAGAAAAAGAAAAGAAAAAAAATAAGAAAAAGAGTCATCTTTCTCATCCTTGCCGCCCCATCTCTCTCTTCCTTCTCACTCATCTTGTTTCCACCATTTTTAAGAGTTAGGAAGCTTGAATATTCCTATTTCTTCCATAAATTCACCAAGTCCCAACATTAAAAATTCTCCTTACATGTCAAGGAAGCACTAGGGACCAAAAAGGAGAAGAAAGACTTGAAGATAAGTGTGACACTCCTTACCCGTCTACAGTGTAGCCAAGCAAGATATGCCACGCAGTGTACCGGAACATCCTATTTTAATTCAATCATTTTTTTATTCTTCCTAATTTATTTTTTTCATTGTTATGAAGTACAATTTATGAAATATAATTCATTTAAGTCATTTATTGAAATTATAATTTATTTGAGGTTCCAAAAATTTTATAGAAAATCCAGCAGAGTACCGGCTAAAAATGGAGAAAACAGTTCTTCGGAACCTGTGAAAAACACTTCTAAAATTCTCAATCAATCCCAAACTCCATTTCATCATCAAAATCTCAATATTTTTCAACAGCATTTCCATTTCTCAATCATTCATTTCATATGATATTCATATACAAGTCATCAATTTTTTTCATTCATAAACACAATTCTCACTATTTACATTAATACCAAAATACATTACATGAGTTTCAATTGCACATGAGAAAGTAAAAGTTAATTACAAAATATCAAAATAAAACCTAGTGTCCTACCAATGCACTGATGACGGTGAGGTGACACGGACACTATGCAAAGCTGCAGATGGTCTCACCCAGTCTGTGGTCTACTGGGCTCTCGATCGGTCTCTCCAGAACCTACGCGTGGCAAAAAGCAATGCGCTAAGAAATAATGCTTAGTGGTGCCAATAATAAAATAAAAAGAAATAACAGAAAATAAATATGCAGTGCATGTTCTAATATTTTATGTAGACCATTTTTCGATCATTATTGGTAATTTTATTTATTATGTACTTGTTATATTTATAATTTCATTAAATTTATCCACTTTTATTTTTGGTTGCCCAAGTAACCTATACTAGACGACTGGACTAGATAAATGGGTAAACTGGCATTGGGTAACAAGTATCTCAGGCCGTCACACCATCGGTCACATATGTATCTCCCGGTGTGCAACAGAACAGCTAATAAGCTGTCATAACATTAGGCACAAGGCCAAGTCTCAACACAATGTCAGAATGGATAAAAGCCATGAAATTACATAATGGCATAATGCCATGTGCAGTACTGCTAACTAAACCCTATTGGCATGCCAACCTATTCAAACCAATCTTGCTAGGTATACTAGGGCATGTTACACTTTTAAACTTTACAATTCTTGAAATTTAAGTTTAGGGGTTACTATTCATTTCATTAGTCAACTAAAATGTTGACTTTTACATAGACAATAGGTACATTGGTTCTAATACTCCCAACATACCACATTTTGCATTCTAAAATTATTGGTATTGGTTGCCAATACCATTTCTAAGTTTAGTGTTAGTTGTTCAAAATTTTTAGATTTCAAGCCTTGTGTTTACTATTCTATTGGTCATTTTTACAGTAGGAATTTGGCAAATTTGTCTTCATGAAAGTTGTTCCTTTTTATGTTTGGTTACATTTCCTTTTTCGAATCACTCCATTTGGAGTTTTGTAGCTCAAGTTATGGCCTAAAAACCATAACTGGCCGGATTGGACAGAATCCAAAATTTTGGGCAAAATTGGTTCTGCCAGATTTGATAATCTAACTTTGGTTGGTAATTGCACTAGGTTATGGTCAGAATTTGGATTTGTGTTCTTCATGAAAGTTTTAGGTCAATTTCTCAGCTTTCTTTTAGTAAAATTTCAGGTCAATTGGACCTTTCTACATTGAGTTATGACCAAATGAATGAACATTGTTCATTTGGTCATTTTGCCCAGGTAGACTGCAGGTCACCCGAATTAGGGCAATTTTTAGGTTAACTTAGTTTAGTTTTCTGGGCAGGGTTTTTTCACCAAATTGTGCCATTATGTGTCTAGTTTAATGTCCAATTGGTCTTGCACCAATTGAACCTCTACAACTCCATTTATAGCTGCCCAAAACTGCTGGGCTCATGCTTAGTCCTGCAGGTCAGCCAAGGCAGCTCACCCATACACAAATGCCAAGCCTCAACTCACTTCAATTGCTCACCATACATAGCCAAATGGTCACTAATTGACCATTTAAACTTTCATTCACCAACACATGAACAAAATCCAAGTTTTGTGCCTTAAACCCTAACTCCAACAACTAAAATTTTTATACACATACAATCCATGAATTTCAACACCAAAATCATGTTCAATGGCAGCCATACACAAAATTTTTAGAAGAAATTGGCACTAACCTTGTGATCAGAATTTTTCCACTCAAAATTTCTTTTTAATGAAGAGAACTTAAGGTTTAATGGTGAGAATTCAAGGTTTGGAAGAGAGAAAATGAAAGGAATTTTAATGGAGGAAGAAATGGTTCATGACTGGAAATGGGAAGAAGAAGAAAGTTGGGTTTTTCTTTCATTTTTTGCCCATTTTATTCATTTTAAATGGGTTAAGGACATGTGTCACAATATAATTGGTCATTGGGGTTTTAATGACATCATAATGATGTCAAAATTCTTATTTATTCCATTTTCTTTTCTTTTTCTTTTATACTCATAAGATTTCTGTCTGTCTGAGGCAACCTTCAAATTGGCTTTGATTAGTTTTACTTTCTCCTCAATCTGTTTCACCAGGTCTAGCCCTACTAGTTTATCTTCACCCAATTCAATCCAGCACACTGGAGTTCTACATTTCCTCCCATACAGTGCTTCGTACGGGGCCATTTGGATGCTAGCTTGGTAGCTATTGTTGTATGAAAATTCTGCCAGTGGGAGGTATCTATCCCAACTTCCTTCAAACTCAATGACACAACTCCTCAGCATATCCTCAAGGACCTGACATATATTTCATGTTATTATTATCATTTCAGTTCAATATTTGTGTTAGTTCAATTGGTTTCAATTGTTTACCTGGATTACTCTTTCTGATTGCCCATCCGTCTGAGGATGGAAAGCTGTGCTGAAGTGGAGTTGTGTACCCAAGGATTCATGCAACTTCTTCCAGAATCTCGATGTAGACCTTGGGTCTCAATCAGATATGATGGAAAGTGGAATTCCATGCAGTTTAACTATCTCACTGATATATAATTCTGCTAACTTCTCCAGTGAGTAGTCAGTCCTAACTGGCAGAAAATGTGCTGACTTTGTCAATCTATCTACTATCACCCATACTGCATCATGCTTCTTATGGGTGAGAGGTAAACCACTTACAAAATCACTGGTGACCCGATCCCGTTTCCATTCAGGTATGCGTAGAGGCTGTAGCAAACCCGATGGAACTTGATGTTCTGCCTTGACTTGCTGACATGTCAAGCATTTAGTCACATAGTCAGCTATGTCCTTCTTCATACCAGGCCACCAATACTGAAGCTTCAGATCATGATACATTTTTGTACTTCTTGGGTGCATAGCATAGACACTGGTGTGTGCCTCTTTCAGAATACCGGCTTTCAATTCTCCATCATCTGGTACACATACTCTTTCTTTGTAGTACAGACACCCATCTGTTTTCACTTCATAGTCAGTTTCTTTCCCTTCTAGAATTTTGCTCATAATAGCCTTTAGCTTCTCATCTACCTTCTGCCCATCTAAAATCTACTGTAGCAGGTTTGGCCTCACTTACAACTCAGCCAAAATAGCTCCATCTCGAGCCAAAGATAGACGGGCATTCAATGATCTCAAAGTTGTGATGGATTTTCTGCTCAAAGCATCAGCAACTACATTTGACTTCCCAGGATGATAGTCAATAACACAATCATAGTCCTTCAAGAACTCAATCCATCGCCTCTGTCTGAGGTTGAGCTCCTTCTGGGTAGGCAAGTATTTCAGACTTTTGTGGTCTGTGTAAATGTAGCACTTTTCACCATACAAGTAATGCCTCTATATCTTCAATGCGAAGATAATTGCTGTAAGTTCTAGATCATGGGTAGGGTAATTCTGTTCATGTGGCCTTAGCTGCCTTGAAGCATAGGCGACCACCTTCCCCTCTTGCATTAATACACACCCTAACCCATTATAAGAGGCATCACTGTAGACCACAAAGTCCTTTCCCAATACTGGCTGTGTTAACACTGGTGCCTCTGTCAACATAGACTTCAACTTCTCAAAACTGGTCTAACACTTGTCATTCCAGTCAAATCTGACATTCTTGTGTAACAACTTGGTCATCGGAGCAGCTATCAAGGAAAATCCCTTTACAAATCTTCTATAATACCCAGCTAGCCCCAAGAAGTTTTTGACCTCAGTTGTATTTCTGGGAGGCTTCCATTCCATCACTGCTTCTATTTTCTTGGGATCCACCCTAATCCCATCAGTTGACACTATGTGTCCAAGGAATGCAATCTCATTCAACCAGAAGTCACACTTGGACAACTTAGCATATAGCTTCTTTTCTCTTAGGGTTTGCAGAACAATTCTCAAATGCTCATCATGTTCTTCCCTGGTCTTGGAATATACCAAAATATCATCAATAAAGACCACTACGAACCAATCTAGGTATGGATGGAAGATACGGTTCATAAGGTCCATGAATGCCACTGGTGCATTTGTTAGGCCAAAGGGCATCACCAGAAACTCATAATGCCCATACCGGGTCCTGAATGCAGTCCTTGGCACATCTGCATCCTTCACCCTCAGCTGATGATACCCTGATCTGAGATCAATTTTAGAAAATACTCCTGCTCCCTTCAGCTGATCAAACAGATTGTCAATTCTAGGCAACGGATATTTGTTCTTTATAGTCATTTTATTCAATTGCCGGTAATCGATGCATAACCTCAAAGTCCCATCTTTCTTCTTTACAAATAGCACTGGAGCTCCCCATGGTGACACACTGGGGCGTATGAACCCCTTATCTAGTAACTCCTGTAACTAGATTTTCAGTTCCTTCAATTTTGTGGGTGCCATCCTATAAGGAGCAATACAGATTGGTGCTGTACCCGGCAGTATCTCAATAGCAAATTCGACTTCCCTTTCTGGTGGCAAGCCAGGCAATTCTTCAGGGAACACATCGGGGAAGTCTCTTACTGTGGGTATGTCACACAGATCTAGCTTAGCCTACCTAGTATCCACCACATGTGCTAGGTAGGCTTCACAGCCTTTTCTCATCAATTTTCTTACAACTGTGGCTGAGATGATATTGGACAAGAAATCTATCCTTTCCCCCACAACAAATGTAATATCATTACCCTCAGGAGTTTTCAATGAGATCCTCTTCAACTTACAATCAACCATTGCCTGATGACGTGACAACCAGTCCATTCCCAAAATCACGTGAAACTCATGGAAAGGCAACTCAATCAGGTCTGCCAAGAATTCACACCCCTGAATCCTTAACGGATAACCCTTGTATACTTTATTCACCACTGTACTGTGGCCTAATGGATTAGTGACCAGAATGTCTTAGTCACTCTCCCCTACTAATATCCCCCTTTCTATAGGTAGGTTGATGCAGATTTATGAATGAGTGGACCCTGGATCCACCAATGCATGCACAGATGTATTGTAGAGGGAGAACGTACCCCTGATGACATCCGGGGCATCTTGCTCCTCCTGAGCTCTCATGGCATAAGCTCTGGCAGGTGGTCTACCCTCAGGCCTCTCTGCTGGCTCAGATGCAGGCCTCTATGATGGTCCTACTGCCTCAGATTTGCCAGATTTCCTACCCCTTTGTGGTGTAAGAGCAGGTCTGTCTGCTTGTGTTGGAGTAGCTGTAGTAGTTCTGCGTGGATAGTTCCTCAGCTGATGTTTTATCGACCCACACCTTAAGCAGGCACCCGTCACTCTCCAACACTCCCCCTTATGCCACTTCAGGCAATGCAGACATGCAGAAGATGCTGGGGATGGTCCCCTAAACCCCGTCCCTGGAGAACTGCCCACTGATGGTGTGGACTGACCTCTCCTAGGGGTGAACTGTGGCCTGGGTCCCTGGGACTAACCCTGACCTTGTGGTTGACCTGAACTCTATGCAGGTGGACCTTTGAACTTCTTTCCTGGTGCAGGAGATGAGCTAGACTGACCCGGGCCCCTCTTCTGCTGTCTCTCTCTTCTGATTTGCTCACTTATTCTCACTTTCTCAACTTTTAATGCAGCTTCCACTAACTTGGTAAAGTCTGTGATTCCCAAGGCAGTGATCATGATCTTTATATTATCATTTAATCCCTCTTCAAATCTCTTACACCTTTCGGCCTCATTAGGGACTATCTCCCTTCCATAGCGGTTCAGTTTGACAAATTCCTTCTCATACTCGGCCACTGTCTGTCACACCCTATCCCTTATAAGGCACGACATGTTCCCGTATCATACCTAATGAATTACCAAACTCCACCTACAGATAACCCATTAGTTATGCTACAAAGGATTTTAAAACAAACCATAACTTTTTATCTTATCAAATCTTTTGCGGAAAACTGCATGGGAATAGTTAAAATTCCATGTAAATATTCATTAGAAATAATGATAGACTAAATATTACAAAAGTTACATTTTTATAAGTCTCAAAGTAAAATAAAAAATGGTTACAAACTCAAAATGAGATAGCAATGCAATGCTTTTAAATACAAACTGCTCAATATCCGTACATCCATACATATAGGTACAAAATACATCCAAAGGAATCACAAGGGTATACCTAACATAAACACCCACAAACAATACCAAAATGCTGCTTTAAGTCTCTCACTCGGCAGCCTTCTCCTTTCCTTTACCTGCGACAGCATACAAAAGCTATCGCTGAGTATATCACTCAGTGGTGCACAACTAATAACTTTAAAACTTAAGATAAAACACAATTTGTTAAAGCATAATAAATCATATTTTTCTTAAGCATGAAAACTTCACAAGAGTTCTAAGTTCATAAGAGCCATTTATTTGAATAACATTGCAAATGAGAAATCATACTTCATAAATCACAATTCACAAAGCATTAGTGTTGCCAACACCAACACACAGTTCAGGCCATGACACAAAATTTTACGATCAGTGCCGTGTTGTACACCACGACAAAGCAATCTCAATCTCACTAACCGTTATTAATGAGGGAAGGGCTAGCTAGCTAATGAGTACTCATGTAGTCTTACCCCACTAACCATTATTAATGGGAGACATAATCAATATCAATTATAAAACCCCAAGTAGCCATTACTACTGAGGAGTTCTGAAAGGGACTGTCATGCTAACTGTGGTTTCAAAACAGTTTTCAAAATTTTCCATTCAACAATCACATTTATAAACCAATAAACACATTTAAATGCATCATAATATCCAAATAAAGGTGGCAACACCTAAATTTCTTAAATGCAAGAGAAAAACTATATTTCATTCAAAGTAAACTTGTTCAAAGAAAACTCATTCAATTTAACACATTCCAAGCAATTTACAAGTTTAACAATGAAGAAAATGTTGGTTGTGCACAAACCTTCAATAATTCTCCTTCCTTGTTACCTACTTCTCCTTGTCCGTTCCAACTTCTTTTTCTACTAAAAATACACAAATAGAATACCTCAATACCAATCTCAATTGCTGCCAAGAACTCATTACATGCATGTCTAATGCATCCCAAGTTAGCTTTGAAAATTTTAGAATATTTTGGTTTTGGGATAGCTTGGTGCCCCAATCTTTGAACCCAATTTGTACCTAGTTTCGATCATAATTTGATGAGGTGTTCTTAATGAAAATTGTTCATTTAGGTCTTAGCTTTATTTTCCTTTTTGAATCGCCTAATTCAGAGCTGTATAGCTCAAGTTATATCCAAAACACAATTACTGTTCATGTCACTGTTCATGCTGCAGATTTAGTTCTAGCAGATTTATCAATCCAACTTCGTTCAGCAATTTGATCAAGTTAAGTCCATTATTTGGTCTAATGTTCTTCATATGAAATGTTCTACTATGTCTTAGGTTTCCATCGGTTCAAGAATCGCCTAAATCAGAGTTTTCTAGAGAGAGTTATAGCCTTGCAAAATTTACTGTTCATTTGGTCAATTTTAGGTGCCCAGATTCTGGCAGATTCGGTGACCCAAATTCGTTCTGCAATTTGATTGAGTTAAGTTCATAATTTGGCCTAACATTCTTCATATGAAATGTTCTACTATATCTTAGGTTTACATTGGTTCAAGAATCGCCTAAATCGGAGTTTTCTAGAGAGAGTTATAGCCTTGCAAATTTTACTGTTCATTTGGCAATTCTGCAGTTCTGCAGATTTAGGTCACCAACTTTGCTTAGTAATTTGATTGGGTTAATGGCATAATTTGGGTTTGTGTTCTCATGAAAGTTTTAGGTCTATGTCTCATCTAACCACTGGTAAAATTTCAGGTCATTTTGACCTGCCTAGCTCGAGTTATGACCCAAACACGATTACTATTCATGTGTACTGTTCATACTGCAGTTTTTCAAGTTTGGTCAGTTTGTTCACTAGGTTTTGGTCACTTTTTGGGCATGCTTCCTAAATGAAAATTGTGTCATTTAGTGCCTATTTTCAGTCCCAACTGGTCCCATACCAATTGGACTTATAAAATTTCATTTTTGATCCCTCAAAGTTGACTTTTGGTCATGCTTCATACCCAATCCGAATTTGGCTTTGATTTAAACACTTCTAACACACTTAATTAGGTCACAAATGACCATTTCTTCCCTTAAACTATGTCAAAGACATCATTTAGCACTTCTTCACATTTTTGGTCTCTAAACTCTAATGTTCAAAACCCTAATTTTTCTCCCATTTGTCCAAAACCCTAGTTTAGGTTCCATATATGTTTTCTTTCATTTTCTTATGAAATTTCATCATAAATTAACTTCATTCCAAGCTTATACAACTAATCTAACATGAAAAGAAAATTACCTCTTGTTGATTTCTTTCCAACTTCACTTTTCTTCCAATTCTTGTTCTCCTTGCTTTTAATCTCTCAATCAAAGATCTCTTTGATGTTTTCTTTTAGTGGGCTATGGAATTTATGAAGGGAATTTAAGGGAATTAAAACTTGGGAGGGGAAATCAATGAGGGAAAGAAGTGGAAGAAGAAGAGAAAAAGAGAGAGAGAGAGAAAGAGAGAGGAGAGGGTGGTGGCCTCTTATGAAAAAAAAAAAAATGAAGAAGACATTTGTCTTCTTATTTATAAATAAATAAATAAATAAATAAATATATATATATATATATATATATATATATATATATATATATATATATATATACACACACCAAAATTAGCTTATTAAAATTATAAATTTTAATTGTGTCATAAGGATAATTAAACTTAAATTTTTATTCCTTTTTTTTTTTACATTTACACTTAATTTTTTCTTTTAATTAAATAATTAAATTTAACTATCAAAAGCCCATAAGTCTTTCATTTTAATTTTGTTATAATGGAAATGAAAGTTTAAGTTTTCATTTCTTAAATTTTCCCTTACATATTTTTTTTACTTGAATTTTTCTTCAATTTTTACCCCATAATTCAATTCATTAATTTCATTTAATTTAATTGACATTTTGGTCAAAAGTCAACTCTTGAGGTGAATTGACCAAAATGCCCCTCATCGGGTCATAATCCTTCTTTTTATAATACCCGATGAGTCCTTAGCTTTTTTGTTCACTAGAATTTTTTATTGTGTCTATCTCAATTAATTTTCTATTTATTTTTGGTCCTCAAGGTGTCTTTGAATAGTATTAGTTACGGACCAAAAATGGTACTATTCATAACTCGGAGGTTCGGGGTGTTACACTGTCAGCTGTCTCTGCCTAAGGTTAATGAATTCTCTTCTTCTCTCTTCTAGGTATACACTACCCACATACTTTTTCTTGAATTCTAAGAGGAAGAAGTCCCAAGTTATTACTTCTGGCTGTACTTCACTAGACACCGTATCCCACCATTCATATGCATCATCTTGCAATAGAGATACAACAGCTTCTAGATTTTGTTCTGGAGTGCAGTGGAGTTGTTTTAAAACCCTTCCTGTTCTGTTCAACCAATTTTCAGCTGCAATAGAATCATCTTCTCTCTTGCCAAAGAAGTCCACTGCTCCAAATTTTCTCAATCTTTCTAAATGTGATTTCTGTTGTGGAGGTGGTGGTGGTGGTGGCATTTCCCCAGCCATTTGTCTGAAGAATTCAGCCATTTGCTGGAACATGGCCTGTGGAGGCTGAGCAGGCTCTGCTGGAGCTGGCGGAGCAAGTTCTCCCCTACCCCTAGTCTCAGCTGCTGCAGGTGGAGCATGACTCTCCACTTCCTCCTCAACTGCCCTCTGAGATGAAGGGTCCATATCCTATTTAACAAAGACAACAAATCTGCATTAGTGTCACCTCGACTCTTACAAATGCAATGCATGGTATGGACTCAATCTAGGCCCAGAAACGCCTAAACCGTGCTCTGATACCACTAAATGTGACACCCCTTACCCGTTTACAGTGTAGCCGAGCAAGATATGCCACGCAGTGTACCGGAACACCCTATTTTAATTCAATCATTTTTTTATTCTTCCTAATTTATTTTTTTATAGTTATGAAGTACAATTTATGAAATATAATTCATTTAAGTCATTTATTGAAATTATAATTTATTTGAGGTTCCGAAAATTTTATAGAAAATCCGGCAGAGTACCGGCTAAAAATGGAGAAAACAGTTCTCCGGAACCTTTGAAAAACACTTCCAAAATTCTCAATCAATCCCAAACTCCATTTCATCATCAAAATCTCAATATTTTTCAACAACATTTCCATTTCTCAATCATTCATTTCATATGATATTCATATACAAGTCATCAATTTTTTTCATTCATAAACATAATTCTCACTATTTACATTAATACCAAAATACATTACATGAGTTTCAATTGCACATGAGAAAGTAAAAGTTAATTACAAAATATCAAAATAAAACCTAGTGTCCTACCAATGCACTGATGACGGTGAGGTGACACGGACACTATACAGAGCTGCAGATGGTCTCACCCAGTCTGTGGTCTACTGGGCTCTCGATCGGTCTCTCCAAAACCTATGTGTGGCAAAAACCAACGCGCTAAGCAATAATGCTTAGTGGTGCCAATAATAAAATAAAAAGAAATAACAGAAAATAAATATATAGTGCATGTTCTGATGTTTTATGTAGACCATTTTTCAATCATTATTGGTAATCTTATTTATTATGTACTTGTTATATTCATAATTTCATTAAATTTATCCACTTTCATTTTTGTTGCCCAAGTTAGCTATACTGGACGACTGGACTGGATAAACAGGTAAACTTGCACTGGGTAACAAGTACCTCGGGCCGTCACACCATCGGTCACATATGTATCTCCCAGTGTGCAACAGAACAGTTAATAAGCAGTAATAACATTAGGCACAAGGCCAAGTATCAACACAATGTCAGAATGGCTAAAAGCCATGAAATCACAGAATGGCATAATGCCATGTGCAGTAATGCTAACTGAACCCTATTGGCATGCCAACCTATCCAAACCAATCTTGCTAGTTGTACTAGGGCATGTTACACTTTTAAACTTTACAATTCTTGAAATTTAAGTTTAGGGATTACTATTCTTTTCATTAGTCAACTAAAATGTTGACTTTTGCATAGACAATAGGTACATTGGTTCTAATACTCCCAAAATACCACATTTTGCATTCTAAAATTGTTGGTATTGGTTGCCAATACTATTTCTAAGCTTAGTGTTAGTTGTTCAAAATTTTTAGATTTCAAGCCTTGTGTTTACTATTCCATTGGTCATTTTTACAATAGGAATTTGGCAAATTTGTCTCCATGAAAGTTGTTCCTTTTTTTGTCTAGTTACATTTCCTTTTTTGAATCACTCCATTTGGAGTTTTGTAGCTCAAGTTATGGCCTAAAAACCATAACTGGCCGGATTAGACAAAATCCAAAATTCTGGGCAAAACTGGTTCTGCCAGATTTGGTAACCAAAGTTTGGTTGGCAATTTCACTAAGTTATGGTCAGAATTTGGATTTGTGTTCTTCATGAAAGTTTTAGTCTATGTCTCAACTTTCTTCTGGTAAAATTTCAGGTCAATTGGACCTTTCTACATTGAGTAATGACCAAATGAATAAACACTGTTCATTTGGTCATTTTGTCCAGGTAGACTACAGGTCATCGAATTAGGGCAATTTTTAGGTTAACTTAGTTTGGTTTTCTGGGCAAGGTTTCTTCACCAAATTGTGCCATTATGTGTCTAGTTTAATGTCCAATTGGTCTTGCAACAATTGAACCTCTACAACTCCATTTATAGCTGCCCAAAACTGCTGGACTCATGCTTAGTCCTACAAGTCAGCCAAGGCAGCTCACCCATACACAAATGCCAAGCCTCAACTCACTTCAATTCCTCACCATACACAGCCAAATGGTCACTAATTGATCATTTAAACTTTCATTCACCAACACATGAACAAAATCCAAGTTTTGTGCCTCAAACCCTAACTCCAACAACTAAAATTTTTATACACATACAATCCATGAATTTCAACACCAAAATCATGTTCAATGGCAGCCATACACAAAATTTTTAGAAGAAATTGGCACTAACCTTGTGAGTAGAATTTTTCCACTCAAAATTCCTTCACTTTCTTTGGCTTTCTTAGCATCCAAACACCTTCCCAAGAGGTAAGGATAATTTCTAATGAAGAGAACTTAAGGTTTAGTGGTGAGAATTCAAGGTTTGGAAGAGAGAAAATGAAAGGAATTTAAATGGAGGAAGAAATGGTTCACGGCTGGAAATGGGAAGAAGAAGAAAGCTGGGTGTTTCTTTCATTTTCTGCCCATTTTATTCATTTTAAATGGGTTAAGGACATGTGTCATAATATGATTGGTCATTGGGGTTTTAATGACATCATAATGATGTCAAAATTCTCATTTATTTCATTTTCTTTTCTTTTTCTTTTCTACTCATTTTCAATTCAATTTTTAGCAATATTTATTCATATTTTATGTTATAATAATTATTTACTTAACTGGACAAGTCGGCAAAAAATTATCTCTGAAGACGAAATGACCAAAATGCCCTCTGTTTGGCTTATTGAGCCAAAATTGTCTGTACCGATTGAAATATTTTTCTAAGCATTTCCTTAGTATTCTAATGCTATAGAAACCTCAATGACCCTTCTCTAGAGTCTTAAAAATTATTTTATGAATTTTCCCCTGGGTCTAAGGCTCCTAGTTGCTAGAACCGTAACTTCCCACTAGGTTACCCATCGCTAGGGCACCGGCTCATTTGACTTGATTGTATTTTATTTATAAAATTTTTCCTAAATTTTTCTTATTAATATTTGAGTTAATTATGGTTCCTCACTTTAGTTTAAATATTTTTTCGGACGTTCTAGCTGTCCGAACTGACACTGGTCACCGGAACAGTAGAATATACGGAGTTGCTATAGGGAGGTTGTTACAATAAGAAAGCTTAGAAACCCTTCAAGCAAGGTTAGTGTTTATTCCTTCAATTTTTCTCTATTTAATGATTAAATACTTGTATTAAGTTGGAATTTGATGAAAATTGAAACAAAATGATAAGATAAGGAACCATAGGGAATTCGGCCAGCCTAGGGAGATTTTGGATTTGATGGAAAATTTTGGAATTAAAGTGTTAGAGAAGTTGGATTAAGTGTGTAAATGTTGATTTTACACTTTAATTTCATTAGTGGAATGAATTGTGTAAATTAGGGTTTGGCACCTAGGGTTTAGGAGACAAAAAAATGAGAATTGGTCAAATGGTGTGTTTGACCTTGTTTGAGGTGAGAAATGATCATTTGTGACCAATTGGAGTATGTTAGAAGTGTTGGAACCAAATGCAAATTCGGGTTGCTTAGGGTCATGCTGCAGGTAGCAGGACCAAGGTCCCTTTGAGGGATCAAAACTGAAAATTTACAAGTCCAATTGATATGAGACCAATTGGGAATGAAAATAGACACAAAATGACACAATTTTCATTTAGGAATCATGCCCAAAAAGTGACCAAAACCTAGTGAACAAATTGACCAAATCTAGATTTTTGCAGTCTGACCTGTACAAAAATGACCAAATGAACAGCATTTGGTCATTTGGCCATAACTTGGGCTAGGCAGGTCTAAATGACCTAAAATTTTACCAGTGGATAGCTGAGATATAGACCTAAAACTTTCATGAAGAACATAAACCCAAATTATGCACTTAACCAAGTCATTTGGCCACCCAAATTTGGTGACCTAAAATTGCCAGAACTAGTTTGGTGCCTAGAAATCTGGGTTAAGTCCAATCCGGCAGCCATGATTCAAATGGCTATAACTTGAGCTACAAAACTCCAAATGGAGTGATTCAAAAAGGAGAATAAATTTAAGACAATCGGAAACATTTTCTATGAAGAAAGTTTTGCCAAATTCTAACAGAAAAATGACCAATGGAACAGTGCAACATAAGACACCAAAACTGAAAATTTGCAAATTTGCCTAAAAGACTTAGATTTTGAGTAAATAACCAAAACCAATAAATTTAGTAACCAAAATATGGTATGTGGGTGAAGTTGGAATTCCCATACCTATTAAGCCTTAGAAATTTAACAAATTGACTTGAATAGTGTCGTGAATAGTAACCCCGAAACACAAATTTTAAAGAACGTCAACTTTAGCATATTAAAGCTAGGTATAAGTGAATTTGAATTTATTTTGGATTTCTGATAAGTTATGATACTGAAACACTGTGAAACTGTGTGTTTCAATGGAAAAGAACACCAGGAAGGAACCGGAGAAATTGAGTCAAGGCCAAGAAGCGACTCGCTTAAGGTTTGTGCACAACGTATGATTTTCTGTAAACTATCTTCTGCATATTGTTTCGAATAATTTGAAATATTGAATTGTGACATCATTATGATGAAGTATTTATGATGCTTTTGATTTAAATTGTTTGAAGTTATTTGTGTATATTTGAGATGGTATAAATGTTTAGTAAATTGTTAAGATAAGTTTTGAAACCACAGTGTCATGACATATATTTGAACATCTCACTAGCATCACTAGTGGATTTCAAATTTTGATTCCTTCTCTGGCTGAAGTGTTGAGGTGTGTGCTAGTAGAAGAAAAAATTGAATGGATATCCATATATTTGAGCTAGCTAGCCTTGTGATATGACTTCTCCTTAGCCTCTGGCTATTGAGATTATATTTGTTTCGAATGGCATGATATAACTGTGTGTTTTTATGAAATGTGTTTTGAGACTTTTGAAATGAAATTGTTTGGATTAAAATTTCATAAGTCATGTTTTGAATGTATTGCTCATGTTCAATTTTAATTTTGAATAAATGTGATTTAAATTCTGCATAAAGATTATTTTAGTATGTTGTGCACCATTGAGTATTTTTATACTCAGTGATAGCTTGTTTTGCTGTTGCAGATAAGGGCAAGGAAAAAGCAGCAGAGTGAGCTGCTGGATTGGCAAGAACTTCTTGATCACTTTTGTACGGGTATTTATTTATACCCTTGTAATTATTTGATGTAAACATTTAATGTTGTATGTATCAATGTAAAGTTGAGCAGTTGTATAATAAATTGTAATAATATTATTTTTTGTATTTAATATCTGTAAATTAAACTTGTGAACGTAAATTTACTTTATTGAATGAAATGATGAAATATTTTGATATGACAAACTTGGATTAAATTGTGGAATTATTTTGAAGTGGAATTGACTTATGTTATGTTGAATTGAGATTATTTGGAGTTTGGGAGTTGTGGAAAAATTTATTGGAAGTGTTTTTCTCAGGTATTTGAAGAACTGTTTCCTCAAAATACAGACGGCACTCTGCCGAAATTTTTATAAAATTTGCGAAAAAATAAAAATGGACAAAA
This sequence comes from Hevea brasiliensis, assembly GCF_030052815.1. Classification (NCBI taxonomy): domain Eukaryota; kingdom Viridiplantae; phylum Streptophyta; class Magnoliopsida; order Malpighiales; family Euphorbiaceae; genus Hevea; species Hevea brasiliensis. The sequence goes on along the minus strand of NC_079497.1, from coordinate 31,819,471 downwards.
AATTTTACTAGTTTTATACTTTGAATAAATGATTTTAATTCCTACCAAAACGCTCACCACTTCCAAAATGTAAGAAAATGGTTTTAAAATCCCTTGTAGTGTACTTAATGAATTATCGGTAGGTGAAGTTCGGTAGTTCATTAGGTATTCTATGGGATCATGTATGCCTTACAAAGGGTTAAGGTGTGACAGTGTGTCAAATCAAGGAGTAGGAAAAACATAGTAGACAACTGTCCTTGGGCATTATCACCATAAATCGCGAATCACGTGTTTCAAGGGAACTCTGTAAAAGTCACCGAATGGGCACAACACTCAAACCAAAGATTCAAAAGGACTTAGGTAGAGGGGGGGGGGGAATAATGATATTACTCGTGCAAAACTAGGTCAAATTTTCAACACTTGGTTAAATAAGCCAACATGACAATCAGAGAGTCAGCACTCGGTCAAAAGGTTAAAACAAAGAATAAGTCATTTCTAGGGAGTAGTCTCAGCATCACGTAATTCAAACCAACCTGCTCGAATGACCAAGACTTGGACAATATAGGCTAAGCAAAGGAAGGCTTAGACTAGTTAACCCAAACAAACACAAGCAAAAGATATTATAGCAAAGATCAGGAGTGTATGCTTGCCTAGCAAGCTAAGCATCAGTACTACCAATCAATAATCAAGGTAGATTCATAGTTAGAAATCTTAAAACAACAGCCAAGCATATGAGATTCTCACAATTAGTTACAACAACTCTTTAGCTTGCAATCTATAAATATTAGAACCAAGTACTAATCAAGTAGACTTACTCTGCCTAAATTTCTATTGAAAGCTTTCTATCATTTAGCACCAACTTCTGTGATTAATTTCTAACTTGAGCGTCAGAGTGGCTGACTAATAGGCCACCGACTTTATCTTTTCTTTTGTGTTACAGGTTGATCTGTCATCATGACTGGTCATTGGGAATTCACAGCAGCATCACATACTCACTTTGCAATTAAGGTGAAGCTGTATTCAATGAAGCACAAAGCTAGTTCTTGTAATTGTTTTTTTTTTTTTTTTTTTTTTTAAGCCACTGTGCATTAGTTGATATGCTTTATATTTGGCTTGCTCGCTTTTAAGCCGTTAGCTAGCCGATTATTTTTCAATAAGACAATCTTTTAGCCATGCCCAGTGGGTTTCTATTCTTATCTTTCGTCATCATCAATGTTTTGACAAGGCGTCACAATGCCTCCAAAAATAAGTAATATGCTAGGCAAAGACGCTACCATATCTTAGGACACGGATGGAAATCCTATAGTAGTTGGTCTAAATGTGTAGTTTCCTCTCATGGTAGAATGCTTTGAAAGGACGCCAACTCCTTTGGGAGAATAAATTTAGAATCCAACTCCAATAGAGGTTGTACATACCTTGGTTACTGATTCAAACTAGGAACAAAGTGAGTTAGTTCTTACTTTTGTTAATGAAAGGAATTTTGCACCAACCATTGCTCTGGTCTTGGAAAAAGGAATAGAAAAATGGATGGAAAAGTTTGACACAACAATGGACAAAGTTATTTTACTTATCCAATTTCTAGTTAAGAAGTTCAATTTGCCAGTTCCTGTATCTTTTGATAGCTAATGCCCTAGGCCAAAGGAATCTAACACTACATCTAGGTGTGCAAGGGAGCTCAAGCAATAACCTCAACCATGAACTCCCTTAGGCAATATTGATAGAAGTTGTGGTCAGAGTGAAGAAAGGTATCAACCATCTCATAAGAGAAAGGAATAGGTGTCTAATCAATCCATAACACCAACTAAACCCAGCCGCCCTAGTGGTAGGACTATAGCTCCCACCCAAATCCTTAATAAATCTAATTTGATAAGTCATTAGGGTGTTTATGATGCAAATGAAGCCTTAGTTCACAAATGACGTACCAACTCCCCAGTAGTTGCAGAAACCTAAAGTAATTTTGGTCTTGGTGGCAACAATGTCATAGGAACATCCATGTCTGCTGTGCAAGTACTCCGTACAATTGCACCGATACCTCAAGTAGTAGCATTTATGGGTTAGGTACCTGTGGTACCAGTGGCTCCCTAGGTAATGATACTGTTTAAGAGTTATATGGGCCTAGCCTTAGGCAGATTAATTGCCCAGAATTTTACAAATCTTATCCAAAACTATTGACAGGGACAATCCAAATCCAAGGGGTTACCGTATTTTTTATTTTAGTGTGTTTTCAGGTGAAGACGAGTAATCTACCTTGAAGCAGATAACAAGGTTCACTGTCCAATGTAGTGAATTGGCAAACTATGACAACTTTGCTAATTTCAAGCTAAGACTTTCCCTAATTCCCTTAGTGGCATAACTTTTGCTTTGTACTCTACTTCACTGAGGAACTTTGTTTAGTATTGGTAGGAGTGAATGTAACGATCGGGCTACAACCACTAGAGGAATTGTCCGCTTTGGCAATAAGCCTCACGGTTTTGTCCCATAGGTGGAATGGAGAACTTCCCAGGAGGACACCCATCGTAGGATTTCTCTCAAGTGAGCATGTGTAACCCTGGAGTTCTTCTAACTCTCCAGGCCATTCCACCAAAAGGCGCCTATAGTAATTAGTTCTCCCATTTTATGTATCATTACTTTTTGAGCCCAAGACCATCTTCGTGCTTTGCCGATGTGGGATTTGCCTAAGGGACCTTTTTCCCCCCCTTTTGGGACTCAGCATCCTTGCTGAGGTTTGCCCCACCATCCCCCAAGAGGACATGTGAGCGGCTCTGATACCAATTGTAACGATCGGGCTACAAACACTAGAGGAATTGTCCGCTTTGGCTATAAGCCTCACGGTTTTGTCCCATAGGTGGAATGGAGAACTTCCCAAGAGGTCACCCATCCTAGGATTTCTCTCAAGCAAGCACGCTTAACCTTGGAGTTCTTCCAACTCTCCAGGCCATTCCACCAAAAGGCGCCTCTAGTAATTAGTTCCCCCATTTTATGTATCATTACTTTTTGAGTCCAAGACTATCTCTGTGCTTTGCTGATGTGGGATTTGCTTAAGGGACCTATAGAGATGATGGTCTACTGCTACACTAGGGTAGAATGTGTGTTCCTGATGATGTTGATTTGAGGCAGATCATTTTGAAGGAAGCACATGAGTCTCCTTTTTCCATGCACCCTGGTAGTATAAAAATGTATAGAGGGCTAAAGGAGCATTACTGGTGGATGGGTATGAAAAGAGATGTGGTAGAGTTTGTTTCTAAATGCCTAACTTGTCAGCAAGTGAAGGCAGAGCATCAAGTACCCGCTGGGTTGTTACATCCACTACCAGTACCAGAGTGGAAATGGGAGAGAATAACAATGGATTTTGTGATGGGACTTCCAAGGACAAAAAAAAGTCATGATGCAGTATGGGTCATTGTTGACAGACTAACCAAGTCTGCTCATTTTTTGCTAGTTCGGATGGACTACAGTTTAGAAAGATTGGCCAAGTTGTATATAGATGAGATTGTGAGACTGCATGGAGTGCTAGTATCCATCGTATCAGACAGAGATCCTAGGTTTACTTATAGATTCTGGGGTAGTCTTCAGAGAGCTCTAGGAACTAGATTAAACTTCAGTACTGCATTCCACCCACAGATAGATGGCCAATCTGAAAGGGTAATTTAGATCTTGGAGGACATGCTACGGGTTTGTGTGATTGAATTTGAGGGCAGTTGGGACACACACTTGCCTTTGATTGAGTTTGCTTACAACAACAGCTACCAATCAAGCATTGGGATGCCTCCATATGAAGCTTTATATGGCAGAAAATGTAGAACCCCATTGTCACACCTCACCCCTCTGTAAGGCATGACATGATCCCGTAGAATACCTAATGAACTACCGAACTTCACTTACCGATAATTCATTAAGTACACTACAAGGGATTTTAAAACCATTTTCTTACATTTTGAAAGTGGTGAGCGTTTTGGTAGGAATTAAAAACCATTTATTCAAAGTTTAAATACTAGTAAAAATTTTTGTCCATTTTAATTTTGCCGCAAATTTTATAAAATTTTTTACAAAGTTTCGTTTGTATTTGGAGAAAACAGTTCTTCAAATACCTGGAAAAAAAAAAACACTTCTAACAATTTTCTCAACTCCCAACCTTCAATTAATCTCAAATCAACTCAATTTAATTCACTTCAAAATAATTCCACAATCCAAATCAAAATTTATCATCTCAAAATATTTAATAACTTCATTTACAAGGCATAAAGTATGAAATTCACAAGTACAAATATTAATTTACAAAAGAAAATTCAAAAATAATATTATTACAATTTATTTTACAACTGCTTAACTTTACATTGATACATAAGCGTTATAATATTTAGATCAAAATTAACTACAAGGGAATAAAATAATACCCGTACAAAAAGATCAGTGTAGGCTTCAATTCAATAGCAGCTCACTCTGCTGCTTTCTCATTGCTCTTATCTGTGACAGCAAAATAAGCTATCGCTGAGTATAAAAATACTCAGTGGTGCATAATAAAAATTTAAAATACAATACATAAATCATTCATTAATGAAACACAATTTAAATATTTCTCAATCACATTTCACAAATTATCAAAGCTCATAATAACACAATTTGGTCAAATAATTTCATAAATACAGTGTTGCCAAAATCATACACAACTTAAGCCGTGACACAAAATTTCTGATCAATGCCGTGTTGTGCACCACGACAAAGCCATCTACAACCTCATTAATCAGAATCAATGAGGGAGGTGGCTAGCTAGCTAATGAGTACTCATCCGATCTCAACCTCAACTGGTAAGCAGAAGGAACAGAAGCGTGAAAAACACAAGTTTATAACATTGAATTCAAAAATTTTCACCTAGGGTCATATGCATCATGCAAGATTTATTTTTATCTATTTGATTTCAATGATAAACAACATATTAAAAGTCTTTTAATATGTTTTTGGATCTGTATTTGCCATTTAAGATTTTAAAATTAATCAGATTAATTTTAGAACCCTAGATTAAATCAAGAACGATTACACTAACCTCTTGATGCACTGCAGCGTGTCTGCGCCTTTGAGATTCATCTTCAGGACACCAGATGTTGCCCCTCTAGCTTGTCCACACCAAGAACACCTATGGGAGCCCTTGAACAGCTTCTAAACCTTTTTTCTATTAATTAGAAATTCAAGTTCTGCCTTTTAAGAGATTAGAGATGTAAACAGGACACTAGAAACAATTTCTAGTGTTCTTAATTCAAGAGATTGATGGCTAATCTCTTTGAATTAATGAGAGATGAAGAAGAATAGATGAAAAGCCTCAAAGTGGCATGACAAAGGAGAGGAGTGGCTGCTAGTTGCTTTTTCTTTTCATAACAACACTTAAATAGCTAGGTTAACACATTAAACCCTTGCCACATGTCACCCTTTGATTAGCTCTAGGTTTAAGTGACCCAATCACATTGTGCCAAGTGTCAAACCTATATTTAATCTTGATTTTAATCATCTTACATGATTAAAAAAACATTTGGCAAGCTTATGTGTAATCCCATGTGTCACCATCTCATGGTGCCACGTGTCACACTGTGAAATGACCAAAATGCCCTTGTGTCTTAATTTTGAGTTCTTAACCCAAAATAATTATTTTTCTTCTTCTAATCAATTTATATCAAATATAAATTAATTAATTAATCTCTATTAATTAATTTCTCATTAATTAAATTCATATTTAAACACTTTAAATATAAATTTAACTTATACTATACATCCAATAATCTAGATTTGGTTTTGAGTCATGCTAGGAGCTTTGCAATTTAATTGCAAACCAAACCTATTTAATTAATCAATTAAACTCTTTAATTAATTAATTAAATCATATTTAAATAGGTGATAACTTGTGTATGTGTGTGACTTACTAGGCTCATCACTAATTGGCAATGAGACATGATATCAACTCTTAATATCATCAGAACTCTTTCTTACCATAAATGATTTCTCTAAATCATTTTATGAACCTCATAGACCATGGTTAACACCTAGCATAGCATGCCATGGCCACCCAATTAGTAATAAGGTTTACCTTAAATGAACCTATAATCATATGTTACCATGCACTAGAATCTCTCTGTTACAAAATCCCAACTCAAACTGGAGTCATGGTTTATGTCAAACTCCATTCGCTATGAATATTATGTTCTCTTTTAATTCCAGTTCTTGATTAAAAAGATTTTCTCATCAGAAACTCTTTTCTGAATAAATCTATCTGTCCTGGCCAGGAACTTGAAACATCAAGAACAATTAAATGAACATAGGATTTTATCTTTATTTACTTAGAGGAACAGATTCCATCTTGATCAACACCTACCTCCATATATAACTAGTAGGAGCCAACACATGCCCATATACCCATACATAGTACAAGTATGAAAGCAGTATCAAACTCAAACTACCTATATACAAGATAACTGTGCTATCTCAGGTCTAAAGATTATATGCACTGATATGATTTATGACAAAACATTGACAAGAGTAAACTCCATGTGCTTGTCATAAGTGTCACTGGTTCGGCCTACTTATCATTTATAATTGCCTATCATGTTTGTTATATGGCATGAGACTCACCATTCCATCTTATTTATATCTCATATAAATAACTCGGGAACAAATATGAATACAATCTTTCTGGATAAGTCATGTCCTTATTATGAAGTATCCTCGATTGTGAACCTATTTATGATACTTTGTGCTAGAAATATTATCACTCATATTCTTAACAACTTAAGAATAATATTTCTAACAAAATATCAATGGACCTTTTCTATTACACATAAATATATTATGTAAATGGAAAAGTGAAAATGCCTTTTATTAATAAAAATATGTACAAGATACATACTAAATGATATGCTATAGGGCATACTACTAACAATCTCCCATTAGCACTAGAGCCATTCATTACAATATCTTAGACCTATCTTCTGAAGATGTCGGTCTAACTGAGTCTGTTACATAGGCTTAGTGAATGGATCAGCTGGATTTTCAGCTGATGCTATTTTCTGCATGGCTACATCGCCTCGCCCAACTATTTCTCTGATAATGTGGTAGCGCCTTTCTATGTGTTTGGATTTCTGGTGAGACCTCGGTTCCTTAGCTCAGATGATCGCTCCATTATTGTCACGGTGTAGTGGAACTGGCGACTCAATGGAAGGAACTACTATAAGTTACATCACGAACTTCTTTATCCAAACGACTTTCTTTGCGACATCGATGCGAGAATATACTCGACCTCTGTAGTGGAATGCGATCGTGCTCTGCTTGGAACTCTTCCAACCGATCGCACCCCATTACAAATGAACACATATCCAGAGGTAGACTTTCTATCATCGATATCGATTGGAAATCGAATCGGTATAACCATCCAATTGCAAGTCTCCACCTCCATAAATCAAGAATAAATCCTTAGTTCTTCTCAAGTACTTAAGGATATTCTTGATGACTATCGATGTTCCAAACCTGGATTGGATTGATACCTACTAGTCAAACTAACAGCATATGCGATATCCGGCCTAGTACACAACATTGCATACATTAAACTTCTAATAGCCGAAGCATATGGAATCATGGCCATCTTATCTCTTTCTTCAGGTGTCTTTGGAGACATCTCTTTAGAAAGGTGGATACCATGTCTCACTGGTAACAATCCTCTCTTGGAATCAAGCATGTTAAACCTCTTTAACACCTTTTCCAAGTATAGACTTTGAGATAAACCAATTATTCTTTTTGCTTTATCTCTATAGATGCGAATCCCAAGAATATAGGTTGCCTCCCTTAAGTCTTTCATGGAGAATGTATTTGACAACCATACCTTTATAGTCGTCAACATACCTGTGTCATTACCCATCAACAGTATGTCATCCACATATAAGACAAGGAAAGTGATAGCACTGTCACTAACCTTCTTATATACACATGGCTCATCCTCATTTTTGATAAAACCAAAGGATTTAATGGCTTCATCAAAACGGATGTTCCAACTCCTTGAAGCTTGTTTCAACCCATAAATGGATCGCTTTAGCTTGCATACCTTGGAACCATCTTGGGATTCAAAACCCCTAGGTTGTTCCATGAAAATGTTTTCTTCAATGTATCCATTGAGAAAAGCTGTTTTGACATCCATCTGCCAAATCTCATAATCATAGTATGCAGCTATTGCCAATAAAATCCTAATTGATTTAAGCATGGCAACAGGCGAGAAAGTCTCCTCATAGTCGATTCCTTGCCTTTGGCGAAACCCTTTCGCTACTAGCCTTGCCTTATAGGTCTCTACCTTTCCATCAGAACCAATTTTCTTTTTGAAAACCCATTAGTTCCCTATAAGTACAATACCTTCAGGTGGGTCAACAAGATCCCAAACTTGATTCTTATACATGGAATCAATTTCGGATTTCATAGCATTAATCCATTTTGAAGAGTCTATATCTGATATAGCTTCTTCATAGGTAAGTGGATCATCTCCATGATCTACTTCTTCATGAGTAAACAACTCTTGTTCTTCTTCATGAAGAAAACCATATCTCACTGGTGTGTGAGATACCCTGGTTGTTCTACGAGGAACAGCTGTAGATGTTTCATCAACGGGTATAGGTTGACTAGATGGATCTATATCCATCTGATCTGTTGGTTGGTCAGAATTCTCCAATTCTAACTCTATTTGCCTTCCTTTGCCTCCTTCTTGAACAAATTGTTGTTCAAGAAATGTGGCATCTATACTTATCACAACCTTTTGTGAAGTAGGCAAATAAAAATAATATCCAAAATTATCTTTTGGATATCCAACAAATCGACCTTTTTCTGATCTGGTATCCAATTTATCAGTGTTCAGCTTTTTGATATAAGCTGGACAACACCAAATCTTAACATGCTTAAGACTTGGTTTTCTTCCATGCAATATCTCATAAGGTGTGGAAGAAACTGATTTTGATGGAATCCTATTCAGAATATACAAAGCTGATTCTAATGCAAATCCCCAAAAGAAGATTGGCATATCAGTATAGCTCATTATACTACGTACCATATCCAATAGGGTACGATTTCTCCTTTCAGATACACCATTCAGTTGTGGCATTCCTGGAGGAGTCAGCTAAGAAACAATGCCCTGTTCTCTCAAGTATTCATCAAATTCAGTACTCAAATATTCACGTCCATGATCTGATCGAAGAGCTTTAATACTCTTTCCTGTTTGATTTTCTACTTCAGATTTAAATTCTTTGAACTTTTCAAAAGATTCATGTTTGTATTTCATCAAATACAAATACCCAAACCTTGATTTATCATCAGTAAAGGTAATAAAATAATGAAAACCCCCTCTAGCCATTTCTTTAAATGGACCACATACATCACTATGTATTAGCTCCAAAATATTTTCATCTCTTAGCCCTTGTCCAACAAAGGGTGATCTAGTCATTTTGCCCTGAAGGCAAGATTCACATGTTGGAGTAGGGTCAGAGCCCAATGAGGATAGAATCCCCATTTTCTCCAGTTTTGCAAATCCTATCTTCTGTAACATGACATAACCTTAAGTGCCAAATATATTTTGAACTTGAGTTGGTTTTCACCATGGCATTGCATTCTTTTAGATCACTTGCATTCAATTTGTGTTTGTCATTATTATACAAATAATAAAGACCATCATTCATATAACCCGAACCAACATATTTATTTCCAAAATAAATATTGCAAACATCATCTGTGAACTGAAATTCATAGCCATTTCTAGTCAAACTAGATATAGAAATGATGTTCTTAAAAGCATCAGGTACATATAAAATATTATCCAAACACAAAACATGTCCAAACATGTAAAAAAATTTAGATGCTATGGCTAAAGCTTTAACAGTTGAACCATTGCCAATCCGGACTCTAATATCTTGAGAACGCAAGCTGCTACTGTTTGCTAGTTCCTGCATATCATTAGAAATGTGAGAACTGGCACCAGTATCTAAAACCCAAGCTGTAGATGAACTATGAGTATCATCAGAATCTAAATAACAAGATATGGATATACCTTCCGAAGGTGTATCCTTCTTATCCTTCAGAGAAGCAAGATACTCTGGGCAGTTCCTTTTCCAGTGCCCATCCTTTTGGCAGTGAAAACACTTTCCTTTGCCTCCAACAGCTTTAGTCTTCCTTTTTTGTTTAGCTATTTTCTTGGAAGGACCAGGAATCTGAGGTTTCTTTTTCTTATTGCCCTTCTTCTTGTTGGACTTTCCAGCAGAAGAAGATGCAACCAAAGCTACCTCTTTTTCTTTATTGCCTAGCATATTCTTTTGGGTACTAACCAGCATGTTGAGTAAACCAGCTAAGGTGCATTCCTGTTTATTCATATGGAAATTTGTCACAAAATTCCCAAAAGACTCAGGAAGGGACTGAAGGATCAAATCCATATGTAGTTGGAAATCCATGTTGAAGTCAAGATGTTCCAACTGCTCAATCAGCCGAATCATCTTGTGGACATGATCCCTAGCATTCTGTCCCTCAGACATCCTCATACGGAATAGCTGTCTAGATATCTCATACCTAGCATTCCTGCTGTGCTCACCATATAACTTTTGTAGGTGAAGGAGGATCTCACTCGCACTCTGCATGTTCTCATGTTGCTTCTGTAACTCATTACTCATGGAAGCAAGCATGTAACACTTAGCTCTCATATCATGCTCCTTCCACTTATCCAAATTTTCATGTTCCTCTTGTGTGGCCTCTGGAGGTAAGGGACCAGGAACATTTGAATCTAGAACATATCCTATATGTTCAAGGTTCAGGACAAGTTTCAAATTTCTTAGCCAATCAGACAGATTAGGTCCTGTCAACCTATTGTGATCAAGTATGCTTGCAAGGATATTGGATGGTGGTAGTTGTTTTGTGCTCATTTTTATCAGAAAATTAACTGCAAAAAATAACCAGATTAATTAGTAAATGTATCATATAATTAACCAAAATGATTATGGTCTTTTAATCAAATTGGTCCTCCCACTAACTTAGCGAATCCTACACTTCCAAAGTAGAAAACGGAAATCCTAGTTGGATGGATTTCTAGTGGGTGATTGAATTCTTATAATTCTATTGATCATCCTCAGGTACATCCATTATTGGAATTACAATAAACTATAAGTGAGCAACTCCTTGCCCATCACATCTCATATGAGGTTCAATCCTTTACCTGGCCCCTAATGCTCAAAATCTCAAGTACATCCATTATTGACTTATCTTGCATTAGTTAAGTCAATCCCATTGAGCCAATAATTATGCAAATAATTTTAATGTCCTCAGGTACATCCAATATTGGCCACTAAACCATTTACATATTTACAACATCTCATGCTTAACAATTATTCTTAAGAAAATCTCTTAAATTAATTGCATCTTATGCAACTATTTAAAATTTCTTAAAATAATTGCCCCAATAGAGGGCCTATGTTATAATTACTTTAATTATAGCATTTCCAACTTAATCATTTGTTTGGAAGATTTTATGGTCATTCTAATTACTATTAAGGTCTCACTTTGCACATTATCCAATTAGCGTGCATATATCATATAATAGCATACATTCCCATACATCTCATGCATTAATGGATAAGCAATAAATATGGTATGATCATGGACTTTCTAAGGGATTCAATTCTGAGCCACCAAGAATTGAATCAGGGCATTCCTAGGTGCATTTCATTCATTTTACAAGAGTTGCTGAAGGAGTACATAATCAACACTTGATCTTGAATTCCTCCCACTGGTCCCACCAATGCTCTTGACCTCATTGAACTTCTTGCAATCCAATATTACATAGTAATCCTTAGCATACTAAGGCGAATTTACAAGAACTTAAATAAATGAAATTAAAACCCAAAAATTATTACAAACTTAATAATACATGCCCAAAATAAATTAAAATAAATTAATTAATTTACAATCCCTAAGAAACATAAAAGAAATAAATCCAATCACATTGGTCTTTTATAGTCCATGATCATCCATCATGCATATCACTATTTAACAATTAAATAAAACATACATACTTAAATTAAATTGAATATCTCATATTCAACTTAAAAATCTAGATTTGAATATGATTCAAATAAATTTAAAAATTCAGATTTGAATCTCATTCAAATAAATTTAAAAATTCAGATTTGAATCACATTCAAACAACTTTAAAAATTCAGATTTGAATCACATTCAAACATTTTTTTTTTTTAAAAATCAGATTTGAATCACATTCAAACATTTTTTAAAAACTTAGATCTGAATTTTATTCAATCAATTTTAAAAAATCAGATTTAAATATGATTCAAACAACTTTAAAAATTCAGATTTGAATCACATTCAAACAACTTTTAAAATTCATATTTGAATCACATTCAAACAATTTTTAAAATTCTTATTTGAATCATAATTTAATTGTGTGATTAAAATTCCTAATTAAACAATTTAATTAGTCATATGATGAACCTTTCATCATGCAACAATTGCAGAATTTAATAACAACCATGCGCACCATGATCTTCCCAAGCCATGCGCACCATGTTGGAGTTCATCAAGCATGCCGCCACACCTCTTGATCCAACCAGCAATGGATCAATCATCTCATGATCAAATCAAATAATTAAATCATATAATCAACAATCTAAATGGCAAATATAGTGGCTCTGATACCAATTGAAGGAACGGAAGCGTGAAAAACACAAGTTTATACCATTGAATTCAAAAGTTTTCACCTAGGGTCACAGGCATCATGCAGGATTTATTTTTATCTATTTGATTTCAATGATAAACAACATATTAAAACTCTTTTAATATGTTTTTGGATCTATATTTTCTATTTAAGATTTTAAAATTAATCAGATTAATTTTAGAACCCTAGAATAAATCAAAAACAATTACACTAACCTCTTGATTCACTGAGTGTGTCTGCGCCTTTGAGATTCATCTTCAGGACACCAGATGTTGTCCCTCTAGCTTATCCACACCAAGAACACCTATGGCAGACCTTGAATAGCTTCTAAACCTTTTTCTATTAATTAGAAATTCAAGTTCTGCCTTTTAAGAGATTAGAGATGTAAACAGGACACTAGAAACAATTTCTAGTGTTCTTAATTCAAGAGATTGATGGCTAATCTCTTTGAATTGATGAGAGATGAAGAAGAATAGATGAAAAGCCTCAAAGTGGCGTGACAAAGGAGAGGAGTGGCTGCTGGTTGCTTTTTCTTTTCATAACAACACTTAAATAGCTAGGTTAACACATTAAACCCTTGCCACATGTCACCCTTTGATTAGCTCTAGGTTTAAGTGACCCAATCACATTGTGCCAAGTGTCAAACCTATATTTAATCTTGATTTTAATCATCTTACATGATTAAAAAACATTTGGCAAGCTTATGTGTAATCCCATGTGTCACCATCTCATGGTGCCACGTGTCACACTGTGAAATGACCAAAATGCCCCTGTGTCTTAATTTTGAGTTCTTAACCCAAAATAATTATTTTTCTTCTTCTAATCAATTTATATCAAATATAAATTAATTAATTAATCTCTATTAATTAATTTCTCATTAATTAAATTCATATTTAAACACTTTAAATATAAATTTAACTTATACTATACATCCAATAATCTAGATTTGGTTTCGAGTCATGCTAGGGACTTTGCAATTTAATTGGAAACTAAACCTATTTAATTAATCAATTAAACTCTTTAATTAATTAATTAAATCATATTTAAATATGTGATAACTTGTGTATGTGTGTGACTTACTAGGCTCACCACTAATTGGCAATGAGACATGATATCAACTCTTAATATCATCAGAACTCTTTCTTACCATAAATGATTTCTCTAAATCATTTTATGAACCTCATAGACCATGGTTAACACCTAGCATAGCATGCCATGGCCACCCAATTAGTAATAAGGTTTACCTTAAATGAACCTATAATCATATGTTACCATGCACTAGAATCTCTCTGTTATAAAATCCCAACTCAAGCTGGAGTCATGGTTTATGTGAAACTCCATTTGCTATGAATATTATGTTCTCTTTTAATTCCAGTTCTTGATTAAAAAGATTTTTTTCATCAGAAACTCTTTTCTGAATAAATCTATCTGTCCTGGCCAGGAACTTGAAACATCAAGAACAATTAAATGAACATAGGATTTTATCTCTATTTACTTAGAGGAACAGATTCCATCTTGATCAACACCTACCTCCATATATAACTAGTAGGAGCTAACACATGCCCATATACCCATACATAGTACAAGTATGAAAGCAGTATCAAACTCAAACTACCTATATACAAGATAACTGTGCTATCTCAGGTCTAAAGATTATATGCACTGATATGATTTATGACAAAACATTGACAAGAGTAAACTCCATGTGCTTGTCATAAGTGTCACTGGTTCGGCCTACTTATCATTTATAAGTGCCTATCATGTTTGTTATATGACATGAGACTCACCATTCCATCTTATTTATATCTCATATAAATAACTCGGGAACAAACATGAATACAATCTTTCTGGATAAGTCATGTCCTTATTATGAAGTATCCTCGATTGTGAACCTATTTATGATACTTTGTGCTAGAAATATTGTCACTCATATTCTTAACAACTTAAGAATAATATTTCTAACAAAATATCAATGGACCTTTTCTATTACACATAAATATATTATGTAAACAAAAAAGTGGAAATGCCTTTTATTAATAAAAATATGCACAAGATACATACTAAATGATATGCTCTAGGGTATACTACTAACACAAGCCAGAGAGGGAGGAAAATAAACGATCTCAACCCCATACATGTAGGAGGAATAATGTGATACTGTCAGGCTAAGTGTGAACACAAAATCAATTCAAAACAATTTATTTAAATAATTTATGAGAAATCTGATCATTTTCCAAAGTCATATTTGCGATTATAAAATGGCAACACAATACATAATTAATCACAGAAGTCAAATTTTTGAGAATAAAATATTTAAACAAGAATTATTATGCACAGACCTGATGTGAGTCGCCTCTAGGCCTTGACTCAGTCTCTCAGAGCTTCCAAGCCTTTTTCAGCTGAAACACGCAGTTTCACAGTGTTTCAGTACCATAACTTAGCATGAATCCAAAAATAAATTTAATTTCACTTTTAACTAGCTCTAATGTGCTAAACTTGATGTTCTCGAAATTTTTGTATTTTGGGTTAGTATTCACTACACTATTGAAGTCAAATTGTTGACTTTCTAAGGCTTAATAGGTATGGGAACTCCAACTTCACCCACATACCACATTTTGGTCATTAAATTTGTTGGTTTTGGTCATTTTCTCAAAGCTTAAGTCCTTTAGGCAAAATTGTCAAATTTTCAGTTTTGGTGTCCCTAGTTGCACTGTTCCATTGGTCATTCTACTATTAGAATTTGGCAAACCTTTCTTCATAGAAAATGTTCCCTATTGTCTTAAGTTTATTCTTCTTTTTGAATCACTCCAATTGGAGTTTTGTAGATCAAGTTATGGCCATTTGAACCATGGCTGCCGGATTGGACACAACCCAGATTTTCTGGGCAATTTTGGTGCTGGCAGTTTTGGGTCACCAACTTGGGGTGGCCAAATGGCTTGGTTGCTGGCAGAATTTGGGCTTATGTTCTTCATGAAAGTTTTAGGTTTATATCTCATCTAACCTCTGATAAAATTTCAGGTCATTTTGACCTGCCTAGCTCGAGTTATGACCAAATGAACAAATACTGTTCATTTGGTCAGTTTGTACAGGGCAGCCTGCAATTTTTCAACTTTGGTCAATTTGTTCACTAGGTTTTGGTCACTTTTTGGGCATACTTCCTAAACAAAAATTGTGTCATTTAGTGTCTATTTTCATCCCCAATTGGTCCCATACCAATTGGACTTGTAAAATTTCATTTTTGGTCCTCCAAATTTGACTTGGTGATGCTACTAGCAGCATGACTACACTCCCTCCGAATTTGACTTTAATTCCAACCATTCCAACACAACTCATTTGGTCACAAATGACCATTTTTCACTTCACAATAGGTCAAAGACATCATTTACTCATTTTTCCAAATTTTTGCCTCAAAACCCTAGGTCTCAAATCCTAACCACACTAATTCATTGCATTTAATCACATTTAAGCATTTCAATCTTACTACCACTTTCATACAAGCTTACTAACAAATTTAATTCATTCAAAAAACATCATATTCTCATACATCCATGGCTGGCTGAAATTCCCTTTGGTCCTCTACAAATGTTTTCTTTTGATTTTAATTAAATTTCTAGGTTACTCAAACCACAAACATAACCAATAAACTAAAATTTTCAATTTAGATTGCTTACCTCAACTTTGATATCCAATCTTCAATTTTTTTCTCCTCTTTTCTTTTTTCTTTCTTGTTAAATTTCTTTCTCAAGGGAAGGGAATAAGGTTTTATGGAGTGATTATGGAAGAAGTTGGGATTTGGTAAGAGTTTCAAAGCTTGAAGACAAGCTTTAATGGAGGAATTTTCATAGAGAAATAAGGGAGAGAGTGAGGCGGCAATGGGAGAAAGGAAGACAATAATTTTTTTTGTTTTTCTTTTCTTTTCTTTTATCTAATTTGTCTTATAGAAGACCCAAAAAAATCTAATTAATTAAATATATTAATTATTACTTTTATGGCATCATGCATGATGTCATGCATGATGTCATCTCCCTACACTTTTTCATTTTCTTTTTTTTCTATTAGTTCTTTAATTTAATTCTCGATTCTGAAATTTTCTTTTCTCCGATTTTATTTGACAGTTAGGTAAGGAGTCAGCTCTCAGGGTCAATTGACCAAATTGCCTCTCATCGGTTTATTCCGGTTTGCAAATAATTCAATATTTCTTCCGGCTTCCTGATCTAATTATTTGACTGACTTAACAGTTCTTTTTCGTGATTTTCTCTTTTCCACTGTGTTCATAAGGGTCCTAAAGACTGCAGCGTCACAGTTCAAAATTTGAGTTTAAAACGACTTCGCAGTCCTTCCAGAGAAGGTCACCCATCGCTGTGACTCTCGGCTCGTTTAACTTCTTATATTCTGTTTTTCTTATTTATGCTTAACTAATTGGCAATTACTAATTATTTGTATTTATGGCTTCTCTAGTTGTCTTAAGTGTGGTTCAAATCCCCTTAATTGTCCAGACCGACACCGGTCACCGGAACAGTGAAATATACCAGGCTATTCAAATAGGGGTGTTACACCCATTGTGTTGGGATGACGTGGGTGAAAGGAAGATGATTGGTCCCGAAATTGTTTAGCAAACTGAAGAGAATTATGAGATTCGACAGAAAAGGGAAACTGAGTCCTCGTTTCATTGGGCCATATGAGGTTCTGGAAAGAGTGGGTCCTTAGGCATATCGATTGGCGCTACCTCCAGAGTTGGAGAAGATACATAACGTCTTCCATGTGTCGATGTTGAGGAGGTATCGATCAGACCCATCTCATGTACTACTAGTAATTGAAGTGAATCCAGACCTCACATATGAGGAAGAACCCATAGAGATTCTGGCTTATGAGGTGAAGCAATTACGGAATAAGCAGATCCCGTTAGTGAAAGTGCCGTGGAACCATCATTCGGGCCAGGAGGCTACTTGGGAACGAGAGGAGGACATGAGGAGACAGTATCCACAGCTATTTAGAGATTGATACCAGGTAAAATTTCGAGATAAAATTTATTTTAAGGGGGGGAGAATTGTAACACTCCTAATTGGCCTGGTATATTTCATTATTCCAGTGACCGGTGTCAGTCCGGACAACTGAGGGGAATAGAACCACACTTAAGACAACTAGATAAGCACTAAATACAAATAATTAGTAATTATCAATTAGTTAAGTATAAATAATAAAAACAGAACATAAGAAGTTAAACGAGCCAAGAGTCACAGCGATGGGTGACCTTCTCGGGAAGGACTGCGAAGTCAATTTAAACTCAAATTTCGAATCGTAAAATGTGACGCCGCGGTCCTTAGGACTATTGCGAACACAGTGGGAAAGAGAAAATCATGAAAAAGAATTGTTAAGCCAGTCAAATAATTAAGTCAGGGAGCCGAAGAAATATTGAATTATTTGCAAAACCAGGTTGAACCAGTGAGGGGCAATTTGGTCAATTGACCCCAAGAGCTGACTCCTGACCTGACTGTCAAATAAAATCGGAGAAAAAAAAATTTTGGAATCGGAAATCAAATTAAAGAACTAAAGGAAAAATAAAGGAAAAAGAAAAAGAATTAAAAGTTGAATTATTACATCACACATATGACATCATGAATGATGTCAAAATTTATTTTAATTTTCCCCCAACAATTGACCAAGTCAAATATAATTAGTAAACATATAAAACACAAAAAAAATTAAATGAAATTTTACTCTTCTTCTCTCACCATTTTCGGCTAACTCTCTCTCCCAAGCTCTCTCACTCAAAACTCCATTAAAGCTCATTTTGAGCTTGATCAAACCCTAAATCCCACCATAAAAACTCCCATTTCTATCATTAAACCTTGTTAACTCCACTTGAGAAGAAGCTTGAGCAAGAAAAGAAGAGAGGAAAAGGATGAAATTGAAGGATTTGAAATTCTAAGAAAGGTTAGTAAGCCAAACTTTATTTGTTAGTTGATTTAATTATGTTTATAGTTGAATAAACTTAGAAATTCACTTAAAAGGAAATGAAAACAACTTTGGAGGACTAGTTATAGAATTCGGTTAGTTAGGGTTTGATGTGGAAATGTAAAAATTTGATTGAATTAAGCTTGTTAGAATGCTTGAATGATGTATGTAAGCTATGGATTGGTGATTGGAATGTATTAGATTTGAAATGCATGAAAATTAGGGTTTTGGGCACCTAGGGTTTGGGAGGCAAAAACGTGAGAATTGGTCAAATGTTGTGTTTGACCTTGTTTGAGAGAAAAAATGGTCATTTGTGACCCAATGAGATGTGTTGGAAGTGTTAGAAGTGAGTTTAAATTCAGACTGAAAATGGCCATGCTACAGGTAGCAGGACCAAGGTCCCTTTGAGGGACCAAAACTGAAAATTTACAAGTCCAATTGGTATGAGACCAATTGGGAATGAAAATAGACACAAAATGAAACATTTTTTATTTAGGAATCATGCCCAAAAAGTGACCAAAACCTAGTGAACAAATTCACCAAATCCGAATTTCTATAGTCTGACCTGTACAAAAATGACCAAATGAATAGTGTTTGTTCATTTGGCCATAACTTGGGCTAGGTAGGTCTAAATAACCTGAAATTTTACTAGTGGACAGCTGAGATATAGACCTAAAACTTTCATGAAGAACACCAACCGAAATTATTCCCTTAACTAAGTCATTTGGCCACCCAAATTTGGTGACCTAAAACTACCAGAACCAGAATTTGCCCAGAAAATCTAGGTTAGGTCCAATCCGGCAGCCATGATTCAAATGGCTATAACTTGAGCTAAAAAACTCCAAATGGAGTGATTCAAAAAGGAGAATAAAGTTAAGACAATAGGGAACATTTTTTATGCAGAAAAGTTTGCCAAATTCTAACAGAAAAATGACCAATGGAACAGTGCAACATAAGACACCAACACTGAAAAATTACAAATTTGCCTAAAAGACTTAGATTTTTAGTAAACAACCAAAACCAACAAATTTAGTAACCAAAATGTGGTATGTGGTTGAAGTTGGAATTTCCATACCTATTAAGCCTTAGAAAGTCAACAAATTGACTTGAATAGTGTCGTGAATAGTAACCCGAAACATAAATTTTAAAGAACGTCAAGTTTAGCACATTAAAGTTAGGTAAAAGTGAATTTAAATTTATTTTTGGATTTATGCTAAGTTATGATACTGAAACACTGTGAAACTGTGTGTTTTAGTTGAAAAGAACACCAAGAAAGAACTCGAGGAATCGAGTCAAGGCCAAGAGGCGACTCGCTTAAGATGAAATGTGTGTTTTACTTTGCTTTGAATTGTTAAAAGTTTATTTGTGTATATTTGAAATGGCAATGTTTAGTAAATTGTTAAGATAAGTTTTGAAACTACAGTGTCATGACCATATATTTGAACACCTCATTAGCATGACTAGTGGGGGTAATCAGTTTCAAATTTTGACTCCTTCTCTGGCTGAAGTGTTGAGGTGTGTGCCAGTAGAAGAAGAAATTGAATGGATATCCATATATTTGAGCTAGCTAGCCTTGTGATGTGACTTCTTCTTAGTCTCTGGCTATTGAGATTATATTTGTTTCGAATAGCATGATATAACTGTGGGTTTTATGAAATTGGTTTTGATACTTCGAAATGAAATTGTTTGGATTAAAATCTCATAATTCATGTTTTGTATTTAATTCTCATGTTTAGTCCAAATTTTGAATAAATGTGATTTAAATTTCGCATAAAGTTTATTTTAGTATGTTGTGCACTACTGAGTCCTAGTACTCAGCGATAGCTGTTATTGCTGTCGCAGATATAGAGACTAGAGGAGCAGCAGATTGAGCTGCTGAGGATTGAGGAGCTACTTGCTTTGAAGTTATCGGGTATATTTTATACTCTGACTATAAAAATTTATTTTGATATATGTAATGTATGTAAAGGTATGGACATGTAAAACTGGTCTTGAGCAATTTGTATAAAGTTTGTAATAAATTTTAGTTTGAATTTCTCTTAATATAAATTTTTGTAATGATGTATATAAATTGTTTTATCTTTAATGAAATATGAATGTAAGTATTTTACTTTAAATTGAATGAAATTGATTAATGGTATTTTGATTATTGTTGAATATTGGAAATTATGGATTTGAATTTTTGGAGATTGATAAATGATGTTGAAATTGATTGGGATGATTGTGAAATTGAAGAAGTTGTTGAGACAAATTATTGGAAGTGCTTTTTTTCAGGTATTTGAAGAACTGTTTTCTCAAAATACAGACGGCACTGCCAAAATTTTTATAAAATTTGCGGAAAATAAAATGGGCAAAAAATTTTTTTAACTAGTTTTCAACTTTAATTAAATGTTTTAATACCTATTAGAAAATGCTCACCACTTATAAAAGTAAGAAAATTGTTTTAAAATCCCTTGTAGGGTACTTAATGAGTTGTCGGTAGGTGAAGTTCGATAGTTCATTAGGTATTCTACAGGATCATGTTATGCCTTACAGAGGGGTAAGGTGTGACATGTTTTATCAATCTCAACCCCATAAATGGAGGAGGAATAATAAGGCACTGTCATGCTAAGTGTGAATAAAAAATCCACTTCAAATATTTTATTCAAATATTACATACAAAAATCAAATTAATTTCCAAAGTTACAATCTCATGACAAAGTGGCAACACAAAAGTTCGTAAACTCATAATGCGTACTAAATCAATTTTTCAAGGATAAAATGCTGAAATAGAGTTTATTAGGTCCCTTAGGAAAATCCCACATCGGCAAAGCACGGAGATGGTCTTGGGCTCAAAAAGTAATGATACATAAAATGAGGGAACTAATTATTAGAGGCGCCTTTTGGTGGAATGGCCTGGAGAGTTGGAAGAACTCTAGGGTTAAGCGTGCTCGCTTGAGAGAAATCCTAGGATGGGTGACCTCCTGGGAAGTTCTCCATTCCACCTATGGGAAAAAATTGTGAGGCTTATAGCCAAAGTGGACAATTCCTCTAGTGGTTGTAGCCTGATCGTTACAATTGGTATCAGAGCCGCTCGCGTGTCCTCTTGGGTGATGGTGGGGCAAACCTCAGCGAGGACGCTGAGTCCCAAAAAGGGGGGGGAAAGGTCCCTTAGGCAAATCCCACATTGGCAAAGCATGGATAGTCTTGGGCTCAAAAAGTAATGATACATAAAATAGAGGAACTAATTACTAGAGGCGCCTTTTGGTGGAATGGCCTGGAGAGTTGGAAGAACTCCAGGGTTAAGCGTGCTCGCTTGAGAGAAATCCTAGGATGGGTCTCTTGGGAAGTTCTTCATTCCACCTATGGGACAAAGCCTGAGGCTTATAGCCAAAGCGGACAATTCCTCTAGTGGTTGTAGCCTGATCGTTACAGTGAAAGTGCTATGCACCAATTGCAAGAACAATTCACCAATAGGTGCAAGAATTAGCAATTTAAAATTTTTCCTTAACCTAGGGCTTCATGCATCATCCAATCCCATTAAGCTATTGAAAAATACATAATTTAGTCATACTAAATCATGCTTCAATTGCTAATCAAGCCTAATTGTCATTAGGAAAGAATTTCCCCAAATTACACAAAGATAGGTTTTTGGAGATAACCTTACTCTTGAGGCGCAGAATCAACAATTCCCATCAAATACGGGTAGTGAAAACTATCAAATGCTAGTCCTCTAGCTTGTCCATATAAGCACTTAATCAAAGCTCCTTGATCAACTAAGAAACTCTTCCTTGTTCTTTAAATGGGGAGGCTAAGAAGAGGGGAGGAAGAGTATGTTGTATTTCTAGATATTTCTAACTAGAAGGAGAAACAATTTCTCAAGGCTTGATTCAAGAGTAGTAACACTTAGTGCTCTTTAATTTTATTTCAAGGATGAAGATGAAACTTGAGGAAAGGAAGGGAAGAATGGCCGGCTCACTTGGGAGAAGAAGACAATCATAATTTTCTTTTTATCCCTTAGATAAATATCTCAATTTCTTATTTGATACAAGTTAACAAATGGTGACTTCTAATTGGTTAATCAAAAGCTTTGTCTCAATCTCATTGGTCCATTTGTCAACACTTAGCATTAATCAAGAAATTAAGATTTAATTAATCATCATTAATCATGCCATTTAATTAATTAATTAATCATGATTAATTAAATTTCTCCCAAGTTTCACCAAGTCAAAATTAGTCCAAGTAAGCATTTCACCAAATCAAC
Organism: Hevea brasiliensis; assembly: GCF_030052815.1. NCBI lineage: Eukaryota > Viridiplantae > Streptophyta > Magnoliopsida > Malpighiales > Euphorbiaceae > Hevea > Hevea brasiliensis. Next base: position 31,796,573 of record NC_079497.1, on the reverse strand, counting down.
ATGGTCAAAATTCTTAATTTGACAAGTCAAATTTCATTTCTTCTTTAATTTAATTTCTAAGTTCATATTTAAACATTTTAAATATCAATTTGAATACTTCCAAGAACGAATTTAGTTTCAAGTCATGCTAGAGACTTTGCAATCTAATTGCAAACTAAAATTTATTAATTTAATTAATTAATTAAATTCTTTAATTAATTAATCAAATCAATTATGCTTTGATCAATTGCTCTTATTTGTGTGACTTACTAGGTTCATTACTAATTGGTAATGAGAATAATATTAACTCCTTAATATTATTGGAATCGTTCCAAACTCAAAATGAAATTCCGATTTCATTCAAGTTCTCATAATCCATAGTTGACATCTAGCATAATGTGCTATGACCACCCAATTGGTTATGAATTATTTCTCCAATTCATGAACCTTGATCATATTTACCATGCTCTAGAATCTCTCCATTACAAAGTGTAACACCCTCCTCAGAGCAACCCTCAGACATTCTCATCGTTCGGTGACCAAATTTGACCGACAAACTAGAACGTTCGGAAAAAAATATTTAAACTAAAGTGAGGAACCATAATTAACTCAAATATTAATAAGAAAAATTTAGGAAAAATTTTAGAAATCAAATACAATCAAGTTAAATGAGCTGGTGCCCTAGCGATGGGTAACCTAGTGGGAAGTTGCGGTTCTAGCAACTAGGAGCCCTAGACCCGGGGAAAAATTCATAAAATAATTTTTGGGACTCCAGAGAAGGGTCATTGAGGTTCCTATGGCATTAAAATGCCAAGAAAATATTTAGAAAAATTTTTCAATTGGTACAGACAATTTTGACCCGTTAAGCAAAACGGAGGGCATTTTGGTCATTTCGCCTTCAGAGGTGATTTTTGGCCGACTTGTCCAGTTAAGTAAATAATTATTATGACATAAAATGTGAATAAATATTGCTAAAAATTAAATTGAAAATGAGTAGAGAAGAGAAGAAAAAAAAATGGAAGAAAATATCAATTATGACATTATATGATGTCATTAAACACTTACCCACCAATCATATTTAATCAATACTTAAATTAACTAATAAAATATGGATAAAAATACAGCAAAAGCTCATAAAAATCCAACAGCCATCACCTTCACAAAACTCACCCGTAGCTCTCAAACTCCATACCCATTCCACCATAGAAAGCTTACCAAAGCTTTATAACCCACCCAAATCTCACTTAAAACCCTAAGTCCACTTCTATAAAATTTGTCTCTACATCTTGAGCAAGTGTTTGGCAGCCAAGAAAACAAAAGAAAGTGAAGAATTAGCAAGAGAAAATTCTGCCCTACTAAGGTTAGTGCCATATTCCTTGCTTTTACATCTTTCTAATCATGAATTTGAGCTAAGTTAAGTTGAAAATTTGATAAAAATTGAATTAATGAAGCATGGTTATATTCCATGAAATTTTGGCAGCCTTGACATGAGTTAGAGTTAGGAGAATTCTTTAGTTTAAAGTGACATATTAGCTGCCCCTCTTATAAATTATATGATTAGTATAGCAAATTAGGAGTAAGATGCATGAATTGGAGGCTTGGTCAATTAGGGTTAGGGTTTTGAAATTTAATTTTGGTGGTGCATGAAAATGGACATAAACTAAAGTTTTAATGGTCAATTACTGACCATTTGGCTATTGGTAAACAAGAAATGAAGTGTGTTTAGTGATAGGATTTAGGTTTAGTGTGGCTGCCCTAGGTGACTTGCAGAATTAGACATGAGTCCAGCAGGTTTGGGCAGCCATAACTTGAATTGTATAGGTTCAATTGGTGTTTGGCAAATTAGACATGAAACTAGACACATAATGGCACAACTTTGGTGAAGAAACCATGCCCATAAGACCAAACCAAGTGGACCAAAAACTTGCCCCAATCCGGGGTGTCCTGCAACCTGTTTCTGTAGAATGACCAAATGAACAGCGATTATTCATTTGGCCATAACTCAGTGTAGAATGGCCCAATTAACATGAAATTTTACCAGCAACAAGCTAAGATATAGACCAACAACTTTCATGAAGAAACCCACCCCAAATTATGACCAGAACCTATCCAACAAGGGAGTTGTAGTCACTATTTACTGCACTGTAGATATGGTTAGTCCAGAAAAATCCCAGTCCGGCCAGTTGTGGTTTTTGGACCATAACTTGAGCTACAAAACTCCAAATGGAGTGATTCAGAAAAAGAAATTCAACTAGACAAAATAAAGAACAACTTTCATGTTTATCATTTTTCCAAATTCCCACTGCAATAATAACTAATAGAACAGTAAAGATAGAGTATGAAAACTGAAAATTCTGCTCCATTAATTTTAAGCTTAGAAATGGTATTAGTAACTAATACCAACAAATTTTGCATGCAAAATGTGGTATGTTGGGAGTGTTAAAACCAATGTACCTATTTTCTATGCAAAAGTCAACATTCTTGTTGACTAAGAAAGGGAATAGTAACACCAAAACTTGAAATTCAAAAATTGTAAAATTCAAAAGTGTCTAATGCCCTAGTATACCTAACAAGATTGGTTTGGATAGTTTGGCATGCCAATAGGGTTCAGTTAGCAGTACTGCACATGGCATTGTGCCATTCTGTGATTTCATGGCTTTTAGCCATTCTGACATTGTGTTGAGATTTGGCCTTGTGCCTGATGTTATTACAGCTTATTAGCTGTTCTGTTGCACACCAGGAGATACATATGTGACCGATGGTGTGAAGGCCCGAGGTACTTAATACCCAGTGCTTGTTTACCCGTTTATCTAGTCCAGTCATCCAGTATAGGTTACTTGGGCAACCAAAAATGAAAGTGGATAAATTTAATGAAATAATGAACATAACCAGTACAAAATAAGTAAGACTACAAATACTCATCGAAAATTTATTTGCAATAAGACATCAATACATTCACTGCATATTTATTTTCTGTTATTTCTTTTTATTTTATTATTGGCACCACTAAGCATTATTTCTTAGCGCATTGATTTTGCCACGCGTAGGTTCTGGAGATACTGACCGAGAGCCTAGTAGACCACAGACTAGGTGAGACCTCCTGCAGCTCTGCATAGTGTCCGTGTCACCTCACCATCTTCAGTGCATTGGTAGGACACTAGGTTTCATTTTGGTATTTTGTAACTAACTTTTATTTTCTCATATGTAATTGAAACTTATGTAATGTATTTTGGTATTAATGTATATAGTGGAAATTGTGTTTGTGAATGAAAAAGTCAATATTTATTTATGACTTTTACATGATTATCATATGAGATGAATGATTAAGAAATGGAAATGTTGTTGAAAAACATATTGAGATTTTCTTGATGAAATGGAGTTTGGGATTGATTGGAAATAATTATTGGAAGTGTTTTTCACAGGTTCCGAAGAACTGTTTTCTCTATTTTTAGCCGGTACTCTGCCGGATTTTCTATAAAATTTTCGGAACCTCAAATAAATTATAATTTCAATAAATGACTTAAATGAATTATATTTCATAAATTATATTCAAAACTATGATAAAAATAAATTAAGGAAGAATAAAAATGATTGAGATAAAATAGAGTGTTCCGGTACACCGTGTGACATATCTTACTCGGATATACTGTAGACGGGTAAGGGGTGTCACATTTAGTGGTATTGTGGCCCAATGGATTAGTGACCAGAATGTCTTGGTCACTCTCCGCTACTAGTATTCCCCTTTCTACGGGTAGGTTGATGCAGATGTATGAATTCTTGGCATACCTAATTGAGTTGCCTTTCCATGAGTTTGACGTGATTTTGGGAATGGACTGGTTTTCACGTCATCAGGCAATGGTTGATTGTAAATTGAAGAAAATTTCTTTGAAAACTCCTGAGGGTAATGAGATTACAGTTGTGGGGGAAAGGACAGATTTCTTGTCCAATGTTATCTCAGCCACAGTTGCAAGAAAACTGATGAGAAAATACTGTGAAGCCTACCTAGCACATGTGGTGGATAATAGGCAGGCTAAGCCAGATCTGTGTGACATACCCACAGTAAAAGACTTCCCAGATGTGTTTCCTAAAGAATTGCCTGGTTTGCCACCAGAAAGGGAAGTCGAGTTTGCTATTGAGGTAATGCCTGCACAAAGACCCATTTCCATTGCTCCTTATAGGATGGCACCCACTGAATTGAGGGAGTTGAAAGCTCAGTTGCAAGAGTTGCTTGATAAGGGGTTCATACGCCCCAGTGTGTCACCATGGGGAGCTCCAGTGCTATTTGTAAAGAAGAAAGATGGGACTTTGAGGTTATGCATTGATTACCGGCAGTTGAATAAAGTGACAGTGAAGAATAAGTATCCGTTGCCTAGAATTGATGATCTGTTTGATCAGTTGAAGGGAGCAGGAGTATTTTCTAAGATTGATATCAGATAAGGGTATCATCAGTTGAGGGTGAGGGATGTAGATGTGCCAAAGACTACATTCAGGACTCGGTATGGGTATTATGAGTTTCTCGTGATGCCCTTTGGCCTAACAAATGCACCCGCAGCATTCATGGACCTTATGAACCGTATCTTCCATCCATACCTAGATCGGTTCGTAGTGGTCTTTATTGACGATATTTTGGTGTATTCCAAGACCAGGGAAGAACATGATGAGCATTTGAGAATTGCTTTGCAAACCTTGAGAGAAAAGAAGCTGTATGCTAAGTTGTCCAAGTGTGACTTCTGGTTGAATGAGATTGCATTCCTTGGACACATAGTGTCAGCTAATAGGATTAGGGTGGATCCCAAGAAAATAGAAGCAGTGATGGAATGGAAGCCTCCCAAGAATACAACTAAGGTCAGAAGTTTCTTGGGGCTAGCGGGGTATTACAGAAGATTTGTGAAAGGATTTTCCTTAATAGCTGCTCCAATGACCAAGTTGTTACACAAGAATGTTAGATTTGACTGGAATGACAAGTGTCAGACCAGTTTTGAGAAGTTAAAGGCTATGTTGACAGAGGCACGGTGTGCACAGACGATGTCGTCGAAAGGACTTTGTGGTCTACAGTGATGCCTCTCATAATGGGTTAGGGTGTGTATTGATGCAAGAGGGGAAGGTGGTCGCTTATGCTTCCAGACAGCTAAGGCCACATGAACAGAATTACCCTACCCATGATCTAGAGCTTGCAGTAATTATCTTTGCACTAAAGATATGGAGGCATTACTTGTATGGTGAAAATTGCTACATTTACACAAACCACAAAAGCCTGAAATACTTGCCAACTCAGAAGGAGCTCAACCTTAGACAGAGACGATGGATTGAGTTCCTGAAGGACTATGATTGTGTAATTGACTACCATCCTGGGAAAGCAAATATAGTTGCAGATGCTTTGAGCAGGAAATCCATCACAGCTTTGAGATCATTGAATGCCCGTCTAACTTTGGTTCGAGATGGAGCTATTTTGGCTGAGTTGCAAGTGAGGCCAAACCTGCTACAGCAGATTTTAGATGGGCAAAAGGCAGATGAAAAGTTAATGGCTATTATGAGCAAAACCTCAGAGGGAAAAGCAACTGACTATGAGGTGAAAGCAGATGGGTGTCTATACTACAAAGGAAGAGTATGTGTACCAGATAATGGGGAATTAAAAGCCAGTATTCTGAAAGAGGCACATGCCAGTGTTTATGCTATGCACCCAGGAAGTACAAAGATGTATCATGATATGAAGCTTCAGTATTGGTGGCCTGGTATGAAGAAGGACATAGCTGACTATGTGACTAAATGCTTGACATGTCAGCAAGTCAAGGCAGAACATCAAGTTCCATCGGGTTTGCTACAGCCTATACTCATACCTGAATGGAAATGGGATCGGGTCACCATGGATTTTGTAAGTGGTCTACCTCTCACCCAGAAGAAACATGATGCAGTATGGGTGATAGTAGATAGATTGACAAAGTCAGCACACTTTTTGCCAGTTAGGACTGACTACTCACTGGAGAAGTTAGTAGAATTGTATATCAGTGAGATAGTTAGACTGCATGGAATTCCACTTTCCATCATATCTGATCGAGACCCAAGGTTTACATCGAGATTTTGGAAGAAGTTGCATGAGTCCTTGGGTACACAACTCCACTTCAGCACAGCTTTCCATCCTTAGACGGATGGGCAATCAGAAAGAGTAATCCAGGTAGACAATTGAACCAATTGAATTAATACAAATATTGAACTAAAATGATAATAATAACATGAAATATATGTCAGGTCCTTGAGGATATGCTGAGGAGTTGTGTCATTGAGTTTGAGGGAAGTTGGGATAGATACCTCCCACTGGCAGAATTTGCATACAACAATAGTTACCAAGCTAGCATCCAAATGGCCCCGTATGAAACACTGTATGGGAGAAAATGTAGAACTTCAGTGTGCTGGACTGAATTGGGCGAAGACAAACTGGTAGGCCCAGACTTGGTGAAACAGACTGAAGAGAAGGTAAAACTAATCAAAGCCAATCTGAAGGTTGCCTCAGACAGACAGAAATCCTATGCCGACTTGAAGAGAAAAGAAATAGAATATACAGTTGGCGACAAAGTGTTCCTCAAGGTGTCACCGTGGAAGAAGGTACTGAGGTTTGTAAGAAAAGGTAAGTTAAGCCCTAGGTTCATTGGCCCATATGAAATCATTGAACGTGTGGGTCCAGTGGCTTATAGGCTAGCTTTACCACCAGAGCTGGACAAGATCCACAATGTGTTCCACGTGTCTATGCTAAGAAGATACTACTCAGATCCTTCACATGTCATCTCCAGGGAAGAAATTGAAGTACAACCGGATTTGACATATGAAGAAGAACCCATACGGATCCTGGCTCGGGAAGTGAAAGAGTTGAGAAATAAGCAGATTCCATTGGTGAAAGTGCTTTGGAGGCACCACAACACCGAGGAGCAACTTGGGAAAGTGAAAAGACGATGAGGCAACAGTTCCCTCAACTGTTTGCATCAGGTAAATTTCGAGGACGAAATTTAAATTAGAGGGGAAGAGTTGTAACACCCTCCCTGTAGCAACCCCGTACATTCTCATTAGGTGACGTCGGTGGGCCGGCTAGAACGTTCGGAAAAAAATATTTAAACTAAAGTGAGGAACCATAATTAACTCAAATATTAATAAGAAAAATTTAGGAAAAATTTTAGAAATAAAATACAATCAAGTTAAATGAGCCGGTGCCCTAGCGATGGGTAACCTAGTGGGAAGTTGCGGTTCTAGCAACTAGGAGCCCTAGACCCGGGGAAAAATTCATAAAATAATTTTTGGGACTCCAGAGAAGGGTCATTGAGGTTCCTATGGCATTAGAATGCCAAGAAAATATTTAGAAAAATTTTTCAATCGGTACAGACAATTTTGACCCGTTAAGCAAAACGGAGGGCATTTTGGTCATTTCGCCTTCAGAGGTGATTTTTGGCCGACTTGTCCAGTTAAGTAAATAATTATTATGACATAAAATGTGAATAAATATTGCTAAAAATTAAATTGAAAATGAGTAGAGAAGAGAAGAAAAAAAAATGGAAGAAAATATCAATTATGACATTATATGATGTCATTAAACACTTACCCACCAATCATATTTAATCAACACTTAAATTAACTAATAAAATATGGATAAGAATACAGCAAAAGCTCATAAAAATCCAGCAGCCATCACCTTCACAAAACTCACCCGTAGCTCTCAAACTCCATACCCATTCCACCATTGAAAGCTTACCAAAGCTTTATAACCCACCCAAATCTCACTTAAAACCCTAAGTCCACTTCTATAAAATTTGTCTCTACATCTTGAGCAAGTGTTTGGCAGCCAAGAAAATAAAAGAAAGTGAAGAATTAACAAGAGAAAATTCTGCCCTACTAAGGTTAGTGCCATATTCCTTGCTTTTACATCTTTCTAATCATGAATTTGAGCTAAGTTAAGTTGAAAATTTGATAAAAATTGAATTAATGAAGCATGGTTATATTCCATGAAATTTTGGCAGCCTTGACATGAGTTAGAGTTAGGAGAATTCTTTGGTTTAAAGTGACATATTAGCTGCCCCTCTTATAAATTATATGATTAGTATAGCAAATTAGGAGTAAGATGCATGAATTGGAGGCTTGGTCAATTAGGGTTAGGGTTTTGAAATTTAATTTTGGTGGTGGATGAAAATGGGCATAAACTAAAGTTTTAATGATCAATTACTGACCATTTGGCTATTGGTAAACAAGAAATGAAGTGTGTTTAGTGATAGGATTTAGGTTTAGTGTGGCTGCCCTATGTGACCTGCAGAATTAGACAAGAGTCTAGCAGGTTTGGGCAGCCATAACTTGAATTGTATAGGTTCAATTGGTGTTTGGCAAATTGGACATGAAACTAGACATATAATGGCACAACTTTGGTGAAGAAACCATGCCCATAAGACCAAACCAAGTGGACCAAAAACTTGCCCCAATTAGGGTGTCCTGCAACCTGTTTCTGCAGAATGACCAAATGAACAGCGATTATTCATTTGGCCATAACTCAGTGTAGAATAGCGCAATTGACCTAAAATTTTACCAGCAACAAGCTAAGATATAGACCAACAACTTTCATGAAGAAACCCATCCCAAATTATGACTAGAACCTATCCAACAAGGGAGTTGAAGTCAGTGTTCACTGTACTGTAGATATGGTCAGTCCAGAAAAATCCCAATCCGGCCAGTTGTGGGTTTTGGACCATAACTTGAGCTACAAAACTCCAAATGGAGTGATTCAAAAAAGGAAATTCAACTAGACAAAATAAGGAACAACTTTCATGTTTATCATTTTTCCAAATTCCCACTGCAACAGTAACTACTGGAACAGTAAAGATAGGGTATGAAAACTAAAAATTCTGCTCCATTAATTTTAAGCTTAGAAATGGTATTGGTAACCAGTACCAACAAATTTTGAATGCAAAATGTGGTATGTTGGGAGTGTTAAAACCAATGTACCTATTTTCTATGCAAAAGTCAACATTTTTGTTGACTAAGAAAGGGAATAGTAACACCAAAACTTGAAATTCAAAAATTGTAAAATTCAAAAGTGTCAAATGCCCTAATATACCTAACAAGATTGGTTTGGATAGTTTGGCATGCCAATAGGGTTCAGTTAGCAGTACTGCACATGGCATTGTGCCATTCTGTGATTTCATGGCTTTTAGCCATTCTGACATTGTGTTGAGATTTGGCCTTGTGCCTGATGTTATTACAGCTTATTAGGCGTTACATTTGCCTGCCGAGATACATATGTGACCGATGGTGTGACGGCCCGAGGTACTTGATACCCAGTGCTAGTTTACCCGTTTATCCAGTCCAGTCATCCAGTATAGGTTACTTGGGCAACCAAAAATGAAAGTGGATAAATTTAATGAAATAATGAACATAACCAGTACAAAATAAGTAAGACTACAAATACTCATCGAAAATTTATTTGCAATAAGACATCAATACATTCACTGCATATTTATTTTCTGTTATTTCTTTTTTTTTTATTATTGGCACCACTAAGCATTATTGCTTAGCACGTTGCTTTTGCCACGCGTAGGTTCTGGAGATACTGACCGAGAGCCTAGTAGACCACAGACTGGGTGAGAACTCCTGCAGCTCTGCATAGTGTCTGTGTCACCTCACCATCTTCAGTGCATTGGTAGGACACTAGGTTTCATTTTGGTATTTTGTAACTAACTTTTATTTTCTCATATGTAATTGAAACTTATGTAATGTATTTTGGTATTAATGTATATAGTGGAAATTGTGTTTGTGAATGAAAAAGTCAATATTTATTTATGACTTTTACATGATTATCATATGAGATGAATGATTGAGAAATGGAAATGTTGTTGAAAAACATATTGAGATTTTGTTGATGAAATGGAGTTTGGGATTGATTGGAAATGATTATTGGAAGTGTTTTCACGAGTTCAAGAACTATTTTCTCCATTTTTAGCCGGTACTCTGCCGGATTTTCTATAAAATTTTCGGAACCTCAAATAAATTATAATTTCAATAAATGACTTAAATGAATTAGATTTCATAAATTATATTCAAAACTATGATAAAAATAAATTAAGGAAGAATAAAAATGATTGAGATAAAATAGAGTGTTCCGGTACACCGTGTGACATATCTTACTCGGATATACTGTAGACGGGTAAGGGGTGTCATACAAAGTCCCAATTCTAGCTAGAGTCAGGGTTTATGTCAAACTCCATTTGCATTAAATCTTATATTCTCTTTTAATTTCAATTCTTGACTTGTTAGACTTTCTTGTTAGAAACTCTTTTTCTAGCTAAGTCTATCTATCCTGGCCAGGAACTTAAATCATCAAGAACAATTAAAAGAACATAGGATTTTATCCCTATTTAATTAGGATAACGAATCCCATTTTGTCTAACACCTATCTCCATACATAACTAGTCAGAGCTAACACATGCCCATATACTCATACCCAGTATAAGTATGAAAGCAGTATCAAACTCAAACTACCTATATATAAGATAATTGTGTTATCTCAGGTTAAGGGATTATATGCACTAGTATGATCTTTATGACATTGCATTGACAACAGTAAACTCTATGTGTATGCCATAAGTGTCACTGGTTTGGCCCACTCATCATATGAGTGCCTACCATGTTTGTTATATGGCATGAGACTCACCATTCCAATCCATTAGAATCTCATACTAATTTATGGAAATAAACACGAATGAAAATCCTTCTGGATAAATCATGTCCTATGATGTATCCTAGATTGTGAATCAAAATTTATAATACTTATGCAAGAATGTTCTATCACTCATATACTTAACAACTTAAGAATAGAACATCTAACAAGATGTTAAAGGACCTTTTTCAATTAAACATAAGCAATTTATATTAATAGAAAAGAATATTTGCCTTTATTGAAGAATAAATATTTACAAGATACAAATAAATGATATGCTCTAGGCATATTGCTAATAATCTTCCACTTGCACTAAAGTCATTCATTGTAATATCTAAGACCCATCTTCTCAAGATGTTGGCCTAACTGTGTTTATGTCATGGCTTTTGTGAATGGATCAGTTGGATTATCAACTTATGCTATTTTCTTCATGGTTACATCGCCGTGCCCAACTATTTTTTTGATAATGTGATAGCGCCTTTCTATGTGTTTGGATTTCTGGCGAGACCGGGATTCCCTTGCTTGAATCACAGCACCATTGTTGTCACAAAATAAAAGGATTGGTGATAAAATAGAAGGACCACTCCAAGTTCTGTTATGAACTTTTTTTATCCAAATAGCTTCTTTTGCAGCATCTGATGCAGCAATATAATTAGCCTCTGTAGTGGAGTCGGTAGTTGTATTTTATTTGCAACTTTTCCAACTAACTGTACCTCCATTACATATGAACACAAAACTGGAGATACACTTTCTATCATCCTTATCTGATTGGAAATCAGAATTTGTAAAACCATCTAGTTGGAGATCACCTCCTCCATATATTAAGATTAAATCCTTAGTTCTTCTTATATACTTAAGGATATTTTTGACAGTAATCCAGTGTTCTAAACTTGGATTGTTTTGAAATCTGCTAGTCAAACTCACAACTAACCAATATCCAACCTAGTACACAACATTGCATACATCAGACTTTCAATAGCTGAAGCATATATTCTAGCCATTTTTTCTCTTTCTTTAGTTGTCGTTGGAGACATTTCCTTAAAAAGGTGGATGTCGTGTCTTACTAGTAACAATCCTCTCTTGGAATCAAGCATGTTAAATCTTTTTAACACCTTTTTCAAGTATAGACTTTGAGATAAACCTATCATTCTTTTTGCTCTATCTCTATAGATGCGAATTCCTAGAGTATAGATTGCTTCCCCTAAGTCTTTCATGGAGAATGAATTTGACAACCAGACTTTTACAGTAGTTAGCATACCGACATTATTACCTATTAACAATATGTCATCCATGTACAAGACAAGGAAAGCGACTGCACTCACACTAACCTTCTTGTATACACATGGTTCATCTTTATTTTTGATAAAACCAAAAGATTTAATGGCTTCATCAAAATGGATGTTCGAACTTCTCGAAGCTTGCTTTAACCTATAAATGGATCTCTTTAGTTTGCATACTTTAGAACCATCCTTGGATTCAAAACCCTTAGGTTGTTCCATGAATATGTTTTTCTCAATGTATCCATTGAGAAAAACAGTTTTTACCAAATCTCATAATAATGGTATGCAACTATAAATAATAAAATCCTAATGGATTTAAGCATGGCTACAAGTGAGAAGGTCTCTTCATAATTGATTTCTTGCCTTTGGCGAAATCCTTTTATAACTAGTTGTGCTTTATAGGTCTCTACCTTTCCATCAGAACCAATTTTCTTCTTGCCATTTATTCCTTATAGGTACAATACCTTCAGCAGGGTCTACAAGATCCCAAACTTGGTTCTTGTAATGGAATCCATTTCAGATTTCATTGTCTTAATCGATTTTGAAGAGTCTATAACTAATATAGCTTCTTCATAGGTTATAGGATGATCTCCATGATCAATTTCCTCATAAACAAATAACTCTTGTTCATACTCATGAAGAAAACTATATCTCTCTGGTGGATGAGATATTCTGGTTGATCTATGAGGAAGTGATGTGGATAAATCATCAATAGGTTTAAGCTGACTGGATGGATCTATACCCATTTGATTTGTTGGTTGACAGAAATTCTCTGATTCCAATTCTATCTGCCGTCCTTTGCCACTTTCTTGAATAAATTTTTTTTCAAGAAAAATAGCATCTCAACTTATCACAATCCTTTGTGATATAGGAAGATAGAAATAATATCCAAAACTATCTTTTGGATACCTAACAAATTGTCCTTTTTTAGATTTGGTTTCTAATTTATCAATCTTCAGCTTTTCAATGTAAGTTGGACAACCCCAAATCTTCTTTATTATTTTCTATGCCATATCTCGTATGGAGTGAAAGAGACTGATTTAGATGGAACTCTATTAAGAATATATAAAGTTGTTTCTGATGCAAATCCGTATAAGGAGATTGGCAAATCTGTATAGCACATCATACTGCGTACCATATTTAATGGCATATGGTTTCTCCTTTTAGATACACCTTTTGATTGTGGCATTCCTAGAGGAGTTAATTAAGAAAGAATGCCGTGTTCTTTTAAGAACTCATCAAATTCAGTACTTAAGTATTCTCCTCTTCGATATGATTTTAGAGTTTAATACTTTTTTCTATTTGTTTTTCTACTTCATATTTAAATTCTTTGAACTTTTCAAAGGATTTATGCTTGTATTTCATTAAATACAAATAACTATACCTAGATTTATCATCAATAAAGGTAATGAAATAGTGATAGCCACCTTTGCCATTTCTTTAAATGGGCCGCATACATTACTATGTCCCAACTCTAAAATATTTTCAGCCTTAACTCTTGTCCAATAAAGGGAGATCTAATCATTTTGCCTTGAAGGTAGGATTCATAAGTTGGAGTAGGGTCAGAATCCAATGAAGATAAAATCCCCATTTTCTCTAATTTTGCAATCCTATCTCCTGTAACATGATCTAATCTTAAATGTCAAAGATGTTTTAAACTAGAGTTGGATTTAATTATGGCATTAAATTCAATTTGATTGCTTGCACTGGTTTTGTATTGATTATTATTATCCAAATAATAAAAACCATTATGTAAATAACCCATGCCCACAATTTTATTTCTAAAATAAACATTGCAAACATCATTCATGAATTGAAATTCATATCCATTTCTAGTTAAACTAGATAGAAAAATGATGTTCTTAAAAGCATCAGGTACATAATATACATGATCTAAATACAAAACATGTTCAATTAAATACAAAGATTTATACCCTATGGCTAAAGCTGCAACTGTTGCTCCATTGCCAATTCTGAGTCTAACATCTTGTGCCTGCAAGCTGCTACTGCGTGCTAGTTCTTGCATATCAAAACATATGTGAGAACTCACACTAGTATCTAAAACCCAAGCTGTAGATGAACTAGGTGTATCATTTGAATCTAAATAACAAGAAATAGATAAACCTTCAAAAGGTTTATCCTTCTTGTTTTTTAGAGTTGCCAAATACTCTGGGCAATTTCTCTTCTAATGCCCATCTTTTTAACAATGGAAACATTTTCCCTTATCAAAAATAACTTTAGATTTCTTCTTTCTTTGTGGCTTGGCTATTCGACCTAAAGGCCTAGGAACAGAAGGCTTCTTTTTCTTATTGCCTTTTTTTCTTTTTGGAGTTTCTAGTTGAAGAAGAAGCAACTAAAGCTACCTCCTTTCCTTTACTACCTGGCATGTTGTTTTGGGCGATCACTAGTAGGTTCAATAACCCAGCCAAGGTGCACTCCTATTTAGTCATGTGAAAATTTGTAATAAAATTCCCAAATGACTCAGGGAGAGACTGAAGGATCAAATCTGTTTGTAATTAGAAGTCCATGTTAAAATCAAAATCTTCCAACTGCTCAATGAGTTGGATCATTTTGTGGACATGATCTCTAACATTTTATCCCTCTGTCATCCTCATTCTAAATAGCTATTTTGATATCTCATATCTTGCATGCCTACTATGCTCACCTTACAACTCTTGTGGGTGAGTGAGGATTTATGTGCACTATGCATCTTTTCATACTATTTTTGCAATTCATTTTTCATTGATGCCAGCATGTAGCACCTTGCCCTTAAGTTATGTTCTTTCCACCTGTCTAAAGTGTAACACCCCGAACCTCTGAGCTCTGAATAGTACCAATTTTTGGTCTGTGACTAGTATTGTTCAAAGACACCTTGAGGACCAAAAATAAAAGGAAAATTAATTGAGATAAACACAATTAAACATCAAGAGAACCAAAGACCTAAGAACTCATCGGGTATTATGAAAAAGAAGGATTATGACCCAATGAGGAGCATTTTGGTTAATTCACTTCAAGAGTTGATTTTTGACCAAAATGTCAATTAAATTAAATGAAAATAAGATATTGAATTATGAAGAAATCTTGAGTAATATTAAGTGTAAATGTAAAAAGAAAAGAAAAGAAATAAAAACTTAAGTTTAATTACATTTATGATACAAATAAAATTTTATAACCAATGGGCTTTGGACAACCCAATTAAAAATTAATTAAATAAATCAAAATGGGGATAAATATATAAAGGAAACAAACCCTCTTCCCTTTCCCCATTTGTGCTGCCACCCTCTTCCCATCCTCTCTCTCTCTCTTTTCTTCATTTCCCCCATTTGCAATCTCCCTCCACTCTTGATTTCCCACCTTTCATCCATGGATTCTCAATCTAAATGGTAGAAAACACCAAAGTGACCTTTGATTGAGGGATTGAAGCAAGAAGAATAAGGAATTTGGAAGGGAAATTGAAGATTAAAAGTTGGACACTTGAGGTAAGTTTCATTTCTTGCTCAAATAGTTATACAAACTTTGAATCAAGTTAGATTTTAATAAAAATTACATGAGAAAGCATGAGAATCATATATATATGAAGAGGTGTGATTTTGGCCAATTTGGGGAAAACTTAGTGTTTGATGTGTTTTAGTTAATTTGATGATGAATTCAAGCTTAAATGAAGTGGTATACATGTTTAGGGTAGTAGAATTACATGGGAATTACATAAATTGGAAAAACTGAAAATTTGGGTTCATGGAAAATTAAGGCTTTTATTGTATGAAGTGTAATTGGTGTTTATAATGGAAATTTATGGTAATTTGAAGTTCTTTGAGTGTGAATTGACAATTGTAAGATAAAAAGAATTAATGAAATGGTATGGATAGGGGAACATTGTAAACTAGGGTTTATGTAGAATTAAGGCTTTTATAGTATGTTATACAATTGAGGGATATAAGACCTAATTATGGTCATTTGACATATTTTAGTTGAGAATTTATATTGAATTGATGAAGTGTACATGATTGGTGAAATAAATGTTATGAAATTGCATGAATTGTGAAGTTGGGAATTTGGGGGTTTAAGGAAAATTTAGGGGGTTTTGTGCTATGAAGTGTTATGGATGTATTAATGTTTAATTATGGTCATTTGGGGTGAATTAAATGTGAGTTGATGTTGGTTAGTGGAAGCAATTAGGGAGGTGACAATTGAACCTTAGGGCAAAAAATTCTGAACCTGAGTCCAGCATGTTTAGACAGCCATAAGTTGAGCTACATAACTCCAATTGGTGTGAGACCAATTGAAAATGAAACTTAAGACATAGGGATAAAATTTTCATAAAGATACTCTGCCCGAAAATGACCATAAGCTACCCTAAATGAGCCTTGAATATAGAGGTGGAATTTTAGAATCTGTAGTGGTGACCATGTGAACAATAAAGTTTGCATTGTCATAACTCTCTTTAAAAAACTCCAAATTAGGTGATTCTTGAACCTATGGAAACCTTAAACATAGAAGAACATTTCATATGAAGAACTCAAGGCCAATTATGAACTTAACTCAATCAAATTACTGAGCGAAGTTAAGCCAATGAATCTGCCAGAACCTGAATCTACAGAATTTGGACCATGTGAACAGTAAAACTTGAATTGTCATAACTCTATCTAGAAAACTCCAATTTAGGTGATTCTTGAACCGATGGAAATCTAAAATATATTATAACATTTTATATGAAGAACTTAAGGCCAAATTATGGACTTAACTTAATCAAATTACTGGGCAAAGTTAAGTCACCAAATCTGCCAGAATTTGCCCATGTGAACAGTAACTACTATTTTGGTCATAACTTGAGTTGCACAACTCTAAATTAGGTGATTTAAAAAGGAAAATAAATTTAAGACCTAGAGGAACAATTTTCATGAAGAACACTTCGCCGAATTATGATTGGAATAAAGTAAAAATTGAATTCAAAAATTTGGACACTAAGCTGTCCAAAGTTCCAAACTCTTTGAAATTTGCCAATCTAACTTAGGGAGGCATTAAACATTTATGAAATTGGTTTTTGGCAATAGTTAAGATGAATATTGATACATTGTACTTGTGTATTTTCAATAGAAAAAGAGGTTGGGATGGACAAGGAGAAGTAAGTAAAGAGAAAGGAGAATTATTGAAGGTTTGTGCACAACTAACTTTTTTCTTCATTTTTAACCTTGCAAATTGATTTGAATGAGTTTGCATTGAATGAGTTTAATTTGAATGAGATATGGTTTTTCTCTTGCATTTGAGAAATTTGGGTGTTGCCACCTCTATATGGGTTCTATGATGATTTGAATGTGTTTATTGGTTTGCAAATGTGATTGTTGATTGAGAAACTTTTGAAAATGGTTTTGAAACCACAGTTAGCATGACAGTCCCTTTCAAAACTCCCCAGTAGTAACGGCTACTTGGAGTTTGATATTTGATTATGATTATGTACCCCATTAATAACGATTAGTGGGGTGAGACTATATGAGTACTCATTAGCTAGCTAGCCATTCCCTCATTAATAACAGTTAGTGAGGTTGAGATTGCTTTGTTGTGGTATACAACCCAGCATTGATCATGAAATTTTGTGTCATGGTCTAAACTGTGTGTTGATAATAGCAATACTTATGCTTTGTGAATTATGATTTGTGAAGTATAATTTCTCATTTGAAAGGTGATTTCAATAAATGGTTCTTATGGACTTAGAACTATTGTGATGTTTTCATGCTTATGAAAAATACGATTTATTATATTTTGACAAGTTGTACTTTATTTTAAGTTTTAAAGTTATTAATTGTGCACCACTGAGTAATATACTCAGCGATAGCTTATTTATGCTGTCACAGGTAAGGGAAAGGAGAAGACTGTCCAGTGAGAGACTTGGAGGCAACTTTTTGTATTGACTATGGGTATATATAGTAAGTATACCCCTGTAATTTCCTTTTGATGTATTTTGTAACTACATGTATAGACGTACGAACATTAAGCAGTTTGTATTAAAAAGCATTATATTGCTAAAGCATTTTGAGATTGTAAATATTTGTACTTCATTTTAAGAATTATGCAAATATAACTTTTGTAATATTAAGTTTATTTCCTCTAATGAATGTCTACTTGAAATATAATTGAATTTATTATGCTTAAGAAATGGATTGAAGAAAATCTTTGACTTGCCTTATATTATGCTTTCAGCAGGTTATTTATTTGGATTTTGCTAAAGTTTTAACTATCACCACATAGTTTTTCGCAAAATAAAATTAAGATAAAAAGCTATGATTTATTCAAAATCCATTGTAGTATATTTAATGGGTTATCGGTAGGTGTAGTTCGGTAATTCATTAGGTATGCTACGGGAACATATCATGCCTTATAAGGGATAAGGTGTGACATAAAGTATCAAGTTCCTCCTGTGAGGCCCCAGTAGGTAAGGGACTAGGAACTTTTGAATCTAGAACATATCCAATACGTTTAAAATTAGGACAAGTATTAAGTTCCTTAGCCAATCAGAGAAATTTAGTTTAGTAAGCTTATTATGGTCTAATATGCCAGCTAACATGTTGGATGGTTATAGTTATGAGCTCATTTTTATCAGATTATAAACTACAGAAAATAACAAGATTCAAATTAGTAAATTGTATCAAGTAATTTACCAAAATGATTATGGTCTTTTAATCAAATTGGTCCTCCCACTAATTTAACGAGTCCTACACTTCCAAAGTAGGAAACAAAAATCCATGTTGGGTTAGATTTCTAGTTGGTGATTGAATTCTTATAGACTTGTTAATCATTCTCAGGTACATCCATTCTTGGATTCATAACAATCTACAATTGAGCAACTCTTTGCCCATCGCATCTTATATAAGACTTAATCAATTATTTGGCTCTTAATGCTCGAAACCTCAGGTACATCCATTCTTGGTCTATATTGCATTAGTTAAGTTGAACCCACTAAGTTAGTAAATATGCAAATTTGAACCTCAATTACCTCAGGTACATTCATTCTTGGCCACCAAAGTATTTACACACTTAAAACATCTTATGCTTAACAATTATTTCAAGAAAATCTCTTAAACCAAATGCATTATCCCTATGTAACCATAGCCAACAATATAAGTATTTAAAATTTCTTAAATAATTGGCTTAGTGGAGAGCTATGATGCAATTTTCAAAATTACACCATTAACAACTTAATCATTTTGTTGGAAGATTTCTTTGGCTGCCCTAATTACTATTCGGTCTCTCTTTGCATATTAACCAATTTTTATGCATATCTCATATACAACATGAAAATATGTATCACATACATACATTCATACAATAGTAATGTAAAAAGGCATGATCATGGACTATTATATGGGAATTCAATCCTAGCCACAAGGATGTAAGGGCATCCTAGGTTAACATCCATCTAATTGTAGCTTGTTCACAATTCTCCAACTCTTGAAGTCTTGTGCTCCTACTGATCTCCATCAATGCTTGAACTCCATTTTTTCTTGTAGAATCACCAAGCCAATTACATAAAGTACCCTTAGCATACCAAGGTGAATTTATAAAAGAATTGAACATACAAGCTCAAATAAATGAATGTACAACCTAAAAAACTACCACAACAACTTATGATACAATCATTGTAAGAATTAAAATAATTATTACAAGCCCATAGAAATAAATAAGGAAGCAATCATATTGGTTTCCTAAAGTCCATGATCACCCATCATGCTAATCCATACATTCAACAGTTGAACATATATGTTAATCCTAAATATCATATATTCAAAATTAACCTAACCACTCATGAATCACATTCATATTCATGTTATATTCAATTTGGGACTTAGATTAAACAATTCAATCATAAAGAAAAGTCATAAAAGTTGATGAAACACCTTGATCACATCATTAGCCTAATGGACATTCTACCATAGCATAATGGTGCTTCACTTAAAAATTGTGATTTTTCTTGCTATCTAATGGTTTTAAACATCATCATATGTATTTTAAACACCATTAAACAAGTCAAATCAAAAAGATAAAATTGTTTACAAAAATACTAATTTCGGCCAAACCATAATTAGGAGCAGGATTTTTGCATTTCTTTAATTTTCACCTTAATTTAACTTGTGTTCAAGTCACTTCTCATGCAACCTAACATTTTTCCAAGCTGCCTATGACATGATTAATGTTCCTAATGGCAAATTAGGGTGGCTTTGATACCAGTTGAAAGTGTTATGCACCAATTGTAAGAACAATTCATCAATAGGTGCAAGAATTAGCAGTTTAAAATTTTTCCTTAACTTAGGGCTTCATGCATCATGCAATCCCATTAAGCTATTGAAAAACACATAATTTAGTCATACTAAATAATGCTTTAAATGCTAATAAAGCCTAATTGCCATTCTGAAAGAATTTTCCCAAATTATACCAAGCTAGGGTTTTAGAGATAAACTCACCCTTGAGGCGCAGAATCAACAATTCCCACCAAATCCGGGTAGTGAAGACTATCAAATGCTAGCCCTCTAGCTTGTCCATACAAGCACTTGATCTGTAACACCCCTCACCCGTCTATAGTGTAGCCGAGCAAGGTGTATCACATGGAGTGCTAAAGCACCTTATCTGATTTTATCTTATCTTCAGAATACTCATTTGGACTCGAATAGTTTTTGTGTAAAATTCATATCATTTGGTTATAATATAAAACTTTTGAAAAAACTAAGTTTGCGTAATTTTTTTAATGAAAATCCAGTAGAGTACCGGCTGTAAATTGGATAAACAGTTCTTCTACATCTGTAAAAAACAATTTCAATATAGTATACTCAATCTCAACAATCAATTTGTCTCAATAGTTTCTCAATGGAGCCTCAAAACTCCTTAAAATTCTCAACAGAATATTCATATCTCAATAAGGCATTCACTTTTAGTTTACAGTCTCATTCAGATCAAATTAATCTCAAATACAGAAAGAAATACTTAATTTTACTCAATTACAAAATATACAGATAATTACATAAACTTTAGATTACAAAGCTTTACAAAATATATGGTGAAATCCCAAAGCTGATACAAAATACAAAATACTGATTTCACCCTATATCCTACCATGTATGCAATGCAGTGTAAGGGACTCTAGACTCCTGTGCAGATCTATCTCTCAACCCATCTTAGGTCTGCTAGGCTCTCCAGCTGTGTCTCCAGTACCTACGCATGGCAAATGCAACGGGCTAAGCAATAATGCGTAGTGATGCCAATATAAAATGGAACTAGACTAAAATAAATAAAATAATTATTTATTTTAGTCCTGATACTAATATCTCTCATTGACTAATGTTTCAGTAATTCTGACACTAATACATCTTACAGACTGGTATTTTGGTAATTCTTAAAAAAGTTATGAATTTATTACTTGTTATGTCTTTATTTGGTAATTATTTATTTAAGAATAGTTTAGTTGCCCCAAGTGACCTAGACAGCGGACCAGAACGGATAACGAGAAAACAGGCACTGGGTATCAAGTGCCTCAGGCCCTCACACCATCGATCACAAAGTGTCTCCCGGTGTGCAGGTATGGCTAACAAGCCATATAAATGCAAGTATGGCTAATAAGCCATATAATTCATAGGGAATAAGGCTAAGTAATCATCATAATTGAAGGAGCGAAAGCATGAAAAATTATTAGATTAGAACATTGAATTCAAAAATTTTCTTCTAGGGTCTCATGCATCATGCAAGATTTAATTTTTACCTATTGATTTCAATGTTCAATTGCATATTAAAACTCTTTTAATATGTATTTGGACCTATGTTTGCCATTTAAGATTTTTAGAATTAACAGATTAATTTATTAGAACCCTAGATTAAATCAAGAAGATGTGCACTAACCTTTTGATGCACTGTATTTGTTTTTAGTACCTTTGTGAAGCACTTAGGACCCCAGATGTTGTCCCTCTAGCTTGTCCATACCAAAATTACCAAAGGCAGCCCCTTAAACAACTTCTCAAGCCTTTCCAATCAATTAAAAATTAAGGTTTTGCCTTTAGATATGTTATAGATGTATATAGGACACTAGAAACGATTTCTAGCAATTTTAATTCAAGAGAATGTTGGCAATTCTCTTTGAATTGATGAGAGATGAAGAAGAAGACAAGGGTGGTGGCACCTCTTTGAGAAAATCATATTGTTATTTTATTCTTTTATCCTTTCCCTTTTATAATTAAGTCACTACTTAAAACCCTTTCCACATGTCACCTTCTGATTGCCTCTTAGTTTTATTGACTCAATCACGTTGTGCCAAGTGTCAAACCTAGATTTAATCTTGACTTTGATCATCTTACATGATTAAAAGAAAAATGGCAAGCTTATATGGTGCCATGTGTCACCATCTCATGGTCCCACAAGTCACCCTATGAAATGACCAAATTACCCTTGTGTTGTAATTTTGAGTTCTTAACCCAAAATAATTATTTCTCCTTTTCTAATCAATTTATATCAAATATAAATTAATTAATTAATCTCTATTAATTAATTTATCATAATTAAATTCATAATTAAATACTTTAAATATAAATTTAACTTGTACTATACATCCAATAAACTAGATTTGGTTTTAAGCCATGCTAGGGACTTTGCAATCTAATTGCAAACCAAACCTATTTAATTAATCAATTAAACTCTTTAACTAATTAATTAAATCACATTTAACTTGGTGATTACTTGTGTATGTGTGTAACTCGTTAGGCTCATCACTAATTGGTAATGAGATATGATATTAACTCTTAATATCATCAAAACTCTTTCTTATCATAAATGATTTCTCTAAATCATTTTATGCACCTCATAGACCATGGTTAACACCTAGCATAGCATGCCATGGCCACCTAATTAGTAATAAGGAATACCTTAAATGAATCTTTTATCATATGTTATCATACACTAGAATCTCTCTGTTACAAAATCCCAATTCGAGCTAAAGTCATGGTTTATGTCAAACTCTATTTGCTATGAATATTATGTTCTCTTTTAATTCCAGTTCTTGATTAAAAAGATTTTCTCATTAGAAACTCTTTTCTGATTAAATCTATATGTCCTGGCCAGGAACTTGAAACATCAAGAACAATTAAATGAACATAGGATTTTATCCCTATTTACTTAGGATAACAGATTCCATCTTGATCAACACCTACCTCCATATATAACTAGTAGGAGCCAACACATGCCCATATACCCATACACAGTACAAGTATGAAAGCAGTGTCAAACTCAAGCCACCTATATACAAGATAACTATGCTATCTCAGGTCTAAAGATTATATGCACTGATATAATTTATGACAATGCATTGACAAGAGTAAACTCCATGTACTTGTCATAAATGTCACTGGTTCGGCCTACTTATCATGCATAAGAGCCTATTATATTTTTTATATGGCATGAAACTCACCATTCCATCTTATTTACATCTCATATAAATAACTTAGGAACAAACATGATTATAATTTTTCTGGATAAGTCATGTCCTTATTGTGAAGTATCCTCTATTGTGAACCAATTTATGATACTTTGTGCTAGAAATACTGTCACTCATATTCTTAACAACTTAAGAATAGAATTTCTAACAAAATATCAATGGACATTTTCTATTACACATAAATATATTACGTAAATGGAAAAGTGAAAATGCCTTTTATTAATAAAACATGTACAAGATACATACTAAATGATATGCTCTAGGGCATACTACTAATAATCTCCCACTAGCACTAGAGCTATTCATTATAATATCTTAGACCCATCTTCTCAAGATGACGGTCTAACTGAGCTTGCGACATAGGTTAGTGAATGGATCATCTGGATTTTCAGCTGATGCTATTTTCTGCATGGCTTCATCACCCCGCCCATCTATCACTCTGATAATGTGGTAGCACCTTTCTATGTGTTTGGATTTTTGGTGAGACCAAGGTTCCTTATATCCAAACAGCCTCTTTTTGCAGCATCTGATGCAGCAATGTACTCAGCCTCTGTAGTGGAATCAACAGTCGTACTCTATTTGGAACTCTTCCAACTGACTGCACTTCCATTATAAATGAACACAAACCCAAAGGTAGACTTTCTATCATCGATATCTGATTAAAAATCAGAATCAATATAACCATTCAATTGCAAGTCACCACCTCCGTAAATCAAGAATAAATCCTTAGTTCTTCACAAGTACTTAAGGATATTCTTGACAGTTATCCAGTGTTTCAAACTTGGATTGGATTGAAACTTGCTAGTCAAACTAACAACATGTGCAATATCCGACCTAGTACACATCAAACTTCCAATAGCCAAAGCATATGGAATCCTGGCCATTTTATCTCTTTCTGCATGTGTCTTTGGAGACATCTCTTTAGAAAGGTGGATACCATGTCTCACCAGTAATAATCCTCTCTTGGAATCAAGCATGTTAAACCTCTTTAACACCTTTTCAAATATAGACTTTGGGATAAACCAATTTTTCTTTTCTCTCTATCTCTATAGATGTGAATCCCAAGAATATAGTTTGCCTCCCCTAAGTCTTTCATGGAGAATGTATTTGACAACCATACCTTTACAACTGTCAACATACCTGTGTCATTACCCATCAACAAAATGTCATCCACATATAAGACAAGGAAAGTGACAGCACTATCACTAACCTTCTTATATACACATGGCTCATCCTCATTTTTTATAAAACCAAATGACTTAATGGCTTCATCAAAATGGATGTTCCAACTCCTCGAAGCTTGTTTTAACCCATAAATGGATTGTTTTAGCTTGCGCACTTTGGAATCATCTTGGGATTCAAACCCCCTAGGTTGTTTCATAAAAATATTTTCTTCAATGTATCCATTGAGAAAAACTATTTTAACATCCATCTGTCAAATCTCATAATCATAGTATGCAGTTATTGCTAATAGAATCCTAATTGATTTAAGCATGACAACAGACGAGAAAGTCTCCTCATAGTCGATTCATTACCTTTGGCGAAACCCTTTCACTACTAGCCTTACTTTATAGGTCTCTACCTTTCCATCAGAACTAATTTTCTTCTTGAAAACCCATTTGTTCCATATAGGTACAATACCTTTAGGTGGGTCAACAAGATCCCAAACTTGATTCTTATACATGGAATCAATTTCAGATTTCATAGCATCAATCCATTTTGAAGAGTCTATATCTGATATAGCTTCTTCATAGGTAAGTGGATCATTTCCATGATCTACTTCTTCATGAGTAGACAACTCTTGTTCTTCTTCATGAAGAAAACCATATCTCGCTGGTGGGTGAGATATCCTGGTTGATCTACGAGGAATAGCTGTAGAAGTTTTATCAATAGGTGTAGGTTGACTATATGGATCTATATCCATCTGATATGTTGGTTGGTAAGAATTCTCGAATTCTAACTCTATTTGCCTTCCTTTGCCTCCTTTTTGAACAAACTATTATTCAAGAAATGTGGCATCTCTAATTACCACAACCTTTTTGATGTAAGCAAATAAAAATAATATCCAAAACTCTCTTTTGGATATCTAACAAATCGACCCTTTTTTGATCTGGTTTCCAATTTATCAGTGTTCAGCTTTTTGATATAAGCTGGACAACCCCAAATCTTAACATGCTTAAGACTTGGTTTTCTTCCATGCCATATCTCATAAGGTGTGGAAGATACTGATTTGGATGGAATCCTATTCAGAATATGCAAAGCTGATTCTAATGCAAATCCCCAAAAGGAGATTGGCATATTAGTATAGCTCATCATACTACGTACCATATCTAATAGGGTACGGTTTCTCCTTTCAGATACACCATTCAGCTATGGTGTTCCTGGAGGAGTCAGCTGGGAAACAATGCCATGCTCTTTCAAGTATTCATTAAATTCAGTACTCAAGTATTCACCTCCACGATCTGATCGAAGAGCTTTAATACTTTTTCTTGTTTGATTTTCTACTTCAGATTTAAATTCTTTGAACTTTTCAAAGGATTTATATTTGTATTTCATCAAATATAAATACTCAAACCTTGATTTGTCATTAGTAAAGGTAATTAAGTAATGAAAACCATCTCTAGCCATTTCCTTAAATGGACCACATACATCACTATGTATTAGATCCAAAATATTTTTCAGCTCTTAGTCCTTGTCCAACAAAGGGTAATCTAGTCATTTTGCCTTAAAGGCAGGATTCACAAGTTAGAGTAAGTCTAAAACCCAATGAGGATCCTCATTTTTCCCAACTTTGCAATCCTATCTTCTGCAACATGACCTAACCTTAAGTGCCAAATATATTTTGAACTTAAGTTGATTTTCATCATGGCATTGCATTCTTTTATATTGCTTGCATTAGATTTGTATTTAACATTATTATCTAAATAATAAAGTCCATCATGCATATAACCCAAACCAACATATTTATTTCCAAAATAAATAATGCAAACATCATTTATGAACTGAAATTCATAACCATCTCTAGTCAAACTAGATATAGAAATCATGTTCTTAAAAGGCATCAGGTACATGCAAAACCTTATTTAAATACAAAACATGTCCATACATGTATAAAGATTTAGATCCTATGGCTAAAGCTTCAACAGTTGAGCTTTTACCAACCCGGAG
The DNA here is from genome assembly GCF_030052815.1 of Hevea brasiliensis. NCBI lineage: Eukaryota > Viridiplantae > Streptophyta > Magnoliopsida > Malpighiales > Euphorbiaceae > Hevea > Hevea brasiliensis. The sequence goes on along the minus strand of NC_079497.1, from coordinate 31,769,998 downwards.
TCTAATATCTCATTAGTGCAAGCTGCTACTACTTGTTATACTCTAGGCAATTCCTATTCCTGTGCCCATCCTTCTGGCAGTCGAAACACTTTCCTTTGCCTCCATCAGCTTTGGTCTTCCCTTTTTGTTTAGCTATCTTCTTAGAAGGACCAGGAATTTGAGGTTTCTTTTTCTTATTGCCCTTCTTCTTGTTAGACTTTCCAGCAGAAGAAGATGCAATCAAAGCTACCTCTTTTCCTTTATTGCTTGGCATATTCTTTTGGGCAATAAACAGTATGTTAAGTAGACCAACCAAGGTTTATTCCTGCTTAGTCATATGGAAATTTGTCACAAAAATTCCCAAATGACTCAGGAAGGGACTGAAGGATCAAATCCGTCTGCAGTTGGAAATCTATGTTAAAGTCAACTCTTGTAGGTGAAGGAGGATCTCACTTGCATATTGCATGTTCTCATGTTGCTTCTATAACTCATTACTCATAGAAGCAAGCATGTAACACTTAGCACTCATATCATGCTTCTTCCACTTGTCCAAAGTTTCATGTTCCTCTTAAGTGGCCTCTGGAGGTAAGAGACCAGGAACTTATGAGTCTAGAACATATCCTATATGTTTAAGGTTCAGGACAAGTTTCAGATTTCTTAGCCAATCAGAAAGATTAGGTCCTGTCAACCTATTGTGATTAAGTATGCTCGCAAGGATATTGGATGGTGGTGGTTATGGTGTGCTCATTATTATCAGAAAATTAACTGCAGAAAATAACCAGATTAGTTAGTAAATATATCATGTATTTAACCAAAATGATTATGGTCTTTTAATCAAATTGGTTCTCCCACTAACTTAGTGAATCCTACACTTCCAAAGTAGAAAATGGAAATCCTAGTTGGATGGATTTCTAGTGGGTGATTGAATTCTTATAATCTTATTGATCATCCTCAAGCATATCCATTATTGGAATTACAATAAACTATAAGTGAGCAACTCCTTGCCCATAACATCTCATGTGAGGTTCAATCCTTTACCTAGCCCCTAATGCTCAAAATCTCAGGCACATCCATTATTGACTTATCTTGCATTAGTTAAGTTGATCCCATTGAGCCAGTAAACATGCAAATAATTTTAATGTCCTTAGGACATCCATTATTGGCCACCAAACCATTTACATATTTGCAACATCTCATGCTTAACAATTATTCTTAAGAAAATATCTTAAATTAATTGCATCATATGCAAGTATTTAAATTTTCTTAAAACAATTGCCTCAATGGAGGGCCCGTTATATAATTACCTTTAATTATACCATTTCCAACTTAATCATTTGTTTAGAAGATTTTGTGGTCGGCCTAATTATTATTATGGTCTGGTCTCACTTTGCACATTATCCGATTAGCATGCATATATCATACACTTGCGTACATTCCCATACATCTTATGCATTCATGGATAAACATATAAATATGGTATGATCATGGACTTTCTAAGGGATTCAATTCTGAGCCACCAAGAATTGAATCAAGGCATTCCTAGGTGCATTTCATTCATTCATATTACAAGAGTTGCTGAAGGAGTACATAATCAACACTTGATCTTGAATTCCTCCCACTGGTCCCAACAATGCTCTTGACGTCCTTGATTTTCTTGCAATCCAATTACATAGTAATCCTTGGCATACCAAAGCGAATTTACAAGAACCAAATAAATGAAATTACAACCCAAAAATATTACAACCTTTATAATACATGCCATCAAAATAAATTAAAATAAATTAATTAATTTACAACCCAAAGAAACATAAAAGAAAAAAATCCAATCACATTGGTCTTTTATTGTTTATGATCATCCATCATGCATATCACCATTTAACAATTACATAAAATATACATACTAAGATTAAATTGAATATCTCATATTCAACTTAAAATTCTATATTTAAATATGATTCAAACAAATTTAAAAGTTCAGATTTGAATCACATTCAAACAAATTTAAAAATTCAGATTTGAATCACATTCAAATAAATTTAAAAATTCATATTTGAATCACATTCAAACAAATTTAAAAATTCAGATTTGAATTAAAATTTAATTGTGTGATTAAAAATCCTAATTAAACATTTTAATTAGTTATGAAATGGGCCTTAGATCATATAACAATTGCACATTCTATACCCATCTACCTTGTGCACCATAGTGGTGCCAAAACCATGAGTACCATGGGCACAATCATAATGCCGCCACACACTTCTTTGCAACCAGAAATGAAACAATCATCTTATGATCAAATCACACAATTAAATCATATAACAAACAATCTAAATGGCAAGTATAGTGGCTCTGATACCAATTGAAAGAGCAGAAGCATGAAAAATTATTAGATTAGAACATTGAATTCAAAAATTTTCTTCTAGGTTCTCATATATCATGCAAGATTCAATTTTTACCTATTGATTTCAATGTTCAATTGCATATTAAAACTCTTTTAATATGTATTTGGATCTATGTTTGCCATTTAAGATTTTTAGAATTAACATATTAATTCATTAGAACTCTAGATTAAATCAAGAAGATGTGCACTAACCTTTTGATGCACTATAATTGTGTTTGGTGCCTTTGTGAAGCACTTAGGACCCAAGATGTTGTCCCTCTAGCTTGTCCATACCAAGATCACCAATAGTAGCCCCTTGAACAACTTCTCAAGCCTTTCCAATCAATTAGAAATTAAGGTTTTGCCTTTGGAGATGTTATAGATGTATATAGGACACTAGAAACGATTTCTAGCAATTGTAATTCAAGAGAATGTTGGCAATTCTCTTTGAATTGATGAGAGATGAAGAAGAAGAGACGAAGAAGAAGACAAGGGTGGTGGCACCTCTTTGAGAAAATCATATTGTTATTTTATTCTTTCATCCTTTTCCTTTTATAATTAGGTCACCACTTAAAACCCTTGCTACATGTCACCTTCTGATTGCCTCTTAGTTTAATTGACCCAATCACATTGTGCCAAGTGTTAAACCTAGATTTAATCTTGACTTTGATCATCTTACATGATTAAAAGAAAAATGGCAAGCTTATATGGTGCCATGTGTCACCATCTCATGGTGCCACATGTCACCCTATGAAATGACCAAATTACCCTTGTGTTGTAATTTTGAGTTCTCAACCCAAAATAATTATTTTTCCTTTTCTAATCAATTTATATCAAATATAAATTAATTAATTAATCTCTAGTAATTAATTTCTCATAATTAAATTCATATTTAAACACTTTAAATATAAATTTAACTTATACTATACATCCAATAACCTATATTTAGTTTCAAGCCATGCTAGAGACTTTGTAATCTAATCGCAAACCAAACCTATTTAATTAATCAATTAACTCTTTAAATAATTAATTAAATCAAATTTAACTTGGTGATTACTTGTGTATGTGTGTGACTCACTAGGCTCATCACTAATTGGTAATGAGTTATGATATTAACTCTTAATATTATCAGAACTCTTTCTTATCATAAATGATTTTTCTAAATTATTTTATGCACCTCATAGACCATGATTAACACCTATCATAGTATGCCATGGCCACCCAATTAGTGATAAGGAATACCTTAAATGAACCTTTTATCATATGTTATTATGCACTAGAATCTCTCCGTTACAAAATCCCAATTCGAGCTGGAGTCATGATTTATGTCAAGCTCCATTTGCTATGAATATTATGTTCTCTTTTAATTCCAGTTCTTGATTAAAAATATTTTCTCATCAGAAACTCTTTTCTGATTAAATCTATCTGTCCTGGCCAGAAACTTGAAACATCAAGAATAATTAAATGAACATAGGATTTTATCCCTATTTACTTAGGGTAACAGATTCCATCTTGATCAACACCTACCTCCATATATAACTAGTAGGAGCCAACACATGCCTATATACCCATACACAGTATAAGAATGAAAGCAGTATCAAACTCAAACCACCTATATACAAGATAACTGTGCTATCTCAGGTCTAAAGATTATATGCACTGATATGATTTATGACAATGCATTGACAAGAGTAAACTCCATGTACTTATCATAAATGTCACTGGTTCGGCCTACTTATCATGCATAAGTGTCTATCATGTTTTTTATATGGCATGAGACTCACCATTCCATCTTATTTATATCTCATATAAATAACTTGGGAACAAACATGATTACAATCTTTCTGGATAAGTCATGTCCTTATTGTGAAGTATCCTCGATTGTGAACTAATTTATGATACTTTATGCTAGAAATACCGTCACTCATATTCTTAATAACTTAAGAATAGAATTTCTAACAAAATATCAATAGACATTTTCTATTATACATAAATATATTATATAAACGAAAAAGTGAAAATGTTTTTTTATTAATAAAACATGTACAAGATATATACTAAATGATATGCTCTAAGGCATACTACTAACAATAATCAGATCAGCCAAAAAGGCTATTAAATCACAGATAGGCATAATAAGCCGCAAATACAGATAGGCGTAAAGCCACAAATATGCAGTACTGCTAACAGGACCCTAATGGCATGCCAAACTATCCAAACCAATCAAACTAGGATACTAGGGTGTCACACCCTACTCCTTCGTAAGGCATAACATGATCATGTAGTACACCTAATAAATTACTGTACTTCGCCTACCGGTAATCCATTAAATATACTATAAGGGATTTTAAAATAATTTTCTTTCATTTTTAAGTTGGTGGGTAATTTTTATCAAGTATTAAAAACCTTTAATTGACACTAAGTCATAAATCAAATTCTCGATTAAAATCTGGTATTGCAAA